>NC_054380.1:17747500-18437500 GCF_017654675.1 Xenopus laevis | reverse complement strand
GACCTTCCCCATAGGCTAACATTTACTTCGGTAGCTTTTATCTGCCGAAGTAGGGGGTCGAAGTTTTTTTTTAAAGAGACAGTACTTCGACTATCGAATGGTCGAATAGTCGAACGATTTTTAGTACGAATCCTTCGATTCGTAGTCGTAGTCGAAGGTCGAAGTAGCCCATTCGATGGTCGAAGTAGCCCAAAAAATACTTCGAAATTCGAAGTTTTTTTACTTCGAATCCTTCACTCGAATTTAGTGAATCGGCCCCTTATTGTAGTGTTTATATAACACTATAGATACTATGAGATGAAATTTAAAGAAAACAAAGTTTGAACTATTTCACCTGCTGATGTCTGATTAAACATGGTGGTGTGTTTGTTATGGTGTGACAACTAAGGTAATATAATGACCCTCTACAATAATTTGATAATGTGATTTGTGTAACAATTTGCTCAGTGTGCGCAGGAGGTTTAATATGGCAGGTATTCAGCCGTAACCATCCTGGTGATGGTTATTATTATTGGACTAAGGCCTGTGTACTGTGCTCGACAAAATAGAGATAGGCGGCACTCCGAATGAAAAAGGTAGTTTATTACAACAGGTCAAGGATCACCTGACACATTTCAAGAACAAGCTCCCTTAATTATAGGCAGGTCCCTCCAAGCAAGGGTCCCATCATTTCTATCCTGTAATGCAGCAGCATGCAGAAATATGTGTCTTTGAAAAGAAAATTATGTTGGCTACAGAAGAAGAAGAACTCAAATTACTTATTCGTTTTTTTTAGGGCCACATACGGTCATAATCTCTTAATAACTTTTTAACTATTTACACAGGTTGAAGAGAAGTTCTGTTACCTTCTGCAGCAATCCCAATCATTAGACTGTACCATCATTGATCCTTTTTAGCAACTTGTAGAATACAAATACACGTGGAGACTTTCCTTCTTGAAGAAAAGTCGACTAGTCCACTAAAAGGCTTTTATACAACACCAGCAATTCTAGAAAGGCCAAAGATGGCCCAAAGGCAAATGCTTATTCCTACTGGTCGCCTCATCATCTGTTACCCAAAAAGCAGAGTGAGAGGAAACATGTTTTCAAACAATAGAAATAAGTATGATCACTGTAAGCCACTGGGGGTTTATTTATGAACTCATTGCACAAAAAATTAGTGGTGTCAATAATGTGCAGTTTGTGGCTCTAGGTGGCTTCTGCTCTTTAAATGAGCATCATCGGCTCCTCCTAATAACCAATGACATTAAAGTTTCAGTAACATGGTGCTGTTGATGTTTTTTGTATTCAGAATGTCACCTGCTCATCTATGAGAAATGAAATCATTATATTTAAATGTTAATGTTTTTTAAAAATATGGAAATACTTTGCAGTTACCTCTCCAATAGCCTACTAATTATACTGAGTGTGATGACAATATTACTCATAACTGGATTAAGCTGTCAAATTGCTCAGAGACAGCCCTGTTATGAGATGGCACAAAACTGCTGCGGTATTGACAGCTGCCCCTTTCAGCTTTACAGTATGATATCACTTTCACTTTGTATTCTGTTGCCAAGAAAATGTAAATGTCATCTATTCAATTGTTGGGAACAGCTGGAATAACATGTTACAGAAACTACTATGCGATCCAATGGGTACCTGGGTTTTCTAAATAAAATATATCAATATATCAATGACTAGCGCTGAAAAGCATACACACACGGTAGCTCAAACAAAAAATACTTTTAAACCACTGCCAACTTAGTATTTTTATACATGTTTCCACCATTATGCTCAGCTAGTTTAATAAAGTAGCTTGTAGAGAAAATTGAATTTCAAATGAGCTTTTAGTACATTGTAGACATTAGTAAAATAAGTAATTCAATAAACTGTCTTTTTATTTTTTAATTGTGTTGATTCGGATCTGAACCTTTTCCAATTTGCCATTTAAATTGCAAGCTGCCGCTGACCTTGCAACCAGCTATAGATGACACATAGAGACAGAGATAGATGAGAAATGATTAGTGATGGGTGAATTTATTCGGCAGGCGTGAATTTGTGGCGAATTTGCGCGATTCACCGCAAGCGAATAAATTCGGGAGACGCCAACTAATTGTTCACCGTTTCGCTAATTCCGGAGGAGATTCGTGAATTTTTCGGCGAAGCGAAATGCCGCAAATTCGCCCATCACTAGAAATGATAGATATACGGTACATCTTGCATTTAAATGGTGGGGAGGCACTGTTCCTGTATGTTAAGTCTTATGAAAGGTCCAGATCGGGACCAAAATGTTGACAATCATTCTTTTCACCTTTTTCACTGCATTATAAAGTCCATGAGTGCCTTAATTTCTGCATTACTAATAGGTAAATAGAGAGAGAGAGAGAGAGAGAGAGAGAGAGAGAGAGAGAGAGAGAGAGAGAGAGAGAGAGAGAGAGAGATAGATAGATAGATAGATAGATAGATAGATAGATAGATAGATAGATAGATAGATAGATAGATAGATTATAGATAGATAGATAGATAGATAGATACTGTATATAGCTAGATAACTGATACATAGAAAGACATTGATGGTAGATATATACAGTAGATAGTAGATAAATTGATAAAACGAGAGATAGACAGATAGGTAGATGTATGATGTTAAAAATGTTGATTCCAAAGACTGAATATTAAGGGAGTGGGGGAGTTAGTGAAGAGGAAAGATGCATTAAGATATAGTAACAACTAATTAAATAATTTAGAAGACAATGAAAGTGGGCCCTGCTATGCACCATTCAATCAAACAAACATTAATTAAGCATCTGTATGCATCAGTGAATAATATATGTGGCACAAGAGTGTGCAAAGTGAATGGATATAAATAAGGAGAAATACAGAGAGAAATGTATTTTTGTGGAACAGAAGGCAGGCTGTAGTAGCCAAGAGAGTGTAGTGCCAAGTAGCCATAGACAGCAATGCAAGAGTGAGATAGAACTGTGGTTCTATTACAAAACATAGAGGGATAAAGTCAAGGTCATATGAAGGTATGTAGACATTGACTGCCCTATAACATGGCAACCTAGGGTGGAAATGAGAAAAGGATATTCATAGGATATTCATAGGATTCAGGGCAGGACAATGGAAACCAATTAAGCAAACAGCATGCAAACCCAGGAACAGCCATAACACATCAGCTCCTATGTGAAAATCGAACTGACCAATGCAACTGTATTATTTAAAGGAGCACTAAAGTTTAACTAAAGAATTAGGCTAGAAATACATTAAGGGACAGATTTATCAAGGGTCGAATTACGAAGTGGAAAATACTTCGAAATTCGTCCATCGAAGTCGGAGGATTTTATTCATTGTATGATCGTATTCCGATCGCACGATTTTCCTTCGAAACCCAAAAAGTTAGAAATATGCTCTGGCAGGTCCCCATAGGCTAACATAGCACTTCGGCAGGTTTAAGTTGGCGCAGTATTGAAGCCGAATTTTTTTACTTCGAAAATTCCCTTGAATTCACTTCGACCCTTGACAAATCTGCCCCTATGTGTACATTATGGGGCACATTCACTAAGCTCGGGTGAATGAATGAATTTCGAGGAGTTTTTTGTGCTCCTCGACTATCGAATTGGCGTAAATTTGCCTGAGAAGAATGATTCGAATAGATCGAGCGAAAAAACGCAGTGACTATTCGCCCATTCGATAGTCGAAGTACTGTCTCTTTTAAAAATCATTCGACTGCCTATGGGAAAGTCCCATAGGCTTTTTTTCTAAGTTTTTGATCGAATAAAAAGGCATTCGATCGATCATTCGTTCGAATGAAAATCCTTCGATCGAATATTCGATCGCTCGACTATTCGCCGGGCGAATATCCGCCCATTCCACTATTCACCAGCGCGTTAATTCGCCCGAATTCCCTGTTTGATTCTATTCCCCAGATTTAACCCCTCGAAATTTGACCCTTGATACATCTGCCCCTATGTTTTGGGCTTCTGTACAAGCCCAAGGCAACCATAGCCCTTTAGCAGTAAAGAGCTGTGTCTCCAAAGATGCCCCAGTAGCTCCCCATCTTCTTTTCTGCTGATTCACTGCACATGCTCTGTGCTGCTGTCACTTACTGAGCTTAGGGACCCACTCACAATATACAGTACACATAGAATAGGAATGTCACAATATAAGGCTGATTAGTAATTAATACAGATAATTACTACATGGCAGCACAGAAACC
The DNA here is from genome assembly GCF_017654675.1 of Xenopus laevis. NCBI lineage: Eukaryota > Metazoa > Chordata > Amphibia > Anura > Pipidae > Xenopus > Xenopus laevis. Next base: position 18,433,300 of record NC_054380.1, on the reverse strand, counting down.
AGTGCAATTAGCATCAGAATTTAATAATCAGCCCTGTATCATCAGCTTATATTACAGACCAACCTCATTTTCTGCTGGATAATTAGCGACGACCCCTAAGCTTAGCTTCTCAACAGCTGCTCAGAGCCCACTGAGCATGTGAGTGTCACAGACACTTTCCAAGATGGTGACCCCCTGTGACAAGTTTGAAGTCCTGGATCATTGCTGCTATTGAGAAGCTGAAACTTTAGGCTGGTGCAATAAGTGCAGTATATAAAATATGGCATTTTTAGCCACATTCATTTTTAGGGTTTAACTCTCCTTTAAGGTATTGATTGATTGAGGGATTAAGTGAATGTGCAGCCCTTCCTTGGAACTTACACAAAAATAAAAACAGTGAAAGAGAGTATAAATAAAAATAACAACAAAGTGACAAGCCTACCATTATATCAGAATAATCCCCTGCAGTGAGAACAATATTGAAGGCTTAGAGAATAAAATAACTGATTATTTGTTACGTTCAAAACTGGAGGTACAGTAAATAGAGGACTGATGTAAAATGTGGCAAATCTAGAGACAAAAATATAGAAACAAATCTGTGTATCATTAATGTTCATATGGTCTGGAGAAATGGTAAGAGGAGACGGGATACGTTTGGGGATACATTTTAGGTCAAACATAAGAGAAGTGAAGCACTTTTAATATGTTATAAACTGATAATACACGTTACATGGGCAATTTAAATTAAAATTAAATTTTTGGTACATAGAAGTATTCTTGGACACTTCAAAATGTAAAAAAAATGCTTCTAATAGGTCCATCATAAAAACACATTGCAACTTTTTAAGAAACAGTTTTAGCATTTTGGCATAGAAACCCAAAGCTTTGTGTCTGTAATTGATCTTATTTATATAAACAGATCTGCTATTTAAGACTTCATTGGCATCACCATGACACAAATGATACAGTTTCCCCAAGATTGAATTGGTCATTAGTTCTGGTCTAATGTAAAGAGGGGCAGGACTGATTGAAATGGGGAAGGCAACTACAACAAGCCTCCAGGAAAAAAAACAATCATTTCCCAGACCTGCTGGTTCTTCATGCTCATTTTTCATTAGTGACACTAAGGGGCCCATTCACTAAGTTCGAGTGAAGGAATAGAGGAAAAATAGTTCGAATTTCGAATGTTTTTTTTGGCTACTTCGACCATCGAATGGGCTACTTCGACCTTCGACTACGACCTTCGACTTCGAATCGAATGATTCGAACAAAAAATTGTTCGACTATTCGATAATCGAAGTACTGTCTCTTTAAAAATTTATTCGACCCCCTAGTTCGCCAGCTAAAACCTACCGAGGCCAATGTTAGCCCATAGGCTTGCTATCAATTTTTTGATCGAAGGATAATCCTTCGATCGAACGAATTGTGCAAAATCCTTCGACTTTGATATTTGAAGTCGAAGGATTTTAATTCGGCAGTCGAATATCGAGGGTTCTCTGCCCCTAAATAAGAAAGCCTGACATTGAGGGGCCGATTCACCAAGGGTCGAATATCGAGGGTTAATTAACCCTCGATATTCGACTGGGAATTAAAATCCTTCGACTTCCAATATCGAAGTCGAAGGATTTTAGCGCAAATAGTTCGATCGAAGGAATAATCCTTTGATCGAACGATTAAATCCTTCGAATCGAACCATTCGAAGGATTTTTTTAATCCGTTGATCGAAGGATTATCCTTTGACCAAAAAAACTTAGGCAAGCCTATGGGGACCTTCCCCATAGGCTAACATTGAGTTCAGTAGGCTTTAGATGGCGAACTAGGGGGTCGAAATTTTTTCTTAAAGAGACAGTACTTCGACTATTGAATGGTCGAATAGTCGAACGATTTTTAGTTCGAATCCTTCGATTCGAAGTCGTAGTCGAAGGTCGAAGTAGCCCAAAAAACTCTTCGAAATTTGAAGTTTTTTTACTTCGAATCCTTCACTCGAAGTTAGTGAATCGGCCCCTAAGAAAGAATAGGCTAGGTCTTACAGGGTTCTTATACATTCTCAGATACATGTTTGGTGCAACATGGGCTTTCCTAGTCAGTTGTAAAAGAGGCGGTGATGATATTTTATCTTGCAGTTTATACCATGGGAATGCATCAGTAGGGAACAGCTTTAGGCAATATGGTACAAAGAACTTTATTTCAGACAATTTAACCATGAAAAGCGCTTGAAAAAGCCATTTCATGTATTTGCAATTCAACAAGGTCATAGAGTCCCTCTGATACAATAAAGTCAGTAAAAGGATTCATATTCATCCGTATCATGCTAATTTATACAATGAACTGCAGTTTTACATCAGGCTCTATATCTCAAAAAAAGATTACAATATGGATTTCAAAGGGTATTTTAGCAATGTGTCCTTGAAATAATGCAACCAAGTCATTTCCAAGCCACATGGAAAAAATAGTGCAGAGTAATATGGTTTTGGCACATCTCCACTTTTCCAATAGTTGCACTGCTCTGTAGGGATGGGCGAATTTGCGCCGTTTCGCTTCGCCGAAAAATTAGTGAATTTCGCGCGAAATTCGCGAAACGGCAAAAAAAACGCGAAACTGCGTCGGCGCCCGTTTTTTCGGAATTTTTTTTTTGACGCCGGCGAATTTTTGCCGCGAATTTTCGCGGGCGTTTCGCAAATTTATTTGCTGGCGGCGAAACGCGCAAATTTGCCGCAAATTCGCGCCTGGCGAATAAATTCGCCCATCACTACTGCTCTGGTTATTAAAAGGAATCTGATCCATTAATAACAGGACAAGTCATATCGCTAGTAGTGCAGCATGTTCCAGCCACGTTACCACCACCACTTGCAATAGCTGCTCTTCTAATATTTCCATAGAGGGTGTTTGTACCTTTTAATGAAAAAATATACTGTAAATTGCTTTATCCACTATTCCATCCAAGTTATTCTATGGCTAAATGCTTATGAACAGGGACATAAACCATCCCCCCCTAGTAAAGAGGTGGTTCATCTTTAATTTAACTTCCCATCAACTTTCCAACTGATCTTCATTATTTATTTTTTATTATTGTTTAATTATTTGCTTTTTTCTTATGACTCTTTCTAGATATCAAATGGGGGGGGCACTGAACCCATCTAAAAATATATAGTCTGTAAGGCTAGAGATTTAGAGGCATATTTATCAAGGGTTGAATTTCGAATTGAAAAAACTTCCAAAATCGAATTCAAAAAGACCAACCGAAATTAAAGCAAAGGTTTTTTTGGTCTAATATGTCCGTTTTCGATCGTATAGGTCCGTATTCGGCCGAATTCGAATAAAAGGAATAGCGCATTCAATCGAATTCGATTAGAAGTTTTTCACAAAAAAAACTTTGATTCTTCAAAGTCCACCAATTGACTCCAAATAGGTTCTAGGAGGTCTCCCATAGGCTAAAACAGCATTTCGGCAGGTTTTAGATGGCGAATGGTTGAAGTCGAATTTTTAAAGAGACAGTACATTTTTTTTTTCAAATTCAAATCGAATTTGGATTATTCCCTAGTCAAAGACCACAAAAAATAGCTCAAAATTCGATTTTTTTTTCATTCGAAAATTCACCTTGATCACTTATTCAAATCTGTGCATGTTTGCTAGGGTAGTTTGAACCCTAGCAACCAGATTTCTGAAATTGCAAACTGGAGAGCTGCTGAATAAAAAGCTAAATGACCAATTGCAAATAGTCTCAGAATATTACTCTCTACATCAGACTAAAAGTTAACTCAAAGGTGGACACCCAGTTTCATAATGCATGTTGAGGGGCCTATCTATTATGCTGTGTAAAAAAAGCATCATTTCAATTTGCCACACATAGCAAGACACGAAAGTTGCGAAACTGGCGAAAAATTAGCAAAATTTTGACGCCTGTGACAATTTGCCAGCGGCAAAATGGGCGTCATCGGAAAAACTTTGACGCCAGCGTCAAAACCGTTGCTGGCGTCAAAATTTTGATGACATCGTGAATTTTCGCGGCAAATTCGCAAACTTATTCGCCGGCGGTGAAATGGCCAAATTCGCCGCAAATTTGCATCTGGCGAATAAATTAGACCATCACTACTGATCTCTTATTATTCTGTATGTTCCTTTGGTCCACTATAGTCCAAACCCAGTTCATTAACAGCACAGATATCACCATAAATCCAGACCTATAGGAATATATATATATATACAGTTGTATCTGTCTATGGACTATTGGTTCTGGGTGCAAAGCTGACCAGAGGCATATACTGAGATATTTGCATTGGCTATTTGCCAATCATAAGGCATGTAAATACCTAAGGCTTTAACTGCAGTCTGCAGTCTGTAATTAACAGAACAACGAGCTTTTGGCTGCTGTTAGCCTCTCTTCACCCTAACATTATGTGGTTTTCAGTACCTTGAAGGAATACTGCCAGCAGAGATTAATTAAACCTTTTTACATCTATTATAATATTGTCTATGAATACTTTTTTTTATCATTTTGCCATCAACATTTTTGCCCAATGATTTTACATTACTTATCTGATTCCCACTTATGAGGGGGGTGGCCATATTTGTGCAGCAATTGTCCATTACTATTAGAAACTTTAAATGACAGGCAGTGTCGGACTGGCCCACTGGGATGCCAGGAGCCAAGTTAAACCAAGTGTCAGTGGTCCCTCATGCTGCTAAACATTTGGCCTATTTCATGGCCATTCCCTATTTCTATAGAGGCTAAATAGATGGAATTTTAGATTACAGTATGTAAAGAAAAGAGACTGGAAGAATAGAGGTTGAGTGAGGAGAGGAAGAATGATAGTACTGAGAGTGGGCCCCTGGTCTAAGGTTTTTGGGTCTTTGTGACCCAGTCCAACACTGCTGACAGGTTGAGAAGGGACAATCAGGTGGCAAAACAGTGATGTTTAGAAACTTCAAGTCACAATTACTTATAAAACCCAACATATCAACGAAAAACAATCAACATGACCTATAGGCAACTTGTAATGTACATTAATATTTTTTTAAGTGTCATTATCACTTTACCACAGATTAAGGCCCCCATACATGGGCTGATAGAAGACCGAGTTGGCAGTTTATTGGCCCGTGTGTCGGGCTTCCCCGATGTCCATCAGGCAGGGTAAAAAAATCCTGTCGGATCGCAGCTGCATCTGTTCGTCTGTATGGCCTCTATTCTGATCCAATCGTTGGGCCCTAGGGAACCATGATCGGCTCAGCCTGATATCGCCCACCTCAATGTGGGCATATCGGGGAGAGGTCTCAAGCGGATCTCCCTTTTCTTGGAATCAGTTTATATACCAGTTTATATAAATTCATAGCTGCAAGTTGTTGCAGTCTCAAGCAATGAAAAAGCCTGGGCTGATAACTGTAGGGATGTGTTTTATTCTTTCTATCTGTCTAACAAAATTACAGGGGGGGAAATTTACTTTAAACTGTAGTTGAGCCACACGTTCCAGGCAGAAAGTAACTTGGCAGCCTGTCAGACCCGTAAACAAAATCCTGCAGTTACTGGAGTGATTTACTGAGATTTCACTATATTTTTTTGTGGTGTTCCTTCAGTTTATATGACATCGCATACAATTTTATAGAATACAGTTTGTGCCTTTTTCAATCTGTAAGAGTAAATATCTGCAACAGTATATATTCCTCCCCCCACACACACTCCATTTGAAAAAGACGATTCAGCCTCTCAAGGGGTTTGTTATATCAATCAGCATCTTAATTTCTTAATTGTAGTTCCCTAACAGCAACTGGAAGAACTTTCAGAATATTTCTCCTTTACCACATATAGATGCCTATACTACTATTAATATACTGTAAGTCAAAGGTATATATCTGAACAAGGATTGGAAATAATATATGAATCTATGGGGCAAAGTTCAAAATTCAGCAAATTTCCACATTGCACATCCAGCCAAACAATTTGCAAAATGGCAATTAAAAAGAAAACAGTTTGCCTGGATTTGCAAAACCCATGGTAGATTCGTTAACAGAAGTCAACAAGCCATTTGGATATGGAGTTTTATTATGTGTTAAAAAACAAAAAGTTGCTCAAGACTCACCCCCATCTGTCATAAACTCCGTCTCCAAATAAAGAGCACAAGAGTGAATGCTCCTCATATCTCATAAAAATACAGAGCTTCCAAGCAGGCCTGGATGAACCAGTTGGGTGCCCCAAGGCCAACCACCCCTTGGACTGTCCATCGATTCTGCTCCCCCCACACTTATTTGCATGCTACGCACTCCGATGGCATGCTGCCCCTTAATTTGTGCCACCCTAAGTCCTAACCTTTATGGCCTTTCCACAAAACCAGGCCTGTCCAAAGCCAAAGTCTTCCACTTCATATGCTTCACGATCAAGGGCAGATATGCATGAAATGAGTAAGGTTTCCATGTGGGAGATCAATATACTTCTGTTTTTAATGGAGTTACTGCCCACATTCTTTTCTGTGAGCTTTATTATGTGGTCTCAGAGATGGCTTTCTTCCTTCTATGTAATTGCCACTGTTCATGAGGAAAGGGAATGTCGGGGTTAGAATGTATGATGGGAGAAGACTGAAACACAGCCACCCTTGTACACAACCTGCTGTTATCTCAGATACAAGGAGAATAATGACTTACTCTGCTTTCATTACTTAAACAGTCATTAAAAGACCAAAATATAAAAAACAATTTCAATGGAAATACTATCAAAGTATTTAGTAGAGGTCCATTGGAAGAAACAGAAGAGAAAAAGAGCACTCCCATTCAGAATATGTATTAAATAAAAGTATTCCACTTACAAATGTCAGTGTTGTAATATTTTCAGCTTATGTTTATTGGAGCCTTCAAAACAAACGTTTCAGAGAATTTTTCAACAGTGAGGCTGAAGGATCTGTTTTGAAGGCTCCAATAAACTTCACCATTCATGTAGTATCTCATTCTTTCCAGTGGATTGGTCTCCTGTTCTGGAGTAGATTTATGAAATGTTATAACTCCACTTGGTAATTCAATGGAGCATTTCTCTTTATTTTAAATAACTTGTAAGAGTATCCATGCCCTCTAACTGTGATTGATAGCACTAAATGTGTGTCAGATATAAAGAGAAAGAGACAACAGGAAAGTTGGCGTTCTTTTTGTTCTTTTTAGTACCGAAACGCATGGATGTAGAAATATCAAACTTGTTCTAATGCTGTAATACGTTTTTGTCCCAGGAGAACTAATTGGGAACAATTCTGCAGGTGCTACAAAATGGGCTCTTTATTGGACTGTGTCTGTCTGTTAACCCTAACATGGGTGTCCAAATGAAAAGTTAAGAGGATGGGTAAGCGGACATACATGCCTCTCATGAATATAGCTTGGCAACATTGTATTTATGGGTCAGGCACAGCTTTTTGAACTCAATTCAGAAAAGCAAAGACTTGGTAGTCTACAAAACTAGTCTACAAAGTTCAGGACAACTGAACATACTGTATGTGCAAAGAATATGGTGGTTAACACTTCAAATAACATTTTCTCATAGGTGCATAACCATGAGAGACCTTTAAACTTTCTGGTGAGTTTTCTGAAGTCATTCTTCAGCCCCATCCTCATGTTACCCACAGTGCAAAGGTGTGTGGAAAACAGTGAATGTAGTAGATGTCTAAATCTTGATAGCAGTCGGTGTGAAGGTAAATGGTCAAATGCATGAAAAATGACAAAGATGACAGAAATGCCCAACTGGAAGCCTAAGGGTCTACATGGTATGGAAGCAAATGCCAGACTTACACTCCAAAATGCCCTTCTAAGTATGGCTTGGCCAAATGTAATGTCTGCCATCTTGCCTAACACAAATTGATTTTTCAATACTGTATTCATTCTGGGCTGTTTTCTTTCTTTAAATCAGTGCAGAGGTACATCATCGTAGCTCTTCTTTAATATAGGTGTCAGGGCAAAGGAGTTATGTAAGAACTTCTTACATTATTCTATAATCTGTTTACACTCTTGTAATAGAAAGAGAAGAGCCCTTTTAAATCTTTGCTGCTTTTTCTGTAGCCATGTAATTAAAGTAATAATTTTCCCGTCAGACAGGGTACAAGTAAGGGAACATTCTTGTTTAGCTAGGAGTTACAGTGTGGCCGAATGTATGAAATTCGTTTCTGGGTTTTTTTTTGTAAGGACTTTTTTTGTACCATTATATCTTATTTATGGCAGTTCCATTGTCTCACAGTCAAAACAAAGTAGAAATACTAATATTATAAAAGTATCTCATTCCATTATCCTCTATAGGTAAAAAAAATTCCATTGACAATACATTTGGCATGAGTAAAAATTTAAGATAAAAGCCCAGTGACTTTAATGCATTTTGGCCCAGATTTCATTGAATGAGAAAAAAATATTATTATTATGATTTATCAAGTGAAAACTCATGGACAAGATTCAAATCGAGGAGACAAACTTTTTCCTATTTCAGTTCCATAAATACGTCTCTGTGGTTTTTGTTGTTTGAGATAAAAATAAATGCGTAGCTGCGCAGAACAAGCCAGACATGAAGAATGGCTCTAGAGCTAATAACATCTAGGGGCAGATTTATCAAGATTCAAATGTGAGTTTTTACCATAATTCAAGTTTTTTTTTTGTGGCATGAACGGTAATGTTTAATTTGAGTTTCTGAAACTCGTCTTGAAATGCATTAAGTGCAAAAAAAACTTGAAAACTCTAAGAAATTCAGTATCTTAAAGCTGGCGAGATCATGTAGAACTCAATGGTAGTTGTGTTTTCAGATTTGAAGATATTTTCCAATTCTTGTTCATGTTTTTGAGTCATCAAGAATGAATGAGAAAAAAAACATTTCTGATAATTCTGCCCCATAGTTTGTACATTTATAGAGCCAGGTCACTTTGTGCAGCAAGCTCTACACATTTGGTCTTCTCTGTTCTTTTTTAATTTAAGTGCAGAGACAATAAAGCAAAGAAGCTTTGGGGCATATAGAATATGAAATACAGTTGGAGCAGTTTTCAAATTTGCTTGTAAGTACAGAACATGAAATAAAGATGAAGTAGGAATAAATGGTGCATATTATTGAATCATGGTGCCACTATACATCTTGCTTGAGTCACAAGGCACTCTTAAAATATACTCCATCTCTAGGCTAAAAAATGTACAAGCTCAACATTGTACTGTCTAACAGACTAGCATTCCCGTTTTTGTCCCGGCAGGTAAGGGTGATGTGTTTGGAGACGTTTTCTGGAAAGAAACCACCCTCGCCCCATCTTGTGCAAATGTTAGAGCCCTGACATACTGTGACCTTCATGTAATTAAAAGAGATGCCTTACAGAAAGTTCTGGATTTCTACACTGCCTTCTCCCACTCGTTTTCCAGAAATTTAATTCTTACTTACAACTTGCGGAAAAGGGTAAGTGTAACTCTGATTATTAATTATGTTGTTAATATTCACATTTTTTTTAATGGGATGTAGCAATTCAAGGTCGGCTAGATATTTTAGATATTTAGGACATTGCATTGGTGAGCAGCATAGCATATCAGCTATAAGAAGAGGATTGCCACTGTGAGATTGTCAACCAGGGTTATAGTATTATATAGGCCTGGGGTGCAGCTTTAGGGAGCATCTCTTCTGCAATTTCCATGTTCAAAGTCTGTCCTGCACAGTCTTTGGTTGGGGAGGGAATGGTCAAATGAAGAGCTGGTAACAGGTCCATCTTCAAGCAAAATCAAAGCTCTTTAGGCTATTCGAAGTATCCTTGTTTGTATCAAACATTTGCATTATGCACAATGATAATAACTTACTGTCAAGCACCTTTATAATGACTATGAATATGCAGTATTTTATTGGCTATCGGGCTATCTTGTATATTATATCATTATAATGCAAGAAGCACATTTATGGAAATTGAATTTGAAATGTTGGTTTACCTTTTGGAAATGATACATTCCTAATTAAATTGAATATTGATGAGGCCGCACTTGATTACTTTCATCAATATTTTGTGCCTTTTCTATAACTCCCAAGAAGAATTCATATTATTTGGGGAATGAATGACTTGTTTATCTGACATCAAAAAGAATGCAGAAAACGTGGGTCATACTCTGGATTAAATTAAGATCTTTAAAGGAAGAAAACTTTTGTAGCCATTTTAACATTTGAGATTAGTACTTAGGACAGGACAAATTCTTGGAAGAGTAGACTTGCTAATAGGGACATTGTATATTTTGTAGTAGTATTGGTTCCTTAATACATGGAAAAGCAGGTATATACTGGACCTCCACTAAGAATAGCTGTTTTTCTATAGTTATCTTTAAGGTTCTAGAAATAGCTTAAGTTGTTTTTAACTTTTAAGAAAAATAGTATCATTGTGCGTATAATATATAGACACAAATACATTTCACAAATCAGAAGTCATCTACATCCATCAAAAGATGCATATTTTATGTTTACAGAGACACTAGTTTGCATTTACAGGATGGAGCCCTTGTAACCTTGGATATGTTACCTTGAACTACTTATTGATAGTGCCATACCAGTACTTCTGGTGGGGGAACATAACAGTAAATAACAGTTAATTCGTTAGATATTAAAGCAAAACTAATATAGAGGATGTTGTATTGATTCACTACAGCCTTGAATCTCTCAGTATGTACAGTATCTGTAGCGCTATAGTAAATTGTGTGTATTGTACACCACTATTGAGCTCCACTCCCAATAAATGTGCCCCGGACGAGACCTGTAATCTTAGGGAGTGAGCCCTCGCAACGGTGTGGAGGCAGGGTGTAGTGTAACTGTAACTGGATTCAGGGTATAATAATTGGGCGCCAATGGTTCTTATAACTTAAACATGAACTGATTTATTAAACATACACAATCCTCAGTGGAGTATACAATAGAGCATGACAGGATTTAGCTTCACATTGAATAGGCAATACTCACAGCACCATATGGTCAGTATTAGTCCCCACAGGCAAGAGGACGTGCTCAGCAGCAATAAAGGTACACCCAGCTTTCAGCCTTTTCCCTAAGTGGAACCTGAGGGGAATCTATCTACCCTGTTCTTATACACTTAGTCCCTACTTCTGGGCTATTAGTACCCGGGCTCTTAATCCCTCTGACTCTCCTCGTCGGAGCCTTGAGCTGCTCAGCTAAATAACCTGTCTGTCTGTGACTCCTAGAGTGACCTATAATGGTGAGTAGCCTATTCTTACTAGACCTGACCTGTCTAGGTTCCACAGAGCTCTACCTGCCTGTTCAGGTCAGAGCCAGCACAAAATGGACACTGAAAGCATGGCTTCAGAGCCTTTTATATCCTAGCACAGTGCCATCTGCTGGTCACTGTCAGAAGCAGTAGGGGCCTAGCTTAGAGCAGAAAGAGCAAACAGTACCCCTCCCAACTGTATTTTAGGACCCAGTTAGGTGTCCATAACATGGAGTGACTGCCTTCACAAAATACTAGGGGTGGCTATTTTATACATCCCTACATATACAATGTGTGCTCAACCCTGTTTGTCCTTAGTTGGCTTCACTTTCCAGAGAATCCAAGCGACAGTCTCAAGCCATGGATTTCTATAGAGAAATAGTGTGGTTTTTATTGCTGAGCTGTTGGATGAAAGTGTCTGTGCAGTCGGTTTGAAGCACCAATGGCTCCTCATGTGTAACTTAAGGTGACGGATTTATATAATTAAGCACATGTAATCCTAATATTTGGCCTGCAAAACTCATGATCAAATTTAATATCTTCTGTATTATTTCATTTTGTCTTGTTTTAAAGTGTCATATATGTATTCTTTCTAATCTAAGGTTGAGCAGGCTTCCATTTATTAATTTTATTGAAGATGATCAAAGCACTTCTACTCAGCCATACGTTGCTCACATTTTGCCAGACTCCAGAACATACAATCAAAGTTTAAAGCGAGCTGATAGCTGTAGTGCAACTGTATATGCAACTCCTTTATTTTAAAAGAATGCCTGATCTGTGTAAATCTGGTCCTACAGTATGTTCTCTGTTTCTGCAACTTGGAAGCATTAAACACAGCGCTCCCTCCCTCCTTGTGTGTTATTACAGGGTAATATTGGAATGCCCCACAACGTGTATGGCACTCAAGTCCTGTGTATGTCCTTTAGAAGTTCCTTTCTGGTCTGTTGTGATTTAAGGACATCTCTTACAATGGTTTAACAAGAATCTGTGAAAAAACAGACCTTATTGCAGAATCAAGGTTCTGCAGTAAAGGCGAGGTCGCACGTGGCATACTTACATTACTTTTTTTAAAATGCACGGGGAGCATAAATATGCATGATAATGTGTGTTTTTCAGCCTGTAGTTTTCTTTTCCCAACATGCATTTCTGTTATTTCTTGTTCCCCACAATTAAATTTTTGTGAAAAAATGCCAAGCGGAAAAGCAAATTACATGCAAAATATAGCCGGACTGATTGTCAATACACAATGTTATTTTGTCAACAGCAGACAACGCCGCCAATATGTATATGCACAATCCACCTCACAAAAGTTTGACCGCCATATTGAAAATTCTGCTGTGTATTTCCAAACCTGTAGATCCCATAGAGCTCAATAATATGGCATTTCCTTGGCGTATCAGCGTTTTTGCTAAAAAATGCACATACTGGTGTCTCTTAGCTGATGTTGGCTCACAAACACCCAGTGGGAATTGATACAGTGTGTATTCTATTATTTTCAGTATGGCTTCATTTCTTTACTTTGGAAATTCTTTACTTTCTTTACTCTTTTATAGTCGTTACTGTTTGCTCAACCGTGTGTTTTTAACATAAACCATAACTTAAAAACGCCCTGTGTGACCTTGGCCTAAGGTGTGTTCTTTCAACTATTCTTGTTTAAACTTATTTTAGGAAGCCATAAGGGTAAATGTACCTTATGCAGGGCATAATGCTGCCATGTTTTTTGCACTTTGGCCCACAAGAAGAAAATATTTAGACCTTCATTTGTCCCATGAATACATCTCTGCCTGCATTCTGCAGCATTATATTAATGAGGGGCAGGGGGAGGTATAAATGCTCACCCCTACCCACTGTACCATACCCTATAGGCCGGTTTAACAGAGGGTAACAAAGCTCTCAGATTCCCTATTACGTGTGATTTCTGTAGATTTTCTTATTGTTAGCAAATAATTTAAAACCATTCATTGGTTACTTTGGCTTGACATTTCACACTGACTTTCATAAGTAAAGGATTTATTTTGCCCCCCCCCTTTGAAGCTGTCACAAAGGAAACACACATCATAGGAAAAATCCCATAGAAATGAATGAAGAGTGGCAGAATTTCACTCTAGTGTCGAAACTTCACTATTAACTTCACTCTTTGATAAATATACCCCTCTATATTTAGGAGTGGTTTTCCAGGGGGGTACAATAAAGGAGCAGAACTTTATACAGCCTGAAGAATTAGTTGCTCCTGGTGGCCTGAAGGAGTGAAATCCAATGTGTTGAGCTTAGAATGGCTAAATAACACCCAGTCCCACATAAAAACAAATTCTAACAAGTTTAAACTCCTAGAAAGCCTGGTAGGATCACAATGGTACCTGAGCAATGCCCCATTGGTAGTGAGCCAAATTAAGGCCAAGAATAACTGGCACGCAAGCCAACCGCAAGCAAAATAACACACACCATAGGCCTTAAGCCAGTGCACTTTTTGTGACAGAATATTGGTTTGTTACAGGTTTCTGGGTACTAGTTGTTTTTTTTGGATTTGCTTTCACGGGCAGCTGACACAGCACCAAGATAACTAAACATTCCCCAAATCTCTTCCAATTTGCCCACTATTTAATTACAGATGCAAGGAAATTCACTAATGAGGATGCTGCTAACCCAAAATGGAATTGTTGTGGTTGGGAGGATAACAAGCTTCTGTTTTGTTAGTTAGTTACAGTGTTAAACTTATAATGTTATATCAGAACAGGTTTTTCAACTCTACAATGACCAATGAAGAGATGTTTTTTTTCAACATATGTGTCCTTTAAATGCATTCAATTTAATTTAATTAGGCAGAGCTGCCAGTGGATTCTGGGAGTTGTACATTGATAACAAGCTAGCAGGACCCCATTGCTTTATGTGGCATATTGGCCCACCCAGGTTCCTTCCTTTCCCCCTTTTATCTGCAACATATAGAAGCACTGGCTGCTGTGTTTATGCTACGCTATCATCAAACAAAATCAAAAATGAATGATGTTGAGCTGTAACTGGATCAGTGTTGCTATCAAACAAAGTGATAACCTGCCCCTAGCCCCTCAATTTGTATGATTATACAATTGCAGAGATGTTATATCTGAAAATCTTCAGTATTGGTGTCCCAGCCATAAGCATACACTGATATTAATCCTGCTGCTGGTGACAACCGAGATTCGGGAAGAAATTAGTTCACTGCTGGTTCACATGCTCTTAGTGGCATATTAATAAAGGAGATGCTTTATTTATACAGTAGGGCCCCTGTTTTGATTTATGCTCATCCGATGGTTTGTAAGTGTTTTGTTTGGCCCCTCTATTTGCATTCTCTCCAGAAAGTACCTGTAAAGTTCTCTTTTAACTTCATGACCTCCTTCTCCAAGTTGGGGTATATTATTTTAGGTCTTCGATTATTTTAAATACTAGACAAGTCTCCCTTCTCATTTCCCATAAAGCCTGGTGTTTCTGGGGTGGTTATAAAAGATACTGGATTTCATCTTGGTGTTTGAGAAACCACTAATCAATCCATATACACGAATGGGAATGGGATAGTCTTTCAAAATGGCAATTTTTTTTTCCATTTGCTTAAATGTATTCTCCACCAGATTGTCTACACTCGTCTTAGATATCTGTCTCTAATTGATCTGCTCGCTTACAAGCTACAGTATGAAAGCTCTACAAAAAATATATACTATAGCAAGATCCTATGTAGAGTTCAAGCCAACTACTATGCAAGGAACTTCTGAGGACTCATGTTTCCAACTCAGATGTGCATCTGCACATTGACACTTACCCAGGTTGCTAAGGAGCATGTATGGATTTTGAGTCCAATTCAGCGCTTCATAGTTATCGTCTTTCCATGTTCTAATTGCCATTGCATGACAGTTTCCAAAACCAAAGTCATTCCTCTGGAGCAGGCGTAGTGGGCACATTGACACTTACCTAAGATGCTAAGGGGCATGTATTAATTTTCAGTGCAATTCAGTGCTTCAGAGTTGCACTAGCATCTGTAAATAAGTCGTTCCATTTATAAATTGCTGTTGCATGACAATTTCCAAAACCAAATCATTCATCTGGAGCAGATGTAGTGGGCACATTGATGCTTACCCAGGTTGCTAAGGAGCATGCATGGATTTTGAGTCCAATTCAGTGCTTCATCGTTACACTAGCATAATTGCCATTGCATGACAGTTTCCAAAAGCAACATACATTTATGCTTGTGGCGATTGCTTTCTCAAACACATTTTGCTATGTCTGTGCTAGAGAATGTTCAACCCCTTTGCTCTTATTGTAAATATAATGGTTATACTGACTGATGTGACTCCAGCTGCTTAAATAATTTCTTCTCAAATATGTCTGGACAAATACAGAGAAACCCAGACATCCTGGACACATAATGGACAAGAGAAGTTATATATAACCCAACGAAAGGGCAGTTTCCACTTAGTAGTATACAAAACCATTAAATCATTGGTCAGATTTGTACTTCTACTACAAGATTGTCTAGATCTGATTAGTAAACCTATGACCAATCAAGCTCTCACTGGTCCAGTACACATGCCAAGGTACAGTAGAGTGTATGTCCCAGGAGACAGTGTTGGATACATTGCTCAATGACACCAAGTCGCTCATGATACTGATTGTGGTGACATTTCTTGACACAAGGGGCCTTGTAATTTGTATGTGACTCATGTTTTGATGCTGGGAGATATCCCATTTCATTCTTGCATTTGTTGTCCTTGGCCCCTGCCTTACCTTTAGATGGTTCTTAATCAAGCCGGTTATTGTTTTGCCAGAACCTGACATAGCCTGTTGTACCATTGCTGCTGTTTTTTGACCCTTGCCTGACCTGTTTTTTAAATTTGACCCATTGACCTGACCTCACTTATGATTCTGTTTCATCCCTTTCTGTACCTCTGTAGAACCCTGTAGAAATTTTTCGCCAATTTTCACAGTGAAAAAGACACCATAGACTAAAAAAAATAAATGGTTGCCCATAGACTACAATGCATTTGTCGCAGTTTCGCTAATTTTCAGCGAAGCAAAGCGGCTCAGATTCGCCCATCACTACCTGCCAGCACTTCTTAGACTTGTTATCATAAGTGCAGAATAGAAGAGAGAGCATGTGTGGTATTCTCACATAAAAATGTGTCAACATTTTCACATTGTGAGTTTGGTTTATGAATTGGTGAGTCATCTTAAAGGAGAAGGAAAGCCACGGAGGCATTTTATTGCCAATAGATTAGCTGCAATAGTGCAAGCTAGAATGTTATATTTATTCTGTAGAATGTTTTACCATACCTGAGTAAAAAGCTCTAGAAACTCTCTGTTTGTTTAGGATAGCAGCTGCAGTATTAGCTTGGTGTGACATCACTTCCTGCCTGAGTCTCTCCCTGCTCTGGGCTCAGATTACAGTAGAGAAGGGAGGGGGGAAAGAGGAGCAACTGAGCATGCTCTTGCCCAGGGCAATGAGGTTTAAGATGACAGCAGGAAGTCTGATACAGAAGCCCATGTGTACACAATAGAAGGAAAGAAATGCAGTGTTTCTTTTGACAGGGGACTCAGAGCAGCATTACTTTGGGGGTTTACTGGTTTATTTAGATGGACCTTTCTGATAAGGCTTACTTAGTTTTAACCTTTCCTTCTCCTTTAATCCAAACGCAATTCCTTTTATTTTCTCCTTTTTAATCCCAACAACCGACTGAAATTTTAGGTACAGTTGTATCAGCCCACTCAGTTACAGAGTAAATGAACATGTTTCATTTCTCCTTGGTTTATAACTATAGACTGGCAGAACTTTATTCCCCTACAAATCCATGGCTATGTTTGCGAATGTTAGACATTAATGCACCCGCATGCAGTTTTGTTTGGGTTTCTGGAAGTTAGATTCATTCTATCAGAGAAATAAATGATGAATGTATAAATTATTGATGAGGTGTATGAGAAGATCTTAAGGGAACAGCTTAGTCATTGTTGGCCAGGTTTGGAAAAAGACATGCAAAACAGAAAGAAAGAGTAAGGAGAAGACGTATTTGACTGTAAAGCTGACATGGTGCTGCGAGCTAATCTTTCTTAAGTTTCTTAAGACTCCTAATTCCATTAGCTGAAGCCGAGCATTTCGATTTATTTAAAATTGCTGATGATAGGTGCACTGAGAAATTTGAACTTAGAAAACTTCTTATATTGATGTATTTTTTTTCTTTGGTTACTGGGGTCAGTAACCCTCCTAATAGTTCAGAACACTGGAAAAAACAATACCAATAGAAATGTTGAGTAGAACAATATGTAACATAGTAAATAACCCCTTCAAGTGACTAGTGCAAGGACCAGTTATTGACTCCCACAAAACATACATTTAAAAATTACCAACTACCATTGACTTTTTTTTTTACCAAATTTGTATAATTCAAGTTTTCATGGATTTTGTGATTAACAAATCTCAAAAATGTGAGTATCAGAAACACAAATTCACAACTCCTGTTGAAAAAACCCAAACTATGTTCAATTTGATATTTGCCCCTAAGAATTGTAAATCAAAAAGTGATTCTCAAATGGACATACACATGTCTAAGTCTGAAGAGGGACTCCCGGGAAAGGTGGTGAAAAGATGGCAGCTCTGTATTTTTCCCCCCAAGCTGGTACATTCTCTTCCTAAGAGGATAACCAGCCTGCATAAAAAAAAGCAATTCAATGAGAGGTACCTAACATATTGGCACCCCAAATCAATCAGCCTTTTCCTTTCCCTTCAAGAAGGGAAAGCAAACCACCCCAAAAGATGTTTCCTCCAAAAAGTCAACCAACTACCTGAATATAACCCAGCTAATTAACCTGAACCATTATAATTATACATTTTCTATTTTTTTTTTTAAAAATAGCACCTGTCTTGTTCTTATACCCCTTGAATGAACCCACTGTCATTGAATTTTCGAAAATTTTCAGTCTTCCTCTCCAACCTGTTTTAAATCCAATTGTACAAATGATTCACTAAAAAGTCTGAAATGTAGATAAACCATCACCTTGACCCTCTACTGGTTTAGGTGGACTTCATTGCAAGTCAAATTTAACACCTTGATCTATTTCCCAAACCCCACTTTATTATTATTATACTTTCATCAATATTAAGATTCAGATCTTATAACACTGAAAAGACAGGATTTATAGGGCCCCAGAACATTCAAATTCCAAATTATTGAACACAATGTGTGTGGCAGTATAAGCACGTTCCAGATCTCATGTTTGCATAATGACTGTTAGACATGAGTTATTATAATCTAATGTAGATGTAGAGCTTGTGGAAAATGCATGATGAGGATAATTAAAAAAAAATAAATCGCTCTCATTACATTTGCTCAGATGATCTTTTCTGAACATATTCCTTAAGGATCTTTACCAGAGTTTCTGTGCTGCAAATTAGCCATTTTAAATCAAGGGCTTGATATTAATTGGATGGCATTGTCTCAATGCCGGGGTTCTTCCTCTTTAACTGGATGTTTGGCTGGCTATGTAGCAAGTTGATAACTTAAGTGAATAATGTGTCTATTATGTTTTACAATTTTGGGTGGAAGAAATTAAAGTTGGCTCTAAACTTCAATTTTGTTGATTAGAATAAAAGTGAACCAACCCCCCCCCGGACTATGGTACCCCTGTGAATCTAATCAAAACTTTTTGAAAGCAAAGGATAGCAATGGAAATACATGAACAACCATATATTTTTCACACATGGCACCATAACCAGTGGTTGTGAGACTTTTTGATCCAAGCCCACTTTAAGGACCTTTTTTTTTCAGGACCCCCCCTTAGTTCATAACAAGGTTAAAGGACACATTGACATACCCTGATTGGCTGAGATACAGTACTTATCCCATTATTTATGTCACATCCAACCAGCGACACAAGCAATTTGTTACCTAATGATTATATCAGCACCTTTTTATTCTCATGTTTCTTCCCACAATGCTGTCAAAATGAGTTTGTTTCAGAACAGTGAAGGTTCCCTCCCCAGCTCTAATAACTTGTGTCAGTGCTGTCAATATCTGTTTGCTCTCGTACTCGTCTTTCTACCATCTTTTTGTTCGCTCTGACTGCTGCCAGGCCACTGTGATGAAAAGGATCAGTCCCTTTCTATTATTTTGGATTCTATTTATAATTATATATTTCATGTATTATTCAGCCATCATTTATATTATATATTTTATATGTGTATTTCACTTTGCTGGCAGTGCCTAGTCCTATTATGCTATGCACATTTTACTCCCTGGTCCTACCTATCCTACAGGGGGATTAATAACAATGATGGGCACCAGAAAATGTTTATTAAAAATATTTTAGTCAATATGTCTACGAAGGTTTTCATTTATCCAGGTCATTGTATATCTAGTAGAAGTAAATCTAGAGAAAATGGGCTTGCCTGTTAATCATTGAAGACGTTTCATTACTCATCTGAGCAGCTTCTTCAGTTCCAGTTCAGAACTAAAGCTGCTAAGACTAGTAGTGAAACATCTTCAATGGTTACTCAGCAAGTCCGGTTGCTCAAGATTTACTTCCACTTGAAAATTCAGCCTAGAGATATGATAAAAAGATGGTTATTGGACAATGCAAGAGCCTTCTACAGGAACAGGCAAGATCTATGCTAAGAGCCATAACTGGGTGAAAAATGGCCATGAAAGGGCCTTATACAATAGCCGACACGATAAACTGAAATTATTGGTGCAAAGTGGGTACGCAATTAAGTGCATTGCGAGAGCCAGTGAACAAAGTTGATGGAGCTTTACGGCCAAGATTTTATATAACCTCTCATGGCATATTTACCATAGCCTTACATCTCTGGACATAGCATCTTCCTCTCTGATTATCCTGTAGCTCTGGGCATAGGGAAGTAGGTCAAAACTCCATGAACAACACATATACATGTCTGTAGATGCCCTGAGATTTAAACAATTAATATAAAGATAATTAAGAATTAGCAGATCAATGGAAGCAAGTCTTACTTATTGACTCATTTATACAATGTGAGATAGGGAAGACTTTGCACACCAAGTGGTTCATGCAGTGTTTAGATGCTTTAGATGCCTACATGGGACCATAAGTCACAGGCTGTGTCCCATGTAGGCACGGAATGCATCAGGCTTAATTTACACTATGCTAAAGGGTATTGAAATCTTTTAATAAAAAATGACTTTGCTGGCAGTGCCTAGTCCTATTATGCTATGCACATTTTACTCCCTGGTCCTACCTATCCTACAGGGGGATTAATAACAATGATGGGCACCAGAAAATGTTTATTAAAAATATTTTAGTCAATATGTCTACGAAGGTTTTCATTTATCCAGGTCATTGTATATCTAGTAGAAGTAAATCTAGAGAAAATGGGCTTGCCTGTTAATCATTGAAGACGTTTCATTACTCATCTGAGCAGCTTCTTCAGTTCCAGTTCAGAACTAAAGCTGCTAAGACTAGTAGTGAAACATCTTCAATGGTTACTCAGCAAGTCCGGTTGCTCAAGATTTACTTCCACTTGAAAATTCAGCCTAGAGATATGATAAAAAGATGGTTATTGGACAATGCAAGAGCCTTCTACAGGAACAGGCAAGATCTATGCTAAGAGCCATAACTGGGTGAAAAATGGCCATGAAAGGGCCTTATACAATAGCCGACACGATAAACTGAAATTATTGGTGCAAAGTGGGTACGCAATTAAGTGCATTGCGAGAGCCAGTGAACAAAGTTGATGGAGCTTTACGGCCAAGATTTTATATAACCTCTCATGGCATATTTACCATAGCCTTACATCTCTGGACATAGCATCTTCCTCTCTGATTATCCTGTAGCTCTGGGCACAGGGAAGTAGGTCAAAACTCCATGAACAACACATATACATGTCTGTAGATGCCCTGAGATTTAAACAATTAATATATAGATAATTAAGAATTAGCAGATCAATGGAAGCAAGTCTTACTTATTGACTCATTTATACAATGTGAGATAGGGAAGACTTTGCACACCAAGTGGTTCATGCAGTGTTTAGATGCTTTAGATGCCTATATGGGACCATAAGTCACAGGCTGTGTCCCATGTAGGCACGGAATGCATCAGGCTTAATTTACACTATGCTAAAGGGTATTGAAATCTTTTAATAAAAAATGACCTATGTACAACTGTCTCTCTGGTCTTTGTTAAAAGTGGTCATCACTGGAGGCTTTAAATACAATTTCCCGAGCAATGAACACAGCACTATGCCTCCTGGACGCTTCATAACATGGCAGCATGGGCTTATTTATTAGCAGTAGCCTTTACCGGAGTGTGTAATCAAGTTCAAGCCTGGGAAGTGGAACAAGACAATTTTAAGGAATTGCTATATCTCCTTGGTCATGCACCTGTTTCAATATGCATCCCTAGTCATTTACTGTTAGCATCGAACTGCCATGGTAGACAATGTGCAGTTACATATACTTGGGGTTTTTACGAATATGTCAGCATATCAAATATACAGAATCAGACAAACTGATTTGGAATTGAGCTTATCGTATAGAGAAGAGTGATGGGCGAAGCTGACCTGTTTTACTTTGTCGAAAATTTGCAAAACGCCGAAAAATTCGGCAGATGATTGAAGTCTATGGACAAAATTTTTTTTTGACGTGCAACAAATATTTTTACTCAGAGTTTATAGGTGTCTTGTTTGCTGTGAAACCTGGCAAAAAATTTTGCTCATCACTAATAGAGAAATCTTTTTTCCAAAAGCAGGTAGTTTCTTCAACAAAACACACATGTAACACTAATTTGGTTACTGTCTCTTTAAATCACCACTTACCCTTGGCAATCCAGGGGCCCTGAGTCCCTTTTGCATTGAAAAGTACTGGGAACTGGGAATTACAGCGCAGTGCCTCCACCTAGTGAACACTGAGGAAGACACCTCAGGGGGTTACACTAGGAATAATAAAACACACAGTTTGCAATTTGAACCAATATAAACTTTATATAAACAAAAAGTAAACACTTGGGCAACTAATACACTCTGCACTCCTACACTGGGGACACGTGGGACACTCCCTAAACCACTATTAGGTGCTTAACTGTTGCTTCACACAGTCCTTGGTAGATATCACAGTCCCAATCCTCCTGAAGGGGTTAATAATCACACAGTTCAAATGATTGTCCCTTCCCCAGAGCTCTTACTCCCCAGGTAGCGCTACCTTATTCCCCAAAAGTACCTCTCCCTTTTGAATGTTGGCAGCAGCTCTCTTGTAGCAGGTAAAGGGTTAACAGCTGTCTTCAGTATGGGGCCCCACGCTTGTATCCGTGCCAGTATCCTCCCTTGGGTGGCTCACTCACCGGGGTGCTCTCAGAGGAATTCACACAGGAGATCACACTCAGCTCTGCAGCAGAATCAATCTCACTAGTGGCACCTTTCTCCTGAGTTTGCAGCAACTTGGCAGGGGACAGGCTGGGCTCAATCTCCCCAGATTCAGCAGCTTCTTCTCTGCACCTCACAATCTTACAGCTACTCACGCTGGCTCTCTCAGCTCTCTTCCTGGGAGACCCTGTGCTTTTGGCTCCAAAGTCAGGCACACCCTTTCTCCCCAGGATGCACTGGGGTTCCCAGCCAATCGGGTCACTATCCAGCATGCAACTGGGCTGGATGATGTCACTGGAAGACAAACAGGGGAAGGATTCTTCCTGTCCCCTACATTCTCCCCTTGGACAAACCGGCAACGACCTCGCTTGCCGTACGCCCTGGCATGCCTGAACAGTAAAACAGTCAATAATGTTGGTGTCACTACTGTTACCTGAGACCCTAACATTTGCCCTACATGAAGACCTGCGCTTACCCAGACCCAGTCCTTTAGATCTATCGGGGGTATCAGAGGTTTCAGGGACCACCTTCATGCCAATAGGGTTCTCCACAGTAGTCTTCTCTCGACTCAACACCTTATCCTCTTCAAGGGAGTCACTCTCACAGATGGAAGGCTCATAATAAGACTTCTGTACTGTAACATTTTTGTAAGTCTTACAATTCCGGGCCTGATGACCCATCACTTGGCACTTGTAACATCTTCCAAAGAAACTTCTACGCCTGCGGCGTACTTTACACAGTGCAGATTGGGTTTCACCTTCATCAGGAACTGGACAGTTTGGCTGGATGTGGCCAAGCTTGCCACACCGGTAACACTTAGGAATTTTCTTAGCCTCAGCTGGGGGTGGTCTGGCTCTCTCTGACAGTTGAGCTTTTAACTCCTCCAACTCTTTGCGAAGCTTCTTGTTTTCCTCCAACAGTTTAGCATCAGCAGGGGATTTCTCTGTATGCCCTGAAGTGGGACTTCGTCTGACCCTCACATAGGCATCCGCCTCCTCTCGCCGCACTCTCTCCATCAGAGCAATGTACCCAGGGGGTAACTTATCCTGGTAGTGTGCTCTAATTGTCATGGCAACAGGGTCACTATTCAGGGTCCCTCTCTTTAATTGGCGAATTCTCAGAGGATCCATTTCACCGTATGAAATTGCACCACGGCTCACTAGCAGTCTCAGGCCTTGTTCTAGCCGCACAAGATAAACAGACAAATCTTCCTTCTCTTTTTGAAAGGTAGAGTGGAAGCGATGAAGCATCTCTGTAGCACTCTCTACAGGGCCAAACGTCACCTCCAGGACTTCAATCAGATCACCTGAAGTAGCATCAGGGTGGCCAACCATATAGGATTTAACAACATCCACGGCAGGACTGCGGAGACTCTCAAGGATCTTCCTTCTCATAGTTGTCTCGGGGCCAGTCCAATCTCTCACGGACACAACAGTGGAGTCTCTCCAGCTCTCAAAGGACTCTTCACCATTAGGTACAGGATCTGTGCCGGAAAACACTTTAAGTCTCTTAAAATTACCATTCCAGGCCAGCTGTGTTAGTTGGTCAGTCAGTTGTCCCAGCGCGCTCACAATCTCTGGGGTATCCAGCCGGCAACCAGAGCTATGCCGACTCCCCTTGGAGACCACGCTCTCACAGGATGGACATCTCTTTACTTGACTCTTCCCAGCTGGTGAATCAAACAATGTCTTGTCCCGCAGCACACTTTCCTGTGCCTTCACAGCATACTGAGTAGTAAGGGCATCACCCTGGGAAGTTAACTCATCTGCATCATTAGACATATCAGGCAGAACAATCTTCCAGGGCCCTTCACTTTCAGCATCAATATCAGGGGGAACCCGGTCACGATCTATCTCTTTAGGGCTTTCTATAAGAACATTTAGTAGGACCCCAGCAGAATCTCTCCGTGACGCAGCCACTCTTGGGCGGTAAAAAGTCTGTTCCCCATCGAGAATTTGGTAAATAAATTCTTCTTTCACTCTGGGCACCATAGGCCCTACAGCGGCAACCTTTCGAGGGTTAAGTCCCAATGCAGTACACCACTGGCGAACAGTTTGTGGAGTTTCAAATGAAAACATATTTTCATCAAACATATCCAGCTTCCCAGTCGACATCTCAGCAGTGCCTCCAAAATGTAACACTAATTTGGTTACTGTCTCTTTAAATCACCACTTACCCTTGGCAATCCAGGGGCCCTGAGTCCCTTTTGCATTGAAAAGTACTGGGAACTGGGAATTACAGCGCAGTGCCTCCACCTAGTGAACACTGAGGAAGACACCTCAGGGGGTTACACTAGGAATAATAAAACACACAGTTTGCAATTTGAACCAATATAAACTTTATATAAACAAAAAGTAAACACTTGGGCAACTAATACACTCTGCACTCCTACACTGGGGACACGTGGGACACTCCCTAAACCACTATTAGGTGCTTAACTGTTGCTTCACACAGTCCTTGGTAGATATCACAGTCCCAATCCTCCTGAAGGGGTTAATAATCACACAGTTCAAATGATTGTCCCTTCCCCAGAGCTCTTACTCCCCAGGTAGCGCTACCTTATTCCCCAAAAGTACCTCTCCCTTTTGAATGTTGGCAGCAGCTCTCTTGTAGCAGGTAAAGGGTTAACAGCTGTCTTCAGTATGGGGCCCCACGCTTGTATCCGTGCCAGTATCCTCCCTTGGGTGGCTCACTCACCGGGGTGCTCTCAGAGGAATTCACACAGGAGATCACACTCAGCTCTGCAGCAGAATCAATCTCACTAGTGGCACCTTTCTCCTGAGTTTGCAGCAACTTGGCAGGGGACAGGCTGGGCTCAATCTCCCCAGATTCAGCAGCTTCTTCTCTGCACCTCACAATCTTACAGCTACTCACGCTGGCTCTCTCAGCTCTCTTCCTGGGAGACCCTGTGCTTTTGGCTCCAAAGTCAGGCACACCCTTTCTCCCCAGGATGCACTGGGGTTCCCAGCCAATCGGGTCACTATCCAGCATGCAACTGGGCTGGATGATGTCACTGGAAGACAAACAGGGGAAGGATTCTTCCTGTCCCCTACACACACAAAAGTGTATAAACCACAAGTCCATCCCAATGTGTCCAAATCTAAAATCCGGACCCCCAATGCGCAGTATTTACAGAGAGCCATGTTCCAAAGCAGTTATTGACTGATACAGCGTGTGGCCCCAAAGCATTTTTATGGCTGACACAGTGCGTGGCCCCAAAGCATTTCATGACTGGCACGGCATGACCTCTTAGTATTTCATGACAGACACAGTGTGGCCCCTTACAATTTAATGACAGCCACTGCATGAATCCTTAAAATTTCATGTAACAAACAGAGTGGCCTATTACAATCTCATGACAGACATGGAGTGGCCCCTTAGTATTTCATGACAGACACGGCATGACCCTTACAATTTCATGAAAGGCACAGTGCGGCCCCTTATATTTCATTATAGCCACATTGAGAGTCCCCCAGTATTTAATTATAGCCACAGTAAAAGACTCCACCAGAATGTTGTGACAGTCAGTAGTGCACTGCACACTTACCCAGGCAATAACCGTCGTTAGAGGAGCTGTTTTCAAATCTCCAGCACTGCAGGGAGTTATGAAGTTTTACTCAAGAAAATTTTCTTAGATTGTGCCACAGATTTTCAGCATGGCTCATTTTTAAGATATAAAAAATAGATATGATAAAAATAGATTTCTACAGAGGCCACCCAGACCTTAGTGTAGAGAAAAACAATTTGCACAAATGAGAATAAAAATTTGCATTTCGCACTGTAATATTCTTCCTTAGACAGTTCTTGCATTGCAAATTTTAATTGTGCACTTTTAAGAAGTACTTGGAGGTGTCGTAAACTTTTGTAGCAAATGTAACAGCTTTTCCAGTATGAAGTTTTATTATATTCACTGCACACTGCAAAGTATGAAATTCCCACTGTCAGGAGTGGTCACTAAACAGTTTCCGGGTTAGCAAAAGCTATATTAAATTCGCATAAAGGAACATTTGTTGGCACAAAAGAATAACTTTTCGCATTGCCAACATTTTTTTCCGTTACCGACTTTATTTACATTCCCCCAAAAGCACTTATAATATTGTAGAACAATTGCTTATTATTTTCAGTGCATATATATATATCTTAGGAATGTGCAATCTGCAGCCCTTCAACTGATGTTGAACTAAAACGTCCAAAGCTGGAAGTTGGGATTTAACAACAGCTGGAGGATGGCAGGTTAGATTTCCATAATTTCCATATGCCTCCCTTAGGTAAATTTCCTGCATTGCCTGGCTCCAGCACTTATTATCACGTCAGGCAAGCACTTCATTTTCTCTGGATTCCGCCAATACACCTCAAGGATACATTGAGTTTGCATCATAAATCCTGATTCAGTATAATTGTTCCAAAAGCCTATGGAGTTTTTGGCTCTCAGTAGCTAATACTCTGATGTACGAAGAGCGTCAGGTTTTTAGCCTGTCGGTAATATAAGATGGGCTTTAGACGTGAGTTTATGGAGTGCAAAGAGGTATATTAACAACAAAGCTGCTGACTCATAGTTTCTTTATATAGACATATGCGCTTTTTCATTCCTTATTCATCAGAGGCACGTAAGAGAAGCTGAGCATAATCACGGATTAGTATCGAAATGTCACAGTGAAGCGCTTTCAATCAGAAAGTTCCCTAAAGCACTTGTGGATGTGTTACAGAATCAGGCAACTTTATCTGCTGACACATTTATCCGGCAATGAGGGCAAGAAGAGAAGCTGCTTCTGTTCTTTTCCTTCAAAGAAATACTAGCAGGATAGAAAGGGAGCTATGTACACATATATGCATTTTATTCTTGTGAATCCTATTATTCATAGTATAAAGGTCATAACAAAATAGACCCTTGACCAACCAAGTCTCTTTAGTACTAGTACAAAATGGTTCGTATAGTCTAGAAATAAGCAGGTGAAATGTTCCAAATAGGTAAATTAACTAATAATGTTCATGTATGGGACCTGTTATGCTGGGGACTTGGGGATTTCTGGTTAATGAAACCTTCAGTAATCTTTATAACTAGTGATGGGCGAATTTGTGAATTTCCCGCGAAGTTCGCGAAACGTCAAAAAATTCGCGAAACGTCGCCGGCGTCTCGTTTTTGACGGCACCCGTTTTTTTTGACGCCGGTGAGTTTTTTCGGCGAATTTTCGCGAGCGTTTCGCGAATTTATTCGCTGGCGGCGAATCGCGCAAATTAGCCGCGAATTCGCGTCTGGCGAATAAATTCGCCCATCACTATTTATAACTTAAGTCTACTAGAAAATCATGATAACATTTAGGGGGTTATTTTTTAAAGTCTGATTTTTTTCTGCTCAGACTTTTAAAGGAGAAAAAACATTCTTTCATAGGGAAAAAAACCTTGAATTTTTAGAAAAAAATTTAACCCCGATGGTGTTAAAAAATAAAAAAGTACTCCAGACCTTCAGAATTCATTTAGAAGTCAATGGCAGATGTCCCATTCACATTTTGAAGATATTCTGATCTGCACTGGGTTTCGTTCAATAATCTAAAGATTTCATAGTTTTGGGTATTAAATCAGAAAAAGTTGCAGGTTTCGTGCATCAAATTCAAAAAAGTCACAGTTCTCGGCGACAATCTGAAAAAAAACGTACAATTCTTTTCCTACACAATAAATTTTCATGAAAAGTTATTGATATATAAGGGGGGAAAGTCTGTGCGGATTTGGCCGAAGTAGTTTTCAGAAAATAGTGAGAAAATTTGAGATTTTGATAAATAATTTAAGAAAATAGAGTGGCACCTCTTGAAGTAAAAAATACAATTTATTAAACCATTAAAAAGTTAGGTAGCTGTAATGCATAGGACGCCTAAAGCATTTTGGGAACACCCCTTAATCACCTATGATTAAAGGGTGTTCCTGAAACACATTAGGCATCCTATGCACTCCAGCTACATAACTTTTTAATGGTTTAATAAATAGTATTTTTTACTGTGTGCAACTCTATTTTCTCAAGTTTTATATGCTGCCGCTGAGGAGCCCTGCAAGATTGTTGGCACACCTGGTCCTCATTAGATAGAGCACTTTGGAAGGGGAATTTGGGTGAGTCTGTACCCTGCTATTGTGAACATTTTGATAAATAACCCCTAAATAAACCAAATAAGATGATTTTGCTTCCAATAAGGATTAATTATATCTTAGTTGGGATCAAGTACAAGTTACTGTTTTATTATTACAGAGAAAAAGGGAATTATTTTTAAAAATGTGGATTATTTGATTATAATGGATTCTATGGGAGACGGCCTTTCCGAAAATCTGAACTTTCTGGATAATGGATTTCCAGATAACGGATTACATACTGTACCTGTATGCTGCGTGTTTTTCAGAAATAATGCTGCTCCCTGGGTCCACCCAACTGTTTGAGGTACACTTCATTTTGTTAGCCAAAATTGCAAAATTGGTCATCATCCTGGTGGAGAGGACTTTTTTTAAGATGTGTGTTAAGGATGAAGCACACCTCTTTTTCAGCAGTTTTGCTTGGTTACACTTACACGGATCTTGGAAGGTATGTTGATGTGGAAGCAGTCTGGGATTGAATGCACCCTGTATAAGCGAATAAGTAAGTTATGTGCGACAAGATAGCATTGTTGTTGGAGGACTTTTTTTATTCATCCACACTGTAGGGCTTTTTAAAAATCTCAGGTTTAGACAAATATTTACAGGTAACAATTACAAATGAATGTGAGCTCAAGAGTACTTCTGTAACAGTTTAATCTTCAGGAAAGGTTGGCTCTTAATCTATTGTGGACCTACATGTAGGTCATCATCTTAGCCTGTATTCTGAGGTGCTCATGTACTTGAGAAGAATCTGCTCAATTTAGGGGGTTATTTATTTATCAAAGTCCGATTTTATCTCAACATTTTCTGCTACAAACTCAGATCAAATCCGCTAGGGTTTTTTATGCTTATTTATTACAGGTATGGGATCTGTTATCCGGAAACCCATTATCCACGAAGATCCGAATTACGGAAAGGCCATCTCCCATAGACTTCATTTTATCCAAATAATCCAAATATTTAAAAATTATTTCCTTTTTCTTTATAATAATAAAGCAGTACCTTGTACTTAAACCCAACTAAGATAGAATGAATCCTTATTGGAGGCAAAACCAGCCTATTGGGTTTATTTAATGTTTACATGATTTTCTAGTAGACTTAAGCTATTAAGATCCAAATTACGGAAAGATCTGTTATCCGGAATACCCCAGGTCCAGTGCATTCTGGATAACAGGTCCCATACCTGTATTACATTTTCCTGAAAATTTGCTTTGTGGAAAAAAATCTGAATTTCACCTTTTTTTGGCCAAAAAATATGTTTTTTTTGCTTGAAAACTTCGGGGTATTGCACGAAACCCAGCGCACATCAAAAAATCATTGTGATTTGACTTATTGACTTATATGCAACCTCGACAGGTCTGAGATGCTGGATTTTCTAATTCAGACTTTTCCATCCTCGAGGGTTTAATAAATTCTGAAAAATTTGTGATTTTTTAAAAGTCCAATTTTATAAAAAAAAAAGACAAATTTTTCGGGATTTTTGATGATGATGCACTTTATAGTCCAAGTTTACAGAGGAAAGTCAAGTAGGTTTTTGGTTTGGGAATAACAACGATAAAGCATACAGACTATATCAGAAAATGCCCCATTTTTGTTAATTCTGGGAGAAATAGGTTCTTTCTATTAGGACATGGATATCATAATTGTACATCACCCTGTTTAGACAGATGTCTCCTGTTTCATATTGCTGTCATAAATATCAGATGTGGGGAAGATGGACATTTTTTCCTTAAAGCTTCCTCAGGACCTTTGAATACAGTTCCTTTATTTATCCCTTTCCCCAGATGGACATACTGCAAAAGGCAACCTACATTATTTTCTGGTATTTGCTCTTTTATAGTATTAACTGCAGTTCATTTCTTACTCAAGTAGAAATCGAAGGCCCCATTGAACTTTACATAACTGACTCGTTCACAAGCAGCAGTGTAAATTAGGTATGTGTCAGGAACTCCTTTAGGTAGATTGATTTTGTATTCTTACCTTCACTTTGGAATTTCCAAGAATGGAGATTGATGAAATCTGGTCCATATCATTAGGAAGATTCTTGTGGAGACTTCAGCAGAACCACATAAGATCTTACATGATAAAAAAGTAGAGGACACCATGAGTTGGTAACTAGAGCAAGATGTAATGATGTCCAATTCTTACCTGCAATGGTACATTCGTTTTTTCCATTAATCATACATGCAGCAAGATTATTTTCTCAAACATACAGTATCTCTAAAAGTCATTGCTTACATTTTTGCAATAAACCTTCAACAAATAAATTATCTTCAAAATGGCTGGTGGTTGGGTTGAAGACCCCACCGTTCTTCCTAGAGGCTGGTTATTGCAGGTTGTTGTATTCAAGTCCATTTAGTGGACTTATTTTGGGCATCAATGGAACGATGAATGGAATATAAAGAATTTAAGAGGCATTCCAGAAACAGCTGGCTGTCCAGAACATATTATTGTCCAGTTATTGCCATTGTAAATATCATCTCTGTCTTCTCTCTATCATCTCTGGTTGTCAGTTTGTCTATCACTGGGCTTTCTTCTGAACCATCAAAGTAAAGATCACAGCATCCTAGTAGGATAATAAATGTAAAAATAATATTAGGGTGGGAATTCATCCCCATTCCACCCTTTTAGATGTAATTTGGTTGTTTTAACTAGCTCACTTGAGTTGATCTTGCCCAAGGCAAATCCACAGCAATGCAA
Organism: Xenopus laevis; assembly: GCF_017654675.1. Taxonomy (NCBI): domain Eukaryota; kingdom Metazoa; phylum Chordata; class Amphibia; order Anura; family Pipidae; genus Xenopus; species Xenopus laevis. The sequence goes on along the minus strand of NC_054380.1, from coordinate 18,401,983 downwards.
CCAACAATGAAATGCACAATCTGGAATTGGTTTATGTAGCTAGATAGCTGTGGATAACGTTTATACTATGCACCTATGGGAGTAGTGCCGTGCAACATGTACTGTTTATTGAATCATTAATTGGTCAGTACAAAATAATACAATATAAAAACTTTTACTGTCTCAATTCTTCTCAGCATCCATCCAAACACTAATGCCCCCAGTGCAATCATATACAGCAAAAAGTCTGAGCTTCCCAACTACAACTGTTGTTAAGGGAATAAAACAATCAAGCTGAGTCAACATTCAACCCATTCATTCCTTAAATTGTTTTATTGTATCGGACTGTTCTTTTATTTGTCTAATGTTTATAATGAAAGATGCCAAATTGCCTGGAATTGAATCAAAAATTACTGCGCCTCTATAATTAGATACTTGTTTGGCTGTACAAGCTCATCTAAGCTCTTCTCAACAGTTCCCTTGGAAATTGTATCTTTCCCATTAAATGCCTTTTCTATCCTTTCTCAATGTCTATAAAATATGTTTTTTTATGGATGGTTTTGCTCCTTATTTCTTTCTCAAATTCAGCTTTTCTAATACTTGTTTAATGTCCTGCCCATAATATTGCTATAATCTTTCATGTGCCGATAATATGTTCTATAGTTTATACAGTCTCATTTATGATTGTTTGGCTCATTGCTAGGCACAAAAATGCACTTTAAACATTGTGCAAAACACTGTTGTGCCTACTTATTAAATTAATCTATGTTAGTGCCACTTTGCAATTAGCTAGTTTAGCTGACCATGGCGCATGAGGAGCAAGCTCCACTACATTCTGCACGTATTCCCTGCCCTGACCAGGCAGTATATTGCGCCTATATGGGCTTGATATTGCTTGAGCTTTAATTTATAGTGATATAAGGTCTTCTCATTCAATTGCATCTGGCTCTTGTTAGTCATTTGCTTACCAAAATCTTATTGTTAAACAAGATTCCAAGACAAGGTTCTTGAGAATAAGAGTTTATTAGACAAAACATTGGAATCTTGGGAAGCTTGTCACAATGTCACAATTAGTCAGGGGCGTAACTATAGAGGAAGCAGACCCTGCGGCTGCAGGGGGGCCCAAGAGGTATAGGGGCCCCACGAGGCCCTAATTCATATACTATTTCAATAAATATTGGAGAAACAAGTAATTTAAAAAAATAATTTGCTGTGGGGCCCAGTAATATCTAGTTACGCCACTGCAATTAGTAAGTATGACACGGAGAGCTTTAAATGTCACTCCTATTTGTCTATGTTTTTATACCCTTGGCAAGGCATTTCCCGTAATTTACGGAACTCCAGAAATGGTAAAACACGTGGGGCCTTATTTATGAAGGTTTGAATTTTTCTGATTATTTTGATCAAAAAAGTCTGACCAAACTGGAATCCATGATTGGACTGTATTTATTAATAAAAAAAAATCACGATTTACTCGGATCTGGGACAAACACGGAAAAATCAAGTGAAAATCTGAATCTTACGATTTTTTTTCTGTTTTTCCTTAATCGCTCAATTTTTTTCGGGGTTTTTCTCGAAAAGCCAGATTTTTCTAATTTATCCCCAAAAGTCGGAAATAGTCGGATCTTCAGGCTAATTCCAGCACAGACCACAGAAACTTCTCCCGACCTCTCCCATAGATTTTTAAACAACCTCGGCATGTCTGAGATGCTGGACCTTTGGATTCTGACTTTTTCCATTTTCGGGGTATAACAAATCTCAAAAATTTTGAGGAATATTTTTCCACTAAAAATTTATACTAAAAAAAACCTAAATTTTTTGAGTTTTTGGCATTCAGACTTTAATAAATAACCCCCTTCTTGTAACAGGGAGAGTGCAGAATTGCAGTCTCCTAGTAGCGAATGGAGCAAGCATTTTGTTCTATATCTGCCAGCTGCAGACGGGGTGTGTACATGCAGTTCACATGTCTCGTGTCCCAACTAATGTTAACTTTTGACCCTCCTGAACTGGGGGGTGAAGTTGACGTTTTATATTATATAATTTCTCCCTTTAAACTGACTGTTACCCGTCATAGGTGGGCTGTTCACATTATTTTATTATCATTTTTGGGACAGTCTGGAATTTTTATCAAAAAAAATTAATCAGACCCCTGGGAAAAACTCAATAAACTGGCTTTTTCCAGCATAGACCACAGAAACTTCCAAATAGAATAGGGAACTCTCTCATTGACGTATATACAACTGCGGCTAGTCTGAGATGGTGTATTTTTGGATTCTGACTTTTTCCATCCTCGGGGTATAATAGATATGAAAAATTTTAAATGTTTTTCCACTAAAAATTCATACAGCCGAATTACTGTCAAGTACGAGGCACTGTTTTATAAGTGCAGAAAAAAAGGAAATCATTTTTAAAAATTAAAATTATTTGCTTAAAATATACTGTAAAATGGAATGTAATTCGAAACTTTTTGGATAACGGTTTCTGGATAAGATATCTGATACATGTACAAGTATACAGACCTTATGGATAGTACTATAGGTAAAAGGATCCTTTATCCAGAAACTAAATTATCCAGAAAGCTCTGAATTATGGAAAGGTCATCTCCTATAGACTCCATTTTATCCAAATAATGTGAATTTTTCAAAATGATTTCCTTTTTTCTCTGTTATAATAAAACAGTAGCTTGTACTTGATCCCAACTAAGATGCAATTAATCCATAATGCAAAACCAGCCTATTGGGTTTACTAAATGTTTACATGATTTTCTTGTAGACTTAAAGGGCATGTAAAGGCAAAAAATAAAATCCCATTTTTACTTTCTTTAATGAAAAATAAACCTATCTCCAATATTCTTTTATAAGAAACCTGACTGTATGCAGTGAAATTCTCCCTTCATTTAGGGGCACATTTACAAAGCTCGAGTGAAGGATTCGAATTAAAAAAACTTCGAATTTCGAAGTTTTTTTTGGGCTACTTCGACCTTCGACTACTACTTCGACTTCGAATCGAACGATTCGAACTAAAAATCGTTCGACTATTCGACCATTCGATAGTCGAAGTACTGTCTCTTTAAGAAAAACTTCGACCCCCTACTTCGGCAGCTAAAAGCTACCGAAGTCAATGTTAGCCTATGGGGAAGGTCCCCATAGGCTTGCCTGAGATTTTTTGATCGAAGGATATTCCTTCGATCGTTGTATTAAAATCCTTCGAATCGTTCGATTCGAAGGATTTAATCGTTCGATCGAACGAATAATCCTTCGATCGTTCGATCGCAGGATTTGCGCTAAATCGTTCGACTTCGATATTCGAAGTCGAACGATTTTAGTTCCTGGTCGAATATCGAGGGTTAATTAACCCTCGATATTCGACCCTTCTTACATCTGCCCCTTACTGTTGTGGATAGGAATTGTCAGATGGTCCCTAACTGCTCTGCAGGGAAACAATCATACTTATGAACAGCAGGGGGAGCCCCCGCTTTACTTCCCAGCCACGCAGAACTCAAGCAGCTTTGTTTGTTTCCCTGTAGAGCAGTCCGCGACTGTGTAGAGATTTGTATTGGATTTTATTTTTGCCTTTACATCCCCTTTACTGTTTCCAAGTCCAGCTTTAGAGACAAAGATTATGGAGCCAGATTTAAACAGATAAACAGGGATTCTATTTGGAGGATTATTTTGCTGCAGCCACTGGTTCTGCAAAGTTTTTTATTAAACAATACAAAAACTATAAAATCCAAATTAGATTACATGACAACACAGGACCCAGTGCAGTCTGCCTATTCTGATTATTAATCAGTCTTGCTGTGTCTGGTTCTGGCAGATATTATTTGACTTGTGCTGTTTTGATAATTTATGACGATCCCTAAGCAGCCCAGATCACACTGAGCATGTGCACAGTCTTGGTCTTGCAAAGATGTTTAACAAAGTTACAAGATGGTGACCCCCTGTGGCCAACTTTGAAAGCATAAATTATTTGTTTGATTAGGCTTGTGGTGCAGTAACTTCATGTTTATGTTTAGTATACAAAATACAGCATTTCTAGCCTTATTCTATTTTAGACTTTACTTCCCCTTTTAGGTATGAAGATCCAAATTACGAAGAGATCTGTTAGCCAGAAAACCGCAGGTTCCGAGCTTTCTGGATAACAGGTCCCATACCTGTAATTCCTGAGGGTGTGAAATAAAATTCATGTCAAAGTATTTTAGCTATGGTTTCCCCTCAACAACAAGAGAATGAGATACTTAGAGTAAAGGGAACAGAATTTTACTTCTGGAGTGGGGGTTGACAATTGTGCCCCAGGGAAATTAAAATGAATGGAATCAGTTGTGCAACGGTATCTGGAAATCCTTATTATATGGATGGTTGTACAGAAAATTAGTAGCGATGCTGATTAGGAGAATAAAAAAAGGATATAGAATTAATTCTCAGCAGGGGACAGGGGGCTGAAGTATTGATTGATTCCACAGCAGCCCACAATATCCATTTAGGTTAATGTAATAAAAGAACAAATGTGCACAATACAAAGAGTTGCACATATTCAGTATACTTTTTCTGAACTTATAGCACCTCATCCGCATGGGGAAAAGAGTTTACATTTTACTGTACCAGAGCCTATATAATAAAGTTTCTTAGGGGCAGATTTATCAAGGGTCGAAGTGAATTCGAGGGAATTTTCTAAAATTCTAAATTCTAAGTAATTTTTTGGATACTTCGACCATCGAATAGAATACTACGACTTTGAATTTACTTTGACTTCGATTCGAAGTAAAAATTGTTAGAATATTCGGCCATTCGATAATCGAAGTACTGTCTCTTTAAAAAAAACTTCGACTTCAATACTTCACCAAATTAAACCTGCCGAATTGCTATGTTAGCCTATGGGGACCTTCTACAAACTTTTTCCAAGTCTTTACACATCGAATAAAAATCCTTCGATCGATCGCTGAAATCCTTCGAAACGTTCGATTTTTATTAAATCGTAGGATTGCCAAATTCAGTGAAAAAACTTCGAATTCGATATTCAAATTCGAAGTTTTATAATTCGATGGTCGAATTACGATGTTTTTTGTACCCTTGATAAATCTGCCCCTTAATGTAATGTTCTTCCACCCAAAAAATAAGTAAAGTCTTAAAAACTAGCATTTGCAGTGTAAGTGGAATATTACGTGTATTCGTTTTACAAACTTGTGAATAATTTATGACTTTTATACCATAACCATTTATTTCATGTGTTCTGAACCTGTAAAAGCCACCATGTCCCTCATGTCATAAATGCAAAAGCTACGCAATAATAATCCAAATCATTATTTTGCCTCAATTTTTTTTTCCAAAAACCTCCCTAAATGGTAACAGTTGATCGACAATCTGCTCACTGGGAAATATTTGCATAGATGGCCTTGGATATCTAAAATGGCAAAGGTTTGCAAGAAAACAAATCATCAAAAGGCATTTGTCAACTGATAAATGTCTCTCTCCCTCTTTGCCAGTCCAAGTCCTATTATCCAGAGACCTGTAAAGAATCAGCAGCTAAATCATCCTGCAAGCCAACAATTAGCAATCAATCCAACAATAAATGATCCTGCAGTAAACAAGACAGAAACTGGAAAGCTACCCAGCAATTTAGCCGCCTTCATTCATTTCAGCTTCTGCATTTGCCAACCATGCAAAAAAACATTCCAGTATGTGCAGGGCAGGTTTTAGTATGGAGAGGAGAGGAATATTGGCCCCCAGTTCCTTAGGTGAAAATCCTATATAAAAGTACAAAAAACACTGTATTCCAATTCCTGGGTAACGTTTGTTTGATATTCCAATACAGGTATAGAATCCCTGAACCGTAATCCAATTATCCAGAAAGCTTTGAATTATGGAAAGCCCATCTCCCATAGACTAAATTTTGTTCAAATAATTGTCATTTTTTTAAATTTAAAACTATTTATTTTTCTCTGTAATAATAAAATATTATCTTGTACTTGAGCCTAACTAAGATAGAATTGATCCTTATTGGAAGCAAAACCAGCCTATTGGGTTTATTTAGGGGCCGATTCACTAACTTCGAGTGAAGAATTCGAAGTAAAAAAACTTCAAATTTTGAATTGTTTTTTGGGCTACTTCGACCATCGAATGGGCTACTATGACCTTCGACTACGACTTCGAATCGAACTATTCGAACTAAAATAGATAGTCGAAGTACTGTCTCTTTAAGAAAAAACTTCGATCCCCTAGTTCACCATCTAAAAGCTACCGAACTCAATGTTAGCCTATGGAGAAGCCATAGCCTTTCCTAAGTTTTTTTGATCAAAGGATATTCCTTCGATTGTATGGATTAAAATCCTTTGAACGTTCGATCGCACTATTTGCGCTAAAATCCTTTGATGTCGATATTTGAAGTCGAAGGATTTTAATTCCCAGTCGAATATCGAGGGTTAATTAACCCTCGATATTCGACCCTTTGTGAATCGGCCCCTTAATGTTTACATTTATCAAAATCCAACATTTTCTCACTATTTTCGGAAAACGACTCCGACCAAATCTGCAAGAACCGTTCCCCCCTATTTATCAATACAGTTTCAAAAACATTTCTCATGCAGGAAAATACTGGATAAAATACTAAAAAAATCCAAATTGTACAATTGACGACTTTTTTAGATTATCGCTTGAAAAAAATCTTAAGATTATTGAGGATCTGCAGAACCTTTTGGAAATGCCACTGAAAAAATGTTATTTTAATTTGGCTTCCAAAAATACCTAGAATAACTGGCATTCTTGGCTTCAGATGATGAAATAAAGTGGTTAACAAGCTAGCTGAATTCTGTCCAGATATTTCTTCAATCACGCTAAATGCCTATAGACATATAGACGCAACATCATCGGGAAGGTGCCAACAAGCCAAAACAAAAAGAAGAAGATTAAAAAGGCAAAACTGCTGTCTGCTGTCATTTGGAAATACGTGACAAAAGAAGGAAAGGTGATGAAACTATGAAAAGGTAGGCATGCAGAATTTCAGAGAACAGCAAGAAACTATAAGGAGACATACCTAAATAAGCAACATTTCAAAAGGCACTGCAATTGGGAAAGTCAAGAGATCCATTGAAGAAGATTGGAGCAATAAAATGAACTTTTTATGGGAAAACTAAAACTGTAAAAGATGTGGATGATAAGGATCGAAATGAAAAAGATACTATATGATAATTCATTATACAGTATCCTACATACAGTGTTAATTTATAGTGACGGGGAAATTTATTTGGCAAGCATGGATTCATGGCAAATTTCCGCATTTCGACACCTGCGAATTGTTTCCCAAAACTGCTGCAAAAATTCGCCGGTGAAAAAATTTGCTGCGATAGAAAAGTCGCTTGTGTAAAGACTGTCATGTGCCCAAATAATTTTGACTCCCATTGGCTTTAATGAATTTGGACAACAAAATTTGCACATGTAAAAATTGTCACACGCATAAAAATTGTTGCGCAGCTAAATTATTTTGACGCCCATTGAATTTTTCGTTGTTTTGCTAATTTTCCGGTGAATCGAATCAGAAAAGTTTCACCCATCACTAATAATTTACTATTTGATAGGCTGGTTATAAAATTGCCAATATCGGTTGGTTTTTGACTGTATAGCCCATAATAAATTGTGGCTAACACTTCAAGATATGGGAGTACTGGGACATTTCATTGGCCCCTTGAGGAATCTGTATGCAACCCCAAATGGTATTAGAAGAACCAAACATAAAACAATTAATTCAAAATTCAAAAAAGTTCTTCAACAAGGCTGTTTACTGTCTCTGTTTCAGTATGTATATCCTACAAAATTCTGGGTTTTAAGAATCAGATGCTGGAATTAAATTTGCAGGGAAATATATTATTTTTCTCTAGTATGAGCATGATACTACTCATAGGGCTGAAAATTAGGAAGGCTGGTAAGGTTAGTTGTTGGGGGTAAGAGACACTGATTTGCTTTACAACTACTGATGGGGGAATCTGCCCCGTTTCTCTTTTCCAAAAATTAGAAAAACTGCAGAAAATTAACCAAATACATTGAATTCTATTGGCGACAACATTTTTTTGATGCACGACTGGTGCCCATTGAGGTCTATGGGCACCTGGCAAAAAATATCGATCATCATGTTTTACAACATCAAAAATCTTGAGTAGGACAACTAGTCCTTAAACCCTGTTGCAAATACATATGGAAGCAGCTGAAGCACTATGGTAGGTTAATAAAAAGAAAACAAACTTAGGTTGGAGCTCACTTTGACAACATGACTTTTAGGAGAAGATATTTTATATATTTATTAAGCCCCCAAAAAACTTGAAAAACTCAAAGTTAAAAATTTGACACCTAAAAGCTGCCAAGTGCATGCAGAAGGCAAAGAGACTGTCTGCTGCTCAGATAAATCATTAGGACTAGAAAGAATCAAAACCCATCACTAGTTACAGTGGAGAAATCCAATTCTCTCTTCTCTGTGACAACGCAAATACCATATTTCTCATCACCAATTAAGGTGGCTTCTTGAGGCCTAAAGTCTGGTCTCCAGAGATTTCTGCCGCGGCTTTGAGTTTATTGATGCCTAAAGGAAAAGTGAATATTTTAGATTGAGATACCTTCTAACGGATTAGCACAGAGCTGATGCGAGATTCCAAACCAACAGAGTCATCTATTTCTGTAGCATAAGAAATAATTATCGGGATGTATTTCATTTTCTGCTCTGTGGGATTTGATATAAGGCTATAAGTATGGTGCACATCAAAGAGCTATAGGACTAAAAATGTACTTCAATATGATGTCCTCATTTTGACGTATTGCCTGACACCTGGGAGCCTGAGTGTTTTGTTCTTGCACCTGCTTAGATGCTACTAAAATAGATAAAGAGTTAAAGTGGACCATATCTTAAAGACACACTTGCATAACTGAAGATTTTAGGAGGCATAGCTGCAATATTCAGTATTCAATATGCCTAGCTAGAATTAATTTCACAAGCAATAGCCATAGGGGGCTGATTTAAGAGCATTTAGCGCAGTTGTGATCGAGCAAAGTTTGTCGCTGTCATTTCATGGCAACCCTTGAGGGGAGCAGAACCTCTGGAAGCAATGATTAAGAAGTAGAGATGTCGCGAACTGTTCGCCGGCGAACTTGTTCGCGCGAACATCGGGTGTTCGCGCTCGCCGGAAGTTCGCGAACGTCGCGCGACGTTCGCCATTTTGGGTTCGCCATTGTTGGCGCTTTTTTTTGCCCTCTCACCCCAGACCAGCAGGTACATGGCAGCCAATCAGGAAGCTCTCCCCTGGACCACTCCCCTTCCCTATAAAAACCGAAGCCCTGCAGCGTTTTTTCACTCTGCCTGTGTGTGCTGAAGAGATAGTGTAGGGAGAGAGCTGCTGCCTGTTAGTGATTTCAGGGACAGTTGAAAGTTTGCTGGCTAGTAATCGTTTTGATACTGCTCTGTTATTGGAGGGACAGAAGTCTGCAGGGGTTTGAGGGACATTTAAGCTTAGGTAGCTTTGCTGGCTAGTAATCTACCTTCTACTGCAGTGCTCTGTATGTAGCTGCTGTGGGCAGCTGTCCTGCTTCTGATCTCATCTGCTGACTGCTGCAATAACAGTAGTCCTTGTAAGGACTGCTTTTATTTATTTTTTTGTTGTTTTACTACTACTACTACTACTACTATAAGAGCCCAGTGCTATTAGTCTAGCAGTGTTGGGGAGTGGGACTGGTGTGCTAATCTGCTGCTCCTAGTAGTTCAGCAGCACCAACTTTAATTTTTTTTTTTTAATATTCATTTTTTTTTATTTTACTTTTTTTTATTTTACTACCGCTGTAGTAGTGTATAAGTTGACCTTTTAGGCATTATTTGCCCTGTAGGCATTATTTGCACACTGTTTTCTTCAACCCGCCATCTAGCTGTGTGACCTTGTTCACATTCTGTCTAAATATCCATAATATTACCGTCTCCAGAAAAAACACCGGAGTGACTTTTTTCAAGCAGCCATAATATATTTTACGTAATCCGTATCCACCGCTGTAGTAGTGTATACGTTGACCTTGTAGGCATTATTTGCACACTGTTTTCTTCAACCCGCCATCTAGCTGTGTGACCTTGTTCACATTCTGTCTAAATATCCATAATATTACCGTCTCTAGAAAAACCACTTGAGTTACTTTTTTTCAAGCAGCATTCATATATTTTACGTAATCCGTATCCACCGCTGTAGTAGTGTATACGTTGACCTTGTAGGCATTATTTGCACACTGTTTTCTTCAACCCGCCATCTAGCTGTGTGACCTTGTTCACATTCTGTCTAAATATCCATAATATTACCGTCTCTAGAAAAACACCGGAGTGACTTTTTTTCAAGCAGCATTCATATATTTTACGTAATCCGTATCCACCGCTGTAGTAGTGTATACGTTGACCTTGTAGGCATTATTTGCACACTGTTTTCTTCAACCCGCCATCTAGCTGTGTGACCTTGTTCACATTCTGTCTAAATATCCATAATATTACCGTCTCCAGAAAAAACACCGGAGTGACTTTTTTCAAGCAGCCATAATATATTTTACGTAATCCGTATCCACCGCTGTAGTAGTGTATACGTTGACCTTGTAGGCATTATTTGCACACTGTTTTCTTCAACCCGCCATCTAGCTGTGTGACCTTGTTCACATTCTGTCTAAATATCCATAATATTACCGTCTCCAGAAAAAACACCGGAGTGACTTTTTTCAAGCAGCCATAATATATTTTACGTAATCCGTATCCACCGCTGTAGTAGTGTATACGTTGACCTTGTAGGCATTATTTGCACACTGTTTTCTTCAACCCGCCATCTAGCTGTGTGACCTTGTTCACATTCTGTCTAAATATCCATAATATTACCGTCTCTAGAAAACACCGGAGTGACTTTTTTTCAAGCAGCATTCATATATTTTACGTAATCCGTATCCACCGCTGTAGTAGTGTATACGTTGACCTTGTAGGCATTATTTGCACACTGTTTTCTTCAACCCGCCATCTAGCTGTGTGAGCTTGTTCACATTTTGTCTAAATATTGATAATATTATCGTCTCTAGAAAAACCACTTGAGTTACTTTTTTTCAAGCAGCATTCATATATTTTACGTAATCCGTATCCACCGCTGTAGTAGTGTATACGTTGACCTTGTAGGCATTATTTGCACACTGTTTTCTTCAACCCGCCATCTAGCTGTGTGTATTATCGTTTCCAGAAAAACCAACTGAGTTTTTGTTGTTGTTGTTGTTTTTTTAAAAATAATGCCAGGCAAAGGCAGGCCGCCACGCAGAGGCCGTGCTAGGGGCCGTGCTGCTATGCAATCCTGTGGCCCTAGCAAATTGCCCAGTTTTAAAAAGCCAATGACCCTGAACTCCCAAAATGCTGAAGAGGTAGTTGACTGGCTTACACAGCACACCCCATCCTCTACCGTTTCTAACTTTACCACAACATCCTCCTCATCCTCCACTGCTATGGCCACCCCACGTAACACTTCCTCCACCACCGGTGCCCCTTCTTCACTGGGGTCAGAGGAGTTATTTTCCCATGAGTTTCTTGAACTGAGTAATGCGCAACCATTATTGCCAGAAGAAGATGAAGGAGATGAGGACCTTACACCAGATTTAATTCTGGCAGAGAACACGATAGAGATGGACATAATGAGTGATGAGGAGGAGGTCCCCGCTGCTGCTTCCTTCTGTGATGTGTCAGAAGAAATTGATGCATCTGAGGAGAATGATGATGAGGAGATTGATGTTTTGTGGGTGCCTAGTAGAAGAGAGCAAGAGGAGGGTAGTTCAGATGGAGAGACGGAGAGTCAGAGAGGCAGTAGGAGAATAAGACTTAGAAGAAGCAGGGAGGACAGCCCGCAGGGATCAGTAGGGCAACAACATGTATCGGCACCTGTGTTCAGCCGGCCAACGCACCCGCCATTGCCGCCAATACCGCCAACTCCGCCAACTTCTACTGTTACCGCCAGATCGCACACTTCCAAAAAGTCAGCAGTGTGGGATTTTTTTAATGTGTGTGCCTCTGACAAAAGCATTGTAATTTGCAATGAGTGCAGTCAGAAACTGAGCCTTGGTAAGCCCAACAGCCACATAGGTACAACTTCTATGCGAAGGCACATGAGCGGCAAGCACAAAGCACTTTGGGAGCAACACCTCAAAGGCAACAGGCAAACTAAAAGCCACACTCCTTCTGGTCCAGCATCTTACTGCTCTACCTCTGCTCTCCTTGACCCGTCTGAACCACCCTCCACTCCGCCTTCCACCTTGACCACCTGTTCCCATTCCCAGTCATCTGCCACCAGCCAAGTTTCTGTGAAGGCCATGTTTGAGCGTAAGAAGCCAATGTCTGACTGTCACCCCCTTGCCCGGCGTCTGACAGCTGGCTTGTCTGCACTCTTAGCCCGCCAGCTTTTACCATACCAGCTGGTGGACTCTGAGGCCTTCCGCAAATTTGTAGCAATTGGGACACCGCAGTGGAAGGTACCCAGCCGCAATTTTTTTTCTAAAAAGGGAATACCACACCTGTACCAACATGTGCAGAGCCAAGTTACCGCATCTCTGTCACTTAGTGTTGGCCAAAGGTCCATATGACTACTGACGCATGGTCCTCCAAGCATGGTCAGGGCAGGTATGTCACCTACACTGCCCACTGGGTGAACTTGGTAATGGCTGGGAAGCAGGGAATGGGTAGCTCAACAACAACAGTGGAGTTGGTGTCACCGCCACGGATTGCACGCGGTTCTGCCACCACCTCTACTCCTCCATCGCTCTCTACCTCGTCTTCTTCTTCTTCTTACTCTGCTGCTGGGTCCTCCTTCTCCTCCTCCACACCTGTGCACCCCCAGCTCCCCCTAGGCTATTCGACGTGCCAGGTACGCCGTTGTCACGCTGTCTTGGGGATGACGTGCCTGGAAAGCAAAAACCATACCGGATCTGTACTCCTGTCATCTCTGCAGTCACAGGCCGATCGGTGGCTGACCCCACACCAACTGCAGATCGGAAAAGTGGTGTGTGACAATGGAAGCAATCTGTTGGCAGCGTTGAGACTAGGCAATTTAACACATTTGCCCTGCATGGCACATGTGTTAAATTTAATAGTCCAACGTTTTGTCTCCAAGTACCCAGGATTCCAGGACGTTCTCACCCAGTCCAGAAAGGTGTCGGCCCATTTCAGACGTTCCTACACAGCCATGGCACGCCTTGCTGACATTCAGCAGCGCTACAACATGCCAGTCAGGCGTTTGATTTCTGACAGCCAGACTCGCTGGAATTCAACGCTCCTTATGTTGGAACGTCTGCTGCAACAACAAAGGGCCGTCAACGAGTACCTTTTTGAACTGGGTGGTAGGACTGGATCTGCACAGCTGGGGATTTTTTTCCCCCGTTACTGGGTGCTTATGCGCGATGCCTGCAGGCTCATGCGACCTTTTGAAGAGGTGACAAATATGGTCAGTCGCACCGAAGGCACCATCAGCGACCTAATACCCTTCGCTTTCTTCCTGGAGCGTGCCGTGCGACGAGTGACAGATGAGGCTGTAGACCAGCGTGACGAGGAGCTGGAAGCGCACGATTTCTGGTCGGAATCACCAGAACGAACCCAGGCACCTGCTGCAACGCAGGGAGAGGTGCCAGAAGTGGAGTCAGAGGAGGAAGGTGGCTTTGTGGAGGAGGAGGAGGAGGACCAACAGGAGCAGGCTTCCCAGGGGGCTAGTGGTGACCTTTTGGGGACCCCTGGTCTTGTACGTGGCTGGGGGAGGAGACCGTGGATGATGCAGTCCTTGATAATGAGGAAGCGGAGATGGATAGCTCTGCATCCAACCTTGTGAGAATGGGGTCTTTCATGCTGTCATGCCTGTTGAAGGACCCCCGTATCAAGAGGCTTAAGGAGAAGGACCTGTACTGGGTCGCAACGCTACTAGACCCTCGGTACAAGCATAAAGTGTCAGAAATGTTACCAACATACCACAAGTCCGAAAAGATGCGGCATTTACAAACCAGCATGCAAAACATGTTGTACAATGCTTTTAAGGGTGATGTCACTTCAGGAACTCATCAACATTCCAGGGGCAGAGGTGCCAGTAATCCTGCCATGAGCACACCTGCAAGGACAAAGCCCTTTGGCCAGTCTGTAACGTCAGACATGCAAATGTTTTTCTGTCCAAGGCAGCGCCACAACCCTTCTGGATCCACCCTCAAAGAACGCCTCGACCGGCAGGTAGCGGACTACCTGGCATTAACTGCAGATATCGACACTCTGAGGAGCGATGAACCCCTGGACTACTGGGTGCGCAGGCTTGATCTGTGGCCAGAGCTGTCACAATTTGCCATGAACCTCTTGTCTTGCCCAGCCTCAAGTGTGCTCTCAGAAAGGACCTTCAGTGCAGCAGGAGGGATTGTAACTGAGAAGAGAACTCGCCTAGGTCACAAAAGTGTCGATTACCTGACCTTTATTAAAATGAATGAGGGGTGGATCTCGGAGGGTTACTGCACGCCGGAAGACTTGTTCTGACTTCTATGCAGCTGTCCTTCTCTTCAAGCCTCATGACTCCACACACAGCTGTCCTTTAGCGTCCTCCTCCTCCCTCCGCCACCGTTACAAACTAGGGTGCAAACCCTACTGGTTTAATTTTTTCTGGCCTCTGTGCTTCAGTGGCTGCAACCAAAAAAACTGGGCAAACAATGTCTACAAGGTCAACGTATGGCAAAAAATGACTATTTTCAGCATTTATATGGCATATTTTTTCTGGCAACGCTGTGCTTAAAAATGCATATTCTGCAATATGGAAATTCTGCCTTGTTCCAAAAAAAATGCATATTTTCTGCATTTATATGGCATAATTTTTCTGGCCTCTGTGCTTCAGTGGCTGCAACCAAAAAAATTGATATTTTCTGCATTTATATGGCATAATTTTTCTGGGCCTCTGTGCTTCAGTGGCTGCAACCAAAAAAATTTATATTTTCTGCATTTATATGGCATAATTTTTCTGGTCACTGTGCTTCAGTGGCTGCGACCAAAAAAATTGCATATTTTCAGCATTTATATGGCATAATTTTTCTGGCCTCTGTGCTTCAGTGGCTGCAACCAAAAAAATTTATATTTTCAGCATTTATATGGCATAATTCTTTCTGTTCAGACTTGCTGCTTCAGTGGCTGCGACCAAAAAAATGCATATTTTCTGCATTTATATGGCATAATTTTTCTGGCCTCTGTGCTTCAGTGGCTGCAACCAAAAAAATTTATATTTTCAGCATTTATATGGCATAATTTTTCTGTCAACTGTGCTTCAGTGGCTGCGACCAAAAAATGCATATTTTTAGCATTTATATGGCATAATTTTCTGGCCTCTGTGCTTCAGTGGCTGCAACCAAAAAATTTATATTTTCAGCATTTATATGGCATAATTTTTTCTGGCAACTGTGCTTCAGTGGCTGCGTCCAAAAAAACTGGGCAAACAATGTCTACAAGGTCAACGTATGGCGAAAATTACTATTTTCAGCATTTATATGCATATTTTTTCTGCAACTGTGCTTCAGTGCTGCGTCCAAAAAACTGGCAAACAATGCCTACAAGGTCAACGTATGGCAGTTGTTAAAGAGAACAGTAGATTACTAGCCAGCAAAGCTACCTAAGCTAAAATGTCCCTCAAATCCCTGCAGACTTCTGTCCCTCCAATACAGAGCAGTATCAAGCAGATTACTAGCCAGCAAGCTTACTATCATCTGTCCCTGAAATCACTAACAGCTCTCCCCCTACACTATCTCTTCCAAGCACACACAGGCAGATTTTTCAGATACATTTTTGCCCTTGATCCCCCTCTGGCATGCCACTGTCCAGGTCGTTGCACCCTTTAAACAACTTTAAAATCATTTTTCTGGCCAGAAATGTCTTTTCTAGATGTTAAAGTTCGCCTTCCCATTGAAGTCTATGGGGTTCGCGAACCGTTCGCGAACCGCTCGCATTTTTGCGCAAGTTCGCGAATATGTTCGCGAACTTTTTTTCCGACGTTCGCTACATCCCTATTAAGAAGCAATGCCAAAATAATGTATACATTGACATCTCACCTAATATTACACATTCTACGATTCAGAAATCGAAATTGTCGCTCATCATCTGTATGTTATCCTTTCACTTTCTCCTTTTAGCACCACTGTGGTGCTAAACGGAGAAAGTGAAAGGATAACATACAGATGATGATGTGTTTCAGTGGATGTGTGTATCAGTGAAAAACGATGGTATACAGCTAAAGTTTGGTCAGTCTAACTCAACTTTTGAATTAAAAAGGCAGGCATAGAAAGGCAGGCATAGATAGGTTGGTTGGTTATGCTCTCTACTTTTTGACCCTCAAACTGAACAGACAGTGAAAATGAGGGGGCATATGCAGTGCGGCGGCCATTGTGTTGCCCCAAATATTCAGGCACAGCTCACAAACAATCATCTGTGGCTTCTCTTCACACCTTCATCTGCTGATCATGAACCGGTTGACATGGCACACTGGCAAATAAAAATTTCAACTCTACCCCCAAACCGACCAGTACCCATAATAGATTGGTGGGCCACCATATATGTACTAATTATTGATAGATTTATGGCCAGCTTACAAACCTGCAGTAGTATATTTATTGGTGCACAGTAGATGATCTGTGTCATACACGGGATTCATGGAGATGGTAATGACTAAAATGTCTAAAATGGTTTATTGGATGGATGATAAAGTAGACCATATCAACTGAAACCTTCCACTTCTGCCCACCACTGAGAATCAGACATCTGCCTGAATGCTGTGTTTGTTATACTGTGACCAATTTAGCTTTAGTTTTTGATGAAGCCTTTAATGCGGATGAGGGTGTTTGTATTTCGGTTGTTCCCATTTGCTTTACTTATGTCTGTAGAATTTCAGTTGAGCTTTAGCAAAAAAAAAGTGTTTAATTTTCCATCTATACCAGTGTACTTGAGATGAACAGGTTTGCATTCAGATCAAAACTCTAGTCAATGCCCCCATTGGCCTACTTAATAGACAACAGCCCTTTCCTTGCTGACAGAATGACAATAGGTCACATAAAAGTTACACTTTATCCTTTCTTTGTGTTTTAGAGTTCTACTAAGAACTCAAAAGAAGGTCAACAGAATTCTGCCTGCTCTTCTGTGGACACAGAACTTGACACTCAGAACTTGACATATTACTAGGGTTTTTTGGAATCATTGATCCCGAGAAAATAATTTCAGTAGGTCTTCATTAACAGCTTTACTGCTTCATTGCAAACATACAGCTCTGCCGTTTATTCTCAGCCTTCTGCAATGAAGCGCATAATGCGGCAAAACACTAGGATAACTTTAAGAAAGAGCTCAAGGTTACAAAAAATATATCAAGTTTGCTCCTTGGACATCAGCTAGGGATTGTTCTCAAACAGCAGCATATATCACATCAATTAGGGGCTTCCTATAAACTGATTTTTTTTCAAAGACAAAGAATCAAACTTTTTTGTATTTTAGGATAAAAACATTAATTGTAGTAATGTACATTTTAACATTCATAGAGTTGGGGTCACAGTAGATCAGAAAGGGTATTTGCACCGGGCCTGCAAAGTCAAAGGGGGACTTCAGGGGGTTTAAAGGAGAAGGAAAGCTACAGAGGCATTTTATTGCCAAAAGATTAGCTGCAATAGTGCAAGCTAGAATGATATATTTATTCTGTAGACTGTTTTACCATACCTGAGTAAAAAGCTCTAGAAACTCTCTGTTTGTTTAGGATAGCAGCTGCAGTATTAATGTGGTGTGACATCACTTCCTGCCTGAGTCTCTCCCTGCTCTGGGTTGAGATTACAGTAGAGAAGGGAGGGGAGGGGGAAGAGGAGCAAACTGAGCATGCTCTTGCCCAGGGCAATGAGGTTTAAGCTGAAAACAGGAAGTCTGATACAGAAGCCCATGTGTACACAATAGAAGGAAAGAAATGCAGTGTTTCATTTGACAGGGGACTCAGAGCAGCATTACTTTGGGGGTTTACTGGTATATTTAGAGGGACCTTTCTGATAAGGCTTACTTAGTTTTAACCTTTCCTTCTCCTTTAAAGTAAAAATAACAAAATATTTAATGTTACATTTCATAGATAATCAGTATATAAGTTATGGATGTCAGTCAGTGGCTACTAAAGCTAATAAAGTTTGTTCATCAATGTTCTTAATGTTAAAAAATGGCATAAACTTAAGGGATAACCATTTTGCCCCATTTTAATATCCTCGGTAAAGCCTCACCTTGAGTATGCAGTTCAGCTTTGGGCCCCAGAAGAAATATTATTGAGCTGGAAAGAGTGCAGAGTTGTGCAACTAAACAGGTAAGAGGAATGGAATAAATAGCAATGAGGAAAGTCTACCAAGGATGGGAATGGACTGCTCTTTACAACTACATTAGAGGACATTATAGACTAGGGGGATCTTATTTTACATAGAATACAACAAAGAACCAGATGCCCTTTTTTAGACTAGGAACTGAACTTCACTTAAACACCACAAATGGTTCTTCTTGTAAGGACAGTGAGGGTGATGTTGTGATGTTTCATATTCCATTAATGATGTTGCATATTCCATTAATGCCTTTAAGAGGGGACTGGATGACTTCTTGGACAATAATATTAACCAAGGCTGCAGTGATCTCAAGGTCTACAGTTAGTTTGGTCTATGTTAGTTGTGTGTGTGTATTAGTTCTTTGCCATGTCCCATAGCCTACCATTTTCAGATATTATTATTGATTATATTGATAATCAAAGACATTTCTGTCCCTTCAAAGCTAGAATGTTGTATAGAAAACTACATTTTACTTATTTTTGTTATAGATTTAGCTATATCTGGCAATCAGGCCAGAATGTACATTGTAGCACTATAATTAGATATAATTCCCTAGTTAAAATAAAATGGCTTGATGAAACTATTATGATGTATGGCTTGTTGCTACCGCAAAATGAATTAGATCTTTTTATATCACCCTATAATACATATATATTTGCATTTCCAAATTAAGAAATTGTTATGGGCGATAGAGCCTTATGCTAATACAGTGCTATAAATACAAATTCAAACAAAATGACATAGTAATGGGGTTTTATATCTATTTGTATGACAAAATAATATCTTGGTTTAGGAGGTAATCTTTTAGACAAATAAATTCTTAAAACAGATTTATATTAATTAAAGTGTCAATATACTGTACCTTAGTATATAAGCTACAATATGCAAAAACCTAATAAGTTTTCCTTTGTATTACAAAGTCTGTTTAATGTCTTGTTTAGGTGTCAGTATTGCTAGTGACCTCAGACCCTAGTGGTCTTATATCATGGCCACGGAATTCAAGTGTGAGGGCACTAAGGGGTTCAAAAGTGAGTTCTTAGGGTTCATTCAAAAATCACTTCTTTCCTGACTTTTTGTAAGAGCATTAAAAAGAACAGAGGGCCATGGAAAGTTGTGGCCATGCATTCTGTTAGCTTAGACAAGACTAAAATTGCTAACTGAGTGGTGAACCTCATAGAAGCAAGCGGTGGGAGTGAAAAAAAAATAAATCAAATGGGAAAAATAAAGTTGTTTAAGATATTTCCCATATTATTAGGGCTAAATTTATTTGCCTAAAAATTAGGTCTAATACTTATCCACCTATAACACCTATAATTCTGCAAGCAATGGGCATAAGTGAACATTACTGCATGTATGTATTTTTGTTTATAAAGCTCTACTTATGAGTTATGCATTATGACGGGTGTTATACAAGTGCCCCAAGAGGTAGTCTGCAAGTTTATTTCTGAAGAGACTAAAGGAGGATTTTCTCCAGAGGAATTCAGGGATGGCATTCCAAATGTGAGCAGCAGCAAGACCTTTAAGGAGTGAGACAGCAGTCTCTGAGAGGGATGGAGGATCCGGCCAGTAGTGCAGAGGAACGAAGGGCTTTGAAGTTTATGAGAAGGATAATGTATGTTATTCTGTGCATTTTGGAAGTCATAATATGGAGTTCAGAAGGGGATGAGCCTGGATTCTCTTTTATGAGAGCAGGAACAATATTGTTGTCAGAAAAAGAAAGAGAGGAGACAAACATTACCCCCTGACAATGTGTCGAGTTGACAGAGTTAATGGGCATACCATAGACACATTAAAGGGTGGGGAGTAAAGCCAGGTTCAGGTGGAAAGATGATTAGTTCCGTTTTTTTGGGGTTCAGTTTGAGGTGGTCCAAAATGCAAGAACCACCTCTTTGCAATCACTATACTAAAGTGTGACAGGAAGTGGTCACTAACTGTAAGGGACAAAAACATAGATATTTAAATAAAATAACAAAGGTAAGTTAGGGTGAGAAGATTTGGAATGATCAATAGTTGTCCTAGATATTCTTGGAACGATAGGAGCACCGAACATAACAGTGTTTTTATCTGTAATCATGTTTTAAGCAAGGGGACCCTAACCACTTCTAATCAATAGTGATGGGCGAATTTGCGCCGTTTCGCTTCGCTGAAAAATTTGCGAATTTTGTGAAACGGCGAAAAATTCGCGAAACGGCGCCGGCATCTCGTTTTTGACGCCGGCGCCCGTTTTTTCAACACCGGCGCCCGTTTTTGGCGCCGGCGTCCGTTTTTTCGGGAAAAAAAATTTTTGACACCGGCGAATTTTTGCCGCGAATTTTCGCGGGCGTTTCGCGAATTTATTCGCTGGCGGCGAAAAGCGCAAATTCGCCGCGAAAAGCGCCTGGCGAATAAATTCGCCCATCACTACTAATCAACACTACTTCTATTTCTACTTCTGCTTTATAAGGACCTTTTATTGAACCATATCCAAATCCCAGTTCAGCCATAATGTTATCAAGAACAATAAAGAAAATGCTCTGACCTGAGCCAAGGGAAGGATAAAATGGTTTATAGACAGAGCTGGTGTCCTCAGGGTACCGGGAAAGTGCACCCAGGTGAACATTAAGTCAAGTACAATATTAGAATTCATTATGATGCCTATGCCTAGCAGTCGCACACAGGTGTACCCTGGGCATCAACCAAATGATCTTAATCTGCCTTACACCTATGTATACACTTTTATACACTCTATGAAAGAGATTTTGGGTGTCAACATTAGTATTAAATAAACATATCTAATTCTAGATGGTGGACATTGTTAACAAAGCTGTTTTAATGTCAACTTCAAACTTTGTATGTAAGACTGTAGGCACTGCTGACGGAGCAGCAAGCCAAGCAAGTTCCAATTGCTATTTAATGCATCAATTCACACAGCAGTCATTCTGGAGTCGGGAGAGCAAGTGATCAGTGAAGATAGCCACTTTGCATGGACATCGGAAGGAATTAAAACAATCTTACTCAGATTATGCCAGACATAGATTTTTGTACCTTTCATCAGACAGAAATGTCCACTATGGTGGCACTTAAATATTCTTATGTAATATTTTAAAATCATTTTGCAAATCCTCTGAAAAGACGTAAACTATAAGGGGCATTTGTGCAAAGTGTAATTTTTTTACCCATAATGCAGCATTTTTCCCATAATTCAGGTAAAATTATGACTTTTATCCAAGTTACATCTGCTGCAAGTTGCATTTTCAAAATGGGAAAATGGGAGTCACTTCCAGAGCATTTGTTCAAAATGGCATTTGCATTTGATTATCTGGGACCAAATCTGGTCTGCCTATTGATGCAACCAGCTGTGTGTACCATGCAGCTACCACCAGGTCCAAGGTGGCAGAAGCTCCAAGGTTCCCCAGTGTCACTAGTGAAAGTTGCTGTCAGGAATAGGTAGTGGGCGCTAAAGAGGAATGCGTAGGGAAGGAGAGTCTTTCAGGCAGGATCTGATACTGTGCTGACAGGAACAGGATGATGAAGGCTTAGAGTCAGGGTTAGGCTGAATAAGGACTGTGTCGATGAAGAGGATTGCACTGGATAAGAGACAGGTCAGGAGCAGGACAGTGTGGGACAGTGCCTCAGTGCTCAAATAAGGCCAATGCTCTGGCACAGGCTGTGAGGGGGGCTGTGCTTATATATGGCAGGGTCAGCCCTGATAGGCTGACCCCCAACTCACCAATAACAATGCTGGGGTGAAATAGTTTAGCCCAGGACCCAGATGACAAGGGAATTAAACTTTACAACTGCTCTCCTGGTCCAGTCGTAAGGGCCAGCAAGTCCTGGGTCAAGCCCCAGCAGAGCCTGACAGTTGAATACCATTCTTCAGGATGAACCCATTGGAAATCATGTAGAAGGGCAGGAAAGTGTTTAGATGTCAGCAGCCTAATGAATTGCCTGTACACTGTATGTGCTCTCCACTGAAAGCAGTTGAAAGTACATTTGTACCCCTTAGTACTTACACCAGAGTGTGATCTCACAATCTCATGTAGCAGATTGTCTACTTGAGATCACTGATTTACTTTTTGGTCTCGGGTCGAGGCAACGCACGCCAGTTGAGCTCTCACTGTTCCACAACTGGAAACATTTCAGCATTGAAACTGCCAGGACTACAATAAAAAATATAGTGCTTGGAAGTCCTGTAGGCAGGGACTGTAACTTATCAAGAGAATAAAAACTATTAAAACTACAGTATAACTGGAGCAAAACAAACAAATAAATCATATGCTACAACACTGAGCCAGTATCAGCCGTATTGTTTCACGTGTATAGTGCACATGAGACAGAGTTTCTACAAAAACACCCGAAAGAAGCTCTAATGTTTCCACATTTCACTCAGCTTTTGTCTATCTTCTGGTTACAGGTGTGCAAACCAAGCTGGTATTATTCGTGATTGTGACGAGTCACTTTTGTTTGCAAATTCAATTTTCAAGGGTTGGTTCAACTTTAAGTTAACTTTTAGTATTTTATAGGATGGATAATTCTAAGCAACTTTTAAATTTGCCTTCATTTTTTTTATTTATCATAGTTTTTCAAGTATTCTTTCCAGCTTTCAGATGGGGATCACTGACCCCATCTAAAAACAAATATTCTGTAAGGCTACAAATGTATTGTTATTGCTACTGCACTTTTTTATTATCCATCTCTCTATTCAGGAGATATCCTCTACTATTCATAGTCCAGTCTCTTATATGAATCAATATAATCTGTACAATGCATGATCAATTATTTTGCAATAATTTAGACCCTTGAAACCAACCATTAAACCAGGAACCTTTTTGTCTGCTCACCCATTTTGCTGAAATGCAGACTGGTGAATAACCTCTTTAACCCATCTACAAACATAAATAGGTCTGTTTTTTTCTTTCTTTTCTATGGTGCCCTTATGCCATTCATAATAATGAATCAGAGAAACAGAACTACACTTCACTGTAGATATGTCACGCTAGGCAAATGCAACTCCCTGGGAGTAAAGGGATGCTATTCTGCCTATAACTGCCACCCTCAGCTTTTGGTCTCAGTTACTCAGGTACCACCAGAAAATCCAGAAAGTTTCACTGGCGCAAGCAAGAGAGCAAAATTTTAATATTCTGAGAAAAAGACAGACAGGGTAGAGTTATGTATAGTCAGATGGACCACTTCAGAACCAGATAAACTGCCATATAATTGTGAGGCAAACTCAAGGTAAACAGAAACAGATCACGGTCAAAACCAGGAGATCAATTATATGGACTGAACCAAGGCTGGAATCAGAACACCGAGGTTAGGGGGTTAGGACCTTGGCCAACAGTGGACAGATCTGGGTATTATATATGGAAGTCAATGGTGAACTTTGTGCACATGTGATTAGATTAAACACTTGACCAGATTATGCCTACCTGAAAGCTCAAGGATAACAAAGCATTAAACCAGGAACCTAATTGTCTGCTCAGAAAGAGTTGAAGTATTGCAAACTGCATCGCAAAGTGTAGGTCACTGATTCAGATGCAGGCTGAATGGTAGTAGACGGTGGAGAAGATAGATCTATCATTATTGTCATAAACCTTTTTTTGCATCTATCATAATAATGTCTTCGAATGCTATCTATAATTTTGCCATAAAAGTATTTACAGATGCTTTTGCATTACCCATCTGATCCCCCATCTTCCTCTCTGAGGGGGGCTGCCATATTTGTTTTAAGTGTTTCCAGCGTCCAAAAATTTTGGACATGCGTCGGAAAAGTCGCCCGAGTCGACCATCGCGTCAACATTATTTGGACACCCATTAACTTTAACGCCGGTGTCAAAATGACAGCCAGAGTCAAATTGAAGCAGGCGTCAAAATTCACGTTTCGCAAATCTTTTATCCTGCACATTTTTTGGCAAAGAGAAATGGCACAAATTCACTCATCACTAATGTTCATGCTTGTTTTAGAACTGTGATCTTGAACATCTCACCAGGCAGGTAAATTCCTACTTATACTGTATGTATACATCCTTATGGTGATGGTCTGTCAGAAATCCACTATTGATATATTAATGTATTAATGCACCCTCATCTGTGTCAGCTCCTTGAGGCCACACAAGAAGTTTTCACGCCCTGAGGATCCATTTTTATTTCGGCTAGAAACCATTCAATGCAGTAGTTATGATAAGAAATACGATTATACAACTTGTTTTTCTTTTGTCTTCTCCAAACATGATCCATTGCAACAATTTCTTATTCTGTTATACATTCCAGTGTTGCAGAATTTAGGCTGAAACAATATGTTCCTTTAGCAGTGGGCAAAGTTCAGACTAGACCTGAGGTTCCTCTAATGAAGTTTAAAGCTTTTAACTGTGCATCCTGAGAGCACGCTTGCTTCATTTCTGCCTGTCCGTCTCTTGCATTTTCCAATCTATTAACTTCTATCAGACTCTCTGAATCTGTCTTCTGAGCAAATGAATTGTTTAACTTTCCACACTGGCTCCCATCGCTTATGTGGCTTATGTGGCCATCATGAGGTGAAGTGATTTTTCTCCAAACTACAGACGGTTTCATGGGGATTTTCTTGTTTTACAGTCTGCATGGAGAGAATACCACCCCTGTATATGCTGTATCTCTCTCTCTCTCTCTCTCTCTCTCTCTCTCTCTCTCTCTCTCTCTCCATATATATATGAAATATATATATATATGATATGTGTGTTTGTATGTGTAAATCTTTTAGTAATATCTTAGTTTATTAGATCCATACACAATTATACATAAAAAGCCTTACGTGATCTGTGCCACAAGGGGTACTTAACCAGAGTCAGCCTAAGATTACGCTCCCTAAACTGAAGGTCTGAGGCTTGAGCACCTGGACCCACCATACTAAAGGGTAAGCAGACAATTTACATCACCACATAACTCCGTTTCTTATCAAGTGTGAAATGCAGATGTAGACCTTGACAACTGAACCAATAGAAGAAGTCTAAAAAAAACAAAATGATGATTTGACATTGAGGTCTGTGAAGAATTTTACAGAATGCACAATAAGAGGTCCATTTGTACTTTATAAATATCAATTTAAAAAAAACTTTAAAAGTAAGCTTGAATACAGTCAATTGGTCCCATAATGTTGAACTCCAACTCTAAAATAGTTAAGGGGAGCCTGAGGGATGAGGTTAAATGCTACTCAAGCATTCATTTCCAGACATGGCTGGTCAAACCCTCAGTGACCCCCATCAAAGATGCTGTAGGACCTGTTTGTTGGAGATCCTCTCCAGGCCACCCTTCTGCCAATTAATAAAAGGATCCAACTGACTCCATCATTATAAGGTGCAGTAGACGTTTTTTTTTGGAGCCTCTCACCAGATTACCCTTCTGCCCATTAGTAAAAGGGTCCCTGGAAGTTACAGCCATTTTAAACATCGTAGTCCTGTTCTACCAGCCACAGAGAACCATTGCAGCAACACACAAAATGCCAACTACTGTATTTTTATCTGAGAGAAAGGACCAATTGAAGTGTACCAAGATAATCAATGCACTTTACATAAACATAATGCCCAAATCTATGGCTTATGTGTTTCCAGAAAAAAAATCTTGCTCACAAATAGGGTATGTCTCTCCATTAAAGGAACAGTATACCTTCTTTTTCTACATTAGTAGAATTAGTTTAATGAAACTGGCTTATTCTTTTAATCAGGAAATATCTTTACTTGTTATTTATTGCCAAATGGGCAACTAAGGTCACAGTCTACTTCCTGATCAGGAGCTGCCTGCCACGTGGCAAGTTGAGAACCTTGCATTGCCCTGCAAGTTACCAGGGACAGCAAAAAGATGGAAATTCAGCTCTGTTAGTGCATGGGAGTGCAATTGTGCTTTCTGCACTACCGATGTGGCCCCCCTTCGCTTAGACACAAATTAAGGTAAGAGCGTGGGGGGGTGGCATCAAAGGAGCCGCCTGAGGGCGGGTTAAGGGCCTCAATCTCCCCTTTTCCTGATCCCAAAAAAACCAACAGTCCACTGAGAAAAACTCTGTTTAATGAGTTGGCCTTTATCTAAAAATATAGGCTGCAGCTGGGAAAGGAATGGGTTTATATACAGAGGTTTATTAGTGGACTGCTGGTTTGTTTGACAGGAAGTAGAATGTGGCTTTAGTTTCATTTTCGCCTGTTGCTGTGTTCTGTGCAAGATATAAAAAAAATAGATAGATATTATCTAATTAAACAATAGACAAAAAGTATGTTCAACACAATCCCTATTCAATATAGCAGTGTTGACCCTTGAAAAACCCTTGAAAAAAGGCATATCTTGTAAAGCAACTAAAAGATTTCACAATATGGCCTTATGTTTGTTTTAGAGTTATCATGAAACAGGGCAGACTGGGAACATGTTTTTAATGCATAGCTTCTCTTTTTGCTTAAAATATTCTTCTCACTGTTTTGGATATGAATTTGTGCCCTATGTTTCTCCAAAACACTGTACTATTTCAGTTAACCCTCAAGCAGGAGATGTTGAACACCCACTAACAAAGAAAAGGACCAGAGTTGGCATTGTTCTATTACAACAATTCTAGCTCCTCCATAATTGAACACTGAAACCGATTAAAGAAAATTCTGGTAGAAGCTAAAGGGGTCCACACTTGGGCATAGGTGGTCAAGCAAAGGAGACTTTTAATAGGTCCATCCATAATCAGTCTGATCATATTTCTCTATGTACTGACACATAAACATAGAAAGCATAATTAAAATGCATTTCTCACCGGGTGTTCTTTGTGGGTGAACATTCAGCTTTGGTATTTCCATGCAAGACCAACTGATTAATGAAGGTGACATTCAATGGTGCAAGAATTTATCTTTACAACAATCTAGTCTTGTGGTGTGTGCGCGTTGTAATTCTGAAGACTAATGAACGTTCAAGCTATATCCATTCCTGAAGACAACCACCACCATCAGCAGATCAAAACAATATAGTGATCTATTAGAGGCACTTTATCAAATATAAGACACAGGTAGTGACTGTTCACAGCTTGTGAGCCGGTGTTTGTGCACTGGAAGCCGAATCATGGTCCTGATTTAGTGTCCATGTTCCTTAAAGGGATACTGTCATGGGGAAAAATGTTTTTTTTCAAAATGAATCAGTTAATAGTGCTGCTCCATCAGAATTCTGCACTGAAATCCATTTCTCAAAAGAGCAAACAGATTTTTTTATATTCAATTTTGAAATTTGACATGGGGCTAGACATTTTGTCAACTTCCCAGCTGCCCCAAGTCATGTGACTTGTGCTCTGATAAGCTTCAATCACTCTTTACTGCTGTACTGCAAGTTGGAGTGATATCACCCCCCTCCCTTTACCCCCCCAGCAGCCAAACAAAAGAACAATGGGAAGGTAACCAGATAGCAGCTCCCTAACACAAGATAACAGCTGCCTGGTAGATATAAGAACAACACTCAATAGTAAAAACCCACGTCCCACTGAGACACATTCAGTTACATTGAGAAGGAAAAACAGCAGCCTGCCAGAAAGCATTTCTCTCCTAAAGTGAAGGCACAAGTCACATGACCAGGGGCAGCTGGGAAATTGACAAAATGTCTAGCCCCATGTCAGATTTCAAAATTGAATATAAAAAAATCTGTTTGCTCTTTTGAGAAATGGATTTCAGTGCAGAATTCTGCTGGAGCAGCACTATTAACTGATTCATTTTGAAAAATTTTTTTTTCCCATGACAGTATCCCTTTAACTGCAATCCATGCATCTCCAAGCTGGAACAGAAGGGTGCAAGCATTCATCTATTCCAGTGCCGTCCAACTTGAAATTTTTCTAGCCTATGTGGTGGAGGGCTTATTATGATATACAATGTACACTATACAGTGTAATTCTGAAGACTAATGAACATCAAAGATATCGCATGAGAGCCTACTTTAAAAAAAAAATCCGCCACCAGTAAATAAAAATATAAGTTTCAGTTTCCAGCTTGGACATCGCTATCGGTGAGCAGGTGCTTGTGCATTGGAAGCCAAATCTAGGTCCTGGTCTAGTGTCTATGTTCTAGGAACAGAAGGGATGTTCTGAACATGGTGACCACAAATACCATTGCACTGTGTTTCAGGAGGCACACCATTCAGTTAAAGTGGGGGTGGTTGGGAGCATGCAGTTAGGGAGAGGGATTGTGGCCTTCTGCACTAGGGTAAAAATTTCCTTTCCTAAAGTGGAGGTGTCTTTTCCTAAAGAGCGGCTTTGGATGCAAATAATGGATAAGGTACCAACAGCTGAAGGTGTTTTCATGATACCGGAACCGCGGCTGCACTTTCTTTTTTTTTTCACTGGTTTTTCCACATCCTTGTAAGAAAAACTGCATTTCCCCAATTCTTAACACATGGCTGGAATGTGTCAGGAGGAAAGAAATGTTTCTCGACATGATTACTCAGAACAACATGAAATGGCTCTAACAGTGGGAGTTCCCATTTGGCTGATGCTAATACGGATTCAGTCAGGCTGCAACTTTGATATCTAGGTAGCTGGCGAATTGCCGCATGATGTCTGCAAGCTGGTTAACATGTTCCATTTTCTCAGTCTATTGCCTATCACATTAATAAACACTTACAGTAAAAGTTTGGATATGATTGCTAATGGGGCACACTGTTATTGACAGCCACGGGCCGATTTCATTGGCCTGTATTGTCTATGGCAAGTAATTGGCTTTTAGCTGTCTTGTCCCTGTACCCTTTCTGCATACAAATAAAATGCCCTATAGCAGCAAAGGGCAATTCCTTGTTTCACCACACAGAGCCATATTTGACATTTTGGCACTTGTATAACATTTATTTTTATTCTCAAAATATCTGTATACTCAACAGACCATGCACTATGAAGAACAGCCATGGAATGGATTGTATTACAATCATTATTATTATAATTATAACAATTGTTCCATTGCAAAAATTCAATACAATTCTTTAAAATAACAAAAACAATTATTCCTGTTGTCAATCTGTGAAAAATTTCTCTGCAACAAAAAAGTCGGCAAGACAAAATTGTCACCAAGACAAAAAATTCTCCATAAGAAAAACAGCCATTGACTTTAAGAGCCAGGGCATACGCTGCAATTTCAGGAAATTAGCTGCCCAGCAACAAATTGCTTTTTATTTGGGTGACTAATCTCCCGAACCGCCCGAAGTTTCCTTGTGAGGCGGCTTCGGAAAACAAAGCGCTCCGAGTGCCATCCCAACAGTATTTTCCATTCTAGCCGCGGAAAGGCAGTTCGGGGAGATTAGTCGCCCGAAGA
Source organism: Xenopus laevis (assembly GCF_017654675.1). Taxonomy (NCBI): domain Eukaryota; kingdom Metazoa; phylum Chordata; class Amphibia; order Anura; family Pipidae; genus Xenopus; species Xenopus laevis. The sequence continues at coordinate 18,372,393 of NC_054380.1, read as the reverse complement.
AGAAGCTATTTGTCTCTGGGCGACTAATCTCTCGAAAGCAGTGTGTGCCCTTACCCTAATACATTTGGACAAAAAAGTCAGAGACAAAAAAGTTGCCACAAGAAAAACACCCATTGACTTTAATGCATTTGGAGTGAGAAAAAATTGTCACATGCATAAAAATTTGTTGCAAGTAAAAAAAATTTGACGCCCATTGACTTCAATGCATATTGCATATTTTTTCACAGTTTCGACAATTTTCCGGTGAAGTGAAACGGGACAGAGTCGCTCATCACTAGTAAACACTTAAAGGAGAACTAAGCCCTAAAAATGAATATGGTTCAAAATGCCATATTTTATATACTGAACTTATTGCACCAGCCTAAAGTTTCAGCTTGTCAATAGCAGCAATGATCCAGGACTTCAAACTTGTCACAGGGGGTCACCATCTTGGAAAGTGTCTGTGACACTCAAATGCTCAGTGGGCTCTGATTGGCTGTTGAGCAGCTATTCCTAAGGGTTGTCGCAAATTATCCAGCAGAAAATTAGGTTTTTCTGTAATATAAGTTAATGTAACAGGGCTGATTATTAAATTCTGATGCTAGTTGGACTGGTTTCTGTGCCGCCATGTAGTAATTATCTGTATTAATTACTAATCAGCCTTATATTGTGACATTTCTATTCTATGTGTACTGTATATTGTGAGTGGGTCCCTAAGCTCAGTAAGTGACAGCAGCACAGAGCATGTGCAGTGAATCAGCAGAAAAGAAGATGGGGAGCTACTGGGGCATCTTTGGAGACACAGATCTTTACTGCTAAAGGGCTGTGGTTGCCTTGGGCTGGTACAGAAGCTCAAGACATAATGTACAACATTTCTAGCTTCTTCTTTAGTTAGGCTTTAGTTCTCCGTTAAGCACAACTTTTAATGCGCTCTAACACATAGCTAAAATTTATGCTGATGGTTTCCTTGTCCTTTAAAACAGACACTAAAACATAGATCCTTCTTCCTAGATCTACTTCCAGATCATTAATTAATCCAGAAGAATCTGGCACAGAGCTGAACCCTTTGGCATTTCACTTACAGCTTTTAAAATGATTTATGTTCAGACAGTTCCCTTCCCATGTACACTGTACAGAAATGTTCTTCCTCCTGAGCCTCGCTCCTTTATGCTTCATTTTAATCTCCCACTGGGAACAGAAGTAAATATCAGTTCTATAAAGCATTTAGCTACTTTTCCCTGGTCTGAGTTCCTTTATATTGCCTTGGTTAGAAAAATTCGATAAAATCGTGAAAAACTCAGAATCATATGAATTTTTTCGGATTTGCCGCCCAGAACCTGCAACTTTTTGGATTTGATGACTGAAAACCACAAAATGTTGAGATTATTGAACGAAATCCAGCGCAGATCAGGATATAAACATATCTGCCATTGACTTCTACATTAACTTATACATTAGGTCTGAGTTGGGGTACTTTTTTCTTCTGACTTTTTACACCATTGGGGTTTAATAAGTCATGAAAAATTGTGTTTTTTTTAAAAGTCTGACCAGAAAAAAATCTAACTTTAATAAATAACCCCCTAAAAGTTGAATCTGGCCCATGGGTTTTGCAAATTACAATTTGATATTTCCCTTACTCCCTTTCCCTACCTTCTACATGCTAAACGTGGCTAATTCTTTGTTTTTTGTTTGTTTTGTTTTTCATGTGTGTATGTGAATAATGGATCACCTCAATTACCAAGAGGCGAGCAACATAAAGGACAAGAAAGGACATTGGCTAATTTGAGATTAACATGCAGTGAATCCCATTATGGTTTAATAGGCAGCCATTCATCTTCCATAGGAGTTTAATCCATGACAATTGTTCAGCAAACATGTGAATTATTTTACAATCCCTGACTAATTAATATGCATGGAGCTTACCCACTTGGATACATCATTACTGTATAATGCAGTGGCAGCAGGTCAGCCGGACCACCCAAAGCCTTATAATCCATTCTAAGAGTGATCCGAACCACCATTGACTCTATAACGTGAAGTATAAATTGAGGTTATACATTGCATTGCCAGGACTTTGTAATGATAATTCTACTTACTTTTATCACATGCTTTCATGTGTCTCTCAATTTAATTATTTTGTGTGTTTGTGGTTTTTGCAGATTGTCTTCAGGAAGATCAGTGATGTGAAACGAGAGGAAGAGGAATGGATGAAAAGTAAAAATGAAGCACCACTTATCCTCCCACCAGATCATCCTGTTCGCCGTCTTTTCCAGAGATTTAGGCAGCAAAAAGAAGCTCGTCTGGCAGCTGAAAGGGGAATAAGAGATCCTAATGACCATGACATCGAAAAAGGAAATATTTTGGTGGAACATTCTGCTTATAATACAGTCAAAGCAAGCCTGGTCACGGTAACAGAAAGTCCAGCTACTCCTTTATCATCACAATCCGCCTCAACCTCTGGAGTATCTGATCGTGCTAGGCTCCATGCCCCAGTTTCAGAAAGCACTGGAGGTAAAGTAGGTGGGGAACCTTTAAAAAGGAGAGGGTGGGCCAAATTTAGAGATGCATATGGGAAGGGGGAGGATTGGAACAAAGTATCCAAAGCAGAGTCTATGGAGATATTACCTGACAGAACTAAACCTTCAGGTGAGGCTACTTTAAAGAAGACAGATTCATGTGACAGTGGTATCACCAAAAGTGATTTGCGCTTAGACAATGTTGGAGAGACCAGAAGCCCTCAGGATCGAAGTCCCGTGCAAGCAGGAGTCAAACACACTTTTTATCCGATTCCAGAACAGACACTTCATGCTACTGTGCTGGAGGTGAAGCACGAGTTAAAAGAAGATATCAAAGCCTTGAACTCAAAAATGTCAAATATCGAAAACCAGCTTGCTGAGATCCTGAGAATATTGGCTTCAAGGAGGTGCTCTCAGTACCCACAAGAAATATTTGAAATTTCGAGACTGCAGTCTCCAGAATCAGAAAGAGATATTTTTGGACCTGGCAGCTAAAATAACTAGGGAACAATTGAAATATAGCATAACATTGAAAAAGAGGACAGTTTATTCACTCTTTTTTTATCAGAGGTGCCTAGAATATAAGTTCCACTCTTCAATGTGATTCAGGACTTTAAAACAGTTAGGGATAAGTGCTATTCCTATGATAACATAGGAAAGATTTACAGCCGGACATCTAACCAGCATTTTCCTGACACTGAAAAAATTCTAAATTAGACAGAAAACAAAAAGGGTGGGGTACAAAATTTTCATTTCTATGTAATTTCAATTTCTCAGCAATTTACCAGGAAATGTAAGATGTTATTCTAAATATAGTTTTTCTGGTCCTCGATTGCATATAAAATAAATTTCATCTCACAATCAGAATTGGAAGAAAAAGCAAGTAATGGGACCTGATTGTGTCATCATCTTTTAAGCATTAGAAAGGAAAATGATCAAAAGAGAAAATTAGAAGTAGGACATTGCGGTTGTAGCTGAAATTGAATTTTGCGCAGTTCCCAAGAGTGGATGCACCTTCTAAAGCTGAAGATTGAATATACTTTTGGATTCTTATACTTTCCAGAAGCATGCCTTATGTAACTATGTTTGATGCTTGTCCTGCTTTAGGAATGGACTGGGCCTGGGGCAGTATCAAACGTCCTCTGCTGCTATGGCTTTAACCATCAGATTGTAAAACAGATGCTGAATGTCACAATATATAGATTGCCCTATGAGGAATTTTGAAATAAATTTTTTGGAGCAGGGGGAATATAAATTGATAGGCAGTCATATCAGTCCCAGTATTGCTATACATCCAAATCTATGCAACACACAGGGGGCTATTTATTAAAGCCCGAATTCCAAAAATGCGAAGACTTTGAGGTTTTTTTTTACTATAAAATCCAGATTTTTAGTTCAGAAAAAAAAACACTTGAATTGTTTGATATTTCTTTCCCCTGAGGATGGAAAAATCCAGATTCTCAGATCTCAGATACACCGTGGTTGTATATAAGTCTATGAGAGATGTCTCGCTCCTATTTGGAGCTGGAATTAGCCATAAAATTTGACTACTTCTGACTTTTCAAGCAAAAATCACAAAAAAAAATCACAAAATTCTAGTGATTAGGGAAAAAACTAGGAAAAAATTGCACAGTTCAGATTTTCACATTTTGATTGATGATGAATTTTTTGATGATTTTTTCGTATTTGTCCCCGATCTGATTAAATCATAAATTTTTAATAATAAATAAGGTCCAATAGTAGATTCTAGATTGGTCTGACTTTTTTAATTACAATAATCATAAAAATTTGGATTTTGCTAGATAAGGCCCATCAAGAACTTCTGGGGTTGTTTTCAGCAAAATCTGAAGAGCCACAGATGGAAGATTCCATCCATCAAAGCTAATGATCCACTACTAATATTTTTCAAATCATATTCTAATTAACTCAGATATAGTAGTATAAAAAAAGATGCTGAGCATACTTTTTACTGGTTCTTTATCTAATATGTGATATCTAGAAGATGCACTGCTTAAGAAAGAAAAAGATGGAATCCATTTTAATGAACATTCTCATAAATTGGACACTGAGTGTTCCAATAATTACATTATTACCAGATTTAGATTAAATTTGGTTTTAAATCAGGCTAAATTATTGAAAAACAATTGGCCAGGAGCAGTAACCCATAACAACCAATTAGCAGACAGCATTACAAATTTAGGGGCATATGGCGGAATATTTCATAGAATTTAAGTTTGGTGACTTATTATGCTGAATGTCTCCATATTATTGGTGGCTTCAGTGAAGATCTCCTATGTAAAATAGTTGCAACGATCATAACCAATGTGATTGCACATCAGGAACACTATAATAGAAATACCTTTTATTACTCCCTTTGCAAGACCCTCTTCCCACCAGGGGACCTACTGGCTTTAAAGTAGAACTGAAGTCCAGTTTATAAAAGTCACCCTATTAACCCAATATGTCCAAGCTATTATCCCCCACATGCACTGATCTGACCTAACCCCCCCCCCCAAAAAAAAATCCCCAACCGCCATTTAGATCCACCACATCCTGCTGGCTAAAATGTGACTTGGCCATTGACAGGGTACCGACCCCTGATGGCAGACTAGTTAATGGTTGCAACCATGATACACAATAGTTGAGATGCACTGCTATAATTTCATGGCTGGCAAATAGTTATTTTGGATTTTTCCATTTGCTCAGTAGATTTGTAAGAATTATTTTCCAGATTAGAAAAGGACCCTTTATCTAGAAAATATCAGATCCCAAGAATTTTCCAATAACGTAAAACAATATATCAATAACTCACATTACTTTGCAGAAAGAATAATTTAGGATATTTTATAATCCTAAAATTATTTTACTTTGACTGGATTGTTATGGTTTGGACAACAACAGCTCCTGCTCATATATATTGTGATATTCAGACTATATTTTTATGGTAAGATAGTGTATTTCCGCATGTGCTATGCTGATATTAGGCATTTTAGTATCTTTCGCTCAGAGCATAATGCAACAGGAAAGGATAGAGATATTTTGTTATTTAGTTCATTTCAAGCAATTTCTATTTTTTAAACTTGTAATCTACAGTTAATAATTTATATATCATCGAAATAATTATAAAAAAAACTTTTTTTTTTTGCATTTTTTAGTAACTAAAGACCCAGATGACTGTAGTTTAGAGAATATATGTATATGTTAGTTTCTATTGTTCCAGGCATATGGAATAGTCAGCCAAATTAATCATGGGAGAGCGCAGTTTTTGAACTGACAAAACTGCTTGATAAATAGTGCAAAGGTAACAGGAAAGTTCTCTTCTTATGAATTGTTTTCACTGTTCAATGTACCTTCGGGGTTATGAAAGATGATACAACCAATGTTTAGGTTTATTATGTTTGGTGAATAGCTATCTTGGGGAGAGGATACCCTCTGGCTTTCAATCAACGGGATGCCATTGTTATAAACACATTTCTTCTTCTGAAATTCTGCAAGACGCATACTCCTGTCAACAGTCTCCCTGGTTAATGCTGGCTCCACTGTGATGTGGCCTCTTCCGGGGTCATACTGGGTAGCCAAGGATCCACCAGAGAGCCAGACACCCAGGGCCATCCCTAACAACAATTAAATATAAATAGTCTATTGTTTGTTTTTTTTCAAATAAGGAAAGTGGGAAAGTCTAGGAAATCTCTTACACTGGGGCCCACCAAGACATCCTGGTAGGCCAGTCCAACCCTGGTCTTATGTGAAACATTGTCTCTATGAAATATCTCATGCTGTTGAATTGGGAACAATATCTTTGTGATTATTCATTGTCAAGACTTGCAACTGGCCTACAGTTCATAAAATAATAACCATACAAAATATTGTGACAGAGGCTTGGTTTTAAAGTAGGACAGAAAGGGTAATTGATGTGGGCCCCTGGGGGGAAAAGGCCATAGTATTTTATATTGATATTTTCACTATATACTTCAGGGAAGTCCAAGCTATGCCCTTTCAGTTTTGGTTGATTGTGTATGACCAGTAAAATAAAGTAAGTCAGGTTTACCCAACCATGAAAGCTAAAAAAAAAACTATATCTCATTTCTTCATATGGTTGGGTTGCTTACTTTAAACAGGAACAGCCATACAGGTTACACAGTTTGTTGTATTTGTGGACTTCTAATGTGAAACAGTGACACCTGTTGGCCAAATAGCCATAAAAGGGTAGAATGCTTGTTTTTTTTATACCTAGCAATAACTACTGAATGAACCACCTTCCACCCATGGATCTACACAAGAGAAACAGAAAGACCAAACATTTATTGTTGTCCATCTATACAATTTGTCAGTAGACTTTTCCTTCAATCGCTCACATTCTATCTGTGGCCTGGTTGATTAAACGAAATCCTTCTATTACAGAACTTTATTTACTTTTTTTGAGGTGGGGGGTATAAAAAAACCCAAAGATGTAAGTGTGATAACTAATTTTGTACAATAATTACATGAGTATGAATGCAAAGGATTACCATAAAAGCTAAGTATCAATAAAAATATTGACACTCTTGACTTTTTTAAGTAAAGGCATGGCATGTAAATCAATACAAGTGCCACTCAGTCTTACTATTTTACCCTTCCATCAGATTCCTCCATGTTGTGTGTATAAAGCATACTATAATGACTTAAGTGTAAAATTATCCCCAACCCACAGCAACCAGTGAGTGGTTACCTTTGGCTGGCCAACTGTTTATAGAATAATACAATTAAACAATTCATTGGTTGCTATGGGCATAATGTCCACTAAAGTTATAGTGAAAATAACCAAAAATGGATAAATTGTAACTCTGTACATATAGCATTATGCACTAAAAAGTGACATGGTATTGAAATATGACAATTTGCGACCACTCCATTCTTATAATCATCCAAAACCTGAAGTATAGTGATGTCCAACCTGTGCTACCTAAACTAATCATTAGGCAACATCTTTCATTTTCAAGGGGTACTAGTGGCTGTGGTTCAATACCAGCCTGGGGGTTATAAATTTAAAGGTTTAAAAGATGTAATAACAATGTAGGATGAACATTAGAGATGTCGCGAACTGTTCGCCGGCGAACTTGTTCGCGCGAACATCGGGTGTTCGCGCTCGCCGGAAGTTCGCGAACGTCGCGCGACGTTCGCCATTTTGGGTTCGCCATTGTTGGCGCTTTTTTTTGCCCTCTCACCCCAGACCAGCAGGTACATGGCAGCCAATCAGGAAGCTCTCCCCTGGACCACTCCCCTTCCCTATAAAAACCGAAGCCCTGCAGCGTTTTTTCACTCTGCCTGTGTGTGCTGAAGAGATAGTGTAGGGAGAGAGCTGCTGCCTGTTAGTGATTTCAGGGACAGTTGAAAGTTTGCTGGCTAGTAATCGTTTTGATACTGCTCTGTTATTGGAGGGACAGAAGTCTGCAGGGGTTTGAGGGACATTTAAGCTTAGGTAGCTTTGCTGGCTAGTAATCTACCTTCTACTGCAGTGCTCTGTATGTAGCTGCAGTGGGCAGCTGTCCTGCTTCTGATCTCATCTGCTGACTGCTGCAATAACAGTAGTCCTTGTAAGGACTGCTTTTATTTATTTTTTTGTTGTTTTACTACTACTACTACTACTACTACTATAAGAGCCCAGTGCTATTAGTCTAGCAGTGTTGGGGAGTGGGACTGGTGTGCTAATCTGCTGCTCCTAGTAGTTCAGCAGCACCAACTTTAATTTTTTTTTTTTAATATTCTTTTTTTTTTTATTTTACTTTTTTTTATTTTACTACCGCTGTAGTAGTGTATAAGTTGACCTTTTAGGCATTATTTGCCCTGTAGGCATTATTTGCACACTGTTTTCTTCAACCCGCCATCGAGCTGTGTGACCTTGTTCACATTCTGTCTAAATATCCATAATATTACCGTCTCCAGAAAAAACACCGGAGTCACTTTTTTCAAGCAGCCATAATATATTTTACGTAATCCGTATCCACCGCTGTAGTAGTGTATACGTTGGCCTTGTAGGCATTATTTGCACACTGTTTTCTTCAACCCGCCATCGAGCTGTGTGACCTTGTTCCCATTCTGTCTAAATATCCATAATATTACCGTCTCCAGAAAAAACACCGGAGTCACTTTTTTCAAGCAGCCATAATATATTTTACGTAATGGCGAAAAATGACTATTTTCAGCATTTATATGGCATATTTTTTCTGGCAACTGTGCTTCAGTGGCTGCGTCCAAAAAAACTGGGCAAACAATGCCTACAAGGTCAACGTATGGCAGTTGTTTAAAGAGAACAGTAGATTACTAGCCAGCAAAGCTACCTAAGCTAAAATGTCCCTCAAATCCCTGCAGACTTCTGTCCCTCCAATACAGAGCAGTATCAAGCAGATTACTAGCCAGCAAACTTGCTATCATCTGTCCCTGAAATCACTAACAGCTCTCCCCCTACACTATCTCTTCCAAGCACACACAGGCAGATTTTTCAGATACATTTTTGCCCTTGATCCCCCTCTGGCATGCCACTGTCCAGGTCGTTGCACCCTTTAAACAACTTTAAAATCATTTTTCTGGCCAGAAATGTCTTTTCTAGATGTTAAAGTTCGCCTTCCCATTGAAGTCTATGGGGTTCGCGAACCGTTCGCGAACCGCTCGCATTTTTGCGCAAGTTCGCGAATATGTTCGCGAACTTTTTTTCCGACGTTCGCTACATCCCTAATGAACATGGGGCAAATCAAATAAAATTGCCCTGTACATTAGGCACCTGTTTAGGTGTAATGCTAAGGTGCAGGGACTTGTTGTGCCTGGAGAATTTTTATTACCGCTCTATTTATGAGCTAATGTTTTTGCTGTATATACATGTGCATATCCTGTATAAATATGTCAATCTATACAATGTATTTAATATTTATTTTTGGGAGCACATTGGGGCAGATTTACTTAAGGTCGAAGTTGCCACTGCTAGCCAAATTTGCCAGAAATTCAATCCGCTGGGAGATCACCAATTTACTAACAGACAATTCGCTAGCGAAAGAGTTCACCGCTAATGAAGTTTTGAGCCCTATCGCCAGGCGAATTTTCGCTCAGGTGAATGATTGTTACTCCACAAATTCACAAATTTTCCAACATGCTACCCCTTTCACCAGAGTTTCCTTCGCCAGCTTTGACCTTGTGAACTGATAAGATGAAGCTACATCCTCCTCAATCTTATGTCAGTGACATCACATCCTGTATGCCGAAGGCTGGCATTTTTTCATATTTTAAAGTGGGATTGTCTTTAAAAGTTCTAACTGTTAATAACCATTTGAGGGCATGCCACATTTGTTTTAGGGTGGTCTCATGTAGAATATCTCTTTAGGCTTTATTAGTGAATCGCCAAGCATTTCCGTGTTTTGCTGGTGGCGAAGAAATTCTCAAAATTGCCGCAAAAATTCACCAGTGAAAATTCAGCGGTCAAATATTTTAGACGCCGACGCCAATTCTCAGCACCCATTGACTTTAATGTGCATCAGAATTGTCGCCAGAGGCGGAATTGTCGCTAGCGTCAGAATTGTAGCCGGCGTCCAAAATATTTGGATGCCGGCGTCAAAATTCACTTTTTGTGAATTTTTCGCCGTTTCGCAAATGTTTTGGCGAAAACGGGAGAAATTTCGCCCATCATTAGTCTTTGTTTTGCTTCCTTGGACATTTGCACCAACATCTCTAATAAAGACATATATAAGACCTATATGTACCCGCCCTATTGAAATTGACCTAAGCATAAGTGTACTAACGAAGGCAGAACTAACTAGGCAGAAACTAACGTTAGAGAACATTCTCTATGAAATGCTCGCTCTGACGAATTTAGGCTAGCAAAACATTGCCAGCGTTCGGCTGCATAGAAGCAACTTCACATCTTATTAGCGAAGTGGTAACGAATTTACACCTGCTAAAGCTGCGTGCAGTGTGGCAAAGCCTTCGCAGGCAAAAATTCGCCCTTAATTGAATTTGCCTCATTGTCTCCGTTTTCTGCAATTTGCACTTTACAGTGCGGAACCGCATATGGCTTGTTTACTTCCTGCATCTAGTGCTTGATTAGTGGTAGTACCCTGCAGTTTTCCCCTTCAATCACCTGGATCTGGCCTTCATCTGAATGTATAGGCATTTATGGTCCACATTGTTAGTAGAACTAAAGTAAGCAAAAGAAAATGGTGTCTAACCAACACAGAGGTAGGAAGTAACTCCCATGTGCAGGTTGTGTTTGGCATTAAAAATTTCGTTTTTTTCAGTACATATAGCACCAAACATGATGACTTTCTAATTTTTTTTTCACATGGTCATGTGAAGGTGTTTTTTAAACTGACAAATAATAAAACTTGAATCTGTAGAATGTGTACACGTTTCCATGGATAAATGTTTTGTACAATGTCTGACGTCTGTCGAATGATCTCTGTTCTGGGTTGTATTTGTCACGATACCTTGTTCTGCGTTGATCTGTATGTGAGTGACGTTTATTTGATGACCCTGAGCCTTTTCTGCACTGGGAAAGCCTCTCGCTCTGCTTCTGCATATTTCCATGAGAAAAAAATCAACTTTAAAAAAAATTGTATTGATTGTTTATGCAAAATGAATATTATGGACTCAGAATGAGCAATGTTGTTCTTTTTGGCACCGGTGCAAATTTGTGCTTTCCCTTGATGCATTTCTAATATAAATCAGAGATAATAATGAATAAACTGTGCTTCTATTTTAGAAATTGATTTGAAAGCTGCTTTTAAAAAGAAGGCTGCGTCAGCAACCCTGGGTACGTCGTCTCATCCATTTTCCCCCAAATAAACTTGGCTGAAATGAATAGAGAAGTCACTTTTTTATGTGTTATAGTCATCTAAGCAATTCTAAAATTGGCCATTTGGGTTTTTTTCTTAATTAATTTTCTGTACTTTGGAAAATATTCTATTCTGAATTATTTTTAAAATACTAATTAAGTGTTAGGGCAGTAACATTTATTTGTATTATTTATTGTTCTGTTCAACGACATTTCCATTCCATCATTCAAACATCAGTTTTGCTGTTGTTGGTCAATGAGTCATGATTATTCGTCCGAAGGCTTGTGGCCCATGTGGCATATTCTCTAGCATAATTCTTCAGCCAATGAAGAAGCACTTTTTGATTGAATTAGGGCATATACTTACTGCATGGCTGCATTCAGGCTCTTCTCCACTGTCAGAGAATAAATCACAAGTGCAATGAGCCCAAGGGAATCCATGCTAAAGATCCAATTCCTGTGGATTGTTTCCTCATTAAACACCTCTAACCACGTCTCATTGGTTCCTATGTGGATCACACGGAAAAGCAAGTAAAGCAGAGAGTCATGTTAAAATAACCTCTACTAGAATTTCAGGGTATTTATTGGGTACTTTGGGGTCTTTGATGTGTATTTAGCCAGGAGAAATGTAGTGGTGAGCGTTAACGCCTTATATCAATTGTGGATGTTGACAGTTGACTAGATGGAGAGGGTATTAAAATAGAAACTGCCATTATTTCACTGTGTTTTTGCTTTTTATTTTTAAATCATGTCAAAAACTCCTAAGTAACATTTTAATAAATCAGACCTGTAGGGCCTTATTTATCAAAATTCAAATTTTTCGGACTATTTAAATTAAAAAAGTCAGACCAAGATAACATCCATCATTGCACCTTAATTATTATTAAAAAAAGCACAATTTAATCAGATCGGGGACAAACGGAAAAAAAAAATCAAGCGAAACTCTGAAATTGTACTTTTTTTAACTGAATTGCTAAATTTTTTCTGACTTTCCCAAAAAGCCAGAATTTTTCAGAAAGTCCAAAATAGTCAGATTTTCAGGCTAATTCCAGAGAAGACCACAGAAACTTCCAGATAGGATACGGACCTCTCCCATTGACTTAATAAAGACCTTGGCAGGTCTGAGATGGCGGATTTTCTGATTCAGACTTTTTCCATCCTCGAGGTTTAATAAATCTCAAAAAATTTGAGGTTTTTTTTCCACTAAAAATTTGGATTTTATAGTAAAAAAAAAACTTGAATATTTCGAGTTTTGGGCATTCGGACTTTAATAAATAACCCCCAAACCCTCAGTAGGATCTTGGAATTCTGAACAAATTTCATGAAAATGTCATCAATTTATGCCACTGAACAGTATATACAGTACAGTGTATCATCATTGATCTGGAAACTTGGGCTATCAGCATAGCATATGTGAGAGTTATATTTAACGTGTCCAAGAATTTGTGAAAAACATCAACTAATAATTATCTAGCAATAAATCTACAGACACAATCCAGTTGGGTTTTCTGAATTTTAAATATTTAAAAATATAACTACCATTTTTACTAAAAATCATTCAAAGAAATGTTGATACAAATTTGTGTCAGCAGAGACTATTTTAATGCAAGGAAATATGCCGGAATACCATTTCAAAGTTATCGGTTTTAGATTGTGATTTATTTTTAAAAGTTTCTTACAGACAGTGCCTGAAGGAAAGCCAGTTGCATTTTTTTTCTTATGTCAGCAATATTTTGAAAAATGATTGCATATTTATACCATTTTCATATTCTCACAAACACTGGCCATTACTCATGCTCATATCGGAAATCAATAGCAAGGAGGTGGAGTGGAGATTTCACTTACTCATAGGTTGCCAAGGCAAAAGAATTCAATCTAGTTATATATAATATATATTTTTAAGTTAACATTAGGGGGCAGATTTACTAAGCTCGAATGAAGAATTCGAATGAAAAAAATTTGAATTTCAAAGTATTTTTTTGGGTACTTCAACCATCGAATGGGTCAAATTCGATCGAATCTAATGATTTGAACGATTCGAAGTAAAAATCTTTCGACTTCGACTTCATACTTATCCACTTTAAACCTACCGAGCTGCAATGTTAGCCTACGGGGACCGTCCCCAGCACTTTTCTAAGCTTTTTTTGATCGAATAAAAATCGTTCGATCAATCGCTTAAAATCGTTCGAATCGTTTGGTTCGAATGATTTTATCGTTCAATTGAACGATTTTTATTAGATCGAACGATCTAAGCATTTGCACTAAATCCTTCTTATTCGATATTCGAATTCGAAGGATTTTACTTCAAGGGTCGAATTCGAGGGTTTATTAACCCTCGAAATTCGACCCTTGATAAATCTGCCCCTACATGTAATTGCAGTGAGGGATAAGCCCCAATAATGTGGTGGAATGCAAATGCTTACCTTTGTCAAAAAATTATCTGCTTCATTTATAAATGTATATTTTGTTGAAAAATATCTGCATACATACATTTTTTTCAAAGATGAATGTTTTAAATAATGTCAGCTGACACACTGTTCCATACTGCATCCCCAGTTCCCCATAATGCACCCCAAGTTCCACAACACACTGGGGCTCATTTATTAACGCAGCGCAGCGCTAAAAAGAGCGCAGTGGCCAGACATTTGCCCAGCGCATGCGAGTATTTAATAATGTAGCGCACGATACCTTAACAGTGCGATTTGTGCGCTAATGTAGACACAAGACAGGTGCGACGTGTGAAACTGCGTATCAGCTGTCGCAGTGCTTATAATAAATTGTGCGCACAGGAAGATACCGCAAAGGTAAGGATTAGTTGTGCTCATGTATGAATGCGCTGCTTTAATTAGTTGCGTCACATATTGCGCATATTGCGTTCACTTAGACGCATCTGCATTTGTTTCTGTGCTAATATTTGTTTGGTTGCAAAGGTGTTTAGCCTACCTGATACCCTTAAAGGAACCTTGGTCAATATAAACATGTTGGGTGGAAGGCGTGGTTAATATGCACTTTACAAGGGTTGTTCATCTTGAATATACTAGCGCAGCTGGGCAGGAATGCGCATTTTGAAGAGCGTTACTATTACGCCACGAAGAGGCAGGCGTAAAAATTGTGGTGCTGTTGCCCGGGTGCAGTTTTGCACATATACAGACGCAAATCTGCGACGGCCGCAGTGCAAGCGCATTGTAGCCACGCCCACAGCCACGCCCCTAACAACCACGGCATCGTTTGCGACATAAATGCCCAATCTTTTGCGCAATGCGCATAAACAAAACCATCGCAAAAGCTCTGTGTTATGCGCAATATCACGCAAATATATTAGCGATCACGCTTGTGATGGCGCAGACAACCTTTTGCGTCCACTTATGCGCTGCGCTGCTTTAATAAATGAGCCCCACTGTGTCATAACAAACCCATAACAAACTTATCCAGTTCCACAACACATGAAACACTCCAAGTTCCAGAAAACACTGGGCCAGATTCAATTTAGTGAGAAAACGTTATCTTATAGTTTATCACATCATGAATGGGATACAATTCAGGGAGAAAAAAATGTTCTCAAAATTCAGTTCCAGTTTTTTTCCATAGACTTCCATAAAGTTTTGACATGATAAACTGTGAGATAAATTTTTTCTGAGTTGAATTGCATCTCAAATTGAATCTTGTCCGTGAGTTTTCTCACTAAATTGAATCTGGCCTACTGTTTCATAACACATCCCAAATTCTATACTGTTCCATAACACATGCCAGGCTCAACAATATATTGTTCCTTCACATACCTCAAGTTCCACAACTAACATATTCCCTGTTCCACAATATACAGTTCCTTCACACATCCTGAGTTCCACAAATCCTTGGTTCATGCCACACCACATCCTTAGTTCCACCAAACATTGGGCCAGATTCAATTCAGTGAGAAAAAGTTTTCTCAATGAATTGAATCTGGCCCATTGATCCATATAGTATCTAACGCTTTCATGTTGCCACCCCATATCCACAACTTGTTGTTTCATATCTGATCCCCAGTTCCACAATTGTCTTCCATATTGCATCCTTAGTTTCACAACACACTGTTTCATACCACATCCCAAGTTACAAAACACTTCATATTAAATCCCAAGTTCTACAGCAAACCAGGTCATACCACAAATCACTGTTCCATACCACATTTCAGTTCCACTACTCACTTTCCATACTACATTTCCAGTTCCATAACTCACTGTTCCATGTTGTCCACCCAGTTGCACAACTAACTGTTCCATTTTTGCATCTCCAGTTCCACAGTTCATTGTTCTATATTGCATCTCCAGTTCCACAACTTATGGTTCCATATTACATCGCCAGTTACATAACATAGGGGCAGATGTATCAAGGGTCGAATATCGAGGGTTAATAAACCCTCGATATTCGACTGCCGATTGAAAATCCTTCGACTTCGAATATCGAAGTTGAAGGATTTTGCTCAATTCGAATGATCGAAGGAATAACGATTAAATCCTTTGAATTGAACGATTTGAAGGATTTTAATCCATCGATCGAAGGATTTTAATCCATTGATCGAAGGATTTTAATCCATCGATTGAAGGATTATCCTTCGATTATAAAATTGTTAGCAAGCCTTTGGGGACCTACCCATAGGTAGAATTTAGGTGGTGAACTAGGGGGTCGAATTAATTTTTAAAGAGACAGTACTTCGACTATCGAATAGTCTAACGATTTTTAGTTCAAATCGTTCGATTCGAAGTCAAAGGTCGTAGTCGAAGGTCGAAGTAGCCAATTCGATGGACGAAGTAGCCAAAAAAACCATTTGAAATTCAAACTATTTTTCCTCTATTCCTTCACTCAAACTTAGTGAATGGGCCCCATAGCGTCCAATACCTCATACCCAATTCTACAATAAGCTGTTCTATACCACTTCTCCAGTTCCATAATCCATTGTCCCATACCAAATCTCTAGTTCCACAATAAACGGTTCCATATTGCATCCACAGTTCCATAATACTGAACCTGTTTTGTTAGGCAGTACCTACACCACTGTATGGAAATATCATGGGCTGTGCACAATCCACCCTGTGTTTTGCATTAATCTCAGACATGTATGTATGTATACAGTATTCTTATTTATATAGCACAACTTGAGTACAAAGCACTGTACAGCAGAACAATAAATTACTAGAACAAACTCCCTGTTTATTCTATTAATTTTTTTTTCTGTAGGATGGTGGCCCAGTAGAGCTTACAATCTAAATGACATCCAAGCAGAATAGTGTAGGAAATAGATGTTGTGCTTGGCATTATCCCTAAACATAACAGCAGCGCAGTGTAGGAAGTTGCCTTTGCATGTTGCTTTAACTTCAAGGTATATCATATCCATGGCATACTACTGGAATGGAGGAAAGCATGTCTACAAGAATGCAACATTCAAGCCTGTTGTTGGTGCTGTACAGTTGATCAGTTTTCTAGATTGCTTATGACAGCTTTTGTAGGTTGGTTTTAGGACAATTAAGAATGTTATATGTGTGAACAAGGTCTGAACTAGGTATGGCAGACAAGCCATAAGCTTTGACCACACAGGGGTTCATCATTTCAGAGGAACTGATTGCGTTCCTACTTCCCAATTATCGGGCAGCAAAAACTTATTTCTTCTCTGTTTTTTGGTATTAACTACCCTCTACTTAAGAAACATGTGCTGAGTATAAGCAGCAGAAGGTGTAACACTTAAGCAATATTTGGTCTGTCGCTTCACTCACAAGTTGAGTTTCCTACTTTTAGCCCAAGACAAATTGCAATCATGCACCTTGTAGGTAAAGCAAGAGCAGCCACTGTGCCTCAAATTTTAGTGGCAGCTGGACCAGCAGTTACATGTTAAACCAACAACAACAGATAGATAGGTCTACCATAGAGCTCAAGTGTTTGGATGCATGTGGCTGGTGTACTATGTTATACATTAAATTGCCTTGTAGGAATGTTTGCTAAGAATGCTAGGCAAGGAGGTTAATATTTTTCCATGATCATCCTACTTTTACCCCTGATACAAATTAAATCTTTGAGTTTTTTAAGACAAGTTAGCAAGTTGAGAGTCCAACCCAAATTTGTAGTCAAAATTCAATAACTATTACCCTGACACATTGACCAAAGCTGTGGAACATATGAGTGTGCTCATGACCAGAAAAAGAGTGCACCAAGAGGGACCACAGAAGGGCTCCCTTGGACAGGCAATGTTCTTGATAAATGCAAAATTAAATAGTTTGATATTGGATAACAACTTTCTAACAATAACAGTTTTTAGCGCAAGCATTTGACTGTTGTTGAACCACTGAACAACTGATAACTCATAATTGAAACATTTGCTACACAACACTCTTTCTTCCCATTGATATGACCAGTGCGCATGAAGTGGAACAGACTTGTCATTAAAATTTGTTCCATTGTTAAGTAGTCGTCTTGCCAAAATTAAGTCCTGTAAACTATGAGAACAGGAACAATACAAATTTGTGGGGTTGCCCCATCACACATGAGGCATAATTCCTAATAATTTATTTTCTTAAGATTTATTTTTCATTATAAACTCTACTTTGCAATTGTCCACTATCTCTGCTTGGCTTTTATACTCTGTCAGTCACCTTTATAACTTTTGGGGAAAATCTGTTCAGCTCCAGGGAACTTCACCAAAAAAATAAAAATCTACAGGAAAATGTTTGTGGTCAACAAAATAACTGGTGGTGGAAAAGATATTATCTGTTATATCACCTGTTTCTGAATGTCTCGATAAATACGTATGTTATGTTTCATGCTGGCATTTTTAAAGAAAGCACAAATAATATTTGTAAAAACAAACAAAAAAATGGTAAATTTTATTTATGATAGTAATAAACTATTTTATAAATTATTGTTTTGCTCTGTCCTTTTTTTATTTTCATCACCAGATGAATTTGAATAATAGGGTTGTATCGTCTCTTGTTCTCAAATATAGGCAGATGGATATAACTTTTGTATTTCATTGTCTAAGATGTATGACAATCCTATTGGCCTTTTTTAATGATTAAATGTTAAAAAAATGTAAAGCACAATTTCAGTGATGCCCAGTGCTATTGGCATAACCAGTAACTCATAGGCACTAATCTAGGTCCATGAATGCTATGTTCTATCTAGCTGGTCTTCACACCATGCATGCTCTGTTCTATCTAGCTGGTCTTCACTTCATGCATGTTCTGTTCTATCTAGATGGTCTTCACACCATGCATGTTGTGCTCTATATAGCTGGTCTTCACACCATGCATGCTCTGTTCTATCTAGCTGATCTTCATTCCATGCATGGTCTTGTCCATCTAGCTGGTCTTCACTCCATGCATGCTCTGTTCTATTGAGTTGGTCTTCAGACAATCAATGATGCAGTCACATGGCAGGTATTTCACTTTAATGTTTTTCAGTGAGTGGACTCTTATTGGGAGAGGGATCCAATAAATACATAATGCATGATATTATGACATTTTCTATTCTTTTAAGGCTTAGTTCTCACATCCACAAAAAAATCTTTATTTGGGAAGCCCCAGGTCTATGTCAAGATATAAATATGTTGAGTTTTGGACCTGTTTTGGTATTCATTGAGAAGACAACATGAGATAGAAATAATGCCTGCAGAGTCACATAGAATACACTGACAAAAGATCAACTATTCCTCCAATCTTTAGTTCAGCCTGGGTCTCTGTATTATTCCATAATATTGTTGTATGAGTTCCCATGTACACAAAGTCTATATATAATTCTATAATATCTATAAAATGTTCTTTTGTGGTGGCTCACTCATGGCTCACAATCCCAACTATTTCTGGAGTTCGTGGTGGCACCCCAATATTTCTGGGAATAATTAGGCATTATCAGATGGTGCTTAGTAAACACAGTAAATTGTGGTATACAATGATGCAATCAATCACAATTGGGCTAATCTTGCCAAGGATTACAATAGGACACAAAAAACGAAAAAAAAATTGTCATCTTATGTAAAAACAGTTCCAGCATTTTAATAGCAGGCCTCTACAGAAAATATAGACTTTGTTCCACAGCAGATGAAAGGAATATATTTATCTGTAGAAAATAAGTCCAAATAGCTGCAAGCTTTGAAATGAAGACGCAATTAAAGAAAAGACAATGCATGAAATTGATTTCCATACACCCTCACTACACACCTGTGCAAGCTCTCCCTAATGATAAAAAAAAGTAATTAAGTTCGGCCAATAACAGGCATGCCAAAGTCCCAATGCCATGGCCAGTCGATTAGTAGGTGTGTTTACTTCAGATATAATTAGCCACAGCAAATGATCTCAAGGTTTTCATGGACACCTAGAAAGTGCTGTATAATAGGTAATTAACACAATGTATTTGCTCGCTTGAAACACCAGTGATGATGAGGCTCACCAATAAGGTATGCTAAAGCTCTGGAATTCTGACTCCGATTTCCTCATTTCTGCCTGAAGCCTATTTGGAAAGGCACCCATGTGAGTTTTTAAATGTTCCCTGCATTTAAATGCTCTCCAGCTGCAGTGGTCTTTCCAAAACATTCATGGGATTTGAGAATCCAAGGCACATTGTTCTATTCCATGTGATATCTGCTTTATTGGATTCAGAAGGCTGGGATCTGCAATTTGCTTCTTTTCATGGGTTACAAGACTAAAGTGCAAAGAGGGATGAGGGGGACTCCAACATTAAATAAATATAAAATAGAATGGTGTCTGATCTGGCCGAATTCATTACAAGTATACAAAAAGAAATTTTACTAGTTTTACTAGTGATTTATTCGGTGCTAGTCGATACATTTTCAAATTAAGGGATTTTTATTCAAAAGTTAATGACTGTAACATCTATGGGGCAGGGGCCTCTTTCTTAATCTCTCTTTAATATTGAGAATTTATTTTTATTGTATTGATCCCTCTTTGTTCAGTTAATGCATTGTTCTGCTGTACAGCATTGCATGCACAAGTAGCACTTTCTAAATGAAAACATACATATACATACAATGATCATAAAATTGCCAAGCCACCAAATAACTTCAAGATACTCTCTGTCTGTCACAGCTGGGTGACCAGTTTGGTGTTTGATCAATAAGAATCAGTTGTAATTCCCCAGACCTGTGTGCAGCAGTTCTCAGCTTTTACTCTCCCTATTTATTAAGACCTCTTTAGGGGAGAGCATTGGCTGGGGTAAATCTGCTAAAAATGCTATTGCATTTCCTTCCATCTCTGCTGTGGCCTTGTTTTCTCATACTGTATAGCCCATATGATGCCATAACAATTTAGCCCTGGGCATATTACATAGTTACATAGTTAAATTGGGTTGAAAAAAGACAAAGTCCATCAAGTTCAACCCCTCCAAATGAAAACCCAGCATCCATACAAACACCCCTCCATATTTTCAAATAAATTATATATACCCATATCTATACTAACTATAGAGTTTAGTATCACAATAGACTTTGATATTATGTCTGTCCAAAAAAGCATCCAAGTCATTCTTATAGTCATTAACTGAATCAGCATCACATCATCACCCGGCAGTGCATTCCACAACCTCACTGTCCTGACTGTGAAGAACCCCCTACGTTGCTTCAAATGAAAGTTCTTTTCTTCTAGTCTAAAGGTGTGGCCTCTGGTACGGTGATCCACTTTATGGGTAAAAAGGTCATGGGTTGACACCTCCCTGCTTGGCTGTATTTCTTCAGAAAAGTGTCTCCAGACTAAAGAAATGGCCTCACAGGCTTTATAGGGGAGAGATGTCCAGGAGCAAAACCCATTTTGGCCAGATCAGTCAAACTTCGATTATACTGTCCCATAACCCAAACTGAATTTTTGAATGTTGTAGAAAAGCATGCTAAACTTCAATGTGGTTGTGAGTGCTAATAGACAAGACCAAGCTCACCACTACAGATGGAGCAAACCTTGTTTTGGCATCACACATGGGACATAACACTGACAAGCCTTTGCTAAGGGGGATTCTAATTATTTGGCATTTTAATTTTATATATATATATATATATATATATATATATATATATATATATATATATATATATCTTACATAATTCCCAAATGCAATTGCACCTGGGTGTGTGTTTTAGTGAAGTGATCAAAGTGCAATTTCAAGTGCAAATGCCATTTTTAAAATATAGCCTTTAAATTAAACAAATCTCTATTTTAAACTATAGAAGACTGCGAACAACAAAGACTGGAAAACTCCAAAAACTCCAAAAACTCAGCCAAAAGAATTGCCTGTATGTCTTACCCTAGAGTGAGGGTAAGGCTAAAAGCTTTTCCTATAACAATAAGTAGGGAACATTAGACATATATAACATGTGATGTCCCAATCCTAATTACAGACCTTACTTTGGATATTATGTTCATTTTTATTGTAACAAGTACTCAGATTATTCATCTCAGGCTCATTAGTATTTTTCTACAGGAGTGCTAAATATTTCATATTTATTGCATTCCAGTTGCAGATAATGAGCCCCTTAGATTTGCAGTGCAGCAAGAAATCAGAAGAAATAGAAAGATGGCATACCTCCCAACATTTTGGAAATAAAAAGAGGGACAAAAATGTTTTTGACCACGCCCATTTTTGTGGCCACACCCCCTAATTACCATGTTCGTTTTACAAAATGTTGTCAGGTTAGGAAATAGGGATGCACCGAATACAGGATTTGGTTCGAGATTGCACACAAGGTGCAAGTGTGACGGAAAGATTTATAATGAAAATATTGAGCAACCATTATTTATATTATGTCATGTATTACTTACCTTATACCCATGCATAGATTTTTATTTTTATAATTTTTCTAGTTTTTTCTTTTTAAATTCTTTTCATTGAATGTTACAATAAAGCATTAGGACCAGTTTACAACATGTAAATAAATATGCAATTTTATATTTAATAACTATTTGACCTGTTTCACATTCATTTAAAGGGATACTGTAATAGGAAAAAAAAAAAATTTCAAAATGAATCAGTTAATAGTGCTGCTCCAGCAGAATTCTGCACTGAATCCATTTCTCAAAAGAGCAAACAGATTTTTTTATATTCAATTCTGAAATCTGACATGGGGCTAGACATTTTGTCAATTTCCCAGCTGCCCCCAGTCATGTGACTTGTGCTGATAAACTTCAATCACTCTTTACTGCTGTACTGCAAGTTGGAGTGATATCACCCCCCTCCCTTTTCCCCCCCAGCAGCCAAACAAAAGAACAATGGGAAGGTAACCAGATAACAGCTCCCTAACACAAGATAACAGCTGCCTGGTAGATCTAAGAACAACACTCGATAGTAAAAACCCATGTCTCACTGAGACACATTCAGTTACATTGAGAAGGAAAAACAGCAGCCTGCCAGAAAGCATTTCTCTCCTAAAGTGCAGGCACAAGTCACATGACCAGATGCAGCTGGGAAATTAACAAAATGTCTAGCCCCATGTCAGATTTCAAAATTGAATATAAAAAAATTTGTTTGCTCTTTTGAGAAATGGATTTCAGTGCAGAATTCTGCTGGAGTAGCACTATTAACTGATGCATTTTGAAAAAAACATGTTTTCCGATGACAGTATCCCTTTAATATTCTCTCCTGCTCAAAACACATGCATTTTAAAATTAAGAAAGAGAGAAATAGTAAACACATTTCATAAATTACATAAATGGGGTGACTATCGAGTTTCATTCCTGAGCCTTCCCCATGAGTTTATGTCTAAATTTATTTTTGTTGTCATCTAAAGTTTCAACATAAATTAACCACCTCCTATTTATTTTTTCCCTCAAGGAAGAATCTTCCATTCTGAATCTAAGAACTTCTTGAATACATAAGCTATGTAAATATGATAGTACATCTTTCAGAGTGGGGGGTTTCCAGAATAAAAATATAGATTTCCTAGTGGCAGTCATTAATAGTTGACAAAAGTCAAGAACTTCAGCTGAAGATTTGACAAAAAGGACATTATTTACATTAACGGATGAAACTTTCATGTCTAAAAGTGCAAATTCTGGGCCTAACTTATATATTAATTAATATTAATTTATATTAATTTAATCTTTGATGAAATGTTCGATTTTCTCCCATAAAATTTTTTAATCATTGGACATGACCAAATATAATGAAAAAAAGTCAACGTTATAATCTTTGCATTTCGGACAAAATGATACCTAAAATAAGGTTTCTCTCCGTTTCCACCAATGTATTATAAGAAGCCAGTAAAACAAAACAATTAGAATGCCTTACATGCAATTACAGAGGCATTAACTAACACCATGTCATGAGAGCTCTACAATCCACTCTGGGCAGTTTTTAGAACTTTTATTATGTGGCTGTTTATGCATCAAATATTTAACAATATGAAATGCTTGGAGCTGACTTTTATGGGATTATTTATCAAAATCCAAAAATATCTGAGTTTTTTATGAAAACAACTCTTACCAAATCCACACAGGTTTTTTTCCCCCTTATTTCCTGTGCGGGGAAAAACTACAGATTTTCCACCTCGATTTTTGCCAGAAAACCACAAAATCTTTGGATTATTGCATGAAACCCATCACAGACCAGGATATTTTCTGGCCCAGAAGAGGGTATTTACATTACTGCAAACTGCCATGTATTGAACAGGGTTGCCATCGGTATTTAAAAATGTTGCTTGATGCCAATGTTATTTATAGGGAAAAACTATAAAAATATAAGAAGGCCGGCATGTATTTTTTTTCAGAAAAGGTGGCAACTCTAGTTGAACAGTAGGTGATCTGCTCAAATGGAGTGCAGTGACCATCATTCCCTTGATAATGACATAGCCGCCTGTGGTCAGCAGCACTGTGAGCGGTAGTCAGGGCAAGGCTATCTGGCAGTTCGAACAAATGCCTGAGGGGCTGCTCCCTCTGAAACAAAAATTCTGAATATTCACAAAGATAACGAAATAAAGTTTGTGGTTTTTTTAAAATACAAAAATACGTGCCTACCGGGGCACTTACTCATAGGCTAATAGGCACCCCCCTGTACATTCCTTACAGTATATAGGGGCTGTGACCAATCAGAAACAAACATACATTCGCCAACCAAAACTTGTTGTTTCATACGAGCTTTCTCCGTGGGAGAATACAGTAACAGGGGAAACACAAAGCAGAATTGTGATATTATGCAAAAATAAGTGAAAAATCAAGAAAAATAGTAAAAAAAACAACAAGATAAGCAGTCAGTAGCCCAAAAAAACTTTTGTTGAGTGAAAAGTTCTCAGGGGGCATAGGCAATGTTAAGGCATAGGTAATAAGAAACTCAAAGGTTTTTTAATGGTTACAGAGAATTAAAAAATGCTTTCTTGCAGAATATTATTGTGCAATTGATGCACAATATCTTATTTGTAATGATGAAATATTACACTAATTATTGTGTACTCCATCTAGAGACCAAGTGGATTTTCCACTTACAAAGTAGGAAACCCCTTGGCCTTTATAGTGATAGGTCAAAGGGGGCCAGCATCGCTAGTGCAATGAGCGCAATAGTGTTGCGCAGCCTTTGTCGCCCCTTGTAACTGGCCGTTTGCTGCGTGCCTGAGGCAAGCTTCTCACCTTGGGGCAAATTTACTAAAGGGCGAAGTGACGTCATTTCCGTACTTTGCCGATTTACTAACGGGCGCAGGAGTAAGTTTCGCTGTGGCAAAGGGACGGATGCGGATTTTACTGAACGTTATCTCTTGCGCCAGACTTGCCTCCGCCACCTCAGACCAGGTGAAGTGCAATAGAGTAGATAGGAGTTCCTCAATATTCCTCAATAGTCCCAAAAAAACGCTGGTGTCTTTTCCTTTTTTCAGGGTGATAGGCTGCAAAAGAGGGAATTTTTGCCTGGCGAAGTGTTGTCCTGCCTGCAAAGCTGTCGCTTAGTAAATTTGCCCCCTTGCCTCATGGTAGGAGCGGCCCTGTTAGTATGTTATACAACCGTGGCCCAACAATTGTGTGTTTACAGCTCATGGAGTAATTGGTAACTTAATTGCGGCTACCAATTGCAACCAATCAGCAGTTCGTTTTCATCACCTTGCTTATCTTTTTATTTATCACCTAAATTAACCAAAAAGTTGTTTCTTTTCATTCTTCTTAGAGGGGGCTCCATCACTACTATCCCTGAACCGAAATGTTTTGAGGGACCTTTTATTTTATTTCTTCTGAGCTTTCATTATATTGTCAAATTTTCCAATATTACAGTGTTATAGCACTTCTGGTACTAGAGAGCGCCGTTCCCAGCTCAGCGCATTGCTTTTTATTGCAACCCATAAAGGGTCTCAGATATTACTTTTCCCTCATTGCCAACATAAAAATACAATCAGAACTTTCCTCATTTTAGTGCGTCTCCCTTCTTTCTACATTGGTTTCCGTTGTGATTTCATGAGTCTCCTTTTATAGATATAAATATCTGCCGAGTTCTATTTATAAACTTGGTGTTGCGGGGGTTTCATCAACCAACACAAATATTTTTTAGTTTAAGAGTAAATTTCTACCCAATATAAATATTTTTTTTAAAAAAAAAGAATCTTTGGAAATTCTTGGTTTCATAGTGAATGCGACCAAACTAGTCCGACCAAATTAGAATCCATGATTTGACCATATTTATTATTGAAAAAGCTTGATTCAATCAGTTCTGGTAAAAAGTCGATAAAATTTAGCAAAATCCCAAATTGCTATATTTTTTTGGGCTTTTTCCCGAAAAGCCTTAATTTATATGATTTTTGCCTAAAAAGGTTGGCCTTTCGGGCTAATTCTAGCGCAGATCACAGAAACTTTCAAATAGGATGGGGACCTCTGCCATTGACTTATACACAACCTCGGCAGGTCTGAGATGGCCGGATTTTTGGATTCAGCTTTTTGCTGCATCGGACTGCATCTTGAAAAACTTGAGTTTTTAAAAAAAAACAGTGAGTTTTGCCCCAAAAAGCCCGACCGGAGTAAATAACCTCCTGAGTGTGCAACAAGACTGTGACTCATGAGTGTGCAACACGACTGGGTGTGGGCAAAAGTAGATGTAGTCATTGTCCAAACATAAAAATTGAATAAAGTCTTCCATAGAGACTCTGTACAAAGTTGTGCTTGCCACAAGAACTTCAGTCCTGCACCCTGTTCTGAATCTCGAGCAAGTGCGTTCTTTTTCGATACTCAGGAACCCTGGATCTACCAATAATATTAAACCCCTGAAAAACACAAAACATGTTGATCACTCACTACTTAGAACACGTAGTCCAGGTGCTCCAGCCCCAGTCCCTCACTTTAGGGTGCAGATAAACCAGAAATGTACAAAAAAGGGGTGTCAGGCACTCCACAAGGGCTGACAAAAATAAAGTTAAAAATGTAATATTTATTGTAGAAAAAAGGAACAGTATCTCCACTGGCCCTACGCGTTTCGTGCTTCCCAGGGCACTTAGTCATTGACTATCTTTACAGGAAGTAGGTATTTATAGGAAACATGACCAATAAGAAGCAAGATACAAAGCATATTTAAATCAAAGCAAAAAGAGGAATGTCTCTTTAAGTGACACAATCTCAAAATATCTCTTAAAGAGGTACAATCTCAAAAACGCATATACTGTATATATACTGTATACTCTGATTCAAACTACTCAGTATAAAAACAACATATTATTTATAGACATCATATGCACAACTCAGAGATCAAAATGATGAAGGAGGGTAGTAATTGAATGGATACTGTTAAACCCTAAAAGTGCTAATGCAATAAGATAAGTATGAGACCACTCTAAATTAGCATTTTATGCACATAATGCCAGTAAACATATCTCAAAGTGTGGGTAGAGAGGAGTAGAGATACAGCCAACAGGTTGGGCTGGATCCTGTTCTGAATCACAAGCAAGTGCTTTCATTTTTGATGCTCAGCAACCCTGGACCTACCACCACTTTGAAGGTGGTGATAATTCTAGGATTTCCACTGCAGGCTATGTCAATAGGGACAGCAGACTTATGTCTAAAGTATCAGGTGTAGTCAGCATTGATGTAGAGCTCCAGAAGTCACGCAATCCAAAGACTTTCAGATCATTCAAATAAACGTCAACATGGTGCCGCACAATTGCACATTTTGACGCCTCACCCCTAATGGCAGCAAGCCCAACTTTGTTTCACAGCCATTATCACACTGGACTTTGGGGGATAACCCCTTGTTTTTTGTTAAAAAAAAAAACAAAAAAAATATGGAGACTTGTGTCCTAAATTGCACTGATCCTTCATTCTCATTCTGTTCTATCCTTGTTTAGTAGATTTTAACACAATATGAGGCCTATGGGGTGTAATAAGCAAGGTGTGACAAGCCAGTCTGAAAGACATTGGCTGCTTATGCAAGTTTAAAACTACAATGTTGCACACAGGAGCTAGGGGTGAAAAAACTATGAGAAAAATAATTATGAATTTACCACTTAAAGGAAAAACAGAACATGAATGTAAACATTTCTGTTTTTACAGTTATTAAAGTTAAGTTTTAATAAGTTATAGAATGGCCAGTTCTAAGCAACTTTTCAATTGGTCTTCGTCTCATTTCAATGAATGCGAAGAGGATTTAAGAACCCGTCACACACATTAATGGAGCTAAAAATTAAATCCAAGATTGTGACCTGTTGAGTTTAACCTTTCAGGAAACTCAAACCAAATGACAGAAGGGTTGCCACCTGTCCGGTTTTGACTTGGACAGCCTGGTTTTTTGAAGGGCTGTCTGGGTCAAAACTGCCTGTCCAGTTTTCGAAATTAGGAAAACCGGGCAGTATTTCTCATGATTGACCTGCAATTGGTACGTCACAGACATCCCTCCCCTGACATCACAACCCTGTCCCTGACATCACAACCCTATCCCCGTCACATCACTGCCCTGCCCCTGTTACATCATGTCTCTGCCCCCTGCTCTGAGTTAGATGGGCCAAAAGGTGGCAACCCTACATGAGAGGAGTCACTTACAAAAGCAACCACAGTTGTCGCACACATTGATACCATACATTAAAGGAGAAGGAAACCCCCTGGGAGCAAAATCCCTCCCCCCCTCCCCTGTGTTGCCCCCCTCCCTCCTCCCCCCTGGCCTACCTGTCCCCCTGGGCAAATGCCCCTAACTTGTTACTCACCCCTCTGCGCAGGTCCTGTCCACGGAGTTCACAGTCGCCATCTTCTCCCACGCGCGTCTTCTTCCTGCTTTGACCGGCGTCTTCTGGCGCATGCGCAGTAGGAACAGTGACCGGTACGGATCTACTGTACATGCGCCGAATGTCACAAAGTTTTCCGATTTCACTTTGTGACATTCGGCGCATGCGCGGTAGATCCGTACACACGTCACATTTTGATGCCAAGTGCTAGAAATGACCCAATTCTGACTTTAAAATCTATCAGCATTTGTTGACATTATCACACACAATCATGCTGGCATTATGGGGGGAAATTGTTGCATTTTGGGTAAAAAAAAAAAATCACTTTGCACATTGCACCTGCGTACTTACGACCTCTGATAACCATGAAATAAGATCATTTATATGCAATCTCAATACATTCTGGCCAATGGAATGTTATTATATTATCATGGACAAACTCCAATAAAGCAGCGCCCCTAATGGTCAGGACATGATAAACAATAACAAATTAGACACAAGATTGTCCCTTCTATTTACTCAGCCGGAGAACCTGTTCTTGTTAATATTACCCTAATATTATGTTATTTTTTGTCGCTGAGATCTTCTGAAACATTTTCTGGATTTAATTACCAATGAACCTTCAAATAACATTGTTGCACATATATTACCAGTGTTAAACCAATTTTCCATCCATAATTTAGGCTCGATTTCTTCTTGAAATCAGGATGTGCTCTAGGAGTATATCTGTTCCAAGGCAAGCAGATCGGCTTGATCAATTTGATTTTAACGACTCTTTAGCATTGAAGCCATTTCTCCGCTTAACTGTTACTTCTTGTATCTGCCAAGTCAAAGTTTATTCTCTCCATTTGAAACCTGTCTGGCTTTAGTTCAGTAGAACTATCCTTGGTGATATATTGGCATTGTCTGTGCCATATTTCATAGAGAGCACACTGGCACATACAGTTTATTATTCTCAAATAAGCTCAGAGCTAATTAGGAATAAATATTATGAATTTAGGAGCCAGTTTATCATGCCTCATTATAAAGAAATGGTATCAGTGGAATCAAATGGAATGGTATCAAATAGATTCAGGTCCTGCACTGAGTTTTGCAATGAATTCCTGCAAAGCAGTCAAGATGGCACAACTCTGAGGAAGTGCCGAGATCATAGGCACGAAACGCGTTAGTTTGTACCCCCACTGCTGTAACATTAATATGTGTGCTTGAATAAAAGCCTACTTTGATATTAGAATGCCTCCTCTATCTAGATCAGAACTCAGAATCAAGGAAAACGCAGTACTGTTCGAGCCGGTAGAGAAGAGACCGAGTTCTCGCAAGAGCAGCGATCACAGGGGGAAGCAAGGTTGTGACGAGCTCCGCAGTAACCACGCTAAGGTTTTCTGGTTGTGAAGCAGTCAAGATATGGCCAGAAACCCCATAACTGCTGACCATGCAGGATTTCCTTTGGTAGGCAACAGGCTATGGAAAAAACTAAAATATAAAGAAAACTGAAAATGACTGATCCCGGTGTGATCCTCCTTCAGTGATGTCACTTCCAGTCTAGTGTGATGTCACTTTCAATCCAGTCTCACATCACTTCCATGACAGCTCAGTGAGATTGACTGCTTGGGCAGGCTTAAAGGATAAGTAAACCTTTAACAAAGGTGAATGTAAAATTGATGAGGGGGCTATTCTAAGCACTTTCGTAATTTACATTCATTATTTTGTTTTAATTCCAAGATATTAAAGGATACATGTACTGTTAATATGAATGAATTTTGCTACAACAGTGCCACCTGCTGGTCAGTTTCCGACCATTCTGACCACCAAGTAGTCAGAGAAAAGAAGGAGAAAGAAGGAGGCTGCTCTGATGTTCTGCTTAGGAAAGATTTGAGAGAGGTTTCTAATTTTTTTTGCTAAGCAGAAGAACATCAGAGCAGCCTCTTTCTTTCTCCTGACAACTTCTCTGACTACTTGGTGGTCAGAAACTGACCAGCAGGTGTCACTGTTGCAACAAAATTAATTCAACTTAACAGTACATGTATCCCTTAATATCTTGGAATGAAAAAAGAATAAATAATGAATGTACTTTGCAAAAGTGCGTAGAATAGCATTCTCATCATTTTACATTCACTTATTTTAAAGTTTTACTTATCCTTTAAGTAGGGGGCTCTTAGAGGAGAGGGGAAGATCAGCTTGGCAGGAAAGGGATTCCAAACATGACAGTCAGGAAAGTTGCAATAAATGGGAAAAAATATAGAACTTCTGGGAGAAAACATTAAAATAATTTTTTCCTTCTGGTCTGTAGGGGGGTAACATTTTTGTTTTCTCTACATTTGCGAGAGGGTTGGTCAGAGACCATGAAATAGTTTTATATAAGCAAATATGTGATGAAACATCAGCAAGCAAAACAAAAGAAACTGGTATTAGAAATGTTGAAGTTCATTAAGAACTCCCAGAACACAGAAATAAGCAATCTAATTACTCTATGGTTATTTACTTAAAATAACAACACATTTTCATGGCAGTCGTGGCATTCTAGTCAAGTTGTTGCTCATTAAACTTCCAAGTTTGACAAGTATGATGAAATGTCCATCCAGGCTTGAACTTGCTGTATCATTGTTCTTCTTATATTAAGGAGAGTCATCCATGGCCCTTGTTGTGAAGGCATCATGCGATGTTAAAGTGCTAACTAGCTCCTTATAAGCCATAACAATTTGCTTTATAATCCTTAGGTAAGAGGTTTTCATACACCGTTCCAGCCCATTAAACAATTGGCCAGGGCCCTCTTAACTCATAACAGGTTACCACTTATTAGTAGTTTAGCCAAAATTCCAAGAATATACAGTATATTTATGACAGACACAAAAAAAGTGTTCACTCCAAATTTCACCAAAATTGATGCTCATGTTGGGCTTTCAGTTGTATCTAAGCATTCCCCCTATTTTGCATCCTCACTCGCCTTCAGGCTGGCATAACCGGCCACTGTCCTGGTCCACTAGTTAAGCCAGGCTTATGTTGGTGGCCACTAAACTACAGAATTTAGTGTTTGTGATTGATGTAAAGATGCAGTGGTAGTACATGCCCCAAAAACACAGTATTTCTACAATAAAGGGTTCAGAAGCATGACAGAGATATTGGCCTGAAATATCTTGAAGGAATAAAGAATAGAAGAAAAAACTGATATTACATGTGTAAAGGTGCATTTACGAGTCTGTCCTGTTTAGCTTTGCCGAAAAATTCACGAAACTCCGAAAAAAATTAACGAAACAGCAAAAAAATTAGCGAAGCACATTGAAGCCGAATCATTGGCACAGTTTCGTGAACAAATTTGCAGCTGGCAATGTGTGTAATTTCACCACTAATTCATGCCTGCCAAATACATTCAATCAGCACTCTACAGTAAAAATCCAAGTCCCACTGCAACTCCTCCAGTTCCAGAGTATTGTTTCTCCAGAGTAGGAGAAACAATATCTTATCTGAAAGCAGTTCCATTGTGAAGTGCTGGCTCTTTCTGAAAGCAGGATTAGGCACAATGACATGAGGTGGCTGCCTAAATACCAATATTACAACTAAAAAAATACACTAGTTGGGTTAGGAATGATGTTTTATATGGTAGAGTTAAATATTTGCAGTGTAAACAGTGCAATTTGGAAATAAAAACTATATCATAACTCATGACAGAATCCCTTTAAAGTTTTAAGCAACAAGTCCTGTTATTGTTACCTAAAACGAACCCTTCTTATGCAAACTGATCACCAGACAACATGTGGCTGTGATATAAAGTACACACTGCAGCTTATTTGTAAGTACTTTACACTGGTCCCAGGCACAAAACAAGCCTGACTTGCTGCAGATAATCCTACAGTTCTCTTTGATTGTTTGAAACAAGATGAAAGCAAAAAAAGAAGAATAATTGACACAATCACAGTCAACTTCTTTTCCCAAGGAAAAGCTTCTCAAATTGTATCTCAGACAATTCAAATCTCAAAAAAAGTGTCTGGTTTTTCTAGTTTGTCAGACACACAAAGGTTTTGTTTTTTACATAACCAAAAGTATATGCTTTGCTCTGGCTGCATGAACATAACCCTCAATGTATCCTATGTAGTATTTGCAGAGCAATGTCTGCACTGCTGTTATGTTGGCATGTAAAATGCGTGTGGCGTGTGCAACATCAGAGAGATTCACTGGTGTCCATGGGAACCCACTGTGTAGCCATATTCTACAATGGCTGTCTGTGTCCTAAACTCATTGGTGTTATGTCCATGCAATAAAAACTATCACAGCCCGTCCCTCATTATCTGTTCACAAATTGTACATATTAAGTACCATTAAAGGAGAACTAAAGCTTAACTAAAGAAGTAGCTAGAAATGTTGTACATTATGTTTTGTGCTTCTGTACCAGCCCAAGGCAACCACAGCCCTTTAGCAGTAAAGATCTGTGTCTCCAAAGATGCCACAGTAGCTCCCCATTTTCTTTTCTGCTGTTTGACTGCACATGCTCTGTGCTGCTGTCACTTACTGAGCTTAGGGACCCACTCACAATATACAGTACACATAGAATAGAAATGTCACAATATAAGGCTGATTAGTAATTAATACAGATAATTACTACATGGCAGCACAGAAACCAGTGCAATTAACATCAGAATTGAATAATCAGCCCTGTAGCATCAGCTTATATTACAGACCAACCTCATTTTCTGTTGGATAATAAGTGACGACCCCTAAGCTTATCTTCTCAACAGCTGCTCAGAGCCCACTGAGCATGTGAGTGTCACAGACACTTTCCAAGATGGTGACCCCCTGTGACAAGTTTGAAGTCCTGGATCATTGCTGCTATTGACAAGCTGAAACTTTAGACTGGTGCAATAAGTTCAGTGTATAGAATATGGCATTTTAAGACATGTTAATTTGTGGGGTTTCGTTTTCCTTTAATCTGATATTTATAAATCACAGAGATAAACCATGTATGGCACTTCCTCACCTTCTTCACTGAAGACTAAATTGTTCCTATAAATTCAAACCATGCTTCACCCAACAACTCTTATACTCAAACATTATACTCTCCTAAAAATGCTCTATGAAATATCTGCAAAATACATACATTTCTCCGTAAGGGCCAGAATTACAAGTTCAACAGGGTTACATTACTGGCACCAATGGAACTGACACCTATCTTTATAATTGGGAAGTGGTTTGCAGACAGGGAAGGATTTCATGAGTGCCAAGAGTCTCCATGAAGGCGCCAGGGTGATCAAAATGCCCTGTGTGCTAATAGCCCTGTTACATTTTAAAGGGGCAGTGCTAAAGTTAATGGGATATTATCATAGTATTTTGTTTTACTTAATATTGCATACACAGGCCAGGGAATAATATGTGCCACGAGCCTTAAAGGGCATGTAAAGGCAAAAAATAAAATCCGACTTTTACTTTCTTTAATGAAAAAGAAATCTATCTCCAATATACTTTAATTTAAAAATGTGTACCGTTTTTATAAGAAACCTGACTGTATGCAGTGAAATTCTCTCTTAATTTACTGCTGTGGATAGGAATTGTCAGATCGTCCCTAACTGTTCTGCAGGGAAACAATCATACTTATGAACAGCAGGGGGTGCCCCAGCCTTACTTCCAAGCCATGCAGAACTTAATGGGATACTATCATGGGAAAAAATATTTTTTTCAAAATGAATCAGTTATTAGTGCTGCTCCAGCAGTATTCTTCACTGAAATCCATTTCTCAACAGATTTTTTATATTCAATTTTGAAATCTGACATGGGGCTAGACATATTGTCAATTTCCCAGCTGCCCCAAGTCATGTGACTTGTGCTCTGATAAACTTCAATCACTCTTTACTGCTGTACTGCAAGTTGGAGTGATATCACCCCCCCTCCCTTTTCCCCCAGCAGCCAAACAAAAGAACAATGGGAAGGTAACCAGATAACAGCTCCCTAACACAAGATAACAGCTGCCTGGTAGATCTAAGAACAGCACTCAATAGTAAAAATCCATGTCCCACTGAGACACATTCAGTTACATTGAGAAGGAAAAACAGCAGCCAGCCAGAAAGCATTTCTCTCCTAAAGTGCAGGCACAAGTCACATGACCAGGGGCAGTTGGCAAATCGACAAAATGTCTAGCCCCATGTCAGATTTCAAAATTGAATATAAAAAAATCTGTTTGCTCTTTTGAGAAATGGATTTCAGTGCAGAATTCTGCTGGAGTAGCACTAATAACTGATGCGTTTTGAAAAAACATGTTTTCCAATGACAGGATCCCTTCAAACAGCTTTGTTTATGATGATCCCTAAGCAGCCCAGACCACACTGAACATGTACACAGTCTTGGTCTTGCAAAGATGTTTAACAAAGTTACAAGATGGTGACCCCCTGTAGCCAACTTTGAAAGCTTAAATCATTTGTTTGATTAGGCTTGTGGTGCAGTAAGTTCATGTTTATATTTAGTATACAAAATACAGCATTTCTAGCCTTTTTCTATTTTAGACTTTACATGCCCTTTAAGATGACTATGCAAGTAATAAGGGCAACATTTGTCCCCTTTCCAGAACCTTATAGCAATTGTTAGAATGGGGGTTGCATCACTTGTGAAGCTTTTGTTTTATTTGGCCCTTGTATCCAATTTTTGGGGCCAACAGCCAGATTCAGGGTGCTAGTATCTCCAAGGTTTCTATGGCATTAATAGGTGCAGTTCGGCACCATTCATCAAAAAATGCAGGATGAACGCATCAGCAACCATGCAGAACTGCAGGACCATATTTGTACTCATGTACCCGAATGACTTGCATCAATATGCACTCACTTGCCCATGTATTTGTGAATAACCCCCTTTATCCTGAACCCAGAGGCTTTATTTTACACAAACATATAAGGTTTTTGAAGGCTACTGTATATTTCATGGTAAAAAACCTTTAAACTTGATATTGATGATTTTTTTTACAGATCCTACAAAGTTTTCCGTTCACAAAACGCCCAAACTAGTAATAAAGAAAGAAAAACAGAAATAAAGATATAATTAAAACTGCATATTTTACGAGTGTCAGGGAAGGGTGACTTTGGGGAATGTAGCCGGTTCAATTATTCTATTTCATCAAATTTAATTACAAAAGAAATGAGCAATTAAACTATTCACCATGAATCCCAAAGGGGGTTGGAAACCTAGAGGGGAGAATTGTAGAGATAATGGGAAATAATTAGTGGCACCAAATATGTCATTTTGACTTAATAAACTTCTCATCGTTATGGAACGACCAAATGTAAAAATACAGCCAGAAGTAAATGGTGGGATTCTATGAACACCAACGACGATAGAAAAAAATGAATGAATGAAGCGCATCCCTGTATCTAAAATACTGCAAAATTCTGAATACAGTAGAACCCCCATTTTCCATTTTTCGGGTGACCAGAAAAAATAGTGTATCCGGGAAAAATGTAAAAATAAGGGAAATGCTTTATGGGCTAGATTGAATCTAGGCCCCTATATGTATTATATATTATTGGGACCACAACAAATGTAAAAAAAGAGAAAACTTAAAATCAGGGTATGTGAAAATTGAGGTTCCATTGCATCATACTAAATGTGTCCAGTTGTTCACAGAGGAACACCAGGGTAAAATGTAATGATGTAAGGTGTGGTGTGTCAAGGAGGCCCCTTATATGGTAAATTAAAGTTCTTTTTCCTGGGATTATGTATGGTGCAACCCACAATGGATGAAGATCTCCACACTTTATTAGGTATAGATGGCGCTAGTCCACACTATATTAAGTACAGATGCAGCTAGTCCACACTATATTAAGTACAGATGCAGCTAGTCCACACTATATTAAGTAAAGATGGAGCTAGTCCACACTATATTAAGTACAGATGGAGCTAGTCCACACTATATTAAGTACAGATGGAGCTAGTCCACACTATATTAAGTACAGGTGGACCTAGTCCACACTATATTAATTACAGATGGAGCTAGTCCACAGATCGAGCTTGTCCACTCTATATTAAGTACAGATGGAGCTAGTCCACACTATATTAAGTACAGATGGAGCTAGTCCACACTATATTAAGTACAGATGGAGCTAGTCCACACTATATTAAGTACAGGTGGAGCTAGTCCACACTATATTAAGTACAGATGGAGCCAGTCCACACTATATTAAGTACAGATGGAGCTTGTCCACTCTATATTAAGTACAGATGGAGGTATTCCACACTATATTAAGTACAGATGGAGCTTGTCCACTCTATATTAAGTAAAGATGGAGCTATTCCACACTATATTAAGTACAGGTGGAACTAGTCCGCACTATATTAAGTGCAGATGGCGCTAGTCCACACCATACTGAGTGCAGTTGGAGCTAGTCCATACTATAGTAAGTACAGATGGAGTGATTCCACACTATATTAAGTACAGATGTAGCTTTTCCAAACTATACTAAAGTGATACTGACATTAAAAAATTTGTTTTCAAAATATTAATCTACATTAAAAGTTACCTATAGGTCACGTTGATAATTTTTTGCTGATAATTCTGCTTTTGTAAGTAATTATTACTTGAAGTTCCTAACCCTGACTGTTTTGCCAACCTGACTGTCCCATCTCAGTCTGTCAGTTAGAGTTTCTAATGCTAACAGACTATTGAAGCACAAATATGGCAGCCATCTCATAGAGGAACATGGGGGTAAGAAAGGTAACGAAAAAGAATCAGGCAAATACTTTTATGGCAGAATTATAAATAGCATTCAAATATAATATTATGATGGATATAAAAAAAAATTTATTTTCTGGTGTCAGTATCTCTTTAAGTATAGATGGAGCTATTCCACGCTATATTAAGTACAGATGGAGCAAGTCCACACTATATTAAGTACAGATGGAGCTAGTAACATGTAAAAGTCAATGGCAGATGTCCTGTCCATATGATTTACTGAGCTTTCATAGGAAAGTGAATGGAATATCTAAGGAAAAAGAGGGGATAACTATTTCCTTGTATTATTATAAAGAAATTACAGTAAGAAATGAAATTAGAAAAAAGCCAAGACAGGGATGACTGAAATATTAAAAAAAAACTTATAATTTATTTTTCATGTGAAATTTGGGTTCTTGTTTTTAAAGAAAAGATGCAGTGTCTGTAAGAAACAAATATCTTCTTTCAGTTTTGCTCGGGGGGATCAGGTCAGTGCCGCAATGATCTGCGTTGGGAGCCGAGAGCACCTCTAGTCATGGCTTTGCTGGATCAAATACCCAGACGTCGGCTGCTTTATGTACGGGCTTCAGCAACAAACTGACCAACACAAGTATGTTAATCACAGGAGGCTTTAATCATCAGTCACAGCGGGAACCCAGTGAATTCTTCTTCTTCCCTCTCAGTGACTTTATTTTTGAGCAGACAGGTCAATCAAGACTCATTTTCTACGGTTAGTCAATTAAAGGTCATTTTTGGCTCATCTGTTCCTTTAGTGAAAGTCGTGTTCATTAAACTGTCACACATTTGTCTTTTCTTTACTATAAGTTCAAAGTTACAGACTTCTATTTTGTAGCAGGGAAGTATCTGATCGATATTTTGTATGGACTACTAAGGTAGTTAAAGGAGAATTAAAACCTTGATATGAATAAGGCCAGAAATGCTTTATTTTATACACTGAAATTACTGTACCAGCCCAGAGGTTCAGCAACCTGTTTATAAAACAGGCCTTCAAAGTTGTCCACAGGAGTTGCCACAGGCCATGGCAGCTTGGAGACCAAATTTAACAGTGGAAAACAAATAGCGTCTCCAGCAGCCAGATGTGGACCTAAGCCATAAGATACACGTCCTTCACTGCATAACCCACCATCTCCTTTATCATAGGCAAATAAAGCTGTGACAATGACAGAACATAAACAACATTCAAAACAGTGAAATAAATGAATAATACAGTGGTGGGTGGGAGGGAACTTTGGTTCACAATCTTTAAGTACCTAAACTTTCTTTCCCCCCCCCCAGCCCTATTAAGTGGCAGAACCAATAAGGATGGCTCACTAATTAACCAATTGTAGGACCTGACCCTAATTTCTTTTTTGAATATATTTATTTATTTGTTTATTTTATTGGTCCAGTAGCCATGGCCCCGGGTTACTCTTTTGTGAGTGTCAGTGGCACTGCACATGCTCAGTGTAACCCATAACAATCAAGCAGTGATTAGATTGTTTATCCAGTTACAGTTAGAACAAGCAATTAGGAAAAAAAACAAGTAAAGCAACACCGACAAAATATAAGAGCACCCCCTTGTTACAATAAAGCAATCATTGGTGGTTGCCATAGGTTACTAACCAGGTGTGAATTTGCCGACTGTTTAGTAGAGTACCAGGGGCAAGTTCACTTACGTCCGAAAATTCAACAGCGAGGGCTTCACTCGCATCGCAAAACTTTGCCAGGCGCAGATTTGCCAGGACAACGCTAATTCACTAAAATCCTTTTCCCCCAGTGTCCATCATTTCTTGCCTACGTCATTTAGTCTTTAAGCTTTAGTTCTCCTAAAACTATTCCTTTCAGAATAACCAAGAATACAACTATGGAAATGTATTTACTCATTATTCTGAAATAACCTTCCAATTTTGTGTTTATATTCAGACCATGAGCCATCTATATCCATAGGATATCCTACCTGGCAAGTATATATTCCTTAAGAAAGGTAGATAGGAGAGGTTAATGTGAACATTAAAGGAAAGCTATACCCCCTCCAAACAATGTGGGTCTCTATAAAAAGATATTGAATAAAGCCCTACTTCATGTAAATAAACCATTTTCATAATAATATACTTTTTTAGTAGTACTGTATGTGCCATTGGGTAATCATAAATAGAAAATTGCCATTTTAAAAAATAAGGGCCGCCCCCTGGGGTCTTAGAATTCACGGTGCACACAAACATACCAAAACAACATACGTTAGGTCACATGAGCCAATTAACAGACAGAGTTCTGTATTTTGCTTCTACTCTTCCTGTTACAGTTAGAGCTGCAGTATTTCTGGTCAGGTGATCTCTGAGACAGCACAGAGACCATCATGAAATGGTGGCTCAAGGCAAGAGATGTAAAGGGCAATATTTAATTAAATATATAGAGCAGTTTGGTAAGATTCTTTAATATGTCACTTTATATGATATATAAACTATCTGTTACTTAAATATTCATTTTGGGGGTAAAGTTTCCTTTAACTGGTTGCCCCTAACATACTTGTTTGGGATTTATGTGAATTGTGCACCCAATGATCGCACAGACTAAAAATCCTGTTAATACTGACGTGTATGCATTTATGCATGTATTTGCCACTGCACATACAGTATATCATACCATGAAGGCAACACTTACATCTCTTGACTAAGGTTATTTATATATATAAATAAATGCGGTCAGTCGCATCCATGGCCAACATGTAGGAAAAAGGAAATCTAAAAAGGGGATCAATACAAATAACTCGTCATATTAATTTAACAATATTAAGGTTGGGAACTTGGTTAGAAAACATAGACATTAAGGATCCACTACTTTAGTTGGACTTTTTTTAAATAAACAATCCGAAAAAATTGGATTTTGATAATTAACCTACGTAAATGGAAAGGAAGGCTTGAACCAACAGAGCATCGTGGGTGCTAAAACCCACCATAAGGCAACTACATAAGCAAACACTCCTGATACATGTTCAACGAGTGCTTCTCTTCTAGTAGGTGAAGCTCTTCTATGAAAAACACTTCTTATTACAATTTTGGATGAAATAAATATTTGACATTTGGATATTTGCAAAAGAAATTGCCAAATTATGTAAAAAGACATTTGCAGAAAGCTCAACTTCATTCAACGTTATGTTTTCATTCCAACCTGAAAAAATATTAATTTCTTCCCCTTCGCATTTCTCTGAGCTTGAGCAAATAGCAAAGTTGTCTAGAAATTAAATTATTTAAAGGCCTAGTAAGCCTTATTACTAAGTAATATTTTGGCATATGAAATGCGAAAGATTTGAGCGCGCTCTGGTTTCAAGGTGACTTTTACTAATGAATCTTCGGGAATATTCCAGTGGGTTTAAATTACCTTTGCTCTGCGAGAACAGAATTGGTGTCATAGTGCATAATTACCGGGATCTCTCTCACTGCAGGGGCCATTTTTCCAGTGTCACATTTAATAGCAGATTTTGCCAATAGAAGCAGAGCGATATTATTTCCCACAATGTAAAAACAATTGTTATTCTTTTTAATAATATGTCAAACATGAGAACCCTCTTAAAGAGACAGGGAAATAAAACAGATTAACTAATGGATTTGGATAATCAATTATGTCAGCTACGTGCTATCATTCATCATCATGCTGGCAGAAGTGGTCATTAATAAAGGAGACTACTGTGTGGTATTTTGCATCTTAGCAGCAGTAGTGTCTTATCATGAGTAGAGACACACAAGCCAGTAACTAATAATATATGAGCTGGCTTCCCACCAATCTTTTAAAGCAGAACAGAATCAGACTGTACTGCTATGCATGGCCTGTTGTGGTGACAGTTAGGTCAAAGCAGTATCTCTAGCCTTCACCCACTATAAATCTTCCCTGCACCCATGTCAGAAATAGCACAAGTTAAAACTGGGTGGTGTAAATCACATCATACAAGAAATGTAGTAGCACAGAAACAGTAAAGGAGCTTAGAAAAAGTTTAAAAATAGCAGAAAACACACACAGAGGGGCCGAGTCACTAACTTCGAGTGAAGGATTCGAAGTAAAAAAACTTCGAATTTCGAAGTGTTTTTTGGGCTACTTCGACCATCGAATGGGCTACTACGACCTTCAACTACGAATCGAACGATCGTTCGACCATTCAACCATTCGATAGTCGAGGTACTGTCTGTTTAAGAAAAAACTTCGACCCCCTAGTTCGCCATCTAAAAGCTACCAAACTCAATGTTAGTCTATGGGGAAGGTCCCCATAGGCTTGGCTAACTTTTTTTGATCGAAGGATATTCCTTCGATCGTTGGATTAAAATCCTTCGAATCGTTCGATTCGAAGGATTTTATTGTTCGATCGAAGGAATAATCCTTCGATCGAAGGAATAATCCTTCGATCGTTCGATCAAACTATTTGCGCTAAAATCCTTCGACTTCGATATTCGAAGTCGAAGGATTTTAATTCCCAGTCGAATATCGAGGGTTAATTAACCCTCGATATTCGACCCTTTGTGAATCGGCCCCCGAATGTAGAAGTCTACGCGGGTGTTCGTCGTAAAGAAGCTTTGAACCCCATGATTGTTGTCATGGGTTTCGAGGTCAAGCAGGAATGTCAGGCCTACAAACAAAGCAGAAGCCAAAAAACAACTCACTGAGACATAAATGAATGTGCCCTAAAGACCCAACACATAAATCTACGTACTGTGTTATACAAAGACAGTGTAGTGAAGTGTGTACAGTGAACAGACCTGTAGAACTGAGATGCTAAGCCAACCCTCTGCTAAAGCACTGCCCAACCTAATAGGGCTAACTGTAGAGAGTCACCAAAAGTCTCCCGGAGTCACCAAAAAAGAACAGAGAAGACAACTGGATTGAAAAAGTTGGAACACTTCACCAAACAGATGAAGACAGGGATCCATTATACTGTGTCAACCACATACAATGCTGCTCCAAAATCTTCATCCTGGCAATTTCACAATAATTCACACCTTATGTCGAATGACTTTCAATCAGGTTGACCATGCGCGGGCAGGTTTAAGATGCCAATTCAGACCCTTCAGACTGAGCTCATCTATGGGCCCTCCCTGACTTCTTTGGGAGGTTTAAAAAATCCTGAGGAGCGAGAGAACCACGTGTTCAGTAATTCTGTCCTTCCCTGACACCCTGCATTGGCCTTTGTAAAGATCCAATCCTTGGCCTGAGGGCCAAATGATTTGATCAGCTCAATATGGCTTAGCACATAGGTGGCCATATTGTCAAACAAGTGGTTCTTTAGATGTTACCTTAATACTTCATTATTTACAATACATGTTTTTGTAATAATAATTCTCTCTATTCAGTATATTTCTAGCCTGCATATGAAAAAGCTATTTGGTTGTCAGGTTCAGTTTCCCGAGCAATCAAACAGCACACATATTCTCAGAGTTCAATTTGTTTTTTATTTGTATTTATTGTTTTATTTTATCTCTTATTATTATGCTATTCTGACCTCCAAAGTGTTGCCTAGTTGCTGGGGTAATTGAGCCCTAGACAGTTGTCAAAATTCCAAGCCGAGAAGAAAAAAAAAGAATTGAGATTGGTGTCACATTCGGTATCCCAGAACAGATGTTAACGCGCCCTCTTCTGCCTATAATAGCCATCTTTCACGTCAAGAGGATCCCTTTGCTACTCGGATGCCGCCAGGTCTTAAAGCGAGAGAACCACGGTGAAGGTTTTGAGCAGGCAAGGGAACCAGAATGTGTGACTGGAGTAAAGGGGAAAGAACAGAGCATAGTTGGGAAACAGGGGTCAATAACAGTCAGCACAGTACAGTCAGGATCTAGAAGCTTAGTCATAAAACGAGCAAAGGTCAATTCAGGCAGCAAAACAGAAGTGATCTAGGACAGGCAAGGGTCAAGGAACAATGGGGCAAATTCACTAAGATTCGAAGTTGCGCCAGGCGCAACTTCGCCGCACTTCGCCAGGCG
The DNA here is from genome assembly GCF_017654675.1 of Xenopus laevis. Classification (NCBI taxonomy): domain Eukaryota; kingdom Metazoa; phylum Chordata; class Amphibia; order Anura; family Pipidae; genus Xenopus; species Xenopus laevis. The sequence goes on along the minus strand of NC_054380.1, from coordinate 18,329,318 downwards.
TAGTTTCGCCAGCGCTCCGCAAATTCACTAAAATCCGAAGTTGCGCTCAGGGGTAGCGTAAGGTTGCGAAGATGCGCTAGCGTTGATTCGCTAAGTAAAGCGAAGTTACGCTAGCGAAGGCTAATTTGCATACGGCACGAAATTCAAATTTCAATGGAGGAATACGTATCAGCACTACAAATGGCTAGAAAACCTTCAAATCATCAAATAAAATTTTTATTTTGCCCTACACATGTGCCCACTGTCTAGGTAAGTTGCCATGAGTCAGGAAATGTAGGGGGGAAGGAGGGGAGCCCCTAAAAAATTTTCAAAAAAATTTTTTTGACTTTTTTTTAAACAATCCCTATCTACTCTATTGTGCTTCGCCAGGTCTGAGGTGGCGAAGGAAGTCTAGCGTAAAAGGTAGCGTTCAGTACACTGCGCGCGTTAGTGAATTTGCGTAGTTACGTCGCTAGCGAAACTTCACAAGGCGTAAGGGTGCGAAGTAACACTAGCGAAACTACGCCAGCGTTCATTAGTGAATTTGCGCAGTAACGAAAATGACAAACGCTAGCGAAGTAACGCTATCGTTCGGCGCTACGGCGCTTAGTGAATTTGCCCCAATGAATCAGACAAGAATCTTACCCAGGAACTATCTAGGAAAGACCTACATTGGGCAACAAGAAAAGGTACAGGGCACCTTTAAATATTTGAACTGCGCATCAAGTGTGAATCTGACGTCATAGCAATGCATGCATCATTATTGATCGGCACATAAAAGGGGAGCCACCGGGCATCCGCACTTTGCCCCCCCTGGTAATATTACAATTGGACTATGGTACTTGTATTTCAATTAAGGTTTTTAATGCTGAGGACTCCCTAGAACCGAACTGAACTTAAGAAATGTGGATGATTGTTGAAACATTATGGAGAAAGCAAAGCACTGAAATACGTATATGTGCTCTTATTTATTAAGTCCGGGGCACTTAGAACGCTGAAGTATTTCAAGCAAATACCATACTGTTTTTTGATAATCTCACTTGGTACTGCTTTAGGCTCATGCCACCATCTTGGATTTACCTTTCAGCCTGTGTATGATTAAAACCGTGTGCATGCTCCAAAGATCACATGGTTTGCTCAAAAAAAGAAGTTGGAAATCTTTAGAATGAACAGGCACCTTTTTTCAGGATGCTCCAGGACTGCAGGGCTGGAGAGGACAACTTGGATTACTGGATCTGAACGGAACTGGTAGGAAACTGAGGACCCCGTCCTTCAAAATCTGCTGATGCCTAATGAGAATGGGTGTTGTTGAGAACAGGTAAATGATTTTCTTTTTCAGACCAATTGTGATCTGCTGGGCTCTCAGAATAGTCTAAACTGCCTGCCTGAACCACAGAACCACCAATGTTTGACCAGCAAGGCCAATGTCAGTCAAACTGCATGACAATACCAATGCAGCTATTTCTAGATACAGCTAAAATCCTTTCCTATTGATGATAGTGTCACTAACCATTGAAAACAAGAGTACTTTACAGTGGGGGCTACTGATACATGAGCGAGCATCCAGTTGCCCAGAAAACAACATAATTGTTCTTCCCATATTGTCACCTTAATATTGGAACCTTGTCACATTTCCCTTTCATCACTCATAACCAGATTAATGAAGGCAATTAAGTGCTGAATGTCTTAATTAAAATTATGCCCAACCAAAGCAAGATTTTAATTGAAATGGAGATGTCTGTCAACATTGCTGGCTGTTTTCTAGACAGCAAAACAGCAGCGGAAATTTAGATCAGGAGTGGACCACAAACAAGCATATAAAATGACAAACTGTTAATGCATGAGAGTATTTGGCCAATCAAATGGAAAATTGAAATATTTTAAAGGGGAACTATGACGAAAATGAACATTTAATATAAGCATCAGCATACTGAAATTAGAAATGTTCTAAATACAATCAATTAAAAATTCTGTACTGTTTCTAAAATAATAAAGTTTATCTTTACTATCCCACTCTAAGTATCTGTCTTAATGCAGCAGTTGGGTGTCAGATATTTATTGACAGTTAGATCCAATATATCTTATAGGGAGGCTCCTTTTGCCTAGAAGATGTATTAGAGCTGTCTATTAAAATCACCAGACATCATGTCTCTCTACATGCAGGATTTGTGCAAAGGCAGTTATTTTGTTAGATATTGTTTGTAATAGAATCAGTTATTTGAACAAGCAAACTGCTGCTCCATCGCCCGTATAATGTAATAACTCACGCAATCTGCCAGTTCTGGGTTTTATGCACCACTGCATGTGACCTGTCCATGCCGAATTAAAATATTTAAAGCTGCCTCGGGCAAATACTCACTGACCAATATAAGGTCTATTTTCAATAGTTCCTGGGTGCTATTCTCAAGTGTTTTGATCTGTTCCTGACCCTGCCTGTCCCTGAACTTGACTAGTCTGCTGCCAGTCCTGACCCTTGCCCATGTATAGAATGTTTCTATTAGTTGTGTAACTAAAAATAAGTTTGAACCGTGCACCTTGTATCTATCAGATAGAAAGATGGGACAGAGGGTGCCTTTAAATTGTTTTCACTTGATTGACAATGACATTTCTGTGTCGTATGCAACAATACAGAAAATGTATAAAGTCTAGGTAGACCAAATGCAGTGCTCAAAGTACCTATTCAGTGGGCAAAAGTAGGGGCTTGTGTATTATGCAATGCCATGTTGAACCTCTTCTTCAAAATACTCATACCCAACAACAAGGGATAGCAACCCTGTTTGTCTAGACTGGGTGTTTGAAAATATAAATGTTGAGGGGGACAAAGTCCTTTATTATGATGGTATAATGAGGATGAACACAGCTGTTTACTTAGGGTAAGACTGAATGCATACCATTGGATGGTAGTTGGTATCAGAGAGATAGGGATCCAGTCTGTATACAGAGTGCTCATGTATAGTTAGTAAGCCTTCTGTCATGTGCATCCCAATATACTCTTAGGGACAGATTTATTAAGGGTCAAATAGTAAATTTGAATTCGAATTTTCGGGAAAAAAATGTTAGCGTCAAAATTCACAAATTTGATTTTTAATCCCCCTGTAAGCTTTATCACAGCTCGACCATGGAAACAGTTATATTTCGAATGTTCCCCACCTTAAACCTGCCGAGTTCATTTACAAGTCAAAGGCAGAGGTAGAGGTCAGTTCAACCATTGGAATATGTTAATTGCCTTCCTGACATTCAAATTTTTTTCAGAGGGAAAGTTCGATTAGAATTCAATTAAAATTTTCGGGTTGGGAATATTCAAATGGAATATTAGATGTTCCAAATTTTCCTTTAGAATTTGAGTTGTGAGTACATTTGAATTTATTGGAGTAAAACAAAATTCACACAAATTTGAAATTCTACCTTTGATAAATCTGCCCATTAGTAATAAGAGGCCAAACAATGTAGTGATCCCACTAAATGTCAGAAGGACCAAGTTCTACCGCTGGTGCAGTGAAGCAGGTCATTATGCTTTTGTGCAACAGTGAACCATCCATGTTCCAAAGGGGACATTATACTAATTAATTATGGATAATGAAAATAATCAGACAGCTGTAGTTGTAATGTATGGTCCCCTGAGTCTTGGTACATGTATAGGGAAGTGCTGTGGATGTAATTAAAAATGACATCTTTCCAGTTTACTATTAATGAAAAGATTATTAATATTATTAAGACTAACTAAAGAGGAAATTAAATTAAAAAAAATTCAAGCAAACTCTCAAACTTGAATTTCCTTAATTTACCAATAAAAAAAAAAAAAATCAATGCAACAAAAAGTCATTACAAAATCGAGCACCAATTTGAATTGGGTGACTTTTTTGAATTGTCACTCCGAAAACTCGAATTTATCGTATTGTCGGCCCGAAAAACTCAAATATATCTGATTATCGAACGAAAACCAGTGCAAACACCCTGAAACTATCAAGAATTCTGTAGGTAAAAAACATATTCCAACTCTTAGGGACAAACTGCCATTGACTTCTATTGATTTTGACAAGGTTTAGCTGGCGTATTTTCGGATTAAGATTTTTAGCAGCTTCAGAGCATCATAAATCTCGAAAATTCAAGGGTTTTATTCCTATAAAAAATTTGAGGTTTCATAAATAGGCCCCTTAATAGGGATAACTAAAGAGAGGTCTCTTAGGTTAGTATTAATGTGTTAATACAATGAATTGTATTATCTTTGCTTCCAAAGCTGCTGGGCTTCTCCATTGGAGTTGGGAGCCAGAATAGAAGCAGAGGGCTCAGCTTAAAGGGATATTGTCATGGGAAGAAATGTTTTTTTTCAAAACACATCAGTTAATAGTGCTGCTCCAGCAGAATGCTGCATTGAAACCCATTTCTCAAAAGAGCAAACAGATTTTTTTATGTTTAATTTTGAAATCTGACATGGGGCTAGACATATTGTCAGTTTCCCAGCTGCCCCCAGTTATGTGACTTGTTCTCTGATAAACTTCAGTCACTCTTTACTGCTGTACTGCAAGTTGGAGTGATATCAGCCCCCTCCCTTTCCCTCCACCCCAGCGGCCCATCAGCAGAGCAATGGGAAGGTAATCAGATAACAGCTGCCTGGTAGATATAAGAACAACACTCAATAGTAAAATCCAGGTCCCATTGCGACACATTCAGTTACATTAAGTAGGAGAAACAACAGCCTGCCAGAAAGCAGTTCCGTCCTATTGTGCTGGCTCTTTCTGAAAGCACATGACCAGACAAAATGACCTGAGATGACACCAACACACCAATATTACAACTTAAAAATACACTTGCTGGTTCAGGAATTAAATTTTATATGGTAGAGATATTTTTGGTAAGAAATGTTTTTCAAAACTTTTTTTGGCTAAAACCTGCTTCCCTTCTGTACAATTCAGTGGGAGGCGTGTTTTGAAAATGTGATTTTGCAGGATTGAAAATGAATGTGATTTTAGTGTGATATAACTTGGTAGATTTTCACCATGTCCGGTTTTTTTTGGGTAGATATTCTTGCAACTATGACTTGCAGATGTTTCAATGTTTCATATGTTTGTGGTCTTGTCATGAGCTTGGGGCCATCTCAATGGGGGCTTGAATGAAGAACACCTCAAAACTCTGTGTTAAGCTATAATGTGTTGTTCTCTAGGAGTCACTACTGGGGCTCATTTATCAACACTGGGCAAATTTGCCCATGGGCAGTTACCTATAGCAACCAATCAGTGATTAGCTTTTTGAAGCCAGCTGCAAGTAGAAGAATGAATGCAGCAATTTGATTGGTTGCCATGGGTTACAGCCCATGGGCAAATTGGCCCAGTGTTAATAAATAACCCCCATTGTCTTACACACCCACAAGGCCATCTGAATAGGCCTGGAGACAGCAAGTGAGCATCATCTGAAGTTTGCTGTAACTGTGGCAGCAGGAGAACAAGTAGGTTAACAAAAGTACTGCACATTTATAGTGGAAATTGCTGTGAAGGCATTTCCATACAACTTACAGAGCAATTTTGGCCAGAGCCCACAGTTCTTTCACTGACGTCTGGAAATGCATCAGATGACACATGCAGTAGGGTTGCCTATTGACGTCAAGTAATGCAACAAAAATAATGTTCTGTGTGCAAGAAAATCTATGACTTCATGTTCAAGAGAAACAAAAGAAAGGGGACCCTGCTGAGTCTCCAAATGGAGCACAGTTTCTCTTTAATGAATGATAATACAAATGTTTTATTTAGCAATTTTAGCAAATTTTAGGGCAATGCAAATGGGATTTCTTACTGATCCTAGTATCAAAATATTGCTGGTGCCCCGAGCTTCAAAACATCAAGTGATGAAAATCAAGACAATTCTGTAAGTGACAGGAAAAGCAGATGTTGTGCAGAAGATAAGAATATGTGAAAACCACACAGTAAGTCATAGCCTTGATTTGCATGAAGTTTCAGGAACGTTAAAATAAATCAACACAGAAGAGGGATCAATAGTTCCGGAAATACAGTATTACAGTGCGGCATTGGTGATGGGGAATCCGACTACAAAGAATATAAAAATGCAAAATTCAGGCAAATCGTTTTCTGTGTCAGCAATAGATCACTCCTGAACGAAGAATTTTTTAACAATAAAACAGCAGATTAAATAATGTGCTGACTCAGCAAAGAAACCTTTCTGATCCTTCAAAGAAAGTATTAATTTTATCCAGCAACAAACTACCAGGCAAACCCCACTGGGTCCCCCCCCCCAAAGTACAATCAGTTCTATGTGCCATTAGGCTGGTATTTTAAACCAGAGTCCTCTGCATTTTCAGCTATTCCAAGAATCATCCATACAATGAGCTTATAAATTCTACCTACATGGGTGAGGATATAACAGCAATTATTTAACAATTATTTTACTATATGCAATAACATCAAATCAAAGGGCAGATTCCCTAAAGGGCGAAGTGACTAACACTAGCGACCAGTGTGACATCATTTCGGTACTTCGCCAATTCCCGCCAATGGGCGCAGGCGTCACTTCGCTAGCAAAGGAGATAGACGCTAGCGTTGCTTCGCATTCTAACGCGAATTTTCGCTCTGGCGAACGGATGTAACTCCACAAATTCAGTAAGATGCAGATTTTACTGAACGTTAACTCTTGCGCCAGACTTGCCTTCGCCGCTTCAGACCAGGTGAAGTGCAATGGGGTGGATAGGACTTCCTCAGTTTTTTGTTGAGAAATTTTCTATGTCCCAAAAAATGCTGGCGTTTTCCTTTTTTCTGAGTGATAGCCTGCAAAAGACCGTACTTTTTTTTGGTAAACGCATTCCCCCCTACATTTCCTAATATATTGCACATAAACTATACACTGGGCTCATGTGTAGGGCATTATAACAACTTTATTTTATTTTATTAAGGTTCCCTGGGCTTGTGTAGTGTAATGTATTTGCTGCAACATATACGTCCATTCTACTTTAACTTCCCGCCATATGCAAATTAGCCAACGCTAGCGCAACTTTGCTTTTATTGCCAAAGTAACGCTAGCGCAACTTCGCCAGCACTCGGCACCCTGGGCGCAACTTTAATATTTTAGGGAATTAGCGTTGTCCTAGCGAATTTACGCTTGGCAAAGTGTTGTGAAGTGGGCAAAGCGGTTGCTAGCGAATTTGCGCCTCTTATGGAATTTGCCCACAAGTGTTAAAGGAGAAGGAAAGGTTAATACTAAGTAAGCTTTATCAGAAAGGTCTATATAAATAGACCAGTAAACCCTCAAAGTAATGCTGCTCTGAGTCCTCTGTCAAAAGAAACACCACATTTCTTTCCTTCAATTGTGTACATATGGACTTCTGTATCAGACTACCTTCTTTCAGCTTAAACCTCCAGGGCTTGGGCTTGAGCATGCTCAGTTTGCTCCTTTCCCCCTCCCTCCTCCCCTCCCTGCTGTAAACTGAGCCCAGAGCTCAGCAGGGAGAGACTAAGGCAGGAAGTGATGCCACGCCAAGCTAATATGGCAGCTGCTATCCTAAACAGACAAAGAGAGCTTCTAGAGTTATTTACTCAAAATGAATCAGTTAATAGTGCTGCTCCAGCAGAATTCTTCACTGAAATCCATTTCTCAAAAGAGCAAACAGATTTTTTTATATTCAATTTTAAATTATTACATGGGGCTAGACATTTTGTCAATTTCCCAACTGCCCCTGGTCATGTGACTTGTGCCTGCACTTTAGGAGAGAAATGCTTTCTAGCAGGCTGCTGTTTTTCCTTCTCAATGTAACTGAATGTGTCTCAGTGAGACATGGGTTTTTACTATTGAGTGTTGTCTACCAGGCAGCTGTTATCTTGTGTTGGGGAGCTGTTATCTGGTTACCTTCCCATTGTTCATTTGTTTGGCTGCTGGGGGGGAAAAGGGAGGGGTGGTATCACTCTAACTTGCAGTACAGCAGTAAAGAGTGATTGAAGTTTATCAGAGCACAAGTCACATGACCAGGGGCAGCTGGGAAATTGACAAAATGTCTAGCCCTATGTCAGATTTCAAAATTGAATATAAAAAAATCTGTTTGCTCTTTTGAGAAATGGATTTCAGTGCAGAATTCTGCTGGAACAGCACTATTAACTGATTCATTTTGGAAAAAAAATTCCCATGACTGTATTCCTTTACGATAAGCAGGGAATTTGGATTACACCATCCTAAATTCATCTTCATTAGTAAAATTGTAATAACACATAAAACCTGACCCTAAAACCCCCAGAAATATGTTCAAAGTATCCATAACCTGCCAATTTTTGTAAAATGGAGATGGTAATTAGGGTGTGTGGCCATACATGTGCGTGGTCAAAACATTTGGGCAAAACTTTTTGTCCCTCTTTCTATTTTCAATATGTTGGGAGGTATGACGCTGCCCCAAACGCCAGTTCTACTGTTGCCCTTTCTGTATCACAAGATATTTTCAATGCAGTTACCCAATACTTTTCAGAGATAAAAGGCACTGTATGATGTGCCCTGAGCTTGAATCCTAGGTTAAAAAGATTACGTGGATTAAAGAGCTAGCACTGATTAACAGGGGAAAGAGTTCATGAGGTTGACTACCTCTAGAAGGGATTCAAATAGGGAGCTGGGACCTTTTATGGCCTTTAGTAGATACTGCAGAATATAAATTAAAACCTAACAAACTCAGTATATTGTCTAAATGTGGACAAAGCCTCCAAGATCCAATATGACCACAACCTGCATTTAGGTGTAAAGAAGATACATAAATGACTTCTGAGGTTCCTAGTGTAGGAACTGACTTTCAGAGCAGGTAGGCTGAAGGCCTTATGAAGGCTACTACACATGTAGAAATAAGGCAGCAGTGAATTTAAAAAACTCACTCAGAGGCAGATTTATTAAGGGGCAGATTTACTAAGGGTCGAATTTCGAAGTACAAAAAACTTCAAAATTCGACCATCGAATTAAAAAACGTAGAATATCGAATTCAAAGTTTCTTCAACAAACTTCGAATGATTAGATGAATTTTAGCAATCGATCGAAGGATTTCTATTCGACCAAAAAAAACAGAAAAGTGCTGTGGAAGGTCCCCATAGGCTAACATTGTACTTCGGTAGCTTTAATTTGGCGAAATATGAAGTCAAAGTTTTTTTTGAAGAGACAGTACTTCGATTATCAAATGGTCGAATAGTCAAACGATTTTTACTTCGAATCAAAGTATGGTCAAATAAAGCCTATTCGATGGTCGAAGTACCCAAAAATTTACTTCGAAATTCGAACTTTTTGACATTCGAACCATTCACTAGAACTTAGTAAATCTGCACCTTAAGGGTTGAATTGAAAATTCAAATCAGAATTAAAATTGTTGCATTTTTTATGGTTAAAACTGTCAAAACTACTAGGGAGTTATTCAAAATCTATTTGAGTTTTTAAAAGAATTTAAAAGAGATATATCATACTCTGGCCCTTTAAGAACTAGAATTTGACTATTCGCCACTAGGGTTGGGCAAATTTGACCCATTATGCTTTGACAAAAATTCGCCGCTGGCGAAAATTCACCAAATTGCATCAAAGTCTATGGGCGACAATTGTTTTGGGAAGCTGCTGTGAAAATTCGCTGCGACAAAAAAGTCATTCACTCATTGACTTTAATGCATTTGAACAAAAAAGTCGCACGTGTAAAACTTGTCCCTTGTCAAAATAATTATTATGCCCACTGACTTCAATGCTTTTCACCATTTTGCAATTTTTTCCGAAGTTTCGCAAATTTTACAGTGAAACAGGACAGATTCGCCCATCACTACTAGTGTTACAGATGGGATCTAGATGCATTGTTTAGCTGAACTGCAGTCTGTAGGGGATCCTCCTTACAGGATGGAGAGCCCCTTGGGGGTGAATCTATTGTTCCTGAAGATCAAGCAATAACAATAGATCCATCTCACACAGGTTGTTATATATGCTCATCAGGATCCTGTGCCTTTACATCATAAGGGGGAAGTCACTAACAGTCAAATATCATTAACAGACAATAAATATTTGAATAATATCAACTGGATGGAAGTTTTGCTGCTTCTTCTACCTCTTGTGTCTAGCTCTCCATGAGTCCATGGGGCAGATTTACTATAGGGCGAAGTGGGCGTTGCTAGCGAATCCTATCTGCAGGGACACAATTTAATCTAACAGGCGTAGAGGACAATTCGCTAACGAAAGAGTTAATCGCTAAGATTTTCGCTACTCGTTACTCCGCAAATTTACTAAAGTTCGAATTTTACAGAATGTTACCTCTTTCGTCACCTTAGACCTGGCAAACTTAAGCTGAAGCTACATCCTCCTCAGTCTTATGTCAGCGACATCATATCCTGTATGCCAAAAAGTAATAAAAGTTTGAAAAAAAATGCTGCCGTTTATTTTCATATTTTAAAGCGGGATTGTCTTTAATAGTTCTAACTATCGAAAATGTTTGTGTAAACCTTCGTCAGGCACAAATTTGGAAGTGGCGCAAAGTAGGGATGCACCAAATCTGGCCTTTTTCAGCAGGATTCGGATTCGGCCGAGTCCTTCTGCCCGGCCGAACCGAATCCTAATTTGCATATGCAAATTAGGAATGGGGAGGAAAATCAGGTGACTTTTTGTCACTAAACAAGGAAGTAAAAAATGTTTTCCCCTTCCCACCGCTAATTTGCATATGCAAGGTAGGATCGGCCAAATTCAAAATAGTGGATTCAGTGCATCCCTAGCGCAAAGTGTGGTGGAGCACAGGTGAAAATTTGCCCTTTAGTGAATTTGCTCCTATGTGTTCTGTGCAACAAATAAAGAATTAAGCTCCTAAGTATTATTCCAGCTTGAAGAAAGCAACACCTGTGATCTCCCCCTCAGATAAATCTGGTTCCATTTAACAAAGCGGCTTCAAAACGGTTGTTTTTTTTTTCCTTCCTCTGGATCAACTAGCAGTTAGGCAGATTTTATATAGACCTAAAAGGTTGAAATTGATGGACGTGTCTTTTTTTATTTTTTTTTCAACCTAACCTACTATGTTACTATGTATTGTGTAGCATGGTATATCTTTGTGGAAAAATGGTTTTCTGTATGTTCATGGGGGAATCCATTTCTGTTACTCACGTTACTGTTTCTATTTCCTGTCTAGCAGATAGCAGGAGCCTATCCCACTTTATGGCAGGTATTGTAGCTGCACACTCAGGACTGACATACAAATTACATAAGATATTTAAAGTGTTATAAGATACAGTACTTTGGGTGAGGTTTCTGCAGTCAGGTCTTAAGAATATTTGACATACACTAACATATACCGTATATACTCGAGTATAAGCCGAGGTACCTAATTTTACCTACGAAAACTGGGAAAACTTATTGACTCTAGTATAAGCCTAGACACAACTACAGCCCTGTCTCCCAGCAGCGCACATTCTGCCAAAGCTACCCCCCAGCGATCAACCGGACTTCTTTGCAAAGTTGTAACAAACAAGGGAAAGTTGTGCTCACCACTATTTTTTAAAACCATTAGGCGGGGGTGCAATGAGGCTGTGACCACAAAATACATATAGTCAAATACAAGAGTCCTCTGCACTCAACCCATTATCAATATATTTAAGACAGCGACATTTTGTGCATACTGCTACTAAAAAATGCCTTACCCTTTAAACAAAACAGGGATTGTTTGTCCATATATTGCAATATATTTAAGCTGAACAACTACGTCAAAGTCATCCCATATCTGGCCAGTCCTATGCTCAATTTCATCTGGGAAAACTTATTGACTCTAGTATAAGCCTAGACACAACTACAGCCCTGTCTCCCAGCAGCGCACATTCTGCCAAAGCTACCCCCCAGCGATCAACCGGACTTCTTTGCAAAGTTGATGGTGACAGAGAATTGCCAAAACGGATTACTGTGTGCATTGTCCCACTACCATGTTCAGAGGGTGCTGTGTGATATTGCCATCACTGTTATTCTTTAATATAACCAACAGAGGGCGCTGTGTGATATTGCAGTCACTGTAATTCTTTCATATAACCAACAGAGGGCGCTGTGTGATATTGCAGTCACTGTAATTCTTCATATAACCAACAGAGGGCGCTGTGTGATATTGCAGTCACTGGTATTCTTTCATATAACCAACAGATGGCGCTGTGTGATATTGCAGTCACTGTTATTCTTTTCATATAACCAACAGAGGGCGCTGTGTGATATTGCAGTCACTGTTATTCTTTCATATAACCAACAGAGGGCGCTGTGTGATATTGCAGTCAATGTTATTCTTTAATATAACCAACAGAGGGCGCTGTGTGATATTGCAGTCACTGTTATTCTTTCATATAACCAACAGAGGGCGCTGTGTGATATTGCAGTCACTGTTATTCTTTCATATAACCAACAGAGGGCGCACTGTTCTTTCATATAACCAACAGAGGGCGCTGTGTGATATTGCAGTCACTGTTAATCTTTCATATAACCAACAGAGGGCATTGTGGGATATTGCAGTCTCTCCCCAAGTGAACTGTTGGTATAGGAATGATTAAAAGTGACTGCAATCTCAGCTACTGCCCGCTGTCCCGAGTATAAGCCAAGGTAGACTTTTTCAGCACATTTTGGATGCTGAAAAACTCGGCTTATACTCGAGTATATACGGTACATTAACACAGAGCCAGTGTAACACACAGCTACTAATCAGACAGTTCCTTTCATTATAAATAAAACACAAAAGACAGATTGCTATCAGTTACTGCACTGGGACACATTTGCCCTTGAAGATAAATCTAACCTTTAATGATACTTTATGACTCAACATTTTGCACAGAAACAAGACTAGAAAATCGATGTGTTGTCAACCTGAAAAACTGCTCCATCTGTAGGTCCCTGTGTAACTCTGCAGGTATTATATTTCTCCTAAAATATTACAATGTTATTTGTAATGTTTGCTTTTGAGAAAAGGTTTGGGTAGCCTGGGATTCTTAAAAGGGATACTGTCATGGGAAATCTTTTTTCTTTCAAAAAGCATCAGTTAATAGTGCTGCTCCATTTGAATTCTGCACTGAAATCCATTTATCTAAAGAGCAAACAGATTTTTTTATGTTTAATTTTGAAATCTGACACGGGGCTAGACATATTGTCAGTTTCCCAGCTGCCCTCAGGCCTGTGACTGTCACTCTTTACTGCTGTACTGTAAGTTGGAGTGATATCACCCCCTCCCTCCCCCCCCCAGCAGCCCATCAGCGAAACAATGGGAAGGTAACCAAATAACAGCTCCCTGACACAAGATAACAGTTGCCTGGTAGATCTAAGAACAACACTCAGTAGTAAAATCCAGGTCCCACTGAGACACATTCAGTTACATTAAGTAGGAGAAACAACAGAAAGCATTTACATCCTAAAGTGCTGACTCTTTCTGAAAGCACATGACCAGGCAAAATGACCTGAGATGGCGCCTACACAACAAAAAAACTAAAAAAAATTACAAATAAAAAAATAAATAAACTTGATGGTTCAGGAATGAAGTTTTACACGGTAGAGTGAATTATTTGCAGTATAAACAGTGTATGGCATGCTGGCAACTGGCAGAAAACAACAAAATGCGTCTATTGCCTGTAACCAGTGATATGTATACTGAACAAAAGTTCTGTTTCTACAGCACAGAATGGACCCCCACTAAAAACTCCCCACTCCCAGTACAATGTGGCTATATTGTTGGGGGAAAAGTAGATATTGGGAGTCCAAAAGCTGGAAGGCAACATGGATGACAGCCACAAGTTTGAGGGCTCTATTGCATGGTAATGACATACTTGTTTACATCCGCAAGAGAAGTTGCAGTCCCCACAATTTTCCTGCAGTCAGTTGCGGGTAAAACCACTTTCATTAAATGTACTCCTTGCACTTCCTTATCATTGCGCTCTACATCTTTCTGTTTCGAATCATGCACCATTCGCAGAGGCGAACCCCCGGAGACACTGCCACCTCCTGAACAGATTGTATCTCTAGGGTTCCTTTCACACCCATCATCAACATGAACACCAGAAAGAAAGATTCGGTTGAATACTGAACTGAATCAGAATCCTAATTTGCATATGCAAATTAGGGGCGGGAAGGGAAAATATGCAAATTAGGGGAATTTGTGGAATCCTGCTGAAAAACGATGAATCCCGAACCGAATCTTGGATTTGATGCAACTCTACTAGCAAACAAATAACGCTGGAATTCTAGGGGGAATGCATTGTGGGGCGCTGGGGAATACATGGCGATTGCACTCAAAATTGCATTGCAGATGTAAATGAGCCCTGCTATCCTGCAATGAAAAAGCTTCCTATATACAAAAGTAACCTGTAAAAATTTAGATAGAGGATCCCGTTCAAAAATTCTTCAAATTGATGTCAAACTATAAAAGACAAAAGGAGAACTTCCAAAGTCAGCAGACGTTAGCTTGGCTCCCTTGGTACTCAGAGCTGAATCAGGCAATGCCTTTCATTTGCGCGTGACTCATTTTAATGAGGAAAAGGCTCTTTTCAAAGATGGAAAGGGAAGCTGTAAAACACTGTAGTCCTAGATAATGGAATGCTAGATAATGGAATGCTTGATGAAAATAGGGTTTTCTTGGTTCCCTCTTTGATACGATTAAACAGTGCATGCTCAAAAAATTATGCAAAGAGCAGTCACTAGAACAATCCTGAACACTTCATGCAATAATGCCCTTGAGTTCTTTTCAACTAAACTTAATGGATCCTTTAGCACTGCAAATCCCCCACTGTTGGGATGCAATTGTGCAATATGGATGTAAAGTATATCATGTACAGCACTTTGTATATTGTATTACATAAACCAAACAGAACTGGCAATAGTTTTACTAAAGTAGGGGTGGTATTTTAAAAACTGGACACAATGGCGCATCAGATGAAGAGGAGCCAGTGTAATCTTGTGCTTTTGCACAAACCGTTGTAACAATCAAAACGCATACCATTTGTGGCACCTTGTAAGATCTCTATTCGCTAAGTCTGTGGGCCAAAAGGTCAGAGAGTGGACTAGACCAGTCTGTATAGATGTGGCAGAAACTGGGCGATTCCAATTAAAATACCATTTGTGGCCCCCTTTTAAGAACTCCAGCCGCTATTTCTGTGGGCTGAGAAAGTGGACCAGGCCAGTTTATATAGTGGTATACGTGGCAGAAACAAAGTGATGGCAATTTCTATGGTGTGACATTAGCATGGGGAGTTTAATAACATTGCTTTGTGGGGTGTAGAGGCCAGAACAAAAGACTGGATCATGAGTGGTCTGTGCAGACACTTCTAAAAAGGACAAGGTGCTGCAGTGGAGTAGAAGTGCACTTCCCACTGACCCATCAAAGGTTCTCGCAAAGTAGCCGTAAAACTGTGTCTCTATTACTCCAGTTGGCCTAGAACCCTAGTCTGTGTGGTGGATCAGCTGTGCAGTCACTAGAGACTTGCGCAGCCTGTTTTAAAAACAAAAGCTGGAGAGATTTTTGTAATTAAGAGGCTTTATATGCCATAGTTTCCTGCTCTTGGTGTTTATAGTCTGGAATTCTTAAGAATTTGTTTCTACTGGTGACTTGTGGTTTTCTAATGTTGTTTTTGCCTTATAGTCTGATTGTGCCTCTCTTAACATGTGCCTGAATACTGGATTTTTCCTCATGAGCTGCAGAGATTTTTGTAATTAAGAGGCTTTATATGCCACAGTTTCCTGCTCTTGGTGTTTATAGCCTGGGATTCATAAGAATTTGTTTCTACTGGTGACTTGTGGTTTTCTAATGTTGTTCTTGCCTTATAGTCTGATTGTGCCTGCCCTGACTTGTGCCTGAATACTGGATTTTGCCTTAGGAGCTGGAGAGATTTTTGTAATTAAGAGGCTTTATATGCCACAGTTTCCTGCTCTTGGTGTTTATAGCCTGAAATTCTTAAGAATTTGTTTCTACTGGTGACTTGCGGTTTCCTAATGTTGTTTTTGCCTTATAGTCTGATTGTGCCTGCCCTGACTTGTGCCTGAATACTGGATTTTGCCTTAGGAGCTGGAGAGAGTTTTGTAATTAAGAGGCTTTATATGCCACACTTTCCTGCTCTCGGTGCTTATAGCCTGGGATTCCTAAGAATTTGTTTCTACTGGTGACTTGTTTCCTAATGTTGTTCTTGCCTTATAGTCTGATTGTGCCTGCCATGACTTGTGCCTGAATACTGGATTTTGCCTCATGAACAAGCCTCTTCTGACCTCTGTCTGTATATAGATTTGCCTTCAGCCTGTTGCTTTTCCTGCCACTCTTTAATGAACTCCCTCCACTCTGTTAGCTATAGGTTCTTTTTAGTGGCACCAGTGGTTTCCCAGATAACAGCTGCCTGGTAGATCTAAGAACAACACTCAGTAGTAAAATCCAGGTCCCACTGAGACACATTCAGTTACATTAAGTAGGAGAAACAACAGCCTGCCAGAAAGCATTTACATCCTAAAGTGCTGACTCTTTCTGAAAGCACATGACCAGGCAAAATGACCTGAGATGGCGCCTACACAACAAAAAAACTAAAAAAAATTACAAATAAAAAAAACAAAAACTCGATGGTTCAGGAATGAAGTTTTACATGGTAGAGTGAATTATTTGCAGTATAAACAGTGTAATTTAGAAATAAAAACGACACTATAAAAATCATGACAGAATCCCTGTAAGGCCTATGGCATGCTGGCAACTGGCAGAAAACAACAAAATGCTTCTATTGCCTGTAACCAGTGATATGGATACTGAACACAAGGTTCTGTTTCTACAGCACAGTATGGAAGATTTGCCTTCAGCCTGTTGCCTTTCCTGCCACTCTTTAATGAACTCCCTCCACTCTGTTAGCTATAGGTTCTTTTTAGTGGCACCAGTGGTTTTCCAGTGCTGCCTTCTGAAGAGCTACACTGTTGAAATTGCCCATGACTCTCCTGTTACAGACTACTCGCTCGCTGAGTCTCGCTCACCTCCTTTGTCTAGTGGGTTGCAGAAGAACCTCTCCTCTCTGACTGGATCCAAGCACCTGGCATAGCATATTTCCATGTCCTTATTTGTGTAGCTAGATTAAAAAATATAAGAGGATAACAGAAAGGTGTAGGTGGTATATTATGCAGGTGTAAAGTAGTGATAGAAATACAATGGCTTATTTTGTAGCTGGATAGTTTTCTATTAGTGTTGTGTGTCTAGTAACTGGTTTCACCACTCCTACACTTTATTATTTATTGTCCACTTCGAACATTTCCACACCACTTGTGCTTATTACTTTGCCTGCACAATATTGGAACGGCTCACAAACCAAAAATGAGGGGGAGGAATTTATTACTGACATATAGGTACTGTTTGTGATTTCAGATCTCTTTTTGGGGGAGGAGGGAGAGAATAACATATTCCACCACCTCTTTGTCAAAAAGTGAAACACTTCTTTTTTTTCCAAGGACAATTTCTGTTGCTAAAAATGGTAATTGCAAAGCCACCGATTTTGTTTGATGCGAGAAACACCCGTGTGTCTCCTCACTGCTGTAAACATCACTTCTGTTGTTTCTTGTCTTACATCTATATATTTCTCAGTGTGAAACATCTTTCGATTTGTTTTCTAAAATTACAGTAGTTTGGATGAAAATGTTCTCAACTTACCATTCATTATATAACTACTGCTAAGTGAAGAAAAGGAGAAAAAAAAGGATGTTGTTCTGGAACATTAGCAGAGGACAGTGAAAGGAGAAAGATAACTTGGTGACACAAGAATTTTTCTTAAGGCAGCCATACATTGGCCCACCAGGTACTCTTTCCACCTGAATAGCCCACATGCTAAACAGACAGAGAAGATATGAGGGGTCGCACAATATGGCTTCCTTTCTTTTGCTCTGTTCCTTTGTACAAAGTGTACAACCACTTATTTAAGTGTTAGTTCTATTAGATAAACGTATTCCTGTTATTAAATGTATAATGTAATCTGTTTGTAATAATTGCTTTTTTTTGTTATCAAAGGCATCTAATAAGATGACAGATAATAAGATTAAACACTAGCAAAAGATCGCTAAGAAATGCTCGTGCTGATGAATTAATGTTTCACATTTTAGTGAATTAGTGTACTGGTAACTAATTTAAGCCTGGCAAAGTGGTGCAAAGTGTGGCGGAGCGTTTGTTGTCGAAATGTCGCCCTTTAGTGAATTTGCCCCCTTGTCTTTATATCAACTGAAAACATGTCAAAGTATTTCTGAGAATGTATAGATTATCATGCACTGGTTCTGTACTTGAACACTCTTCAGCAGTAAAGTTATAGGCAATAATCCCAAAAACCTACTAAACCTAAAACTCTTAAATTCACCAGTTCTTAAAATATATCCAACGAAACTGTTCTTAAAGGGAATGTAAAGACAAATCCCATTTTTACTTTCTTTAATGAAAAAGAAACCTATCTCCAATATACTTTAATTAAAAAATGTGTACCGTTTTTATAAGAAACCTGACTGTATGCAGTGAAATTCTCCCTTCATTTACTGCTGTGGATAGGAATTGTCAGATGGTCCCTAACTGCTCTGCAGGGAAACAATCATACTTATGAACAGCAGGGGGAGCCCCCGCCTTACTTCCCTGCCATGCAGAACTCAAGCAGCTTTGTTTATGACAAACCCTAAGCAGCCCAGACCACACTGAGCATGTGCACAGTCTTGGTCTTGCAAAGATGGTGACCCCCTGTAGCCAACTTTGAAAGCATAAATCATTTGTTTGATTAGGCTTGTGGTGCAGTAAGTTCATGTTTATATTTAATATACAAAATACAGCATTTCTAGCCTTATTCTATTTTAGACTTTACATGCCCTTTAATGTGATTCACCATCGAAGTTAATCAATGCCAGATGTGATCACAGCATGGCATTTATTGTACCTACTTGTGCCTACTTGTGTTCTATATGTGATAAACATTACAAGCACTGAAAGATATCCCTATGATTCGCAGTTTGAAATGAAACTCAATGGTACAATGAGAAGCAAAGACAGAGAAATATATTCTGGGTTTTTTAATACATAAGTTCTTAGTATTGGTTTAGTATGTTCAGATGGTTATTTCATTTATATGGAGGACCCTTCAAAAATGTCCCTAATGTTGATTTGGCATAGCCATGTTTTTCCCTACATGCTTGGGAATAACGCAACAGCTACAGGGTCCATAACTGATGATGCTCTATGATTCCTCTTCGCCTGCAACCCAGAGAGAACCTAATTGCACTCAGTGTTATCATTCAAAGACAGTATTGTGGCATGCCCATCTCTTTCCCACCTGTCTTGCCAACCGCAGGAATTTGGCAAACAAATGTGCCTAGTGCAATATGCAATTTCTGGAAAAAAATTACCATGTTTTTTTACCCAAAAATGCAGCCTTTTTTCCCCCAAGAATCTCAGCATAATTGCAATTGCAGTGGTTCTGACCACTGCAACTTGGACAAGATACTCCATTATGGATGCAATTTAGAATCTGTTTGGCCAATTACTTACAGTTGTGTTCAGAATGATAGCAGTGTGTTTAAAATGTGAACAAATCTCAAAATCCTTATATTAGCTTTTATTTCCATACTAATAAATGCTTTGGGAACACTGTACATTCTATTCCAGATCAAAACTTGAAAAAAATATATCACATTTGTGTTATTCCTTTACAGAAAGTGAAGAAAAGGCGATATTAGGTTCCAAAAAACAGCATTGTCTGCATTCTTCTTTCCAAACTCAACCATTCACGGTATAAAAAAAAACTTGAATATGAAGATTCTCAGTTATCCAGATCATTGTATATCTAGTATAAGTAATTCTAGAGCAACTGGACTTGCTAAGTTATCATTGAAATCATGTTTTAAGACCTTGCTTTCCTTCGAATTATTGAACTAATATTGAGTTGTATAAGTAGTGTTTCTGAGAACTGCTGCACATCTGTGTTGCATGGAGTCCACCAACTTCTGGCACCTGTTACATTCCATAATTCTTCTGCATTTCTTGGTGTTGCCTCAGAAATGTTGCCTCAGAAACAGCATTTCTGATGTCACCCCACAAGTTTTCTATTGGATTAAGGTCAAGGGATTGGCTGGCCACTCAATAACGTCAATCTTGTTGGTCTGAAGCCAAGATGTTCCTCATTTACTGGTGTTGTCTCGTTGAAACCCCCATTTCAAGGGCATTTCCTCTTCCGCATAAGGCAACATGACCTCTTCAAGTATTTTGATGTATCGATCCAAGATCTCTGGTATTTAATAAAAAGGCCCAACACCATAGTATGAGAAACATACCCATAGCATGATACTTGCACATTCACAGTTTACTTTGGCTTGAATTCAGTGTTTGGGGGGTCATCTGACAAACTGTCTGCAGCCTCTAGACCTCAAAAAAACAATCTTGCTTTAATCAGTCCACAAATTGTTACCCCATTTCTCTTTAGGCCAGTCAATGTGTTCTTTGAAAAGCTGTAAGTTCTCCAGCACATCTTTTATTCAACAATGGGTCTTTGTGGGGGCTTCTTGACGATAGCTTGGCTTCTCATAGGAGCCCTTTAATTGTAACAGGACTCACGGGTAACTTTAGACATTCTTTGATTTTCCTGGAGCTGATCATTGGATGACACCCATAACACTTACTCAACTTATATTATAATACTTAATTAGAAAAAAAGATCGGTTTACTACTATGCGCCTATAGGTTTAATTCTTTTATACTATGTATAGGCATGGTTTGGAAAATTATAATCTAATAAAATTTAAATTGGCCCTGTCCCAGTGATGCTTCTTCTTGTGACATGGTCATGGGAGCCAAGAAAGTTTTGGGAAAATATCAAACTACAGGAAAGCCTACTGGATTCCCCAGTTTGACATTTGATAAATGTGCCTTGTGTTTCTCTAGGAGCTCAAGGCAAGATGCAAAAAACCCAGGGAGCTTTGTGCATTGCATGACAACAAGAGGTTGTTAAACATTCCACTGGCTTGCACTGATTTAGAGGGTGCAGGCCAGATTTCTAAGAGTGGATAGAAAGAGGCCAAAAGCTGTCAAGAATGATCAGCAGGGCCCCATAAATTGTACTTGGACATGTATGTAAGATATGTATTGTATAAAGTATTAAAAGTTTGTAGTGAGAAATTTGCTCATCAAAAGTCAATGCAGCAATGGCCAACATATTTCGCCATGGTAGACTTCATCAGGGACAGAAAATATTCTCCATAGTTTGCATATTTACCTATATATTGGGCACAGCCTCCTATTTACTATATGCTACTACTGACATAATGACAAGTAATGGGCGAATCAGACCTGCTCACTTTGGCGAAAAGTCGTGACACAGCGAAAAATTCGCCAAATGCATTGAAGTCTGCGGGCGTCTATTTTTTTTTGACTCACGTCAATTTTTTTGACACT
Source organism: Xenopus laevis (assembly GCF_017654675.1). Taxonomy (NCBI): domain Eukaryota; kingdom Metazoa; phylum Chordata; class Amphibia; order Anura; family Pipidae; genus Xenopus; species Xenopus laevis. The sequence continues at coordinate 18,307,978 of NC_054380.1, read as the reverse complement.
CAACAATTTCTTTCACCCATTGGAGTCTATGGGCATCTTTTTCACTAATAGTGACCAAAACGTCCTTGTGCATAGTGTCTATCTACTACTATCACTAAACAGGTCTTGGAATTTATATGGATGAATGCCTTATTAAACTCTACAGCATGGAGAAGAAGTTAATTTGCCTCTTGGTAATTTGTCTGTATATATCAATATAAATCTCTTATAATATCTACTATATGTCTCTGCCCTTGGCATCATCGAATACAGAATTTATATATCATGGAATTGGGGGAAGTGGATTTTAGTGTGTTGGAAATGAAAGCAAGCCAAAATCCAGCTGAGTCCAATTTCTCCATTTAATATATTTCTAATTATCAGTGAACTGCAGCAATTATCCCTTTGCCTCTAGTTGACCAAACTGAGAAGCAATTTAGATTTTCTTTTTTTCCGTTATGAAAATGGAACAAAACGTCCTCTGTTTTTTTTTTTCGAGGAAATAAAACCGCAGCTTGGCTCTTTCCACTGTTACACCTCCTTCAACTGATAGGAAAAAGTTTAATTCTGTATTGGATAAAGCCCTGTGTTTAACAGGAGGCTGCTTGAATGGTGTCTACTGGACTCCATGTGCTATTTCATTGTTTCATTTATTAATCAATGATTAATGCTAGTTCGTTCATCATTATTCATTAAATACATAAAGTAATGGTGTTATTTTAGGGGCAGATTTCTTAAGGGTCGAATAGTAAATTCAAGTTTGAATTCGAATTCATATTCACACATTCAAATTAAACCCCCTAATTCAAATATAAATTTGAATGTGAGATTTATCACACCTTGACCATGGAAACAGTTCTAATTCGAATATTCTCCACCTAAAACCTCCCGAGTCAATTGCAGAGGTCCATTGAGCCATTTGGATATGTTTATTGCCTTCCTGATTTTCGAGGTTTTTTTGGAGGGAAATTTCGATTCGAATTTGATTCAAAATCAAATTGTCTGATGGGGACTATTCAATCGAATATTATATTATATTTTTTTTAAATAACCTCCCATTTGAGTTGTGAGTAAATTTGAATTTATTAGAGTTAAAAATTCAAATTCAAAATTCGACCTTTGATAAATCTGCCCATTAGCTTTCAAAATATGCAGCTCTCTAACTTTTGGTCCCTACAAGTCCCAGGCCAGAGATTGCTTAGCACAAACTTACATCGAATAATGTAATACATGACATGGCCAAAAGTATTCAATATTGTTTTGGTTAAAACCATTATTGCCAACACGTGCTACTACATCATACACTGACATTCTTGTAAAATATGTGCTTCCTACTTTGTAGCAACAGCTTGGAGAAGGCCCTTTCCTATCTCAGTAGCATAACTCCATGGTTCTTTGGTTTGCAAAGATGAGACTGAGAGAATTTGACTGAACAGAGACTTGACCTCAACCCAACCGATCATTTGTGGTAGGAATTGGAACTTTGCCTCTGAGCCAAGCCTGCTCCACAATATCAGAACCCAACTTCACTAATGCACCTGTGGCTAAATGGAAGTAAATCCAACCATCAATCTCCCAACATCTAGTAGAAAGCATTCCCAGAAGAGTACATACATTATGGGGCAGATTTATTAAGGGTCGAATTGAAAATTCAAATTAACAATTTTTTTTATGGTCTAAACTGTCAAATTCGACTAGTGAATTATCCAAACTTGAATCGAATTTTTTTAAAAAATTCAAATTCAATTTTCAAGATTTATCAAACTCTGCCTGTGAGCCAGGCCTGCTATGTAATATCAGAAGCCAACTTCACTAAAGCACTTGTGGCTGAATGGAAGCAAATCCAAACATCAATGTCCCTGCATCTAGTAGAAAGCCTTCCGAGCAGAGTACATACATTATGGGGCACATTTATTAAGGGTCGAATTGAAAATTCAAATGAAAATTTTTGAATTTGTTTATGGTCTAAACCGTCAAATTCAACTAGTGAATTATGCAAATTTGAATCGAATTTTTTTGAATTCAATTTTCAAGATTTATCAAACTCTGCCTGTGAGCCAGGCCTGCTCCACCACATCAGAACCCAACTTTACTAATGCACTTGTGGCTGAATGGAAGCAAATCCAACCATCAATGTCCCAACATCTAGTGGAAAGCCTTCCCAAAAGAGTACATACATTATGGGGCAGATTTCTTAAGGGTCGAATTGAAAATTCAAATTTCTTAATTTTTTATGGTCTAAACTTTCAAATTCAACTAGTGAATTATCCAAACTCGAATCAAATTTTATATAAAAAAATTCAGATTCGATTTTCAAGATCTATCAAACTCTGTCCCTTTAAGAATTCGAATTTGACTATTCGCCACCTAAAACCAAAATTAAACAAATTTATGTATAAGTCAATGGGAGAGGTCCAGTGACCAATTTGAAGATGTTAGTTGCCTTCCTGACATTTGAGGTTTTTTTCTGAGAAAAAACACGATTTGAGTTTGGTCGAATTCATAAATAACCCCCCCCCCCCATTTGAATTTTGAGTAAAATCGAATGCATTAGAGTTAAAAAAAATGTAAACATGAATTAGTAAGTCAACCCTTGATAAATCTGCCTCTATATCAGATAGTGTTTATCTATATTTTTAAGGTACTGTGCAATATGTTGGCAGTATATAAATAAAGGATAATGATAATATGCTGCAGGAAAAAAAAGTAAATTTTTTTGTTGATACATGTTATTTACATCATTACGAAGAGCTTCCTAGTAATACAAATGCACATGAATCAGTTTCATCAGCAGTCACTTAACGTGTAGTAGGGAAAATGTTAAATGTTTAATGCAAATGTATAATCAATGTTTAATGCAGATATTTTCAGTTGTGCCACAAGGGGGAGCTAGAGGACAATGGTTGCTAGGGAAAGTCCCCAGTGGGTGGAGAGTAGGAAGTGATAAAAGGGAAGGTTGTAAGAAGGAATAGGAATATGCGTCATGGGAAGGAATGAGGGCAGCCAGCTCTAGGGCAGTTTAGTCATTCCCTGGAGAAGCTACTGAACTGAGATAGTCAGGAAGCTGGTGGTAATTACTACACTCTAGCGGGTGTAAGATAGACAGGTTATTAGCATGGGCAGCTGTGGCCCCTACGAGGAGGCAGTGGGCACAGTGTACCTAGTGGGAAACCCATCAGTCAGGGCCTAAGAGTCAAGGCTTAGCTGGAGAGTGCCAGCCAGGACCCAGGAGGGGTGCCTGTGAGAGCGAGCCCCCTTGGCATTGTGCAATTGCAGTTAAAGGTGAAAGGCTGAGGAGTAGAGTCCTGCTGATTACTTGCTGTATATAAATATGTATATAAATATAAGAAGTTTTTGATTGCAACTCCCTGTCTGCTGTGTCTCTAAGTTTTCCCCCACCCGACGGACAATGGTTCATCGCAAGGTAACGTTTCAGGGTCACGCCCCTTTGTCAAGCATGTCACATGCTTGACAAAGGGGCGTGACCCCGAAACGTTGCAGTCCGCACAATAAACGAGCAGGTAACACTGCAATTTGAACGCCTGTGTGCCGATCCTCTTCTGTTCTATAGCATACGTGAGGCTGCCGGATCCTTTGGGATTGTGCACCGGGCTCATCTGTTGAAGGGTGTGCGTCTGTTCCTTCTACTTTGGTGTCATCACAAGGTAACAACAGGTTAATATTTTAACCCGGGTGCCCCCATTACAATTGGTGTAGCTGGCAGGATACCACATTTTCCCCATGGGGGGGATCCCTGTGATGCTGGGAGACCCCTGGGTGTAGTGTCTGAATACCCACCATAGTGTGTGAGACTAAGGGCCAGAAGTGTGCCAGAGCCACGGTGGTCGGAGTTAAGTGCTGGTGACATTACATAGTGGGGCTATCTGCTGAAAGTGCACACTCCAGGGCTGGCTGGCAGGACCGTTTGATTGGATGGTTTTGGCACAAGTGTTGAGCGTCTCTTGGCAAAAGAGGGTCTTCCAGCAGAAGCATACTAAGCCCCGGAAGGACATGACAGCAGCCATCTTGTACAGCAGCAGTTCTGAGAATGACAATGCTGTTGCTTGGCACCTTAGTGTGGGTAGCAGTATGGCCAGCCTTGACACTCTGTAGATTGGTGTGCCAGATCAGTACCGCATTGACTAGCAGAATGTGACCCGGTGGCAGTTCCTATGTTTGCTGGAAAGCCAACCAACCTGCGATACAGGTGCCTGAAATTTATGGACAGGGGCATTCTCGGAGAAGATAATGGCATCCTGGGCAATGAAGAGGGTCCAAGTGTGTGACCGGTGCTATGCAGAGCTCGACTGGGCTCTGTGGGACTTTGAAGCTAGCTGCCTCAAATACCACCAGCCCTGCTATTGGGGACCATTCCACAAGATGCCTGTGGAAGTCCCAGCTCCAGAGACTTGGAAGTTGTGCGTGGAGGCTCTACAGTTTCTGATCAGCTGTGGGCCGGTTCCCCAGGAGTTAGAGAGCCACCTAAAAGAGTTGGAGAAGGACCCAGCAGTCTGAGCTTAATTGCATGGGCAACTTCTACACGCTGCGGCACTGGCCATAAGCACGACACCCACGGTGTATCCCGAGGCAGCCACGGAGGAGGTCTGTGAGGTTGGGACAGAGAGCGAGACTGGTGCACTAGTTGAGGAGAAGATAGTAGCCTTGCTGTTGGAGCTGCCCACAGTTGTGGAAACCGCCTTTGCCAGTCCTAAGGGAGAGGATGGTGTTGGAGAGCCAGTTGGTCAGGTTGGAGAGCAGTGGGGGGCTGACCCACTTGCCGAACCCTTCTCTACCAAACCGGAGGATTCTGAGTGGGAGGGGCTGGGAGCTGTGGCTGAACCCTCTTTGGCACCTCATTACTAGCCCAGCAAGGATGAGGCCATGAACTATAAAATAAGAAGTGTTTGATAACAACTCCCTGTCTGCTGTGTTTTATTCAAGGTTTTCCCCCCACCCAACGGATAGTGGTTCATCACAATGTAAAAACGGGTTAATATCTTAGCCCTGGGTGGTCCTGTTACTAATGTACTTGTATGTTTTGGGATGTAGCCAATGCAAACACAGGGAAAAAATGTCTTGTTCCAAATCAAACCAGGACCCAAGTGCTGCCTGGCAGAAATGCTACCCACTGCCCAATCCTATTATAATGTTATGCTAAAACTCCTTTTTCAACATGAACTACTTGTATTTTAGCATCTGTCTCCCAACAGAATAAATACCAAAAAATACAATGTTTGTCCTTTATGCTTTTTCAATTTTCTGTAATGTAATTATTGGGCTCGAATATCCAATCTATTTTGGCGTCAGATATCTTTCAGAGCCTTATCGTAGCATGCGCCCAAGTATAATTATCTAATTTCTGGCCAAGTTCAAAGATGCAGGCAAAATGGTGAGACGCTCGACAGCTTCTGTTCCCTTTTTATCTGTTGCAGACAATTCTCAATAAATATGATTTCAACTTGCAACCAAATGCAAATAAGTTGTACAATGTCTGCGTGAAACCAGGCGTTTAATCCCATCAGCTCGCACATAATGGGTTTGCAAGCTGAAAATAAACATTAGGACAAAATGTTAACAGAAGATCCTCTTCCTAAGATACTCATAAAAGTCTGCATTCTGAGATGAGACCCATAAAGCAATTTGTGCCCCAATCCGGAGCAAATATGCTTAACTGTAAATAAAAGCCAGCTCAGGGCCCATATCAGAGAAACAGCTTTTCAATTCCCTTTGTCATATTAATGATTTTGACGAAATGTTCTAAGGGATTTAAATGTGTACTAAGCTAAAAAGAAATAATTAATGAGTTTAATTAGTTCTTTCCTCGGAACAAGATATAAAAAGGCAAAAGACTGGGTGGAGACATAATAATTGACAATCTACCCACCCTAAGATACAGGCTTTCATATACAACCAACTCAAGTTCCCTACTAGTAGAATGTTCCCATGGTATGGAAACTCATCTTATAGCTTTAGTCCAGTGGTCCCCAACCAGTAGCTCGCGAGCAAGATGTTGCTCACAACCCCTTGGATGTTGCTCCCAGTGGCCTCAAAGCAGGTGTTTATTTTTGAATTCCCAGCTTCAAGGCAAGTTTTGGTTGCATAGAAACAAGGTGTTCTGCCAAATAGAGCCTCCTGTAGGCTACCAGTCCATGAAGGGACTACCAAACAGCCAACAACAACCCTTAATTGACATCCCCATGGAATTTTTCATGCTTGTGTTGCTCTCCAACTCTTTTTTACATTCAAATGTGGCTCACGAGTAAAAAAGGGTCGGGGACCCCTGCTTTAGTCTATAATCAAAACATTTCAGAGCCATTGAGAGGCACGTTTAGTACCAGCTACAGGGGGCTACCATACCTTTTACTTACATAGGCAAACAAATACTTGTATCTGATACATTTAGATATGTCAAGATCAATCTATTCAATCAATCAAGATATTCATTATGTAGGCACTTCTATGAACTAGTTCCCATCTGCCCCTGGCCAATAGTGAGTTTAATTCTGTGCACATTTAAGGTGCAGAAACATTTCTCTAGGAGGGTCCATCACCTTCAACCACATCTGAAGATTAAGCATCACAGAGTAATGGGCAAACGCTGTATTATGAACTTGCAGTCATCTAGACAATCACACCTCTCACTACATCATTATACTTGGTCACTGCGTTGACTTATTTTGTACCTTTCTCCATTCATCCTACTCAAATACCATAATGGATTACTTACAGTCAAATAAGGGCTGTAATATTTCAGAGTAAAGCAATGAGACAAAGCAGGCACTCCCTGCATTCTAAACCCAAGCACAATTGAGTTCATTTTGATGCATTGGACATGCCTGGAGTAGAAGGAACTCAGAGTATGGATTCCATTACGCTCATATTATGGGAAAGAATACCATATCGGTACTAAACATGACAATTTACATATGAAAATGCACTTTGCGCACTGCTCTTGCACTCATAAATGAACCACATGGTCTTCTTTGAGTGTCCAAGGGAGAGTGATATATAAAAGTAACCTGGTGCCACCAGGATAAGCATTTCCTAATAGTATCAGCACCACTGCTAGAGAAGATGCCTTGTTGAACTTTGCTTGCCTTGACTACAAAGTCTCTTACGCTATGATAATGAACTAATTTGTGCTATAAAAATCACACCCCAACATGTCTATGTTCAGTTACCCATTTCAACATGATGATTGATTTTAAACAAAATGCTACCTGGTTACTTGTAGATGTAGATAAAGACAACTGAATCCAACTGTGCACCTTCCATTACACAACCCCACGAAAAACATAATTTAGCCATCTCTAGTTTAATTTGAATCAAAGTTATAAATGCCAATGTTCCTTTGTTTATTTGCTTATTATTTCCATCAAATGTGTAGTTCTAAGGATGTCTGCCTCCACCCCAACATGGCAAACCTACAATAGCTTCATTTCATGGATCATTAGCATAGGTCTTTTAACCAGCAATTGATGACATATTCATATGTAACTGGCCCCAAATAATATATTCTGGATTTGAATCAAAACTAACCACTTGACACATCCCCATTTTGCATTCTGTAAATAAATGTATGGTAATTGGCGGCATAAGCAATTGCAGCTGAGGAAATCAATCTCTAACCAAGAAATAATAAACAAATAGGTCCCTCGGGTTATCTAATGAAAGATGGAACTCTGATCTGAATACATGTAGTATTTGAGGATATTTGCTCAACAGTGATTGCAGCCGTAATATTCTTTGACAACCTGAAGAAATCCGATTCAGCAGAAAAGCTTTCGAATGGCAACCAATTAACTCAGGAAAGTGTTGGTCATAAACTATTCTATGTTGGCAATTTATGAGACCATAGAAGAGCAAAGAGCGGAGTCACTGGCTGAATATGTTTATTGTATTATATAGTATTGTGGCGTTCAAGAGAACTCTGAGCAGAATAGGATGCTTTATTCTTTGCTAAAGGCCAAACATTCCACTCCATTAACCTTGGAAGGCAACATAAAGTATGATCTTCCCTTCACCCTGAAATTGTGTGATTTTAGATAGATCGAAAGAGAGATATGATTGAGAGATCTGTGTACGGTCAGCTTAAGACCACGGAAGTCTTTGCTTCTGCACGGTATGGTTATGATGCTAAAGCTAAAAATGAAGGGATTTACATTTTAAAGAAAAAAAAAAGCATGAAGAAAAGGATAATCAAAAAATAGATTTTGATAAAAAAAAAACTGTTATACTCTTTACCAACAAGACCACTAAAGAAATGACTTATTACATCAATGCTTCACAGCAATATGCTACTGGCCCTCCAGCAACAAGGGAATGTAAAATAACAGCTCAATAATAGAGCTGGGGTCTAAATCAGTTATATCAAGCTTAAGGCCCTCAAGCTGCTTGTGAACCGCAAGCTCTTGTCTAAATGATTCCCAGCCAAAACCCTAGAGCCAGAGAATTTAGGAAAAAAGCACTGGATGGAACTGGTCACCTGCCAAGTAAATAACCTTTTAAAATGATTAGTTAAAGGATAAAGTGTTGAAGGAAGTCAATCATTATTAGGTAATCTGATTGTGTTTCCAAAGGCTTCAGATAGTAAGTGCTTTAGAGAAAGTAACGAAAAATGCAACAGGCGAGAAAACCTATTGCACCTCATACGGGTTAATTTGCTACACAAGGGGTAAAGTGTAAAGTACAAACAACAGAATGTCCCTAATAGGGATGGGAGAGAATTTGCCCATTTCGCGACGCGAAATTGTTTTGACGCGCATCTGTTTTTTTTTCCGGCGAAACGAGTCGAAAAAATTCGCCCATCCCTATCCCTAAAGAGTAGCTCACTGAGCTCAAATATTGTGTTTCCAAAGGATATGGATATTAAGTGCTTTAGAGGTAGTTACAACAGGATGGTCCTAAGGAGAAGCTCTTTGAGCTCATAGAACGGTAAAGTGAGGAAGATCCTAGTATGGAGAAAACGCTAAACCTTTATTCCATGTTAGAGGGTGGTTCTCAACATGTAAGTGACCCCAGTAATGCCACCTAGTTTGCACCAAACTCCAACAAACCACATTCTTCACTACAGTACCCATTAATCCACATTTCAGGGGGGCTTCCCATTTCAGGACCTTGTCCTGGTGAAACGTATCCTGCCTGCAGCAACTGGCTCAAGATATCCCTGTTTTTTGGATGCATGCCTTTGAATTAACAGCAACAGCATCGTGACAGAAGCAACAAGTATATATAACATTCCAATTTATTCATTTTCTGTTTTTATTACATGGCACTTTGTAGTTGTGACCTTGAATGGATGCAGTCGTGAGGGGATGGTCAAAAGTTGGAGTGACCTAAAGAAAAATCTGCACTAGGCTCTTGTCTATAGATTTCAATTCAAAAATCTTTTAAAACCTTGCTCTGCACCTGGAACTGGATTTTCAGTATGGCACAAGGTGCAAGATGCAGCCATTGCTCAGAATATATGAGAGGGAAGGGTCAAAATGACTTCCCTATGTGCTTAGACAACTTGTTACATTCAATAAATGTAATTTGCAAATATAATAGGAAGCAAAATATAGGGGGAAATTTACTACTTCGCGCAACTTCGTCAGACATTAATTTGCAACGTATATGCTTAGTCATCAAGATTCAAAGTTACGTCTCAGCAGATGAACGCTGGTGAAGTTTTGCCAGTGGAAATTCGTCAGCACGAGCATTTGAAAGTGAACTTTTGATAGTGTTCCTAACAAAACTTTGTTAACACACTTCTTTTTTTATGACTTTTTGGCATACAGGATATGATGTCACTGACATAAGACTGAGGAGGATGTAGCTTTATCTTATTAGTTTTTCTGGATATAACCTGGTGAAATAGACGTGGAAAACTCGCACTTTGATGAAATTGCAGAATAACAATCATTCACCTGAGCAGAAACTCGTCTGGCGAAAGGGCGCAAAACTTCATTAGCGCTAAGCTCTTTTGCTACAGATTGTCCTCTATGCCTTTTAATAAATTGACGATGTCCCTGCGTATTGTCTTTTTGGCAAATTTTCGGTAGTGACTTCCACTTCGCCCTTTACTAAATTTGCCCCATAGCCTGAACTGTGCAACACATATCAAAAGATAAGATAAATGATGTTGGAATCTTATCTGTTAGTAATTCTGAAATATGGAGTATTTTATACAAACAATGATACATACAAGTTCATACTGTTCATTTCCTAGTTCTAAAATACTGTTTTGAATTCTGTTTGTCAACAATTGCAAATAGTTCAAGATCTTAGAATGTTCTTTTGTTCGTCAAGTGAATCAGTCGGAAAGCACAAAACATTTTCCAGCCACGGATAGTTCATTGCCGCTGAACCAGCACTAATATTCTTTCTTTCTACCATTCCTAATACTAAAGGGTATTTACAGGGAGAAGAAAATGTACTGCAGTGCTGTAAATGCATTGTCATTTCTGTCTAAAAACCTGAGTGTAACGAAGATCCACAAACACTCCAGCTGTCTTTCACCCCCAGAGAATTACAGAAAACAACTGATTGGGAAGAGAATGGAGAACCAGATACAAGAAAGGGGCTGTGTGACTGAGATAACTTTCAGAGAACAAGAGTAATGCTCTGTCTCACATGGGCTTCTAATTGTGCCATAAATTCATCTTCTTTGTTTAGCCAAGTCTATCCACAGCTGAGAAAGTTGTGTTGCCTGATAAACTTGTTGTGCAGTTCCCATGTGTCAGAACATTTTAGCAATATAAAGCTCTAAAGTAGGTTTTTTTTTTAAATGTTTTTTTCTCTCTAGGGCATTATGTGCATATCATAGGAAAATTTGAAGCCATGTTACTGAAGGGCTCTTTTACAAGGTAAGGTGGACACTATGAATATACTCTTCAAACAAAACTGTCCCTTTTCATGAGGTAGGTAAGGTAATAGGCATGACCAAAGAAGATCAGGGTGGCGTCTGAATACATCTTGATTTATTCTTCTAGAATGTTGACTACCATTTTGAGCTCCAAGGCAAGGTGCACACTATGCATACTGTACCTCCCAGCTGTCACTCATCAAGCACGACCATCCCAATTCATAGAGCTCAAAAAGGTAGTCATATCAGATAGGTAAGGTAGTAGGGTTTGGTTTTTTCATGTACTATCTTACAATTACTAGGCATAACCAAAGAAGATTAGGGTGGCTTCTGAAGACATCTCGATTTATTCTTCTAGAATGTTGACCACCTTTTTGAGCTCCAAGGCAAGGGCACACTATGCATACTGGACCTCCCAGCTGTCACTCTTCAAGCACGACCATCCCAATTCATAGAGCTCAAAAAGGTAGTCATATCAGATAGGTAAGGTAGTAGGGTTTGGTTTTTTCATGTGCTATCTTACCATAACTAGGCATAACCAAAGAAGATTAGGGTGGCTTCTGAAGACATCTCAATTTTTTTCTTCTAGAATGTTGACTACCTTTTTGAGCTCCAAGGCAAGGTGCACAATATGCATACTGGGCCTCCCAGCTGTCACTCTTCAAGCAATATAATCCCAATTCATAGAGCTCAAAAAGGAAATCACATATGGTAGGTAAGGTAGTAGGGTTTGGGTTTTTCATGGGCTGTCTTGCCATAACTAGGCATAACCAAAAAGATTAGGACAGGGTCTGAAGACATCCTGATTTTTTCTTTTAGAATGTTGGAAAGTCTACTCTAGAATCACCCACTGTACTCTAGATTCCTGAATGAAATATCTTCAGTTTTGGCCCATGCTGTTAAGTGATACAAAATACTATGAATACCATGAATCATGACTTTATTACTATGTCACATGTTGTGTGAGTCCCCATCTCTGCAACATTTCCTCGTTCAAATCTGCAGTCTTCTTTATCCAGGATTTGGTCATAATCGTATCACACAGAATCACACCACTGAAGAGTTACAATGTGCCATTGTGATTGGATTATTGGAAGAGTTTATATGCAAAGGACTTCCCACAACAGTCAGTTGAACTGAAGAAGCTGCTCGGATGAGTAGTGAAGTGTCTTCAATGATTACTCAGGAAGTCCAGTTTTTTTTTTAGAATTACTTATACTTATAATAGATGTTCAGTATTAAAGAAATCTGGAGCCTCCATAATAGAGCATACCAGGACTTATGCTATTACATTTAAGTTCGACATTTAAATTTTCGGGCCCTTGGAACTCTTTATTGATATGCCAGCTTCAGCACTGCTATAAGATACAAATTTGCATTGAATGTCAAATGGAAAAATTGATCAGTCTTTAACCAACAATCATTAAAAAATAAACCATCAGCCAAGTTTTGGATGTTAAAACCCTAATTATTTTACAGTATTGCACAAAAGTGTTAAAAATTACGAAATGATATCTTGAATTATGCTGGTAGCCATCCCCCAAGAACAAAAAAAAAGACAAATGCAAGTTTCCAAATGAATAAAAATAGAAGAGCTGGCACAAACTTTTGGAACAATGTTAGCACTTGCTGAGCTCTGATTTTGCAAAGTGGTTCAGATGCTGCCAACACTGCGTCTGCCAAACACTGACGTGCGTTCCTGCAGGAGTATACTGTGCTAGACAGCAGGAACAAGCAGGTGAAGCATGTGGAGTGGGGCATAGCAAAACAATAACCAAGATAACTCGTACAGTCCAGTGAAATTACACAAGGAAGAATCTAATTTAAGTAGCTCACTGGGGTGACAGCAAGACTTTATTGGGTCTATAGTGTCATGGGCAAAGGTGTGCCCCTTAGTGCTCATTCTAAAAGCATTTGTGTCTGGAGTCTGGCTGCAGTCTACACCTATGGGTGAATTGGAAAGCATGATGTTGATGGTCTTAAGGCAGCCCTGCCAACTGGCGCTTTTGTCATTCAGACATGTCAGTCAGGTGACATGGGTGGTAGTGCCTATCCACCCCCGGAACCCACCCTTCATAAAAGCATGGGTTGTCCACAGGTACATGGCAGGCATAATCCTAGGATGCCAAGCAGCTTGAGTTGGGAAATCAAAGCTTGCTGGAGTCACAAGTTATCAAAACCAAATAATTATTTTTAAGATGTTTTTGCTTGGAAGAATAGGGTGGATGAAGCAGCAAAGGACTTCTAGAATAAATGCTTCCTTTATTTATAGAGGTTATAATCTTTTCTCATGCTTATGATATACATTGAGTTTACAATTACTGGACAATTTTTGTTGGTGGCCAAAGCAAGAATACACATCATGTTGGCTTCTTGGTAGAGAATCTTCACTCTAAAGAACACAAATACGGAAGGCTTAAAAACAGCTGAAGAACAATTGAGGTTTAACCACAGCTGAAACTTCAAACTGAATAAGAAACTCCTCTATAGAAGTCATGAAAAACACAGCAAGCTAAATATCATTATATACTGTATTCAACCTTTTAACTGCCCCATAGATAAATGCAAAAGGAACAATGACACATGAAGTGTATCTCTAAAGTTCCCATATTATGTTTTCATAAAGTACTTTTATTTAGGAATGAACAAGGCAGGGTGCATGCTACAGAAAGAACAGGATTTAGCTTTGCCTGGAGCAGGCTTCCTGAGAATTAATTATTTTCCCTAGTTATGACACATCTTGGATTTTTAGCTTGATATAATCTATCTAATACTTTGCTGGCCCTTACGCCAAATGTTCAGTATTACAGGATATAATTAGGGGAATGGAAGGATTGTACTTCCCAGCCTCTGTTACAATCCTGGAGCTATCACCATCTTCAGTGATGCGTCAAAAGGTGCACTGTGCTCAATGCAGAATAGGCGGAATAGGCGGAACGGACCAATCGGTCCAACAAGACAATGGTGGGAATTCACTATAGGGCGAATTTTTGCCAGCGAACGCCCGGCAACACTTCGTGCCACTTCATCAGGCGTTAATTCGTTACCACTACGCAAATTAAATAGAATGCAAAGTTGTGTCTCTAAAGCCGAATGCTGCTGAAGTTCCGCTAGCCTTAATTCATCAGCACGAGCATTTCATAGTGAACTTTCGCTAGCATTCATTTGTGCCTAGTGAAACTTCGTTAGTACTCTTACGCTTAGGTCAATTTGAATAGGGTGGGTACATATAGGTCATATATATATGTCTTTATTAGAGATGTTGGTGCAAATGCTTGAAGTGGCCACTTATTATTACACATGTCCAAGGAAGCAAAATAAAGACTAAAGAGATCCTCTAATGCCCTAGATATGAGCCCACCCTAAAATAAATGTGGCATGCCCCTAAAAAAAATATGAACTAACGCCAGTGTTTTTTTAGAATTTTTATGACTTTCCGGCATACAGGATATGATGTCACTGACATAAGGTTGAGGAGGATGTAGCTTCATCTTATCAGTTCGTCAGGTCTAAGGTGGCAAAGGAAACTCTGACGAAAGGGGTAACGTTCTGTAACATTCGCACTTTAGTGAATTTGCGGGTTAATGAAACTTCGCTAGTATCTTTCGCTGGCGAATTGTCCTCTACGCCTGTTAGTAAGTTGGCTGATTGGATTTCTGGCGAATTTTCACTAGCGACGGCCACTTCGCAATTTAATAAATCTGCCCCAATAAGTAAGTCAAACCTCCATTATACTCATGCCACCCAGCACATAATCTGTTTTTATCTAGAGACCGCCTCAACAAAAGATGGCCACAATCTCTGTTCCAAGGTCAAATCTGCTGTACTGCGAGTGCTGGGAAAAAACCTGCAAAACCTAAAGATTGCACAAATAACCAGGTTGCTGACTAATACTTGTATGCTACAAAGTTTTCATCACGGGATCAGGCAGAGAATCAGGGACTAGGAAAACTGATTGACTGTAATGGGAATATAGAGTTACTCTTCTAAAAAGGAAATACTTTCACGTTTTAATGTACAGTATGTCTTGATGGGGAAGTTCAGCTTCAAATGAAATTAACTCATAACTTAAAAGAATTTATTCTCCATTTGAAATAGTAAATTCATGTGCATGATTTTGCTTTAATTTTTTCTAATGAAACTAGAACAGATCAGGTCTCCAATATAATATAATTGACAGCATGGCTACTATACTTTTATCTGAAATAATGTCGAGTTAATAATACAGTAATCGACTTTTCCAGCACTCATTTCTCTAGAGCATAACTTTGCAATGGCTTGCATTAAAAGGCAGCTCTTAGATTTTTCTTTTAATTTCCCTAGCACTTACTCACATTATAAATGAAGGCATGAGAGCGGTGGAGAACTAGGCATGTTTCTCTGTACAAACATCTAAAAGTTGAAAAGAGGAGTTGAAGTATTTCACATCAGACAGAACCTCCCAATGAAGAATATCAGTTCAGAACTTTTTGAAAGAAATGACTTAAGATGCCATGGCTAGGCACAAGAATTACAGTTATGGGATTATCCTCAAACCCGTCAGCCATAAATTATGGGAAGGTCATCTCCCACAGGCTCTATTTTAAGCAAAAATTCCTCATTTAAAAAAATTAGTACTACTACTACTACTAAAATTTTTTAAAGTAAATTGTATGTAAAAAGTTATAACTAGAAAATAACACTAAATATGCCCCCTAGAAGATGAACATAGCTTCTACAAAAAGAGAAGGAAGGGCTTTATCTGATATAAAGCAAGACAAATTAGCATAAGACTGTGGAAAAATCCAAACAAAATATCCAAACATTACATAAATACTGTATAATATACATATTCAGTGACAATCCCGACATTGTCTGAAGCATTTTTTGCTAGAGATACTTTCCTGTCAATTACAACTGTTTCCTAGGCAACCGTTAAAACTTACATTACAGAATAACTATACTGGTTTCAGGTGTTGAAAAAGATACTGTAAAAAATAACAAAAAAACTGTGCAAAAAGTTAATGTATTTAACCAACATTTATTTTAAAAAAAATACAAATAATAAATACAAATAAAAGAAGTAGAAGAAGAAGCAGGCAGGTGTCCATCATGTAGTAAGGTTATTTGATAACTGGAAATCTATATATCTATTGTATCTACTTGAAAGAAACAAACATGGAGGAGCTTCAATTTCCCTACTTAGCTTCAGAAATAACAAAAATCAGTTTTTTTGTGATAAAGACAATAGGCCAAATGTTTAGCACAAGTCTTTAAGGGTCTCCCTGATCAATATCTGGCCAAGATATCGATCAGGGAGGTTTCATTTTTTTTGGAGATCGAGGACTGCTTTAGGTAGTTGATGTGGTCCTCGTCCCATCAGCACCCATTCTCTTCTGCCCTAGGGCCTAACGTTCAGATTCACCCAATATCGTCCTGCCGTCGGTGGGCATACTGGGTAAAGATCAGATCATTTGGCAAGGTTTGCCATCGGTGGGCATATTGGGGGAAAGATCCACTCATTGGCTTGTTTATTGTGTATGGCCACACTCCCCCCTCCTTTAATTCAGATGTAGGCAAGGAAATTGAATCTACACATGGTTCAGGATCATCTGTATATGGAACTATCCATTGTCTTCTTCTGTCAATGATTGCTTGCTGTAGTCAGCATTTAATCTCACTGTTAAATTAAGGCAGCCCATCATTTTGTTGTGTATCTATTGTGCCATAATGCAAATATCTTTCACTCGAGTGAGCCTGCATTGGTTTTATGTTTTGTCAGCAGCTTGCAAGGCTGTCATTTAATGTGTAACACTGATATAGAAAGACCATTTCATTTTCATCTAATAACAAAAATCTGATTTTAAATGGAACCAACAATGAAACTTGCTTTTAAAATGCTGCAGCAAGCTGAATTTACAAGGCGAAATATCTGAACATCTTCTAAAATAATGTGGATCAGCCTTATATGCCATTATTAATATCCCGTTACAAGAATTTGTAAATTTTCTTTGTTTTTGGACATTGGTTGGTTTTATGCAGGTCATGGAAATATCATCATATTGAAAAATAAGGGGGTACATTGCCTTCTATAATATACAAATTCGAAGAATAGAGCTGCACGGGGGGCCAAATCAGCTAGCTGAAATACATTGGTTTAGCCCTACTGCAGGCAGTAGCCTCCTCCACATTGAATTGGCTTGTTGCAAACAGACTCGAAACAGAACCGAGAGTATCTGCACTTTGAGCTAAAATCTGGCATGGTCTGTTCGCTACTGGCCGATTCAATGCAGAAAAGAGAGGAGGGCTGAAATCAACCAGAGTATTTCAGCTAGTTGATTTGGGCCCCCTGTGCAGCACTAGTCTTTGGAATTTGTGTATTTTAGAAAACAATGTACCCCCTTATTTTACAATATGAGGATATTTCCATGACTTGTAAAAAAACAGCCAATGTCCAAAAATAATTCAAGTAAAAGTACTGTGACAAGCTTGGTTCCTGTACATGTAGTTTTTGGGGACACTTAGCAATGGTAGACAGGTCGCAGGGCCGGAACTAGGATTAGGCAGAGTAGGCATGTGCCTAGGGCACAAAGCTGGGGGGGCAAGTACCTTCTCTGTTGCCTATCACATGCCTAGTCTCCTCTCTCCCTGTGGTTTCCACGTCGACTAGTCATGCACACATGCGCGCGAGCTTCAGGTTGCCTAGGGCGCCTGCACGGTCTGGCCCGACTCTGACAGGTCGGCAGAGGATCAGAAGCAAAAGAACAGGGGCACGACATCTTCAGGCAGTTCAAGTTTTTCCCAACATAAACTCACAGGGATACAGTCCATTAAGTGTTTCAACATCACAGAATCTGCGTTCACACCATACAGGGCGGCTTCCACAATACAGGGTGGCTTCCTTTCTTTAATGTTCAGGCTTTTCACTAAGTGGTCGTCGCTAGTGAAAATTCACCAGAAATCTCATCAGCAGGGATATTGCCGGGATATGGCGTAGAGGATAAATCCCTAGTGTTAGAGTACATCGCTAGAGAAATTTCACGCCCTATCGCCAGGCAAATTTTTTTCACTCCGGTGAACGATCATTACTCTGAAAATTCAAGAGTGTGAATTTTACAGAACGTTACCTCTTTTGCCAGAGTTTCCTTCACCGCCTTAGACCTGGTGAACTGATAAGATGGAGCTACATCCTCCTCAATCTTATGTCAGTGACATCATATCCTGTACAATGCACTTCCATTTGTAAATGACCCCCTATACTTGTTCATATTAACAATTGCAAAAGACGTTTGTGCTGTGCCCATTAACCTTCAAAATAACACTAGCATTAAATATAAAATTACAAGCCTACGATGGTACAGTAGGGTTATGTGTAAAATGTAATAATTATAACCAATAATGATGCAAACATGTTTTCATAAATTAACCTACAGAAACATGTCGTAAAAAGTCGTGAGAAATGAATTGGGTATAGCTCCATTAGTAGGATTAGAATTAAGTACAAAACTATTTTACAACAATGGTGCTAAAAGAATATTCTGATAATTTAAGCAATAGTGATACAGATTACAGTTATGGGATCCGTTATCTGGAAACCTGGTATCCAGAAAGCTCCAAATTACGGAAAGGCTGTCTCCCATAGATTCATTATAATCAAATAATCCAAATTGTTAAAAATGATTTCCTTTTTCTCTGTAATAATAAAACAGTACCTTGTGCTTAAGCCAATCTAAGATATAATTCATCCTTATTGGAAGCAAAACCAGCCTATTGGGTTCAATTAATGTTTTTCTAGTAGTCTTAAGGTAGGAAGATGCAAATTAAAGAAATATTCTTTATCCAGAATACCCCAGGTCCCAAGCATTCTGGATAACAGGTCCTATACCTGTATAAGAAAATTCAGATCTGATTATTGCTATATACTGTATTCTCATATTTTAGAAGATAAAATACACTACAAAAATACCCTTACTCTAAAACATTTAGGTGCTGATTAATTAAAGGAGAATAAAAGTCTATTTAACTTGGGTGTGCCTAACTATGCTCCAGGAAGAGAATTGTTCCGTGTTGCTCGCTGGAGCAGTTTTCTGCTGATAGGAGCCCAGGTTGTTAGGCAAGTAAATACATGGGGGTGCCTAACTTTTGGCAACCCCACACAAAAAATACTTTATTTCTCCTTTAAAATACAAGATTGCGAGTCAATTTAAAAAAAAAACTCAATAACTTTAAATTAAATATTTAAGCCAGGTAAAATTTGGAGAGCTTCTGTAGACATCAATGGGAGGTGAATTTTCTGCAGATATTCTGAGATTCTGCAGACTCAATATTTTAATATTCTGCAGACTCCATATATTGAATATTGTAAAAAATATTCAGCAAATCAAGAAAAAACTAAATTTGACTTAATTCAAGGGGCTTTTTTTGAAATTGAAAAAGAAGCTCATTTATTACAGGTATTGGATCTGTTATCTGGAAACCCATTATCCAGAAAGCTCCAAATTACGGGAAGGCCATCTACGATAGACTCCATTTTATCCAAATAATAAAATGTTTAAAAACGATTTTCTTTTTCTCTGTAATATTAAAACAGAACCTTGTACTTGATCCCATCTAAGATATAATTAATCCTTATTGGAAGCAAACCTAGCCTATTAGGTTTATTTCATGTTTAAATAATTTTTTAGCAGACTTAGAGGCATATTTATCAAAAGTTGAGGGTTTTTTTACGTCAAATGAACCTGAATGACCTAGAAACTCGAATAGTATGTTATTTAAGAAAAAAATTTGAATGAATGTTACCAACCCAAAAACTCAATTCGAATTTGAACGGAACTTGAATCTTATTTTTCTCAGAAAAAAACTCAAATGTCTGGAAGGCTATTAACATCTTCAAATGGGACAACAGACCTTTGCCATTGACTTCTATATGTACTTGGCATTGGTGTAGTATCAAATTCGAGTTGTTCCCAGGGTCGAGGTACGATACATTTCAAATTCAAATTAGAGTATGGGATTACCCCTCACTTTAACACTTTAGTTGCTGGTCATAGTTACACATGAATTTTTTTGGTCCAACATTTTTTTCAAGATGGAAAAGAAAAAATGTAATGGATGTAATGGAATTTTCATGCACATGTTGGCAGTTGTCAATACATAACCTTTATCAGATACGCTGTTGCCATTTTTGGGAGCCGAGCAATCACACAGTCAGGAGAATCAGTCCATCTATGAAGCAGGACATCAAATAAGGAAACACTAGCACTATTGCCAATTAATGAACTTTCACTGTTCCTTGTCAAGGAAAATCAAGAGCACAGTGTTGGCGGCACAGAAAAAAAAAGATGTATTCTCTTTCCCTAATTAGAAGCTAAGGGAGCCTTAGGATATGGAGTACCATACCTTTCTGGATAGCTCCTGGCATTCTGCTTAAATTGGCACCCTGTTTGTATGCATAGATAGTCATGGGTAAAATGTACCCTATGGAAATGAGCTGCAAAAAATGTCATGTACGATATGTCTTAGTTTTCTTTTCATTTCAGGGATAAGGTTATATGGAAAACCCTTTCACTGCATGCTCTTCCGGTAGAATATATCAAGAAAAGAGTAGGGTATCTGAGGGGATATCAAGGGACAGATACTCAGTAAGCAGAATGACAAGGGCCTGCTCATTTCCAAAATGTCTTCGCAACCTTTTTAATTCTGCTGATCCCATTTCTAAAAAATGAGCTCTTGTGCCAAAGGGATACTGTAATTAAATACTTTCTTTTATCCAACCAATAATTACTCACTACTGAAAATATGTAACAATGGTTTGGTTTTCTGAAAACCTATTGCTGCACATAAATCCAGCAAAGATTGCGGCCATTGTCAGCAAATCAGATAAGAATTGTTCATAAAGCTGGCCATACACAGAAAGTTGCCCACATTTTACTACATTGCGGGCACTCATGGGTCGAACCAAATTTGGTTGATCAAAAATGTAGCCATTGGACAAATAATTACTTCCCATTAGGTCCAAATCAGAGTGGACAACATCTGCACCTTGATGGACTCCTTGATCTATGCAAGTTTCTGCATGGCTCAGTGAATAGTTGAATTGCCATTGGACGAACAATTACATCCCAAGAGGACCAAACCAGAGTGGACAACATCTGCATCTTCATGAATTCCTTGAACAATGCAAGCTTCTGTATGGTCCAGTTAATATGTGAAAAAATGAGCCCCAATCAGACATTGATATGGGAGGTGCTCATACCATGGCAACTAGGATGGTAATCCAATTGAGTCAATGGCAGTCAATGTCTGGTCAATATACAGCAGGAATATGGCTAGAGTTATAAAGTGCTATAATAAACCCATTCATCTTCTTCATTCTAAATATTATTTCAAGCACACCTCTGAGAAGAATGCATAAGCAGTTATAGTTTACATTATAGAGTAGTGATGGGCGAATAAATTTGCCTGACGTGAATTTGCTCGAGTCTCTGTGTTTGGGACCGGCGAATAAATTCACAGGAGTCCAAAAAGTCGATTGCGTCACAACCGCCGAGCGTTAACACTATTCAGACGCCAATTGACTTTTTTAACGTCGCAAATTTTTTGATGTTTTCGCAAAATTCGCCCATCTTTCTGTGAAACGGGAGAAATTCACCCATCACTAAGAGACCTGATTTGCTTCAATCAGTAGGGCATATCAGGGAGTGAAACTAAAGCTCACAGTCAGCAAGAGTGAAATTCCACCACTCTATATTCATTTCTGTAGGAGTTTGGGGGGCTTCTTTATTAATGGGTGAAAATAGATGACCATTTGGTATATACGCCTCAAAAAATCCCTTTGAAATGAATATCCTGCCATCCTCTCCCAGCCACAATCCAGACAAAATGATTGTTCTTAAAAGGTGGAAACCTTAAACACACAGCATTAGGAGAGGATGACAAAAAGCATATATCATCTACAATCTTATCCATGCCATGGTTTAGGAATGTTATGCGCATAATTCTAGTTAGAATATCTGCCGTATCCATGGCATGACACTTTAACAACTTCAGAACAAATTTAGACATTCTAAATGACTTATTATACCGCTTCTTCATCGCTGCAGTAAAGTATGAATAAGTAACAAAGAAACGTATTTAAATCAGTAATTCTCTCTTCGACAAGGATATTAAAGAATGTCCAGAAGAGAGCTACTTTATGAAAAGCAATGCATGCAGAA
This sequence comes from Xenopus laevis, assembly GCF_017654675.1. Classification (NCBI taxonomy): domain Eukaryota; kingdom Metazoa; phylum Chordata; class Amphibia; order Anura; family Pipidae; genus Xenopus; species Xenopus laevis. The sequence goes on along the minus strand of NC_054380.1, from coordinate 18,285,958 downwards.
AGATTGCTAATACCGCTCAAGTACGAGGACTTAATTAAGATGTCCCAGGAACACTCCAACCGCATTTTTATTTCCTTGTAAAAAAAAATGAGATGATTCTTCTTTCCAGCAGATCCAACATTTTTTATTTTAATTTATTTATACTATTGTTATTTTTTAATGCTTATAGGGGAAGAAAATCTATTACAGGTTGGGGGTGGCAAGTAGTGGAGAAACCAGACCGTGCCGAGCGTCCCTGCCGAAAAAAATTTGGAGGGGCCTGGTGAGCATTAGCTCACACTGCTCTACTGGGATTTTAATACTTTAGAGGAAGCTGTTCCCCCGGGACCTCCAGCATTAACATCAATTTTTGGTAGGTTTAGATACATTATCTAATATGTAGGGCCAAACGGATGACTTTAAGAGAACAGAGAATACATATACACTAGGTTATAGGTAGAGTTGCCCTAAACCTATAGTTTGGTGGGATCACTAGGCCAAACACTTTTCCAGTGACCTTTATCACAGGCCCTATATTCACTGTGAAGCCTGAAACGTGCCAGGTGCAGATTAAAGTTCACATGTTTTGTCCTGTATCTCCTTTATACTTCTGCTCCTGTTATTCTATGGTATATATATCTGTACAGGCTAAGCTGGTCCTCCTGGAGGTATGCATGTATTTAATTTTTGGGTAACCTCAGTTGAGAAGAAAACTTTGGCCAGTCAGCCTGGGATGAATGGGGTGTTAGGAGAAGCTGATAAATCAATCTGAGTCAGTAAGACCTTTGCTGAAGGAAGGAACGACAAACCAGGTGTAAACCATCAACGTTTCTGATATGAGCGTTGTCAACTTCATACAACCACAACTGATCATACCCAACTTTATATAGTAAACTACACACCTGGCTGCATGGAACAGAACAGCTCTTCCACAAATGGTCCGGTCTGGGTGCATTCTCCTTTACTCACTCCTATGCATTAAGAAATACTGTTCTGCATATAAAGCACCCCCTATCCACCTGCTCTTATTCTGCGCTGGACACATGGATAGCAACTGTTGTAATAAGCATTTAAGTATGTGTGCATAGTTACCTTCCCATTGCTCTGCTGATGGGCTGCTGGTGGGGAGAAGGGAGGGGGTGATATCATTTCAATTTGCATTGCAGCAGTAAAGAGTGACTGAAGTTTATCAGAGTCATATAACTGGGGGCACCTGGGAATCTGAAAAATGAAAAAAAATCAATTTACTCTTTTGAAAAATGGATTTCAGTGCAGAAGCAGCATTATGAGCTGATTCGTTGTGAAAAAGCTTATGTAACATACCCTGGTGGTGTAGTAGGCCGGTAGAGATGCCTGCCTTGGTGATCCTCTTCCTTTACTTGCCGGTTCGTTTATGGCACAAACGTCCGGGTTTTACGTGTCACAAGCGAATTTTGAATATTTAAGGGCCTGGAAGCCAAACTCATTGCCTGTTGTTTGGTCTAACTTGTTAGTATCCTGGGTGCTGTCTTGTTTGATTCCTGTTTTGACCCTTGCCTGCCTGACTATTCTGAATTCTAATGGTATTGACCTTGCCTGCCTGACTATTCTTTGAACACTGCCTGTATTGACCCCGGCCTGATTGACCTTGCTTGAACTCCGCCTGAACCGACCACTGCCTGTCTGACCCTGCTTGAACTCTGCTTGTACCGACCCGGCCTGCCTGAATACGCCTTTTGTCTATTCCCTGAACTGTTGCCTTCCGTCCAAAACCTCTATAACAACCGTGCCCCTTTGCTCGTCCAGAACTCTTGCTTGGCTCCTCTCTTATTAAGACCTGGCGGCATCTGAGTAACTGAGGGCTCCTCCCGAGGCCAAATGTAGCTGTTACAGGCGGAAGCAGAGCCGTGACCAGGGAGCTTAGAACTTGTTCTGGATATAGAACATTTTGATGAATACGTTACGCTTTCCGAAGCAACAATTGGGACCTAAGTAAATGTGCCCCCATGACTGCAACTTTGCACTAGTAAATGAAGCCCGTAATATTTTGTTTAAAAAAAAACTATTAAGTCAACTTTAATTCAATTACCTCAATAATGGTATATGTGTAAATACATTATTTTTTTCAGATTATATAATCCCTTTAAAAGTCTTTGATTACATTTAGTAAAAGAATTGGCATCACCCAGACTGAAGAAGATTAAAGTATTTGCAGTCTTTACTCTTCACTCGATCAATATATATGTATATAAGAAGGCCTATCGTCAGCACGATGAATAAAGATCAATACAATTTCCTTTTTTTAAATGGTTGAGCGCTCATTGAAAAAGAGAAATAAATGACTGTAGAACTGAGAAGAGACTTTCTAACATAACAATTTTAATTAATCAACTAGGTTTGTGCAGACATGTAGTTTATTGGATATTGCAAACACGAAATCCCAGTTTCCCTCAACTGTGAAAGCAAAAGCAACAGTCCACTTGTGTGCACTACAGGTTTATACCACACATAAGAGAGAGTTGTTCTTTGGTGGCCCCTAGGAAACTTAAAGGGGAAGTAAAGTCTAAAATAGAATAAGGCTAGAATAATTCTGTATTTTGTATACTAAACATAAACACGAACTTACTGCACCACAAGCCTAATCAAACAAATGATTTATGCTTTCAAAGTCGGCCACAGGGGGTCACCATCTTGTAACTTTGTTAAACATTTTTGCAAGACCAAGACTGTGCACATGCTCAGTGTGGTGTGAGCTGCTTAGGGATCATCATAAATGATCAAAACAGCACACGTCAAATAATATCTGTCAGAAGCCAATACAGCAAAACTGATTAATAATCAGAATATACAGACTGTGCTGGGTCCTGTGTTGTCATGTAATCTAATGTGGATTTTATAGTTTTTGTATTGTTTAATAAAAATTTCTCCAACTCTGCAGAACCAGTGGCTGCAGCAAAATAATCTTTCAAATAGAATCTCAGTTTATCTGTTTAAATCTGGCTCCATGATCCTTGTCCCTGCAGCTGGAGTTGGAAAAAAACAAAGCTGCTTGAGTTCTGCTTGGCTGGGAAATAAGGGGGAGGCTCCCTCTGTTGTATGATTGTTTCCCTACAGAACATTTAGGGACCGTCTGACAATTCCTATCCTCAGCAGTAAATGAAGGGAGAATTTCACTGCATACAGTCAGGTTTCTTATAAAAACTTTACACATTTTTTAATTGAAGTATATTGGAGATAGGTTTCTTTTTCATTAAAGAAAGTAAAAATTTGATTTTAGTTTTTTGCTTTACATCCCCTTTAAGGTGGTCATACACTATAAGATCTGCTCATTTGGTGTGGTCCCACCAAATCCGATGTTTCAATCCTAGGAACAAATGATCAGATTGCAATGCCAGGAATAGGCACTTCTGAGATGTGAACCATCAAGCCGATGCAGTACTCAATCCAATGGGAAAATCAAACCTGCTCGATTGACATCTGGCCAGATATCGATCAGGGAGGTCTGCCGGAGGGCCCCGTACATGGCCAGATAAGCTGCAGAATCGGTCTAAACTGCAGAGGTCAGACGTAAAACGAGTTGGGGAGCAACAGAAGAATGAATAATGTTCCTGGGAATGTGAAATAAGAGCTGTGATTGGCCATTTGGTAGCCCCTATGTGGACTGGGAGCCTACAGGAGGTACAGATATTTTCCGCCAGGGCTAAAATTCAAAAATAACCATCTGCTTTGAGGCCACTAGGAGCAACATTCACGTGGTTGGAAAGCAACATGTTGGATTGAGCAACATTCACGTGGTTAGAGAGCAACATGTTGGGTTGGGAACACTAGTCTAAAGCACCTGATGGCGTCTTAAATCTACCCATGTTTGGCTACCCTTAGTCCAACGTAGATTATGAAACTATAGAAGACCACGGAGAAGATAAAGGCTGTACCAGGTGCTTTTATGTATGTATACATCTACAAATGTACTCTCTTGAGATCATCAGGCAGGCTTTTGTTTTACAAACCTGTCTCGAACTAGAGAGAGGCCTGGGAACAGTTACATGTATTCTGAAGTGTTAGTGATGCATGAATTATTAACAAACAGCGCCAGTACTTAACAGACTACTCACTATCTATCTGTATTTTAAATCTCATTACACTCCTGCTCCTTCTGCTATGGAAATCCTTACAAATCTTGGGCGATGTAAACAGGATAGATGGCACAATTACAAAAGCACAGGCCTGTCTGCCGCCGAAATGAAACTTATTAAGAAGGAAAACTTCAAATCAATACTAATCAGCCTCCGCTGCTTTTCATTCCTTTTCTGTGGCTCAATAACACTTTTAAGTCTATTGTCTGACTGCTGTCTGTCATGTGTATGCCATTGCATACCAACGAGGAACCTAATGAAGCAGGCAGCATAAGTAATTAGTTTTGTCACGGTTCCAAACAGAATTCGCATTGCCACAATTTCTATTTCGTAGACAATTATGATGCATTAATCTGCTTCCAAACATGAAAAACACAACAGCTTGTAGTATATTAACAGAGATAGGGGGGAAATTCATCACTGAGAGGATAACTCTTTGTCATTATGTGTTTCTTGACAGTAGGGTTTTCATGCTAATTATAGAACTGCTGATATTTTCTAATAAAAAAATCCAAAATTCATAACATCTATATCTGTTCTTACTCATTATTTCAACAGTTAATTAACTTTTCATGATGAGCAGCTTCTGCCTTTGAAAATAGTGTAAAGCTAGGCCAAACATATTAGGTTATGAAATCAGCTAAATGATAAAGAGTGTTTATTTATGCCAGTATACAAAGCAGAATATTGTGTAATGGACTCCATTTTGTTAAAAAAATTGTTGACTTGTGAAAAACTTATAGCATTTGCAATTTTTGATAATTCCTTCGACAGGAATGCCAGGTCTGAGGTGGATAATAATGTAACACAGTGCTGGTCAACTTCTGTAGTACAGAGGGACAGAAGTCTTCTGTACTTCGTGGTGGAGGGCAAATAATGGAAGCCAGTGTTGACTACTCCCCCTTTAAACCACACCCATGTTAGCTCAAGAACTTTTAAGACCATGTCCACATTAATGGTGGTAACAAATGAAAGAAACCAAATGATTGGTGCTCACAGCAGGGATATCACTCATCACTCATATGTGAAAAAGTCATACCCTTAAATATACCAAAAATCCAAATGCAGCCTCCTCCCTTGTGAATAACACAGCACCCCCCCCCCAGCACATGATTAAACACCTTAGGGGCTCCTAACAACAATTTCCAAATGCTAACAAACCCCCAGAACAAACCCTACCAGGAGTACAGAGTAGGGCAGGCAGAGTTTGGCACAAACAGAGCATAGGAAAGGCAGAGTATGGCACACACAGGGAGCATATGGCAGGCAGAGTATGACACACACAGGGAGCATAGGGCAGGCAGAGTATGGCACACACAGGGAGCATAGGGCAGGCAAAGCATGGCACACACAGGGAGCATAGGGCAGGCAGAGTATGAAACACACAGGGAGTATAGGGAAGGCAGAGTATGGCAAATGCAGGGAGCATAGGGCAGGCAGAGTCAGGCCCGGATTTGTGGAAAGGCCACCAAGGCCCGGGCCTAGGGCAGCAGGATTTTAGGGAGCGGCATGCTGCCCAACCCCACCCACATTGGTTCAGAAACACTGGGGATGCGCAGCAGATAAAATAGTTTTTTAAACGTACTGTGTGCCTATTCCCATCGGTCCGAAAATTTGCACGAATAAAGGTGAAGGGACGGGGCAACAGACGACAGCAGGCCTAGGAGCACCAGCTATGTAAATCCGGCCCTGGGCAGAGTATGGCTCACACAGGGAGCATAGGGCAGGCAGAGTATGGCTCACACAGGGAGCATAGGGCAGGCAGATTATGGCACATACAGGAAACATAGGGCGGGCAGAGTATGGCACACCCAGGGAGTATAGGGCAGGCAGAGTATGGCACACACAGGGAGCATAGGGCAGGCAGAGTATGGCTCACACAGGGAGCATAGGGCAGGCAGATTATGGCACATACAGGAAACATAGGGCGGGCAGAGTATGGCACACCCAGGGAGTATAGGGCAGGCAGAGTATGGCACACACAGGGAGCATAGGGCAGGCAGAGTATGGCTCACACAGGGAGCATAGGGCAGGCATATTATGGCACACACAGGGAGCATAGGGCAGGCAGTGTATGGAACACACTGGTAGCATAGGGCAGCTAGAGTATGGCACACATAAGGAGTATAGGGCAGGCAGAGTATGGCACACACAGGGAACATAGGGAAGTTTTTTTTTAGATCTCTAACCACTATTTGTTCCACTGCTTTCCATAATTTGGATTTGACCTAGCCCATGGGTTGATGATAACCATGTAAGGTCTGAAATAAAAAGAGAACCTCTGAAATACACAAAAGGCCAAGTTTTTCCTTGGTCATTAGTTCCATGTGAGGGTTTGCAATAACTTGTACTTATTTTGTTGCATGAACTTTCAAAATCAATTTTAGGAAAAGAAAGTTCTAGGGTAAAACATTTAAAAAATAAACTCCATTTTAGAAGGAGACTGCATCCATCAGAACCCATTCTATTCTACAAGGTGTAATATCCATTAAGAAATGCTTATGTGCTTGAATTGTATAGACTTTTCTTGTAAATGTGGTCACACTTTATGCTCCAAATTAAGCGCTTGTGGACTGTGATAAATAGCCTCAAATATCTTGCACTGGATGAATGCATTAAATGTCATACTAGATGAATGGATATTAAGATAATATGTCCGAGATGATTTAATAAACGGTACCAGCTAAGTTGTACATTTATTCATATATCATATTAAAAGAAATATCAACAGTAGGATTCTATATTTGTAAAAAATAAATTTTCAAATGTATTTTTATCCCAGGGGTCCACAAACACAAAAGCACAATCTAAACTTATGCCAATAAAAAAAGTTATAATTATTGCAAAAATAATGAAGAGTTTGGAAGGAGGCCTCCAGCCTCTTTCGAACTGCAGGAAACTGTCTCTGATTGGCTGCAAATTGCAGCTAGAGGGAGGTAGGAAGGAAAGCGAGACTGAAAGCAAATATGGATTCAACACCTTTTAAAGCAATGGCACATGTAGAGATTAAAGGAACAGTAACACCAAAAAAATATTGTTTTAAAAGAATGAAACTGTTGTGTATCCTGTGCAGTGGGTCGGGTACCCGCAAAAAAGTGGGTACCCTGCGGAACGAGGGTAGGATTTTTGGGTGCAGGTATTGATACGCGTCTGCAAGTCGGCAGTCTGCGGCTGCAGGTCTCATCTATATTTCTTATCTTATGTTATATTGTCTGTTTTACAAAACTTTTTTCTCTCCCCGCCCATTTTTGATGATGTCACTTCTGGTTTGCAGCAACAGCACTTGTTTAATGGTGGTTGGTGGGTTACAGATCTTGTGAATAAGGCAGCTGTGGGCCGGGGTCCAGTAGTGGATCCAAGTAGGTAAACATGTGGGTTGCAGTTTGGGTCATGGGTTGCGGGTTTGGGTCTCAAAAATTGGTTCCATGCAGGACTCTATCTTGTGCATGGCTGCCCCCATGGCTACAGAGCAGCTCATTTATATAAACTATTGTAGAGTTTCTGGAACAAACACACCAGTTTTCCAGTGCAGGGCAAAATTACATTATACTGTCATTCCTTTTAAACATTTGAATATTTTGGTGTTACTGTTCCTTTAATATCTCTGCAGGAAGGAGACAAATCTGTTGGAATCATCATTGATATGGAAGCTAATTACCTGAATATCAATCATTTGTTGCTAGGGTTATGCAGGCTGCCAATGTTTCCAGAGCTGGATTTACATAGCAGGCGCTCCTAAGCCCATTTGCCACTCTGTCTCCTTCATTTTGTTCAATCAAATTTTCATCATCGGGACCAGAGCAATGGGGATTGGGTACAGGAAATGTTAAAAACTATCATATCTCCTATTCCTCCCCAGTGTTTCTTAACCAATATGGGTGTGGTTGGGCAGCATGCTGCCCCCTAAAACCCTGCCACCCTAGGCCCGGGCCTTGTGGCCTCTCCAAAAATCCGGGCCTGAATGCTTCAAAATAAACACAGGGACACACCCATAATTCCATGCAATTGAAACCAGTGGGAGGGGGCAAGTATTTTCACTGAAGGCCACTCCCTTAAGTGCATCTGTAATATAGCAGGGATTACTTATAAAATAGACTCTGCTTCAAAAAGATTGAAGCATATAGTATACTAAAAAAAATTACATGAAACAAAGGATTGCCCAATTTCTGGTATTGTGGTCAGAGGATCCTGAACGATATTTATGTGTATATATATATATATATATATATATATATATATATATATATATATATATATATATATATATATATATATATATATATATATATATATATATATATATATATATTATATGTAAAGGTTGGTTCAATGTAATCTTTTGATGAACCATGACCATTAGAAAGTAAAAGGAAGCTGCAGCTCTTCTTCACTTCCTGCTGTTCCATTTGTTCAGGATGTTGGTTTGCAGCATTGAAATATTAGAAAGGCCGCAATGCCATGAATGCCCCCTCGTATGGTATTTGTCTATTTGGTTTGGTTTAGAGACCGTCAGGATCAGCCATGTATGGCTGCAGAATTCCAGATGGTTCCAGTTGGTTTTTGGATGCACTGGCAATGGACTATCATTACTACCCTCCAGCTTGGACCTCTGAGAGTCCTAAGAACTCTTTTATCCTATTTTTCAGCTAAATATCTGTCTACCAGATCATCCACATGGGTTCTCATGCTGGTTGGTATATAGGAATTCAAAATACAAAGAGACCAAGTACATTTTTACATGGCAGCAGAGAATTACATCAAGTGACCAACTGCAATATAAAAATCCCTGCTTGGTTTTACTATTCTTTTTTGGACAGCTCATGGTGTTTGACACTTAAGAAGGTAAAATGTCTTTGTGCCCAGTATGACTCAGCAATTTTCAGTGCTATTGGAACATTTAGGGTTTTTTTTTATTTTAGTAAAACTCGACTTTTTCTCACTTACCAATAAAACTTCATTAAAAAATTGGTGCGACAAAAAGTCGCAACAAAATCGAGCCCCAAAAACCAGCTCAAACATCCCAAAACTATCAAGAAATCCTGAAGGTAAAAAACTCATTCCAATTGTTAAAGGGACCATCTGCCATTGACTTCTACATGATTTAGCTGCAGTTCTACATGAACAGGTTTTAGCTACAGTATTTCTGGATTTGGATTTTTAGCAGCTTCAGAGTGGCAGATTTAATAAGGTTCAAATGGTAAATTCGAATTTTCAAGTTAGATTTTTGGTCAAATTTGAGTTAGGAATAACCCAAACTCGAATTTGTATTTGAGATTTATCATCCCTTGACCCAAAAAACAACTCGAATTCGATAGTACGCCATGTAAAAGCTGCCAAGTTCATGTAGAAGTCAATGGCAGAGGTCCAGTTACCCATTTGAAGATGTCAATAGCCTTCCTGACATTCTAGTTTTTTTTCAGGGGAAAAAACTTGATTCGAGTTCCGTCTAATTTTATTCGAATTCGATTTGAGTTTTCTAGTCGGTAATATTCGTTTTAGACATTTGAGTTTTTCTTACATAAGATACTGTTCAAGTTTGGAGTTCATACGAGGTAAAAAAAACTTGATCAATCGACCTTTGATAAATTTGCCTCTAGAAACTCGACCAGAAAATTTTGAGGTTTAATAAATAGGCCCATTAAAGTAAAGTAAAGAACTGACAAATGTAGAGAAAATGTATGGCCTTCATTAGTGTGGGGGGGGGGGGTTCTTGATCGATTTTCCCAAAAGGTTGTGAAACCTTCAATCTCTAAAATCTTTTTGTTAGTTGATTGTGTATTTTTATGGCTTAATATCCGTTGAGTGGAAACCAGCTAAGGGTTACTCTACCTGTAAAGGAATCACTTAAAACTGCAGTTGGATTTGTTGCACTCATTAAAGGTACAGGTATGAGATCCATTATCTAAAAACCTGTGACCCATAAAGTTTTGAATTATGGAAAGGCTGTCTCCCATTGACTTCATTATGAACAAATAATCCAAATCTTTAAAAACAATTTTTTTTTTCTCTGTAATAATAAAACAGCTTGTACTTGATCCCAACTAAGATATAATTAATCCTTATTGGAAGCAAAACCAGCCTATTGGGTTAATTTAATGTTTACATGATTTTCTAGTAGACTTAAGATATGAAGAAACATCAGTTATCCAGAAACTCCCAGGTCCTGAGTATTCTGGATAAAGTCCCCATACCTGTACTTGCATCCGTAGATGGACCATTCCAACACCTTTCTGAAAGGAAATTCTGCACATGATTTTGCTAAATTGGGTGCAATTGAGTCAGAGGAATCTCCCTTTGAAGCTACAATTAGACTGGAACTGTAGGGGGACCCTGTACCCTGCATTCTGGGTAAAAAAATTGCACTTTGCATTTGTAAATGAACCCAAAAGAGTTATTTTGATGAAGCTCCACTCCATCCAATGACTGGCCACACAACTGTTTGTTTGACGTTGTAGGTCAAAAATAAGTTTAATGATTGGACATGCTTAGTTGCATTATTCTGAGCCCTCAGTCCTGGAGGCTAAGTGATAAAAAATAGTATTTACAACTATCTCGATTAACAAATATTATAAAAATCTAAGCACCCCTTGTAATTATACCTAGCCCCATCAAACCAAGCCATCAGTCATTACTCCAATCATGGCAGAAATCGATGGCCCAGTTATTTATGCACATTATGAAGTGGCTGAAAAAAATGACATAAATACAATAATAAAACTGAATATTCATGTTTTATACAGCACAGCCTAGATAAATGGAAATATTCCCCTAGTTAGAATGTCAAATCCCTCGGTGAATGTATATTCCGTATTCCACGCAGATACATTGTTATTTTTTTCACTGTGTAACAAAAATGTAGAAATCCATTAAGCGTCTTTAGCTTTGCCCGGGATCAAACAGGTAGAATCTCTGTATCTCTAGAACCTATTCTTTTTTTAGTGCGTTAATCACTGCTGATGTGTACACGAATGACTGAGGGGTCTATTTATAAACACATGGAATATTTACATCAAATATTTTGTCAGTTTATGAAAGTTTTATTTGGAACATATGCCGTGTTGCTTTTTCATATAAATAACCAGCAATGTTGCTATATTTTATTTATTTATATATAATACACAAAAGCCATGAATATCTTGTAAATTATATCCTTATAAACGGTGAGTTCTAATGTCATTTCGGTCACATGACTCATTGAAACTTGTGTATTATAATAAATAAAGTACCCCCAGTTGCCTTCGGCCTCGTGTTTTTATATGGTCATGAAACTCCTCGGTAACTCATAATATCCTTATGATTTACAACATGGGGTACTTTATTCACTATAAATATACAGGTAGGGGGGTTATTTACTAAAACTCTTTTTTTTCTCATATTTTACCAGAAACATTACTTGACCTGACTACCATCCTCAAATTTGGCAAATTTACTATTGATTAAACTCAAAAAATAAAAATTGGAAAAAAACCCTTTAAAAATATGAGTTTTATATGAGTGTCTACATTTTTTTCGAGTTTATATGCTTACATACAGGGTTGGACTGGGGGGCCCACTGGGACAGCTGTCCAGGGCCCCCCTACTGCGTCGCCGCACACCACCCACCAGGTTACAAACCCCGGTGCCCCTCTGTGCATGCATGAACAGCAGTGCTCGGCCCACCGTGTTTTTTCCCTGTGTTCCGCTGGCCCAGTCCGACCCTACTTACATACCTCATATTGTTCGAGTTTATAGGCTCAAAAACTTCAAATATATTGTGTTTTCAAGTGGAAACCAGTGTGAAACACCCCAAAACTTCTAAAACATCTTCCAATAGTTAAAAGGATAGCTGCATGAATTCCTCAAGTTTTAGATGGAGTATTTTTGGATTCAGACTTTTAGCAAGCTTCAGGGCATAATAAATCTCAAAAAAAAAAATTATTTTTTAGTGAAAATCAAATTTTTACAGAAAGTAAAATGACGTTTTTCCCATTAACATGGGAATTTGGGATCATTGGTTAACTGGTTGTTTACGGAGCAGATCTATTGAGAGTTTGAGCTTGTGTTAAACAGAGGGGTAAACTTGTGTGGGGTGTGAACAGAGGGGCTTATTGTCATATTGAAGCACACCTTAAAGGAGAACTAAACTATAAAAATGAATATGGCTAGAAATGCCATATTTTATACATTGAAGTTATTGTACCAACCTAAAGGATCAGCATCTCTATAGTAGTAATGATCCATGCTTTCAAAGCTGTCACAGGGGCTCCCCATTTTGGAGTGTCAGTGACATGCACAGTGTCGGACTGGCCCACCGGGATACCAGGAAAACTCCCGATGGGCCCAGGTGTCAGGGGGCCCTTGTGCTGCTAAATATTTGGCCTATTTCATGGCCATATCCTATTTCTTTGAGAGCAAAGAGGCTAAATAGATGGAATAATAGATTATAGTATGTAAAGAAAAGAACCTAGGAGAATAGAGGTTGGGTGAGGAGAGAAATAATAATTGTACTGAGAGTGGGCCCCTGGTCTAAAGTTTTTGGGTGGGCCCCTGGTATCCCAGTCCGACACTGGACATGCACATGCTCCGTATGCTCTGCGCAGCTTTTGAGAAGCTAATTTTTGGGGGCATCACACATTATCAAGCTGAAAACGAGTTTTGTGTGATATATACATGCTGATGCCAAAGCAGAGCTGTCAACCACCCCGATTTTTTTCAGGAGTTACCAGATTTTGCAGTCTGTCCCCCGGTCTCCTGCCATTCTCGCACATTCCCCCCCCATTTCTGATTACTTCTCAAGATTCGATACGATTTTCAGTGAAAATTCGATGTGCACATGAGCAGAACCAGTGGCGTAACTATAGAGGAAACAGACCTGCAGTCGCAGGGGGGCCCGAGGTACAGGGGGGTCCGGACTGTGGTGTCTGCTTCCTCTATAGCTAATAAAAAAACCCTTCTCCTCAGCTGCTCTCTTACCTGTGGCAAAGAAGGGGGGCGCAGGACGGGCGAGAGTGGGTGGCTTCCGAGCAGGGAGTAGTCAGGGTGGGAAGTGGGCGGGAGTATGGGGATCAGAGTGCGCCTGGCTTCTTTGTTGATTTTTCTGCAGGGGGGCCCAGCACACTCTAATTATGCTACTGAGCAGAACATTCTGGTGATGTTTGCAGGAGCAGTTGTGCACATGCTTGTGACGTCATTTCCGTTGATGTGACCACCATTTACATCATAAACGTCATCAACCCAGAAATGTTTTGGTGGTGCGCATCACAGGGCCCCCCCAACTGGTCAAGGTTGACAGCTCTGGCCAAAGGTCTGATTATCCTAATGCTAATTACACTGGTTTCAGAACTGCTAAGTACTAATAAGTGTATTATTTGGTTTGGTTATCAGCTTTATATTGTGACATTTCTATTCTATGTGTACTGTATATTGTGAGTGGGTCCCTAAACTCAGTAAGTGACAGCAGCACAGAGCATGTGCAGTGAATCAGCAGAAGATGGGGAGCTACTGGGGCATCTTTGGAGACACAGATCTTTACTGCTAAAGGGCTATGTTTGCCTTGGGTTGGTACAGAAGCCCAAAACATAATGTATTTCTATCTTCTTCTTTAGTTAAGCTTTAGTTTTCCTTTAAAATACTGTACAGTAGATCTTTCCAGTTCCAATATACCCCAAACATTTGTTTCAGCTGGACGAGGAACAAAAACATTATATTAACCGTTTCAAAAAGGAGTCTTACGCTAAATGATTAAATTACACCCTATAAAACTTGAACATGAACAGGGTTACTGGTTACACAGCCATCATCGTACACGCTTGGAAGGCAAGATATACAATCTTGGAAGGGAAACGACCTACGTGTTACGGATTTAGGTATGTTAGATTTCCTTAGATCACTGAAACTATATAAAAAGCAAAACGTGAAAGAAGTATATTATATATTTTATTTCTTCTGTTTACCTTCAATATTCTTTTAAGATTTAGCACTTTTAAATATAGTAATTAGCACCAATTTTTGTGACGCCTTTACAGAAAATTGATGTCGGCAAAGAACAGGCATCCAGCTGACACGTTCATTAAAATCCCAGTCTCGTTTTTCAGATTGCGGCTCTGTTGGGGGGAAAGGCTGTCACTACTATAAGAAACGCAGGGCAAAATCCAGGGGACCACTTTGTACTTGATGATATGGTAGATTGCAGCTTCAAGAACATTTCTCCAATTTAAACCTGTTGTATCCGTGTCACATGGTGCAAATTGTCCCTTTACGTTGGATATGCTTTTGTCGGCAAGCAGTACAGTGATTCTGGGAAAACTTTTCAGACAAAACCGTAAAAACCGTTTAAATTAACCCTATAGGCAAATTCCTCCTTTTGAAAGAGTCTTTGTATATATGAATATGTCCCTTTTTTCAAGCAATATTCAGTGGAGCCTGGGCATGGTAGTTAGACAGAACACTTAGGGGCAAATTCACTAACCTCTGAAAATTAGCCAGCAACGGCTTCGCTCACAGGGCAAGATTCGCCAGGACAACGCTAATTCACTAAAATCCGAAGTTGCGTCCAGGGCACCGAATGCTGGCGAAGTTGCGCTAGCGTTGCTGCAACAAGGTGAGGCAGAGCACACTCTGGTTTCTTTCATAGAGAACGCCTGGTGCACAGTGTAGAGAGTATGGCAACCCCCAATATATAATTGAAGTATGCTGGCACTCAAGGCAAGTGAAATGCAGGGTTGCTCTTTATATTGTCTGCACTTTGGTAATTTTGTATGCTTGATAAAAGGTGTTTTCCCCCGAAACGTTGCACATTCGCACAAAAATAAACAGCAAGTGATAACCTTGCATTTCACTTGCCTTGAGTGCCAGCGTATTTCTACTTCAAGCTAGCGTTACTGCGCCAAGCGAAGTGAAGTTGCACTAGCGTTACTGCGCCAAGCGAAGTGAAGTTGCACTAGCGTTACTGCGCCACTAGCATTGGCTAATTTGCATACGGCGGGAAGTTAAAGTATAATGGACGTATATGTTGCAGCAAATACATTACACTACACAAGCCCTGGGAACCTTAATAAAATAAAATAAAGTTGTTATATTGCCCTACACATGAGCCCAGTGTATAGTTTATGTGCCATATGTTAGGAAATGTAGGGGGGAAGCGAGATACCCCCAAAAAAATGTACGCTATTTTTCAGCCTATCACCCTGAAAAAGGAAAAGTCGCCAGCGTGTTTTGGAACTTACAAACATTTTCAACTATTTTCGCCAGGGCCCATTAGTAAATTGGCGAAGTACCATTAGTAAATTGGCGAAGTACCGAAATCACGTCACGCTGGCGAATTTTCGTCCGCGCTAGTCACTTTGCCCTTAGGGGGTTAATTATTAAAGTCTGATTTTTTTCTGGTCAGAGTTTTAAACAGGAAATACGCCATTTTTTTGTAGGGAAGAAAACTTGAATTATTTGTGATTTATTAAACTCTTAGGCTGAATAAAAAAGTATTCTATGTCAAACCTGCCGAGGTCATGCAGAAGTCAATGGCAGATGTCCCGTTTAGAATTTGAAGATATCATGATCTGTGCTGGGTTTTGATGAATAATCTGATTAATTAGTGGTTTTCAGGGTGACAATCCGAAAAAATTGAGTTTTCGGATGTCAAATTGTACAATTAGGATTTTTTCAAGATTTTATCGAGTCTTTTCCCGCACCAGAATTTTTACAGTACATTTATTAATAAATACGGTAAAAATGTGTTTGGTCGAAGTGGCTTTAAAAAAATAATTAAAATATTTCGGATTTAAAGGAGAATTAAACTCTTAACTAGATAAATCCCTACCCCCTACCCTACGTAGACCCCCCTCACTCCTCCTCCCCAGTCTAGTTGCCCCCCCCCCGGGGAAATGCCCCTAACGTTTTACTTACCACTCGGTGCAGATTCAGGGATCGCAGTTCACGGCAGCCGTCTTCCGGTTTTTCGGGAATCTGAGACTGAGACCATTGAAGCCACGCATGCACAGTTGGAGCAATTTCCTGGTTTGCGACAACTGTGGACGGAAATTACAGAAGGGCGGAAGAAGACACGAAGACCCAGAAGATGGCTACCGTGAACTGCGATCCTGCACCGAGGGGTAAGTAAAAAGTTAGGGGCATTTCCCCAGGGAGCAGCTAGGCTGGGGAGGAGGAGGGAGGGGTTTACATAGGGTAGGGGGGTAGGGTAGGGTTGAATTCTCCTTTAAGTAAAAAAAAACCCTTAAACCCATCAGCCACAGAACCCAACACAAAACACTGACAAATGAGCAGGGTATTTATATTTGTAAACAAGGAGATCTAATTCACTGCTGGAGAAAAAATTTGGGGTAAAACTGGGGATGGGGGATACGATTCTCTCGGTCGGCACGTGTGCGGACTGTTCTTCACCTATTGGCGAGGGGAGGCAGTCTGGTGTCTAAGGCAGCACCGGACTGAAATACCTCTTTGCCCAGTAGAGTGGTAGGACCTTCAGCTTCAAACACTTTCCTTTAAGTCAAACTGTTCATTTGATCAGAACCATCTATGGCCAATTAGGGGAATTTGGATGGCAAGAAGTTTAAAAATGATGCACATAGTTATTATTATTTATGTATATATTCCACAACACTTCACAGAAATTATACATCATTCACATCAGCCTCTGCCCCAGTGGAGCTTACATTCATATACACTGCAGGCAGTTTTATCAGGAGCCAATTAACCTGCCTGATTGAATTTGGAATGTGGAAGGAAACACGAGTACCTAAAAGAAGTCCATGTAAGTACTGGGACAACATACTACTGTATCTCCTTGCACATAGTGCCATAGCCGGAATCCAGCTGGGCACTAACTGTCTGAATTGATTTGCCTGAGAAAAGAATTCTCTAAATTAAATAGAACCAAGCTAAGAAAAAATGATGGAGAACTGCCAGAGTGTCAATATTTCATTTGGTGAAGGTTCTCAAACTTATTTCTACCCTATCAACACCAATCAGTCTACTCAAGGAAAAAGCGTTTAGTAAAGATTATTACAAATAATGAAATTTTAAAGGAGAACTAAAGCTTAACTAAAGAAGTAGCTAGAAATGTTGTACATTATGTTTTGGGTTTCTGTACCAGCCCAAGGCAACCACAGCCCTTTAGCAGTAAAGATCTGTGTCTCAAAAGATGCCCCAGTAGCTCCCCATCTTCTTTTCTGCTGATTCACTGCACATGCTCTGTGCTGCTGTCACTTACTGAGCTTAGGGACCCACTCACAATATACAGTACCTGGATAATTAGTGATGACCCCTAAGCTTAGCTTCTCAACAGCTGCTCAGAGCCCACTGAGCATGTGAGTGTCACAGACACTTTCCAAGATGGTGACCCCCCTGTGACAAGTTTGAAGTCCTGGATCATTGCTGCTATTGATATGCTTAAATTGAAGCTGGTGCAATAAGTTCAGTATATAAAATATGGCATATAAAGTCATATTCATTTTTAGAGTTTAGTTCTCCTTTAATATTATCTTAATATCTACTGCATAGGCTTTATACAGAACAATCATTGTGAGTGTTGTACAAACGCCCTTGATTATGACGCTCATGGACAAACAATATCTGATACAGACACTAGATCGTCCTTAGCTGTATCATTTATTTTCCATTAGTTTGGGCTCCAGTATTTGGGTGATTTTAGGGGTTTGGAGTAGATGATAATACGTTGTGTTTAGAAGATGAATCCCAGTGTCAAAGAGAAGGTTAATTGTCTGATCTGAGCTTTCTTATATAATACACTGCCATCCTGGGCACCATTGCCTCAGGTCAATACTCATGGAATATTTTCATTTTATATTGCCGGACAAATATGAAGTCTGACTTAAGAGTGTCATTGACTTCTGCTTGCCAATGTTTGGGGTATATTATTTCTTAAAAAAAGAACACAAAATATTATGTTCTCGGTAAGATGGTTCAGCTAACATTTCAGTGTTACTTGATTTCACCAATCTGGTCACACGTTTTCAACAATTTTCAGATGTTATGGGATCCAGCATTTGATCAGGACCCCTTTAGCCATTGCTTTAAAGGAACAGCAACACCAAAAACCCTAAGTGCCTTAAACTATTCAAAATATAATGTACTGTTGTGTTGCGCTAGTAAAACAGCTGTGTTTGCTTCAGAAACACAACTATAGTTTATACAAATAAGCTACCGTGTATCCATAGGAGCAGTCATTCAAAGCTGAAAAAGGAGAAAAGGAACAGGATACACAGTAGATAAGCTCTCTAGTATACAATGGGATTCTTCAGAACTTATCAGTTATCTACTGTGTATTCTTTGCTAAAATGGCTGCCCCCCATGACTATACAGCAGCTTGTTTATATAAACTATAGTAGTACTTATCTGTTATCTACTGTGTAGCCTGTGCTTGAATAGCTGCTCCCATGGCTACACAGCGGCTTGTTTATATAAACTATAGTAGTACTTAT
Source organism: Xenopus laevis (assembly GCF_017654675.1). Classification (NCBI taxonomy): domain Eukaryota; kingdom Metazoa; phylum Chordata; class Amphibia; order Anura; family Pipidae; genus Xenopus; species Xenopus laevis. Next base: position 18,267,432 of record NC_054380.1, on the reverse strand, counting down.
CTGTTATCTACTGTGTATCCTGTGCTTGAATGGCTGCCCCCATGGCTACACAGCCGCTTTTTTATATAAACTATAGTAGTACTTATGTTATCTACTGTGTATCCTGTGCTTGAATGGCTGCCCCCATGGCTACACAGCAGCTTGTTTATATAAACTATAGTAGTACTTATCTGTTATCTAATGTGTATCCTGTGCTTGAATGGCTGCCCCCATGGCTACACAGCTGCTTGTTTATATAAACTATAGTAGTACTTATCTGTTATCTACTGTGTATCCTGTGCTTGAATGGCTGCCCCCATGGCTACACAGCAGCTTGTTTATATAAACTATAGTAGTACTTATCGGTTATCTACTGTGTATTCTGTGCTTGAATGGCTGCCCCCATGGCTACACAGCGGCTTGTTTATATAAACTATAGTAGTACTTATCTGTTATCTAATGTGTATCCTGTGCTTGAATGGCTGCCCCCATGGCTACACAGCGGCTTGTTTATATAAACTATAGTAGTACTTATCTGTTATCTACTGTGTATCCTGTGCTTGAATGGCTGCCCCCATGGCTACACAGCTGCTTGTTTATATAAACTATAGTAGTACTTATCTGTTATCTACTGTGTATCCTGTGCTTGAATGGCTGCCCCCATGGCTACACAGCTGCTTGTTTATATAAACTATAGTAGTACTTATCTGTTATCTACTGTGTATCCTGTGCTTGAATGGCTGCCCCCATGGCTACACAGCAGTTTGTTTATATAAACTATAGTAGTCTTTTTAAAGCAAACACATAACTTTTACCAATGCAGGGCAACAGTACATTATATTTTCATTACTCTAAAACACAATTTTTTTTTGTGTAACTGGTTACTGATCCTTTAAGACAGGGCTCTAAGTCATGTATTTTTCATAAGCATAAAAAGCAATGTTCTTGATAACCACCACCTATCTGAATGCAATAATACACTCAAAGTGCCCTCTAGCAGCCTGCATATTAAAGTGTTTTTTTTTTTAAAAATAAATAAATTGATGCTTAAATGGTCATTATGAGCCTATACCAATATCATGGTACACTGAACAGAGCCATATGTAGTGATTGAATTAGCTTTAATGTTGGCAGTTAGAATAGAGATAGTGACACAGCCTCTGTGCCTAATATTCTAAAATGTCCATCATCCACTGGCCCTTCATACAATGACAAAACCCCTCCAGTTTCAGATGTGGCCAACATCCAACAGGAAAGATTTTTTATAATAAAATTCCCTATCACTGGCAAATAAAGGAGAAAAAAACTTCTTATCTTACATTTGAAAAGATTTGCAAATATCCAATTCACACGGGATTAGACCGATGTTGACTATAAGATATGGTATATACTTTACACGGTTTGTCATATCTAATATTGCTAATGGTCAATAACTCCATACTACAACAACCTCATGTGTATTCATTTGTTTAACAAAATTTTATTCCTTTTTTTTTTAATAATTTTATTTTATTTATTATTTAATCTGTTGGGGCTATATATTTAATTGTATGTATAACAAGGTATATTATAAGATGAGTAAATATTGCTGTATAATAAAGATGAATGTCAGCATTATATTGATATATTAAAAAAAAAAAAAATTCAAATGTAAAAACAGAAAAGTTTTGGCCTGTTTTATAACTAGACGATACTGGGTCCTCCAACCCACCACAGCTCAGGAAAGATATTCTTCTTTTCACCCATATAATGAAAAATGGACCCCCTTCTTTTACATCCTAAACCGTCTAGCTTATGTCTACAATGGAAACAGATGTTCAGTTTTGAAAATGGAAATTATGCATTTTATATACTGATCCAAAGATGTTAAGTAGCCCTATTCAAGTACTGTTTCAGGCCTTCAAAGTTGTCAACAGCAGCATCCCACTCTAGGCCTTCTTTTCATCTTTTGCAGTGGCACTGCACATGCTCAGTTTGCTCTGGGCTGCTGTTGAGAAGCTACGCTTAGGGATTGCTGGAAATTATCAAGCAGAAAATGAGATTCCTCTGTCAAAAGAGTTAATGCTTCAGATCTGATGCCGAATGCACTGGTTTCTGAGATGCCATGTGATACAATTCTGAATTCTTAATGATCAATTAGTCTTGTATGGTTATTTTCAAATTATATTTAAATAGGGATGCACCGAATCCACTATTTTGTATTCGGCCGAACCCCCGAATTTATTCACGAAAGATTCAGCTGAACCGAACCGAATCCTACTTTGCATATGCAAATTAGGGGTGGAAAGAGGAAAACATTTTTTACTTCCTTGTTTTGTGACAAAAAGTCACACGATTTCCCTCCCTGCCCCTAATTTGCATATGCAAATTAGAATTTGGATACGGTTCGGCCTGGCAGAAGGATTGGTCGCAAAGCTCAGTAAGTGACAGCAGCCCAGACCATGTGAATCAGCAGAAAAGAAGATGGGGAACTACTGGGACATCTTCTGAGGCACCTTCCTTGCTGAAGGGTTGTGGTCTCCTTGGGCTAGTAAAGAAGCCACAAACATAAAGTGCAGCATTTCTAGCCTTCTCTGTTGTTAAAGGGGACATGTAACAATAGTTTTTTCTCCCAGTGGCAACCATGCGCATGATGAACTCTCCCAGCATGCCCTCTATGCACATGCGTGTGAAGTCATTAGCATGTGCATAACCAGCACCAGCTGTGGCACTATTTTTGGTGCCAGAACATGGTGCCTGCACCAAGAGTGTCCTCCCAATGCCTGGGCAAGAAGGCATCTATTAAAAAATGATTGTTTTGGGTGTGTGGAAAATTTGGAGTGACAAGTGCCCTTTAAGCTTTAGTTCTTCTTTAGGCTTCATAAATCATATCATACGACATTAAGAAAGTCATGCAAGGAGCAAAAACTCAACTTGCAACCTCTGAATTGCAATCTTAGAGTATTCAAGATGCCATCCACCTTCTGAAACCCTATGAATACAGAGTTGATGAATGCAGGTAGCACTATATACAGAGGAAAGCAAAGATCTATTCTAGGAGAACTTAGGGTGCAACCCATGAAATGGGGGCATGAAGTTCAAATAATATGGTACTTTGAAGCTGTTTCTTGCACATTGCACTCTGCTCTGACCTTGTAAATGAGTGGTTACGAACACTGCTAAATGTACATTTGTACTGGTATAGAACCTGTTATCCAGAATGCTTAGGGACCTGGAGTTTTCTAGATAAGAGATCTTTCAGTAATTTGGATCTTCATACCTTAAGTCTACTAGAAAAATCATGTAAACATTAAATAAACCCAATAGGCTGGTTTTGCTTCCAATAAGGATTAATTATATCTTAGTTGGGATCAAGTACAAGCTACTGTTTTATTAGTAAAGAGGAAAAAAAGGAAATAATTATGGGAATGGGAATCTGCCTAACTGGGTTTCTGGATAACATCAAATATAAGATGATAAAGGTCTTTGCTCTGCATGGCCACATTAATGCATGAGATTGTTGCACCAATTAACGCTTTAACAAGAGACGAGTAACGTCTGGCTGAAGAGTTGGTTAATAGATTTCCTTTCCATATATATGAGTTTTCTACTGAAGCAAAATAAGTTTATGATACGCATCAGCGTCATTTTTGGGAGAGAGTAAAGAAAGACAGATATTGTAGTATGAGGCAAAGCAATTGATTTTCCACATTGATTTTTTTTTTCCCTTTCATTTGCAAAAAAACCACTGAACTAACATTCCAAGCAGAGAAATCAGTAATCTTATTATCAGGGCCGCTCCACCCCTGATACATCGCAATTGAAAAATTCTATTGTTTTCCCTTGATTCAGTAACATCTCCAAATTCCCACTCCACAAGGATTTACTAAACATCATAAGTGTTATCTGTAAAGATTTCTGTTCACAGTACTAATATTTATATTTACAGTGAGTGGCAGATAATAGCAAATAGGAGAATAACAAGGGTGTAGACATCTGTCCGTTAGTTCCTTGGTGGGATTCTAATTTTTAATCAAACAATGCTTGACACTGTCACCTCTCAAAATCATATCAGGCCCCCACCTAGTCCTCTTTGTATAAGGGCTTTAAAATCTGGGTGTTACACTAATCAAATGCAAAAGGGATGGAGAAGAATATGGAGCAACATGAAGGTCTTCCAGTAGACAGTTTCTACTTTGTTCTTCTTCTTCTTGGAATTTGCCAGGTGTAAGCACCTACAAGCAAGGAGATACCTTGCCTAGTGCCTTGCATTAGAATTCACCCCGCTCCATTGGGCTTTTTCACATTTTCTTATGTTATAACCTAACAAAAAACATCCATTGAATTCACAGAAAATCTAATTTATGTGTGGGCCATTTACTTTTATTATACCACATGTTGTATTTGGGTATTGAAAGAAATCAGATGGACCTATAAAACCCTAAAGGCTGAAATTGTACGGAGTACTAATACTTTGAGGTATTGTATCGATACATAAATGATCACTGTCGCTGATTGTCTTGCTACAAAGAAGACGTAAAAGTAGGGATGGGCGAATTTGACCCTTTTAGTTTCGTCAAAAATTTGCCATTAAAGTCTATGGGCGTCAACAATTTTTTGCCGCGCGCCTTTTTTTTTTTGACGCACATGGCGCCATACAAGTCTATGGGCGTCATTTCCGTGGAAATAATTCGCCCATCCCTACTTAAAAGCAAAGATAAAAACGAATTAAAAGGAAGACAAATGTAATCACCGTCAGTCTGCTCAGATATTACAGTGCTGAATTCCAATAAGCCAATGATCACAATGCAAACATGCACGCCTTTTAATAAACAGGTTTCCAACAACTCCAGAGGGTACAATCAACACTGTACATACCCAGGAATCTATTATCAGCTACAGGATAAGTCAATAGACTGATACAGAGTTTGGTTCTACTGTCCTTCTAGTCTCAGTGGATGCCTAGGGGGCAAATTCACTAACCTCCGAAAATTCGCCAGCGACGGCTTCGCTCAAAGTGCAACACTTCCTCAGGTGTAGATTCTCCAGGACTGTGCTAATTCACTAAAATCTGAAGTTGCGTCCAGGGTGCCGAATGCTGGTGAAGTTGCGCTATCATTACTACGCCAAGTAAAGCGAAGTTGCGCTAGCGTTGCTTAATTTGCATACAGCAGGAACTTTAAGTTCAATGGACGTATATGTTGCAGCAAATACATTACACTACAGAAGCCCAGGGAATCCTTAGTAAAAGAAAATAGAGTTGTTATACTGCCCTACACATGAGCCCACTGTATAGTTTATGCGTCGTATTTTAGGAAATGTAGGGGGGAAGCAGGTTACCCCAAAAAAAATTTAGGCTCTTTTTCAGCCTGAAAAAAGGAAAAGACGCTAGCATTTTTTGGGACTTTGGGAAAAATGTTCAACTATTTTTTTAGGAACTCCTATCTACTCTATTGCACTTCGCCGGGTCTGAGGTGGTAAAGGCAAGTCTGGCGCAAGAGGTAACGTTCAGTAAAATCCCTATCTTAGTGAATTTGCGTAGTTACGTCCATTCGCCAGAGCGCAAATTGCCAGGCATTCGTGAGCGAAGTACCGCTAGAGTCTATCTCCTTCACTAGCAAAGTTACAACAGCGACCGTTAGTAAATCGGCGAAGTTCCGAAATGACGTCACATTGGCAAATTTTCGCCTACGTTAGTCACTTCGCCCTTTAGTAAATTTGCCCCCTAGTGAGCAACCTGGGGTTTCAGCCCTCGCATCATTGCCAGTTTTATTTAGGCAAACGTAAGCTGATCTCAGCTTTTTGGCTAAGATCAAATAATGTAACTGGTTTTGTGTTTGTATAATCTCCTCTGGGTGTTCCAGATTCCCTCCACGCCTTAAAGCATACTGGTAGATTAACTGAATGTTTATGACTTTGAGACTGACTTGTGTATTACAAACCTACATAGAAATACACAAGTCAGGTTCAAAGCCCACGGGACCCATGGGTTGGATGGGTTTGGGTCGACAGCCGTACAAAGTTTGTGGGCCAAGACCTCCTAGTGCCCCACTTCTGCCGGACCCTTTTTTTGGCCTTCTGGCCATCACGTGATGCGGCTCTGCCCCTTTTTGCATCACACTACGTAGCTCTGCCCGTTTTTCCATCATGGAATGTCCCTTTTGTTCCCCCCCCACACTGGCCGTTAAAAACTTTTTGAAAAGGTGATTTTTCAGTCGGCTACAGGCTCTTTGCTAGGGATGGGCTGCACCTCAATGATGATGGGGCAGCTGTTTTGGGAGAGAAGATGGCTAGAGGGTTGGAGGAGATTTTAAACTAGGTGTGGGGGGGGAGGGTTCAGTAAAAGATTCAGTGGTAGACAGGTTAGATGAGATAGTGGGCAAAGAAAGGGAAAATGGGGGAGGAGATTTGGCTAGGGATACTGTTAAGGATAGGGAGGACCACATGTCATATGTTCAATATGGTGCCAGTATTAAATGTATGTTTACAAATGCAAGAAGTCTGACTGGTAAAATGGGAGAGCTGGAGCTGCTGGTGATGGAAGGAAAATATGATGTGATTGGTGTGGCCGAAACATGGCTGAATGAGTCGCATGACTGGGCAGTAAATATCAGTGGCTATACTTTGTTTCGGAGGGACAGAGGCAATAGAAAAGGAGGAGGGGTATGTCTGTATGTTAGGCAGGATTTAAAAGCTCATATAAAGGAGGAGGTTATGTTAGAAAATGAGGGGCCAGAAGTCGTATGGGTGGAGTTCTTCACCAATTGTAAAGAATCCAGCAAATTAATTGTAGGAGTATGCTATAGACCCCCTAATGTAAGTGAGGAGGAAGAGACAAAGCTCCTAATGCAAATAGAAAAGGCTGCTAGTTTAGGTAAAGTAATGATAATGGGGATTTTAATTACCCAGATATTGACTGGAGCAACGGTACTGCTAGATCAGTTAATGGGAACAAGTTTATAAACTTATTGCACGACAATTTTTTAGCACAGGTTGTTGAGGAGCCTACCAGAAAAAATGCTATTCTTGATTTAGTGATCTCAAATGACCCAGAACTTATAGCAAATGTGCAAGTCATTGAACCCCTGGGTAATAGTGACCATAATGTTATATCTTTTAATGTCTGGTGCAAAAAACAAAAATATACTGGGGCAACAAAAACCATGAATTTTGCCAAAGCTAATTTTAGTGCCTTGAGGGCTGCCCTACAGAGCATTGATTGGGGCATTAGGTTTTCAGCTAAAAACACAGAACAGAAATGGTTGTCCTTTAAAATGATATTAAATCATTACTGTTCTCAATTTATTCCCTTAAGGACTAAACGTAGAAGCTCTAAGAATCATCCTGTGTGGCTTAATACAGAAGTAAAGAAGTTAATGGGAAAGAAGAGAAAGGCATTTAAAAACTACAAATCTGTAGGGACAGAAGCTGCATTTAATGAATATAAACACTGTAATAAATGTTGTAAATCAGCAATCCGGAAGGCTAAGAAAAGAAATGAAGAGTTAATTGCGGTGGAGGTGAAAACTAACCCTAAAAAGTTTTTTAAATATATTAATAGTAAAAAGATGCAGGTTGAGAGTGTTGCTCCATTAAATAATGGTACCAGTATGGTTGTAACAGATACAGATAAGGCAAATGTGTTAAATCAGATTTTTTCTTCAGTGTATACAATAGAGGAGTCTGGGTTCACAGGCTCACTTAATAACTGCACGAATGGTTCAGCTCAATCTAGTCAGTGGCTGACTCAGGATATGATTCAAAAAGCTTTAATACAAATTAATGTAAACAAGGCTCCAGGGCCTGATGGCATACACCCCCGGGTTCTAAGAGAGTTTAGTTCAGTTTTAGACCAGCCCTTATTTCTGATTTTCTCAGATTCACTGTCATCTGGTATGGTGCCTATGGATTGGAGAAAAGCTGATGTTATTCCAATATTTAAAAAGGGATTACGATCTCAGCCTGGCAATTATAGGCCAGTAAGCTTGACATCTGTGGTGGGCAAATTATTTGAAGGCTTGTTAAGGGATCACATTCAAAATTTTGTCCTAATGAATGGCATTATGAGCAACAATCAGCATGGCTTTATGAAGGATAGGTCATGTCAGACGAATTTGATTGCATTTTATGATGTGGTAAGTAAGATTCTGGATAGTGGGGGGGGCAGTAGATGTGATCTATTTGGATTTTGCCAAAGCGTTTGATACTGTGCCCCACAAACGACTGCTTTCTAAACTAAGGTCTGTTGGGCTTAATGAAGTCGTTTGCACATGGATAGGAAACTGGCTACAGGATCGGGTACAGAGGGTGGTTGTTAATGGGACATTCTCTACTTGGAGTAAGGTTCTTAGTGGGGTCCCCCAGGGCTCAGTATTGGGTCCACTTTTATTTAACTTGTTCATTAATGACTTAGGGGAGGGTGTTGTAAGTAATGTATCAGTGTTTGCAGATGACACAAAATTATCCAGCCCAATTAATTCCATCCAGGATGTGGCATCCTTGCAACAGGATCTTGACAAACTGGCAATCTGGGCGGCTAAGTGGCAAATGAGATTCAATGTTGATAAATGTAAAGTCATGCACCTGGGATGTAAAAATATCCAAGCCACTTATACCCTTAATGGGACTGCACTAGGCAAATCCATTATGGAAAAGGACCTTGGAGTCCTTGTAGATGATAAACTTGGCTGTAGCAAGCAATGCCAGTCAGCAGCATCAAGGGCAAATAAGGTCTTGAGCTGTATTAAAAGGGGCATAGAGTCACGGGAGGAGGGGGTCATTCTTCCACTGTATAGAGCACTTGTAAGGCCCCATCTAGAATATGCCGTACAGTTTTGGTCTCCATCACTCAAACAGGACATTATTGTATTAGAGAGGGTACAGAGAAGGGCAACTAAGCTGGTAAAAGGTATTGAAAATCTTAGCTATGAGGAAAGACTGGCCAAATTGGGGATGTTCACGTTGGAGAAGAGGCGCTTAAGGGGTGATATGATGACTATGTATAAATATATAAGGGGATCATATAACAATCTCTCTAATGCTTTATTTACCAGTAGGTCTTTCCAGCTGACGCGAGGTCACCCATTCCGATTAGAAGAAAAGAGGTTCCGCCTAAATATTCGGAAGGGGTTTTTTACAGTGAGAGCTGTGAAGATGTGGAATTCTCTCCCTGAATCAGTTGTACAGGCTGATACATTAGATAGCTTTAAGAAGGGGTTGGATGGCTTTTTAGCAAGTAATGGAATACAGGGTTATGGGAAATAGCTCATAGTCCAAGTTGATCCAGGGACTAGTCCGATTGCCATTTTGGAGTCAGGAAGGAATTTTTCCCCCTCTAAGGCAAATTGGAGAGGCTTCAGATGGGTTTTTTTGCCTTCCTCTGGATCAACTGGCAGATAGGTAGTTAATAAACAAAAAAAAAAAAAAGGTTGAACTCGATGGACATGTGTCTTTTTTCAACCTTACTTACTATGTTACTATGTTACTATGTATATTGTCTACTTGTTCAAGACATTTCCCGAAGTGCATCCCTTGACTCTTTATTTGGATATTGAAAATTATTATAATAACTAGGACATGCCAGCACTATTTTTCTGCTTGATCATCACTTGATCTAGTGCTTTGTGATGTGTGATGTCAAGTAGCTCTAATTTTGTCATATGATACACAAACATAGCTGAGCCTCCTGCAATTAAAACGAGCAACTGTTGTATCACATAAGCAAGTTACATCAGCACATTACTTATCATTCATTTGCACCCCTAGCTCATACCTGAAAATGATACACAACAGTGAATAAATAAAAAAGAAATAAAGAATATTGCTTTTTTAATTAATCAAATGCATGAAGCAGAGAATAGAAATCTAAAGAAGAACTTATTCCAAATGGCTGATTGCAGGATGAGATTCAGTGTTTGGACTGGAGGGTGCAAGACTCACCGGGTCCCCTGCTCCAGCAACAACCCCCCTATAGGCCCCCTGTCCCAGCCATAGGGGACAGTGTGGGTCCATGGAGGCAACAAATGGGTGCAGATCTGGGTCAGTGGGGCCCACTGGGTTTTTCCAAGTGTACCGTCGGCCCAGTCTGACCCTGATCAGATCTTTCATCCCCTTAAATGATACATTATTAAAGTGGAAATACTTGTATCTCACTTGCAAGTTGAGAACCAATCCTGAATATAAAGATATGTTTAAGACTTGGATCCTATTGCAAATTATTACCGCAATATCAAGAGTACAGTCAGTCCCTTAAAATATAAATATTTAATAGTAAATTAAAAGTAATATTTACAAAAGAAACATATTAAAAAGTATCAGTTCCCTGTCTTTCATTGATGCTTCAAAATACGGGTATATGGTCTTCCAATATATCCAATATAAACATTATATAGGGCCAGATTTAATTAAAGGAGAAAAACCTAAAATCTAAATTAAATCCTGCTGAAGTCTATGGGAAAATCTGGAATAGAAGGAGCTAAATATTTATCACTGAATTGAATTTGAGTAATAATCTGAAAATTCTTTGTTTAGATGGTGAGCCCTAAAGGGTAGGTACTTCCTTCCTCTTGTCTCTTTAACACTATGGGGGTTATTTATCAAAGTACGAATTAATCTCAATATTTTCTGCTACACACTCCAATCAAATCCGCTCGAAAATTAGCTTTGCAGGAAAAAAATCAGATTTTCAAGTTTTTTTCAGATTTTTCATCTGATAACTCCTAAAATGTTGGGGTATTGCACGAAACCCATCGCACATCAAAAAAATCATTGGGACTTCTCCCATTGACTTATATGCAACCTCCACAGGTCTGAGATGCCGGGTTTTACTGATTCGGACTTTTCCATCCTCGAGGTTTAATAAATTCCGTAAAATTCGTGATTTTTTAAGTCAGATTTTAGAGGGAAAAAAAATCACAAATTTTTCGTGATTTTTGCATTCGGAGTTTCGTAAATAACCCATTTTATGATTAGGGCAGATTATTCTACACTGGAGATCAAGATTTCGCTGGAATTCAATTTTGTTTTTTGCTATTTTTGAATTTAAGTTTTCCAAACGCACATATTCAAAACGCATTAGGCACAAAAACGTTGAATATAAACAACTGGCAGCTGAAAAGCTGTTGGGTTTCTGCAGAAGTCAAGTGTATGAATGGACGTGATTTTACGGTGCTGGATTTGGAACGATGGGGCATCTCTCACTGGAATGGGTGTTTGTGGAGTATCAGGAATAAATACTTGCCCTAGAGTAGGAAAACAATGGATTAAACCATAATATATATATATAGAATATAGTACAGAAAAATATACTCTCTGTTTTTGTTATTACGCGGGATAAAGCAGCTACAAGGCTATAGTGTTCCACTCACCATTATACATTCACTACCAGTATTTACTAGAGTTCTGGGTGTAGGTTTTGGTTTAACTTGAGAGTGATTTTTGATTTTCTTGAATGCAAAGACATCACCAATTTACTAACAGGCGTAGAGGACAGTTCGCTAGCAAAAGAGACCGTAGCGTAGTTTTGCACCCTATCGCCGGCCAAATTGTGACTCAGGAGAATGATCGTTACTTACGATTTGTAATAAAGGAACAGAATGTCTGTTTACTTTTAACCATGACCAGTTAAGTTTAATTAAAATGATGAGACCTTTTAAAGCCCCAAACAAAAGCAGTTTAGCTTCATTATAGAACTAGTGGTGACCAGTGAGAATTTTTCAATGTGTACAAAATAAATGTATGGAGATAAAACATCTGAAAAGCTGGAAGAAAATGAACACGTCTAGAGGAATGACTGGAATCATTTTCTCCTAATTGATTTTTTCATTGCACAGAGAGGAGGAAATCATGGCCCACGATAATTAATATTTCTTTAAGCATCTCTGCACACAGAGCAGAGTCTCTTGACGCTGCAGCCCAAGGCAAGAACCACGACTTATGTAACATTCAGGTTATCCCACATGCGGACATCAAATTAATCCTAAGGATAAAAAAATGGCTCTTCTTAAAAAAATTAAAAAAAACATTTAGAATATATATTTTTTCTGCTGAAAAGTTAACAAATTAAAGGGGAACAAGACTATATACAGAATAGGAAAGAGAGGCCTGCGTACATTATCTCTAAAAAGATTAGTTAATGGAAGCAAGGAGTGAAAACACCTCATTCAGGTTTGCTTTTCTAGTGGTTCTAACCAGATATATTTTTGGAGAAAATGGGCTGGGGGGCGGGCCGGAGACATAGGGGGCGGCCAGTGATGTCGGGACGGGCTGGTGATATCAGGGGCAGGACTGATGACATGAAGATCAGTGATTGGCTGATCACCATGTCATTCACTTCAATGTCCTGTCATGATTTCCTAATTTGGAAATTCAGACAGGGTTTCACCCGGCAACCCTTCCAAAATCCGGGCTGTTCGGGTGAAATCCGGACAGGTGTCAACCTTACAAGCAAACTTTCTTCTGTATGTCATCATTTTAATAGGATCATGAACATTTATGCACATAGAAAGATTATGGAAGAACATGGGCAGCTAGTTAAGATGGGTGGTATAGACAGAGTAGCTGGTGGTTTGAGTTTACATCTGAGTGCCCTCTATGCACTTTGTCTCCACACCTAGGAGGGAGAGAATAATCAGTAGGTAAGCATGAGTGTATGGGACAGCGATGATCAAATTGTGGGGCCCACCATGAGGACCAGTCAGGATTAAATTCAATGGTGAATTCATATCTCTCTGAAACTATATAAGTGATTATTATTGCCATGTTTCTATATATATCTTTAAATTTGTTATAAAATGAGGAAAGAGCTCATTAGATGACCAAGATAATGTACAAACCCACACGTAACCCTTTGTTGTGACTGTTTCGTAAGAAGGAATTTTTATGCACTGGTAAACTAATATTCTATCTCAAAGGAACCAAACATGGAGGTGCTTCAGTTTGCCTGTTTAGATAAGCTAGTCAAGATATTACAATAACCATAGATTTTCACAATTATCACAAAAGGCAAAAAGTATATTCAGCACTATTAACTATCTGTAAAACAGTGATCCCAAAACAAAGGCTCACTGACCCATTTGATGTTGCTCCAGGGGCCACAAAGCTGGTGATCAATTTTGAATTCTTGTCTTAGAGGCAGGTTAATACGCATAAAGACCATGTGTATGGCCAAGCAGAACCTCCTGCCACTCCACATGGTGCTGCCAAATAGTCAAACAGCCCTTATTTGGCACTCGCTATGGGCTATTTTTCATGCTTGTGGCGCACCAGTAAAAAAAAGTTTGGGAACCCCTGCTTTAAAGCATGATTAAGGAATTCCTATCTTAGTCACCAGTATTTACAAATGCTGTTGAACCCCAGGTTCCACACAAGCTCGCACAGCCCCATGGACTTGATGTTGGTTTTTGCACAAGTCAGAAACCTATTGAGGTAAGAAAGCTATTATAGTGAAACTACAGTAAATAATCTAATAGAGATAACCATGTGGCAAAGCCATTGGGAGAGGGTTGTACATAATTGTACAAGAGCCAGATATGTCCATCCATCCTCTGAATGGACCACTTGCATCTCACTTGAGCCCTCCATGCACTAGAAGTCAAGTCCCATAGCAATTGCACAAGCAATACAACTATATTTGGGACAAGAAAATGTGTTCTTTTTTTCATTCTTCTATTCAATTTACTTGACTTTGACAGACTTGTATCATTTGATCAAATTTTTTTTATATTTCTTGGCCCCAAAAAAACGACTCATCTTGAGCTCATTCATCTTCTGAAACGATGGTGTTCTGCACAGATAGGAAGAAACATATCCGCGGAACGCTCTGCACATCTGTTTTCTGCATTATCTAAAACAAATCACAAAATAACTCAATGGCTCAGAATTCTTTGCCCGACAGGAGCACAAAAAAGGTGGGAACAATAGACTTATTGTAATATAAAATGCTGGACAACTCAGCGGCAGATGCTGGCATCTAATGAATAATAAATGGGCAGCTGAGTTGAGCACTTCCAGTCAGCATTTACGTTAAATTATGTTAAGATTGGGTGATCTTTTACAGTGCTATCAATGATTTTCCAAGCTATAAACAGTGATATACTGTATTTTATGCTGCTTAATACATAAAAAGCCTGCTATACTGGTACAGCAGTGGCAATTGGACTTTCTTGCAAGAACAGTCAGCAGCACACTACATTGTGATGTACAATAAAGTTCATTTAGGTATAGAGCTATCAGAAACTAAACTATTTGGTTGGAGCTGCATTGCATAGTTGTAAGTGCCTAAAAACACCTCAAACCCTTACAGGAATCCAGGAGACCTAAAAGTTTAAAAAGGACAAGGACAGCCAAAGTTGACATTTAATGCACTGCCTATTGCAGCACCTAATGAACATGTGAACCCCCCAGGACAGCTGCTTCTATTCCATCAGCACAAGAAAGATAGAGGTATGTGGCAGTGCCATGACTACAGTACGATGAGGAAGTACCAGGGAAGTGGGTGGTCAACTTGGGTCACAGGGTGTCTGCTGCTTACCATGTGAGAACCTAAAAAACAAAACTGAGAGCAATGCACCATGAATGAAAGCCACTGGGCAATGTCTTGGGTACAGAGCCAAATATGCCTCCCTTCTCCACCACTTCTAAAGTGGCTCCATCCAGACAAGCAATGCACAATGAAGCCACAGCTACTTTAAATTATACATACCAGGCAAGCAAACAAAGTAGTTACATCGACCCAAGAGATTTTGCTTCTTTGTAATTTCTCATCATTTTCTACATAACGAGAATGGTAGGTAACTCGTGCTCACTTTCTTTCTGTACTCCATCATAGCAGGAGGTGGATGTGCCGTAGGACCTGTGGTAGAGCAGTTTAAGATCAAGCCCTTAGGTAACCAATTATTAGTGAAGCTATTGTACAGTGGCCGCTTGAATTTACCAAATTGTAAATTGGCAACATGTCATAGTAAACCAGATTAAGGATAAGATTGTATTGTGGTCTCCAAACCAGCTGGGTGCATGAGTACTTTATACTGCCTGGGAGTACATTTTTCATTTTAATAAACCTTATATTAAGGACCACAGGTGCCCATATCTTTCTTCTTACCACCCCAACTGCTTTCCACAACTGAGAACAATCGGCAAGGTCCCAGTCGCAGGTAACCCTTCTGCCTATAACAGCCACCGTTGGCTTCGGGTGGAGCCTTCCGTTACTCAGATGCCACCAGGTCTTAAAGTGAGAGGACCAGGGCAAAGGCTCTGGGCAAGCAAGGGAACTAGATCGTAGGATGAGGACTGAGGCAACAAAAATCAGAGTCAGGCAGGCCGGGAAAAACAGCAGCACGGTACAAAATCAGGATCCAGAAGAGAAGTCAAACAGGCAAAGGGGTCAGTCTAGGCAGAGTTCAGTCGAAGTGAGGATACAGGCAGGGGGTCAGGAACAGATAAGCAGAACAGAGAGCACATCCAGGAACTAAGCTAGATACACTTATAAGGGGTGTGGAAGGAACAAGAGGTAGGGATTTATAAGCTGGATAGTTGGAGATTTAGAACAGGTGTGGGTAAACAGAGATCACCTATAGCCATCATTCCTAACTGGAAAACTAAGAATATTATTGAAGTGAACCAGAAACATAGCAGTTTGCTCAAATAGGTGAGCGATAAGGAAACGACCTAGTAAGCAGTGGGTTTCTCATTCAAATCCAGCAAGGATGTTACACCTTCAGAGAAAGTCCTGCAGCGGGTTGTGTACCCTGCGGAATGAGGGTAATATTTTCAGATGCGGGTCTCATCTATATTTCTTAAGTTATGTTATATCGTCTATATATTTTACTCCTTTTAAAATTTGACAAAACTTTTTTTTCTGTCTCCGTCCACTTTTGTGACTTCAGGCTTTCAGCAACAGCACTTCCTGTTTAATGGTGGTCGACTAGTTGCAGATCGGATTACGGATAAGGCAGTCGCGGGCCGGGTAGCAGATAAAGTGGGTAAATATGCGGGTTGCTGTTTAGGTTGCGGGTTGAGGGTTCGGGTCAGGTGCAGTTCTCAAAAATTGGTTCTGCGCAGGACTCTACCTTCAGACACTTCCAATGACAACTTAGCTTAGATAGAGATTTTGGCAATCTAATAATGCTCTACCGTTACAGTGGTAAGGAAGGGATCTCATTTGACACCCCCTTCTACCGATTACAGACCTATAAAACAGAAAGATAAAGATACAAGAAACCCAGCTGCTGTGTCTGCATATAAATACAAGATGCGTATCCTTATTCGGTGTGTTTTCATATTGTTAATTAGCATTAAATGTACAGTAAATAAAGTAACTATGAAATGTGTCAGTTTCCCATTTAGGAAACAGTTTCCTATAGCAAATACAGAAGTTAGAAGATTGCGAACCTCCCTCAGGGATTTTCTTATAATCCCTATTTCTGATTTCACCCCTATCAATTCAGTAATTAGATATAGATTCAGACTAGAAAAGGATAAGAGGGAAAGGATTATACATCGTAAATAAGAGGAGTAACAGGGCAGCAAAACCTGTAATGTTACTTATTATAAGGGGAAATTCTTGATATAAAATACCAGTAACAATGCACAATACAATATGTATTTACTATGTGTCACTTTGCCTTTTAGACAATAGCTTCCCATAACAATTACTGCAGCAGGAGAAGGTCTCCCCCAGGGATGAAGATCAATAGTTCTGATTTGCTGCTATCAATTTTGTAATTAGATATGGATTCAAACCACTGAAGGATAACATACAAACAGAAGAAAAACGATTATAGGTCTTATTTATGTAGCCAGGGGCAAAGTGCAAACAACAGGCACAAAATGAATGGCACTATGAGTTGTACCTCAGGGCATGGCATTTTGCAGCCCTAGAATGGAGCTTATAGAGTCTAAAGTTTGGGGATGCCAATGGATTTTCCATCTGCTGTAAGGTACAGAACGCAGCAATACTCCAGATGCTATAATGGGTATTTCCAACCGCAAATGCAGCTCAATGTTGCATGTAGTGACGCCATATGTTAATGGTACACATGCTCCGTCAAAAGGCAAACCAGTCTTGCAC
Organism: Xenopus laevis; assembly: GCF_017654675.1. Classification (NCBI taxonomy): domain Eukaryota; kingdom Metazoa; phylum Chordata; class Amphibia; order Anura; family Pipidae; genus Xenopus; species Xenopus laevis. Next base: position 18,250,406 of record NC_054380.1, on the reverse strand, counting down.
TAAAGGAACTACATGCTTACGGCATTTGAACACCATCACAAAAAAGGAAGTAATCCCGTCTACTCTGCAATTATGGGTGGAAACCATGGCAATTTGCATCAAAAACTTGCACTTAGTAAGCATATTTCTCTTTATGACATACTGTGAGCACAAAATAAGCTGAAGCTCAGGTCCTGGCTGCTGAGGAACCACAAGCAAGTGATCCAGAGGCTTTGCATAACCTTGTTCTCAGCCCCATCGGCCCTACCAAACAGTCCATTCAGATGGACAAATTAGACCTATATCGAACTATTAAGGACACCGGTCAGCCAGTTAAAAAAATAGGCAAGTCATTTGATGCCTGTCCCATACCTGCCACTTCTTAACCCAGCCTGAAGATTTTTTTAAAAAATTTAACCAACCCAACCACTCTGACATCAGAGAGGGACCCTCTCTTTGGTGGTTACATCATTGTATATGGCAGGATATGGAAAGTGATGTTGAGAACAGAGAGGGGCCTTGATAGAAGATTGGCGTATGGCCCAACAACCACCAGCCCCAGCAAGTAATACATTCACCCAAACCCACCAGATCAGTGTTCAGTCATTTTTCTACAAAGCACTAGAAGTCATAGAGATGAAGAAGTTGTGGGCTTGTTTTTTTCATCTCTAGGGCTTAAAAACACATTTTAAATCAATTTATTGCAGGCATTTTAAGAGTAAAAATGCAAACGGTAATAGCATACAGTGCCAGCGAAATCCCAAGATGATGGGAAGTAAAGATTCTCTAAATGAGCAGCTGGGTTCCACATGATAGAGCTACCTGTCACCTGTAACTTTCACTCAAGCATGCATAAAAATACCTCAAGGCATGTAGCTTATCTAGTCACCGGCCTGCCCACATAGATTATGTCTGGTATCAGCATGAAAAATACAGTCTGGAAAATAACTGTCTCCAGATACTCTCCTGCCTCTATAAAAGTATTACAGAAATAGAAACTGCCCCATGGGATTCCACTTAACCCTAAGACAGAATGCTTTAACACATGAAGTGCACACTAAGGGGCAGATTTACTAAGGTCCGAACAGTAAATTCAAAAAAATTTTTGGTCAAAACGAACAAATAAGAATTTAATACCACCAACTGGAATTTGAATTTGAATGTGAGATTTATCACACCTAGACCCTGGAAACAATTCTAATTCGACTATTCTCCACCTAAAACCTGCCAATTTCATGTAGAAGTCAATGGCAGAGGTCCCTTGAACTATTTGAAGATGTTAATAGTAGTGTCTTTGACGTTAAAAAGTCAAAAAAATTTTAGAGGAAAACTCAATTCGATTTTTCAGGTCGGGACTTTTTGATTGAATTTTTTCAGAAATAGCATACCATTCGAATTGTGAATAAAATCAGATTTACTTGAGTTTATTCGAATTTATTCGACCTTTGATAAATAACCCCCTAAATAATTAACTTGATGACATGCTATTTAAAGGGAGACTATAATTTTGAAAAATGATTCAACATAGTTCATTATATTAGTGCGAACACAATAGGGCTCATTCACTTAACCTGATGCAGTGAACAAAGGGCAGCTTTGGATGTTTTTTTCACAAAATGCACCATTTTTTCCCAGAATGCACACATCATTTTGAGCATCAGGTAGATAAAATAAACATAATTGTGTGAGGGTTTCACTGTAAATTGGATGCAGTTACACCAAAATCTGCCTAACGTCATTTCTGGTGTTTGGCGTGCAATTGTGTGGTGTTAGAGTTGCTTACTGTTGTGTAATGGCTGCACGAGCCTTCTAATAAAGCACTGTTATACTCTACTCATCCTCGGCTACCAAAACACAACACAAGTGATGTCTGAGTGCAACTCTTTAGGCACAACTGCGCTGCAGCAACTGACACAGGGTTCTCAGGTTCAGGATGGTAGCTACGGGGTATCACACAGTGGTGTGCATCGAAAAACACAGAAGCAGTCAATTCTGAACAGAAGGCAGGACTATCACAGCTGAGTTTGCTTTACCACATACTCAGATCTTTTTCAATGGGCAGTGGCATAACGTGAAAGCAGCAGCTCACTGTAAAAAAAAATCCTTGAAGGTGCCTGCTTGGCCAGTTACGCACACATTTGTGTCAGGCAACTAAGATAAAGGGTCAGAGAGACTGAGGAAAAGAACTATCATAAACCCAGATGCTGCACCCCTAGGCCCCCACCACCTCTCCTGCCTGAACCCTCTGCACCCCCAACCTCCCCCAGTCAAAAACTGGCTTGTCCAGGTCAAAAATTGGACAGGTGGCAACCCTACCTATTTCTGTCACCAGCTCTGCTTCTTCTGGACCATTGCAATGTCTTCCACTGGGAACTGGGAAGGCGGGAGATTCAAACCACTGTCAAAATCTCCTGTCCAGTCCCCAGTGGTGTTACGGCCAGAATCACCCCCACCCCCCCACCCCAATTTTTTCTGCCCTAGGCCTGGGCCTTTGTGGTCTGTCCACAAATCCGGGCCTGCATAAACCAGACCCCAATGGTTGCAGAGTCTGCTGTTTAGTAGTTACGCCACAATCAGTGGGTCTAGATGCCCATGAAAGCTAACTTAAGGCTTTAAGGCATACTATTAGAGGATCTAGCCATGAATGGCTACCCACACATAGGCCTAGGCTAAAAAAGCACAAGCTACAAAGAATCTGTACTATCAACATACCTAACTTAAGGCAAAGAAGCTCTTCTTCTATCCCAACTACCCTATATAATGTAGGTTTCTGAAGCTGGGACCTTCCCCACTCTAGAAACTTCTTAGGGGATTCCCACCCATTAATATCCTTAGAGGTTGCTGTCATCTCCTGGAGGAGCTCAACATTGCATTAACTATTTATATAAATATTTTCCCCTCCTTATTAATTTTCCAAAACAACTTCTCCGAATATGAAATGTTAAGCTGCCAGTAAAGTTGAACTGTCATGAAGCCTGACCCAATTTCACTATCAATCAGTAAAGTCATTTGAGGCACATGAAGCTTGCAGTGTTGTTCATATTGAAAGCCTTTCACTGAAATGCAATCAAATTCAAATCATTCCTCAAAATTGAAATTAACTTTACATAAAGGATCGATTTTATTGTTTCCCTGCCATCATGCTCTGGTAGAAAGGAACCTGTTTTAAGACAATTCCTCCTCATTAGCCATATGGAATGAACAAGCACAAGTCCTAGCATTTGTTTTCAGGAGTTCACCTTCCTTTATGTTCTGCTGTGGAATCAGAACACTAGTGCAAGGAAAAAGCTTTGAATTGGATAAAACACACACAAACACTGGCTCCTCCGACACAAAGTCATTTAGAGAGGCTTTGTTCAGTGTGAAGTTCATTTCCCATAATTGATCTTTTATACAAAGTGGCACTGTGTGACTACCCATGGGCTAGAAGAATTGAGATGAAAATGTCACACAACTGAGCCATTGATTTTACTTTATGCGGGGCTGGTTCACTTGATGCAAGTTCTTCCATACCTTCCATAAGCCACAAATGTTATGAGAGGCCTAAGAATTTCCTGATGATTGTACTATATACCAAAACCCAAACTGTAATTAATCAGCAGCCATTATGCAGACTCCCACACTCTTTCCCAGCAAACAAAAATACCGGCCAATTTATTCTGCATTCATGGCTCCGTGACTCAGAGTAATAACAATATTTCGCTACATTTCCACAAAGGGGGTAAAGAGCTGCAGGAACACACTCGCTGTATGGTAAATTTGAATTTACTGTACATCGTTTGCTGTAGCAGAAAGTTTAATTGAAGCTTAAGGCATGTCTGTCATGTTAAATGATACTTGTGTGTTCTTTAATGCCACTTAAAACCTGCCCATACATCTGACAGCATTTGGCTTGAAATCGTTTTGATGTGATAATGACACTCAGCAGGTTCTTACAGGAATGGTCATAATGTATATTCATTACCATAAATATGTGATAATTGAACTCTACCTCCTTTCTCTCCCTCGCTTTTCCAGGCTTTCTCATCTTTCCAAATGAGGGTTGTAGGTCACACTGCTTAACAGTTTTTGTTGGTAGGGATCCTCTCTAGGCAACAAACGCTGATTACGCTATCTATGCCTACCAAGTCTACAAATACAAGCTATGAGATTTGCATCTTCCCAGTTTTGGAGATATCTAAAACAGACAGCCTTGGAGAGAGAGGCCAACATTTTATTTGTGAATATATATCTCATCACAATTACTTAATGAGTTATAGGCCTTGGTAACAGTTATGGGAAAACTCTCAGTTATATGATACCTGGTGGGCCCAAGTGTCAGTGGGCCCTCATGCTGCTAAACATTTACATAGTTACATATTTACATAGCTAAATCGGTTTGAAAAAAGACAAAGTCCATCAAGTTCAACCCCTCCAAATGAAAACCCAGCATCCATACACACACCCCTCCCTACTTTAACATAAATTATATATACCCATATCTATACTAACTATAGAGCTTAGTATCACAATAGCCTTTGATATTATGGGGCAAATTCACTAAGATGCGAAGTTGCGCCAGGCGCAACTTCGCCGCACTTCGCCAGGCGTAGTTTCGCCAGCGCCCCGCAAATTCACTTAAAATCCGAAGTTGCGCACAGGGGTAGCGTAAGGTTGCGAAGTTGCGCTAGCGTTGATTCGCTATGTAAAGCAAAGTTACGCTAGCGAAGGCTAATTTGCATACGGCGCAAAATTCAAATTTCAATGGAGGAATACGTATCTGCACTACAAATGCCTAGAAAACCTTCAAATCATCAAATATAAATTTTATTTTGCCCTACACATGTGCCCACTGTATAGGTAAGTTGCCATGAGTCAGGAAATGTAGGGGGGAAGGAGGGGAGCCCCAAAAAATTTTCGATCTTTTTCAGCCTATCACCCATAATGTAGAAAACACGCCAGCTTTTTTGGGACTTAGAAAAAATTTTGACTTTTTTTAAAACAATCCCTATCTACTCTATTGCGCTTCGCCAGGTCTGAGGTGGCGAAGGAAGTCTAGCGTAAAAGGTAGCGTTCAGTACACTGCGAAAGTTAGTGAATTTGCGTAGTTACATCGCTAGCGAAAATTCGCCAGGCGTAAGGGTGCGAAGTAACACTAGCGAAACTACACCAGCGTTCGTTAGTGAATTCGCGCAGTAACGAAAATGCCAAACGCATTAACGCTAGCGTTCGGCGCTTCGGCGCTTAGTGAATTTGCCCCTATGTCTATCCAAGAAATCATCCAAGCCACTCTTAAACTTATAACTTTCAAAGTTTTCATCCACACTATTTAAAGAAATCGTTACCATCAACACAATACACAAGGGTGAAATGAATTGTAAGTGATACCTCTTTATGTGATACCTGACAAAGAAATGGCAGAAGGTTTTTCAGAAAGAGGCTATCCAGACAAGGGACTTGAGGAAGGACTTGGAAAGATTAAACATATGGATAGGAAACTCCTTTTACACCCGAGTAATTTGACTAAGAAAGAAGGAGACAGAATGTTTTTTGTCAGCAAAAATACAAGTGCAAGTAGACGTGTTCAAGATTGTACAAAGACGGGCACCTACTCAAAAATTGTCTTCCCCATATTCCACAATTTCAACAACCTCCACTAATTGCATATCAGAGGAGCAAGGAAATATGGGAACAACTGGTTAAAGCAGATATCGGTCCTCAAAAGAAGGGTACCCAACGGTTTCTACAGCATCCAAAATGAGTTACTTTCCTGTGTTTGCACTGTACTCAGTGCAATTCAGTAACAAAGGGCAATCAATACAACATTAATCATTATTTCACTCGTGAATCATCTTTTGTTATTTACCTATTGAAGTGCCCATGTGGTTTAATTTATACTGGGGAGACCACTCAGAAATTCCGAGATCGGATTTCAAAGCACAAGTCCACTAAGTCATAGGATACATACAAAGGTATAATTATTGTGATCCGTTTTCTAATAGTTCTGTTTTTAATTTTATTCACAAGGTTAGTAATTGGTCTGAGAAATTCACTGAGTGCCGACTACTGGATCTGCATATGAATATGAATCTCAGAAAAGAACTGAGTACCATGTGCAGCATCTGTCGAAAAAAAGTGTCTCAGGTAATACTAGACCAATTTATTTTGTTACTAAGTTCATATTATTCAGTACACAGGTTTATGGACTTACACAAATGGACTTTTTATAAAAATGGACACTATAAGAATTTCTTTTCATGTTGCTCATTATGACGTCATTTTAATTTTAGTCTTCCATCCCTCTAACCAGTTTAGTCTCTGCACTCTCTCCAGCTCATTTATATCCCTCTTAAGGACTGGAGTCCAAAACTGCACTGCATACTCCAGATGAGGCCTCACCAGGGACCTATAAAGGGACATAATTATGTTTTCATCCCTTGAGTTAATGCCCTTTTTTATGCAAGACAGAACTTTATTTGCTTTAGTAGCCACAGAATGACACTGCCCAGAATTAGACAACTTGTTATCTACAAAGACCCCTAGATCCTTCTCATTTAAGGGAACTCCCAACACACTGCCATTTAGTGTATAACTTGCATTTATATTATGTTGGCCAAAGTGTATAACTTGCATTTTTCACCATTGAACCTCATTTTCCAGTTTGCTGCCGAGTTTCCCAATTTAGACAAATCACTCTGCAAAGTGGCAGCATCCTGCATGGAACCTATAGTTCTGCACAATTTAGTCTCATCTGCAAAAATAGAAACAGTACTTTCAATGCCCACCTCCAGGTCATTAATATTAATTTGGCCTATTTCATGGCCATTTCCTATTTTTATGAGAACAAAGAGGCTAAATAGATGGAATGATAGATTAAAGTATGTATAGAAAAGAGACTGGGAAAATAGAGGTTGAGTGAGGAGAGGAATAATAATAGTACTGAAAGTGGGCCTAAGGTCTAAGGTTTTTGGTTGGACCCTGGTCTTAGGTTTTCGTGTGGGCCCCCTTGTGTCCTAGTCAGACACTGGGCATGAGGTTTTGATGATGGTGATCTACAAAAAGATTGACTTAAACCATCATCTTCATCAGATTACCCTTTACTGGTAAACTGTATGGAGTGCCAGGGGCTGCAAGATGCATAGAGGTGCAAGTTCCAATGGCAAGATGCATACTCCTGTGTCTCTGTGGCCTCAGCCACACCTGATTATTGCCAACTCAACATCACGTCAATACAATGATGGGGTCAATTTCCTCTCCACAATAGGTTCAGGCCATGCCCCCCCCTCTGCTAGGTAATTCATTCCTGTGAAACCAATACCAGCTCTATTAAGGCTTCCATCATGGATAAATCACAATTTTTGCAATTTAAATGCATTTTCCTATAAAACTGAACCTTTTCTGGCAGGAAAACAAAAGCAAAACCCTTGAGGTCTGAGGTTGATAGAGAGCCCTAAACCCCACAAGCAACTCTTAAACAGTATATACAAGATGGCACCAATGAAAGTAAGATGACAGTGGAACATAAAGTATGTAGAAAAACACTCACAAATAAACCTATACAAAATCCTATATAAAATATACAGCATAAGATATACAAAATTGTCAGATTCTGTTCTCAAGCTAGCTTGGTCATAGTACCTTGACGAAGAACAATCTGATTTTCTGTGCTGTGAAGAGATATCTCTATGCTCTCTCAATGATAACAACCTTTTATGGCCGAGCCATACGTTCCCAAGTTATAAAAATGTTTGGGATTCTACTCTTGGTGAGTTCCCTTTTTCTCTGTAATAATAAAACAGTATCTTGTACTTGATTCCAACTAAGATATAATTAATCCTTATTGGAAACAGAACCAGCCTTTTGGGTTTATTGAATGTTTACATGAATTTCTAGTAGACTTAAGGTATGAAGATTCAAATTACAGAAAGATCAGTTATCCGAAAAGCCCAGGTCCTGAGCTTTCTGGATAACAGGTCCCGTACCTGTACATGATTTGAGTAAAAGTGGGCATCAGTAGTCACATTTTTACTGTCACAGTCTGAAAATAAAAACGTATAAAATAAATACGGGATATTTATCCCTTAATGAGAAATCTCATGATATTATAAGTGAAAGACACATTCTATGACTACATGCACCAAGTGCTTCTCTACTGATCCCAGAACTCCAAGGTAATATCTGGTGTACAATGGGGCATTTTCTTTGTTTATTTTATTTTAAAGTGATTTTGCACAATACTGTAAGGATACTCTCACTGGTTACTGCCATTATAATATATGAACTTCTGTATTATTAAGGGAATCTGATTTTGTTGTCTTTTATTCCAATGAACAGTACATGTATCAATATCTTTAATGCATATACTGTAGAATGTTTAATATATATCAACAGTTTTGGCATTGTCTCACCCCACAAAATCATTAGCCCTGGCTGAATAATATTTATTCGATTGTGTCTCTACCTCAAGGCAGGTGAGACTGACTTATATCCCAGATGTTCCATGGCAAGCATTGTCACTCCTGGGACTGACATTTTTCCGTTCTAAAATAAAATCTACTATCCCGGACTCAAGTGTTATTCCAATAAATACATTTTCAAGACTAATAGATAGCAGCCCTATGGGAAGCAGTGATTCATAGACTTAAAAATGTAAGTGCAGAGAGGGGATGATAACTCAGAAGGTGCACAGGCAAATATGTGTTTTGTTTTTCCAGCATAATTGAAATTGACCCACAATTTACTACAAGCTGCAGGATATTCTATTACTTCAGTGCTCTTGGAGCAAGAAAACAAATCAATTAAATGTGATATGATGTCGGGAGCAAGATACAAGCATTAGTACACTAAACATTCAACTTTCCTATACACTAAATGGATTCCAATACACGTGAATGAACCAATTCTGGTAGAATTCTCCGAAATGTATGTGTTTCAGAGCATCTAAATCATTTTAGTAGGGATGCGCCGAATCCACTATTTTGGATTCGGCCGAACCCCCGAATCCTTCTCGAAAGATTCGCCCGAATACCGAACCGAATCTGAACACTAATTTGCATATGCAAACTAGGGGTGGGAAGGGGAAAATATTTTTTATTTGTTTTGTGACAAAAAATCATGTGTTTTCCCTCCCAGCCCCTAATTTGCATATGCAAATTAGGATTCGGATTTGGTTCGGCCGGCAGAAGGATTCAGTGCATCCCTACTTTAAAACCTCATAAACAACTGAAACTATAGATGGGTAGACAAAATCCAAATCCAAAAGAACCCTCTTGTTAAACTGGAGTAAGGCTTGTGCTAAAAATACTTATTGGCTATAGACAAGGTTAGACTGAGCTGGTGGGACACCGGGAAAAACCTGGTGGGCCCCCAGCCCTTGTGGGCCCTGCTGGCTCAGTCCCGCCATTAGCACTGCCCCTCCAACCTCCCGAGGGAGGCTGCATCTGCAGAGGAGGGGGAGGGCCTTGCCAATGCGTCTTCGCCACTGGGGCAGGGGGGCCTGCTGCTTTGGGGCCCCCACAGTCCAACCCTGTCTATAGAATTAACATCTTGAATTAACAGGGCAAAGAAAAAAATGAAACTATTTTCAGTTTCCAACTTTCTGGCTCTTGCAAGCAATTGTGGGAGGAGGAAAAAGCAGATTAGCAGATTACCATTCTTCTATTTATCTATAAAACAAGGAACACACAAAAAAGGAGGGATGCACAAATCCACTGTTTTGGGATTCTGCAAATACAGTCACGAATGATTCGGCTGAATACAGAACCAAATCTGAACCCTAATTTGCATATGCAAATCAGGGCTTAAAGGGATTAAAGAGAAACGCATGTGTAGCATTAAAACCTTCTAACTTTCTTGCTTATGTGATAAAAGTTCACCTGAATTTAAGGATTCAAATCCTGCTGAAAAAAGGTGAATCCTGGATTCTGTGCTTCCAACAACGGGCAGATGGGAGGAAATTGTTTACTCAAATCTTGTAATTAAAGTCAGATGATGGAGTGAGTATAAAAAACAAAACAATTAGCCTTTACTGCTTTTGGAAAAGAAGAAACTCTTTTTTTAATTAAAAGAATAAGCATAATGCATTTTAAGATACTTTCTATGTATAAAAAGTTCTATGTTTAAAAAAAACAAGTTAAAAATCGAATTGTTTGAGATTTATTATACCCTGAGACTGCTGAATAAAAAAAATACTCCATCTCAAACCTGTCGAGATCATGTAGAAGTCAACGGCAGATGTCCTTTTTACAACTGGAAGATATCATGATCTGCACTGGGTTTATTACGATAATCTAAGAAATATGTAATTTTTCAGGTGATAATCCAAAAAAGTCTGAGTTTTCAGGCATCAAATCTGAAAAAATCATATGATTCTAATTATTTAAAAATTTTATCAAGAGTTTATAGAGTATTATTTTATTGCTTAATAAGGTCAAATTGTTAATGGGAGATGGTCAAAGTTGTTTTAATAAAATAAGAAAAATTTGGATTTTAGTAAATAACCCCCTTACTGTTTAAGTAATCTTCCAGTACCTAAATTTGCTTCAGAGAAGCCACATTATTGACCTTATATTAAGGAGAATTAGGCTCCCTTAGAAATGCAATTAAAACACATGCATAGTAATTAAAATGTTACAGTCAGCACCATGTACCAGAATTTAAGATTAAGGTTAAAGGTCAGAGCCAGTTTATTACCTACTCACTATTACACATCCCTGCTGAAATTAGGAAGCCTTCAGATACTATTTTACTGACAAGTATGAAAATATATGGTAACAAGTCATCACAGTTAAATGACCCAGTTCCTGTCCTTGGTGAAATCAAGTTATATCATTTACATATCATCTAATTCTCTAGTGTCCAACCAAGGTGCTTTAATTTATTAAAGATAAATAGTAAAAAAAAAACCCTCTCTCCACCACCTCACCGATTCTCAATATTTTACCCACTGATAAAGTGCTTTGTGCAGTTATCAAAAGTTTAAATAACTTAGCATAACATCTCAAATATAATTCATTATTAGTTAATAGGGAATAAGTAAAGTAAATTAATTAACTCATCAAAGTGCCTGTGCTTAAATAAAAGTGTGTTGAGGTAGAGAAATGTGCATTAATTAATTGCCTATATGGGACCAAATGCTCTTGAACCTTAGGTTGTATATATTTCAAAAATAATTTTCTTAAAAATAAAGTGCGATTGCTAGTGCTAAATACAATCTCAGATTGGTAGTGAAAAAATGAATCCGAATTAGTTGTTAAAAAAGCTTAAGATATTAGGTGTTGAGAAAATGAATTCATTAAATATTTAAAAAAAGAGAAAAATACCAAAACCAGCATTTAGGAAATTAAATTAGGAAAAAGAAAATAGTACAGAGATGGAGAAGTCCCAAGAAACTGCTGCCTGATTTTTTTCTAGGCCCTGGGACCCCACACAGAGAGACATGAGGACGCTGGGTACTGTGGTCTCGAGACTAACTTTCTATCTTGAAAGAGAGCTAACCTTCCTTGTAAAACCACAAATCCACCAGTGCCATGTAATAAAACGAGTTATTGAGAAAAATTTTAAATGTGGCTTAGGTAGGCTAGGTTGTTCAATCAAATGAATGAAGTTAAAAACAAAGAGAAAAAAAGCTCCGGCACTTTTATCGGCTTAGCCCTCCTTAACAAAATAGTAATGCTTCATGGGTTCTGACACCAGCCATAAATTAGCATAACATATCTCGCTCACCAAAGATAAAGGGTGGCCCTGGTGCCCACTGCCCCGGACCCTGCTCTTAAGTTTTAATGTTAGATTTCCACATCATTATTCCACTTTGAGAATACGGTAAAAAAGGACTGGTATCTTACACCACAGGCTTCTTGCAGCAGTTTGGTATCAGATATTCATTGACAGTTAGATCCAATATATCTTATACGGGGGCTTTTCTAGCAGATGTATTAGAGCTCACTCGAATAGCTGATTCCAGTACAAACAAAATCATCTGTTTGGGTTAGCTGAGCCTTTGTTCTTCTAAGATGATTTCAAGAAGGCCCTCATAATTTATTCACTTCTTATGGTGGTCATACATGTTACAATTAAAATCTTTCCTGCGACCGTTTGTCAGGATTGTTCGTTTTACTACAAATGTTAAGAACTGAATCGTCAGGTATGCAGGTGGAAATAGAATTTTACCTCTATCCGCCGATAGGGTGCCTTCAAAGGTGTCCAATGAAAATTTTCCATCATGGTCAGTCAATAAGACCAGTGTTATCCAAGGCTTTTGCTGATATCAGTCGCCTTGTCTCCTACATTTCACTCACGATACTTTATTTTGTTAAAGGGATACTGTCATGGGAATGAATCAGTTAAAAGTGCTGCTCCAGCAGAATTCTTCACTGAAATCCATTTCTCAAAAGAGCAAACAGATTTTTTGATATTCAATTTTGAAATCTGACATGGGGCTAGACATTTTGTCAATTTCCCAGCTGCCCCAAGTCATGTGACTTGTGCTCTGATAAACTTCAATCACTCTTTACTGCTGTACTGCAAGTTGGAGTGATATCACCCCCTCCCTTTTCCCCCCCAGCAGCCAAACAAAAGAACAATGGGAAGGTAACCAGATAGCAGCTCCCTAACACAAGATAACAGCTGCCTGGTAGATCTAAGAACAACACTCAGTAAAAACCCATGTCCCACTGAGACACATTCAGTTACATTGAGAAGGAAAAACAGCAGCCTGCCAGAAAGCATTTCTCTCCTAAAGTGCAGAGCACAAGTCACATGACCAGGGGCAGCTGGGAAATAGAAAAAATGTCTAGCCCCATGTCAGATTTCAAAATTGAATATAAAAAAAAATCTGTTTGCTCTTTTGAGAAATGGATTTCAGTGCAGAATTCTGCTGGAGTAGCACTATTAACTGATGCATTTTGAAAAAAACATGTTTTCTAATGACAGTATCCCTTGAAATAATATCTGTGCGTGTATAGCCACCTTTATTGGCAATGTTACACTATTACACAGGGGTGATGTCATTTAACTGTTGCAATCTGCTTTAGAGTCTGTTAGTATAACTTTATTAGTGCTAAAAATCCATTAAGAATTATATTTGCATTCCAGAGCTGCCAAACCTACATCAGAACCAGGAAGGCCTGCTGTACCAACCCCGATGAGTGGCGACATCTAAAGATCTACTCAAGCCCTCTACAATATCTCAATTTTAAAACAAAGAAAACTTCCATTTATAAAGTTCCATAAGTGTCAAAAATCACATTTGTCTAGATCTTGTACTATGAAATTCTTCTTTCCCAGCATGTCTACTGTCATTAAACATCACAGACTGCACACAAGTCATAACGAGTTTGACGAGCGCGCACGGAGAGACAAGGAAGATACTCCCACACACTGTAAATCTCAGACAGAATTTACAAGTACTGTTCTAAAATATTAAACATTTGCATAGCTTTGAACGGTATTAGGGTTGTGTGTGTTATTAAAATATCATATCTGTCATATACTCAAGTGCATTCATTTTAAAGCACTAAGCACTTTAAATAAGTCAGAAGCATGATTTCAAAGTAAATGCCTTACATAATATATACATATTTTTTTAAATAAATTCAGTTTCTAAATCTATAACTATATTAATATATTCCTTGTACTGTATCGCAGGTCTGTTTAGAGGTTACTAATCAGATATTTGTTAAAATACACAGCATAATGATATATCATCCATTATGACTATCCAGATGGGTAGATAGAATGGTTGTTCATCTACAGCATCTTCTGGTTTGAAGAGCAGTTTAAACCAGAAGTCAACCAGAACTTCATCCATACACTAATAAGCACTACTGGCAGACTACATTTTCTGTTCAGATAGACTAGATGCAAACAGCAGGTTATGTGCCAAATTGTCTTTCAAGGTACCTACTGTATAAACATAAGGTTGTCATGCTGATGATTTCAAGAGTCCAGTGACCAATTTGGGACAATCTTATAATGGAAGTTAAACATATACCATGCTTACAAGCAACAAGTTGCTCACCAACCCCTTGAATGTTGCTCTCAGTGGCCTCAATGCAGGTGCCTATTTTTTGAATTCCAGGCCTGGAGTCAACTTTTGGTTGAATAAAAAAACAGGTGTATTTCTAAACAGAGCCACTTGTAGGCTGCCAGTCCACACAGCGGCTACCTAATTCTCAAATACAGTCCTTATTTTGAATCCACAAGGACTTTTTTCATGCCTGTGTTGCTCCCCAACATTTGAATGTGGCTTATGGGTAAAAAAAAAAAAAGGTTTGGGGACCCCTCACTTAGACAGTTAATCAAGTGCTTTACTAACTCCAGAATACACTTTAATTCCCCCAATGCAACAATGAGTCGATATATACATAGAAAGGCCATACCTATGATTATCAGCCTCGAGGTTAACTTGAGTGTTAAATTGAACAAGTGATTTTCCCATAGCAAGTAATTTGTTGTAATGGACAGCACATTGTTCATTACACTGAGAGGAAGAAAAGGTGCACGATAATAAACAATATATCCGTGAAAAGACCAGCAACACCGGGAATTTTCATTAGCAGAAAAAATATATATTATACAGTAGTTTGTGCAACGGACGTGACGTTTTGGTCCCCAATGATGATGTCACTTGCACATACTATAATATATTTTTTTTGGTAATGAAAATTCCCAGTGTTGCTGGTCCAGAATTCTCAGGACCTGGGCCTTTCCGGATAACGGCTCTTTCCATTATTTGGATCTTCATACCTTAAGCCTACTAGAAAATCATGTAAACATGAAATAAACCCAATAGGCTGGTTTTGCTTCCAATAAAGGATTAATTATATCTTAGTTGGGATCAAGTGCAAGGTACTGTTTTATTATTACAGAGAAAAAGATTTTTTTGGATAACATGGAGTGTTTGGGAGACGGCCTTTTCGTAATTCAGAGCTTTCTGGATAACAGGTTTCCAGATAACAGATTCCATACCTGTATATACTGTATATTTAGTTATAAATTCGGTAAATAAAAAAAGCAGAAGACATGAACTATGCACTGACCTTCCCATGAAGCTGTACATAGTGCTAACACAGTGGGGCAAAGCCGGAGGATCTAGTCCATCCAATCGTACAATAAGGGCTGGGAGGACATATGGGGACACATATTTCACATAAAAGAATAACACCTGAGCCAAGGCCAAGTCCCCCTGCAAGAACAAAAAAAAATATTTATCTCTAGATCATAAAAGAAGCAGGTGTAATAAGTTCAGGACAGGTGGCAATATCAGCCCCAAAAGTGACACCGCTGTTACTGCAAATTGATATAACAAGACTCCGCATGGAGACGGCATCATGGGCAAGGCTTTCACTCTCTATCCTGCTGGGATTTTTTAAAAAGTGTTTCTTGTGAATCTGATGGAAAAACTTGGAAAATCAATGAACTCTAAAGGTAAAAGGTTGTAATTGATTATATACATTGCCTGACAGTTGGCTTACTCCAATTAAAAGCTATGCAGTAAGGCACTTATAACAAGACAAACGTAGCAACAAAACTACAAGTTTTGAAAGGATGATGACTTAAAGGAGAACTAAACCCTAAAAATGAATATGGCTAAAAATACCATATTTTATATAATGAACTTATTGCATTAAAATACCATGAACATGAAAATTGTATACACGCTTCGGCATACTGAAATAAGAAACTTTCTAAATACAATCAATTAAATATTCTGTACCGTTTCGGAGATAATCAAATTTATCTTCACTATCCCTCTCTCAGCATCTGTTTCTCTTCATTCTCTCTTCATGCAGCAGTTGGGTGTCAGATATTCATTGACAGTTAGATCCAATATATCTTATTGGGGGGCTCCTTTCGCCTAGAAGATGTATTAGAGCTCACTTTTAAAAAATACCCAGACATCATGTCTCTCTACATGCAGGATTTATGCAAAAGGCAGTTATTTTGTTTGTACTGGAATAAGTTATTTGATTGAGCTCTAATACATCTTCTAGGAAAGGAGCACGCCTATAAGATATATTGGATCTAACTGTCAATAAATATCTGACACCCAACTGCTGCAAGAAAGAAGAAAGAATAAAGAGAAACAGATGCTGAGAGAGGGATAAACGTGATTATTTCAGAAACAATGCAAAATATTTAATATTGTATTTAGAAAGTTTCTTATTCCACTATGACACAAAACAAAAACTGTGGTACCGTGTTAGCCAGTAGCAAAAAATAACAAATAAAAAAACAAACAAACAAATACAAAAAGTATTGTACAAGTGGTACCTATATTGGCTAATAATAAAAATAGGTTGCAAGCTTTCGGAGCACCAAGACCCTTTGGTCAGGCAAAATACCTATTTGTTATTATTTCAGTATGACAAAGCTTATATTAAATTTTAATTTTCACGATAGTTCCCCTTTAACATAAAATTATATTCTTATTTTCTATTCAAGATATTAAGCAATCTAAAGGGTACTTGCATTCTTCAATAAAGCATGTAAAAAAAACTATACTACGTGCAAACTACAGGCAAACACGGAATGAGTGTTAAGAGCAGTGAGGTCAGGAGGGGAAGAACTGGTTGATGCTGAATCTTTTTACGGATGTTTTCAAAGTCATGAAAGACTGAAGGTCAATAAAAGTTATACTGTCATGGGAAAACATGTTTTTTTTTCTTCAAAATTCATCGGTTAATAGTGCTACTCTGCACTGAAATCCATCTTTCAAAAGTGCAAACAGATTTTTTGAAATTTTGAGTTTTGAAATCTGACATGGGGTTAGACATATTGTCAGTTTTCCAGCTGCCCCCAGTCATGTGACTTGTGCTCTTATAAACTTTAGTCAATCTTTACTGATGTACTGCAAGTTGGATTGATACCACCCCCCCCCCCAGCCCAGCAGCATAACAAAAGAACAATGGGAAGGTAACCAGATAGCAGCTCCCTAACACACGATAACAGCTCCCTGGTAGATCTAAGAACAACACTCAATAGTAAAAGCCAAGTCCCACTGAGACTGATTCAGTTACATTAAGTAGGAGTAATAACAGCCTGCCAGAAAGTAGTTTTATCCTAAAGTGCAGGCACAAGTCACATGACTGGGGCAGCTGGGAAACTGACAATATGTCTAGCCTCATGTCAGATTTCAAAATAAAATATAAATCTGTTTGCTCTTTTGAGAATTGGATATCAGTGCAGAGGTCTGCTGGAGCAGCACTATTAACTGGTGCGTTTTGAAAAAAAAAACATGTTTTCCCATACCCTTTAAGGTTGGCATGAGAGCTTATTTGATCTCCTCAATATTCTTGGAACCACAGAAGAGTAATAACAATGTTTTTCATACACCGGTAACCTTGTTATAAGGTAAAGTGAGGCTTGACTAGCACTGTATTACAGAGAAAGGTGCTCGAGCCTTAAAAACCCTGCAATATGCCTGCCGCGTATATGTCTTAATATTCTATAGCACTGTCGAAATGTGTTGCTCTTTTTCATACTTTGTTTTCCGAAAGCTAGGATAAATCCTTAAATAACAGTATTATACCCTGTATATTAATTTATTATAAATTGATAGAGACAGCATTGCAAGCCAAGGCTGAAATTTAACATTACAATTTACAGTGCCTTGTCCGCCTCTCTTTTTTTGTCTTTTCATGCTCAGCAGCAAGCATTTCATCAGTTTTGAGACAAATAGCCAGTGACCTCAAAAAGGATTTAGTGCAAGTATATAGCATGTGCCCGAGAGGAAGTTGCTATTGACTACAGCAATGAATTTAGAGCTGAGGGATATTAGAAAGTACATGACAAAGGCAAGTACAGCCTCCAAACAAAGCTCTCAGGACACAAACAATGGATTTTATTTTTGTCCGTTGAGTTGCTAAAACATATTTATTAACACTTGGTGAGTTATTGTTCTTTTGCCAAACCCACAAAAGGACTAAGGAATAAGTGTTTCAAATGGTTTAATTCTTACTAACGAATGTTTCCTTTTAAATAGATTTAGGGGGTTATTTATCAAAATCCGAATTTTTTCCGATATGCTAAAATAAAAAAGTCCAACCAAACTAGAATACACTATTTGACCTTATTTAAAAAGCACAATTTAATCGGATCAGGGGAAAACTCAATAAAATCAAGCAAAAACCCAAATCGTACTTTTTTTCTGAGGTTTTTCCAATGTTCTTGTTTTTTTCCTGGCTTCTTCCGGAAAAGTCAGACATTTTTGGATTTTTGCATGAATAGCCCTAAATAGTCAGATTTTTGGGCTAATTCCAGCGCAGACCACAGAAAATTCCAAATAGGATAGGGACCGTTCCCATTGACTTATATACAACCTCAGCAGGTCTGAGATGGCGGATTTTCTGATTCTGACCTTGGGGTATAAAAAATCTCGAAAAATTTTAGGTTTTTTTTCCACTAAAAATTTGGATTTCATAGTAAAAAAAAACCTTGAATGTTTTGAGTTTTTGCCATTCAGACTTTAATAAATAACCTCCTAAATCTGCATACTGTAGTTCTATAAAGTATCCTTATAGTAAACAATATAAATCTAGCCAGTCAGCTGCAGTTTGAGCCAAATGTTGTCCGTGTAATGGTTCCCCGGATACTCCGTCCTAGGCATCCAAGTATTATATAGATAACTCAAAGAGGTTGGGAATTATACACTTAGGCAGAAATTGTCTGCTATTGTGCATTTATTTTTGTCCACACGACATGTTTGGGCTACTTGAGAAAGGGCCTTTGTAGCCCGAAACATGTCGTGTGGACAAAAATAAAAGCACAATAGCAGACAATTTCTGCCTAAGTGTTTGATTCCCAACCTCTTTGAGTTATCTATATAAATCTAGCATAGTGAACGGATCACTAATTAAAAGGCTATATATATACTGTATATATATATATATATATTTTAAGAGGAAAAAGTTCCCTGGCTTAAAAAGGCTGCAATCAAACTTAATGTGTAACTTAGAAGCATAAGACATATTACATCGGGGTTATAATTGCTGCAATAATTGCAATATACACAACGTTTGGTTCATTAGTCTATAAGTGCCAAGACAGAATCTAATACGGTGCTAGTGCTTCAGGAGGAAGGATTTGAGTTTAGTATTGACAAGACTGAGTGGTTATCCCTTCAGAAGGATCAAGGATGCAATTCGACAGATAAGAAGCAGCAAGTGGCAGTGGATGCTCTGAAAAGGCAGTGGATGATAAGAAAAAAAAAATCAGTAAAATAAGTGGAGGTGGAGAAGGAGTGAAATGATTAAAAGTTATAAGGATTTGGTAAATTATTCTTTGCTTAAAGGAGAAATAAACCTTTGCTCCCTCCATTGCTCCCCCTCTTCCAAGCCCTGTGTTGCCCCATGAAGAGGATCAGAAGCAGACAGAAGATGGCACCTTTGAACTCCGCCACGCAACTCTGCAGATGTATAGCAGGTTAGCAGATGGGGATTTCTGAAAGAATACCTGCTGTGTGGAGGGAGCAGTGGAGGGGTGTGGAGGAGGGCAAGGGTTTAATTCTCCTTTAATGATTTTAACAACCATGAAGCAGCCTCTCTCTCCCAGGAGGATTCTTGCAGCAGATCTGAAAGATGGGGACATGGGAGTGTTTTCTCACCTCAATAATCCTGAAACATTTTGCAAATCTGAGCAGGGCCCTCTTGTACCTCCTGTGTCCGTTTGTATATGTGGTGCTATGAAATATCATTGCACTTGTTAGTTATAAAGTATAGTAAATATAAATAAGGCTGTTTCTATAGAGTGCAAAGTGGAAAAGAAGATTCCATGAACCATTAAATTATGGGTGTGAAGAAGGTTTGTAACACAAGAGAAGACAAGACAGAAGCTTAGAGAAAAGCAATAAGCTTGACATTTTTCAATGAAGAATGGAGAACTGCAGAAACTAGGGAAGAACTAGAAATATGTGCAAGACCTGAGACAGAAATACAATGTTTAATTAAAATGTAGGACAATGTAGACAACATAGTAGACAAAGTAGGATCAAGTCAAGTTTGTTCTTGTTTGTGAGATTGCTATATCATGGGCAATGGGGCATGGGCATCAACAGTAGAGGACAGAATAGGAGTTGACAAGTAAATAAGAATCTAAGCAAAACATAAGGGAGGACAGATTAGAAATGGGTTACCAAGAGAAGATAAATAAATAATGAAGGCATCCCAAACCAAGATTAGATAAGGAGAAGAGTGTAAGACAAAAAAATTGACAAGGAGACGTTTATAAAATCACTAATAAGTGGGTAGAAGGTTAGGTTTTTGGTGAAGGCCTGATCAAAGGAGGTGACCATCATAGTTTAAAATTTTCAACTGACGGACTGCAGAACAAAGAAAAATTATTTACTTTCAAAAGCATTAAACAAGGACAATGAAAGCAATATACAAATCTCTATATCATCCTAAAAGTGCACTGCTGTGTGACCTAATTCTTCCTTTTTTTTTTGTTCTACAGTTCTTCATTTTGGCATTTATACTGTGATCTGATTGCAAGGGTCACTAACCCTAGATAGAACACATAGACAATCAATATTAATAATAACAGTAAAGACTTAGGCTTACAGTCAATCTGCTCTAGGGTCATTGATCCCTACAGTCCACTAGACAGTACAAAACCTGAAAAATAAAATAGAAGATTCATCAAAATGTTGCTTCAATATTGTTCATTTACAGCAAAGCAAAGTTAACCTCTATTTTAAGGTTGAACTATACTTTACATAGACACCTTATTTTGTCGGATTCCTGTATTAACTTCTTGTTGTTACACTCTGACACTGCAGAGAGGTATTCAGGTGGTAATAAAGTAAGTAATAAGTAAGGAGGGAAGCCTGGGGTATAGCCTTAGATGGCAGGACAGTCTTGAAGCCATTAGGAATACAAGGTTTAATGAAGATTAAAGTTACAGAACAGGTGCAAACAAAAAGCATAGGTGGTGACGAATAACAATAAGAATCGTAGTCAGGTATGGGCCAACGTCAAAACTGGGGAATCCACAAAGGTAAGAATCAGGCGGGGACACAGGAACTCAGAATAGTGTACAAGAACAAGTCATGAAGGGAAGCTAACAATGGCCAAACCCTGAACAAAGGTCAGGCCCGGGTTTATAGAGGGTCATAAAGGAGCGATGGGAAACATATGAGAGTAATTTGGATCAGCGCCTAAAGCAAACGGAGAATGTGAAAAACAACACAAAAATATGGTGTAATATTTTGGGTTCTTTCTGGAGCACCCTGTGCTGGAAAAAAAGTTGCTAGTGTGAGTTTCCCTTTAGAAGAGACTTTCCTTTTCATTCCATTTGTGTATATAATTAGATCAAAGTTTTTTTTCAGAAACCTTCTGCAAGTTTGGTTAAAATACCTACTTACAAGATTGTAGTAGAATTAACACATATAGTAGTGATCACCAGTATTCTCTCCTTCTTCCCAGGTCACTGTTAGAGTCCAACATAGGGATACAGACATCTCATAGTATTTAATTCTACTAAAATCTTGTAAGTAGGCATTATAACCAAAATGGTGAAGGTTTCTGAAAAAACTTGATCTAATTATATACACAACTGGAACAAAAAGGAAAGTCTCTTTTAAAGGGGAACTCACACTAGCGACTTCTTTTTCCAGCACAGGGTGCTCCAGAAAGAACCCAAAATACTACACCATATTTCTGTTTTTCACTTTCTCAGTTTGCTTTAGGCGCTGATCCAAAAAAATTTGATATGACCTTTTTACGCAGCTGAGAGACTGAAAAGGAACGACAAGAGAGAGCTATTCTGAAGGACTAACTATTCCTAAACTGTATTATTTTACTGTAATGAGATGGGTGGAGAGAAGGGAGGAGACAGACTGGAACCAGGCAGAAACGGGAAACACATACATGAGGAGAACAGGACCAGCCAAAATCGCAGCGAATTTGTGCCTGGCGAATAAATTCGCCCATCACTAATAAAGTATATACAGTATATGCTGACACAAAGATGCTAGAGTCAATTTCATCAGAAATGTATTAAAATGCATAAAAGGGATGGTAAAACATAGTTAAATGAAAAGAAAAGGGAAAAGTGCTGCCTATGTTTAGCTCTGATAAGCTCCAAGAACCTTTGAACAAATATTTTTGAATATTACTAGTGGTTCTTTTGTACAAAACAAGCTAGCTCTTTTTAAGATATCTGGTCAAAGTCACATACTGTAAGAAATGGACGTCCAGTCCTTAGAGCCTTCAAAAACCTACAAATGTTCCATGTGGCTGCTCTGTAGAAATATTCCACTGGGACATTACAGCCTAAATATTCAAGTGTAACCTGTTCCTGCGCCAGATCCTCTCCTGCTGGATGGTCTTTTGTTACATTCCTATACTTGACGAAATGATGATCAAAGTTCTTAATTTGAAGAATAAGTCAATTTTTTTCATAATTCTTCAGCCATGTTTCAAGTTCTATTTTTGGAAACAATTTGTTAAACAATTGATAAAACGAGACATATAATGGATCAAAATAATGTATAACAACATCTCCCTAGTAGATTATGGGTTACACACAGACCCTTAAGGCTGGAGGAAGACTGACACATAATGCTGCCCCAAAGTCCAACAAATCCTAAAGCCAAACTGAATCTATATTGAATCATAGATTACTTTCAGTGATGCTGTTAAAAGCCATATGACATCTTATTTTTATCAGTGTATATATAGATCTGTGAGGGATTAGCCCAATGACCTGCAAGTCCTATGGCATGGGCACAGGCTACAGAAACCCAATAATAACTGCACAAATGAATAGCAGCAAGTTTTGTTGCAGCTATTGTTTTTTGCAAATGAGGAGTAAAGTCCCCCAAAAATCCTATGAGAGTGTCTCGCTCTAACTACTGCAAAAAGTATTTCCCTGTCTGCCATGGGATCAGTGTCGGACTGGCCCACAGGGATACCAGGAAAATTCCCGGTGGGCCCAGGTGTCAGTGGTCCCTCATGCTGCTAAACATTTGGCCTATTTCATGGCCATTCCCTATATCTATGAGAACAAAGAGGCTAAATAGATGGAATAATGGATTATAGTATGTAAAGAAAAGAGACGGAGAATAGAGGTTGAGTGAGGAAAAGAAGAATAATAGTACTGAGAGTGGGCCCCTGATCTATGGTTTTTGGGTGGGCCCCTGGTGTCCCAGTCCGACACTGCATGGGATTGAGGCTACCTGCATAGTCAGTTAAATTTAGGGTCCCTGACACTGTTTACATGAAAGCCTGGAATAGCAGTCTAAAAGTGCTAATATCTGAGACTGTGAAAAATAAAAAAAAATATGTAAAACTGCAAAAGTTTACATTGTTTAATTTTGTTTAATTAATGTTTTTTTTTAATTCAGGGCAGGTAGATAAACTTAGTTTAAACTTAGGAGAATTTTCAACAGACATTGCATTCCTGTGTTTTTAAAACCACACAACACCCTGAGACAGAAATTGGTACACCCAAAAGACCCGACAACTAAGCACAGGAAAAGTAATGGGGTTCATGCTGTCCAGTGTAGTGAAGAATGCTCAGATCTTTACATTTGGGAGACTAAGCTCATTGCTCAATAAGTGAATGATCCAGCATAGGAGGACGGACTCTTCAGGTCAAGACTCAGCAGTCTATCTACATCTAAATTTAAAGGGACATGCCTTTGAACATGACAATGTACATATTTTGGACCAGGAAGACAGGTCATTTGAAAGAGGTGTGAAGGAGGCCATGTATGCCAAATTGGAAAAACCATCCCTGAACAGAGGAGGGGCCTACGACACCGCTTGTCATCAACATACAATACCACTATGACCTCCTTACCCTGATGGTTTTACAATAATCCACACTTCACACTTGTACTTTAAATAATTAACACCTGACTCTATAAGGATCATGTTATCATTGTGAATAGATTACACTTTCACATATCAAGTTTCAGCCAACACCAAATGAAGAATTCCATGGGACCATTGTGATTGGATGTCTTTGACTTTACTACCCTTAAAGGAGAAGTAAACTCTAAAATTTAAAAAAAAAACCTACCCCCCTACCCTACATAGACCCCCCCTCCTTCCTCCCTCCCTCCCAGCCTGTTACCCTGGGCAAATGCCCCTAACTTTTCACTTACCCCTCGGTGCAGATTCAGGCATTGGAGTTCACAGGCGCCATCTTCAGCTGATTTGGTAATCTTCAGAATGAGACTGGCACTTTGGCAATTTTCATGAGTTTTGGCGCATGTGCAGTTGTCAAGTCAGTCTCATTCCGAGGATTACCAAAGAGAAGAAGATGGTGCCCGTGAACTCCGGTGGACAGAATTTGCACGGAGGGGTAAGTAAAACGTTAGGGGCATTTGCCCTTGGTAACACTATGGCTAGGGGGAGGGTCACTGTATGTAGGGTAGGGGGTAGTGTTTTTTTTAACTTTAGGGCTTGCTTCTCCTTTAAGGGTTTAAATTCTAGGTAATTTCCCTTGAACCCAGCTGAACTGAATATGCCCCTAAGATAACTGGTGAAATGTTTTCAAGAAAACTCAGAAGTTCCAGTTGCTTTAGAATTCATTTAATGTTCCAACTTCCTGGATACAATGAGCAACTATGAAAGGAGGAGATGATAGTTAATAAAATGACCAGAAGTCTACATAAGTGTCACTGAATAAATAAATCCTCACCATCTAAACGTGTGGCACGGGGAGGGGGGTAAAAACATGTAAAATAAAACAGTGATTGCTTTATTACAGAAAAGGAAGGGAAATTTCATATGTAATAGGCATAATACATTTTTGCACTCAAAGGTGTATTTATTAAGAGAGGAACACTTTACTGAGAAATTTTTCAGCCTCCCAATGCAACAGCAACTGATATGCAGCACCAATAGTGGTTGTTTCAATGCCTCTTTACTGCTAGGGCACCTCTGGCTCCCTGTACTACCTGAAGGGTGGCTCAATCTCTTGCTCTATCAACCAAGTGCTGCAACACAATCTCGGCTCAGGAAAGAGCTCTCCCACCAACCCCGTTTGTAATACCACAACCCTCATTGTCTCTTCTTGTGTTCTGGAATCAGAACACTCAATATAAGGTTCTCTGAGTAACCAAAATATCAGCTCCTGTGCCATAAGTTCTTTTTGATCTTTTCTCAGAAACCTCCTCCCGTTCTCAATGAAATTTTTACAAACTCGTAATCAAGAAGACAAACCATTACTCTTTATATATCCCATGACTCTTCCACCTTATTTTGACCTTGACCATTTTCATCCTCGGATTTACAGAAGCTCTGACTGCTCTCACAATGTAATCAATATCTTAAATGGAAGGGATATTGAAGTTACTTCTCACATCTCCTCATAACCAAAATGAGTTAAACTGACAGCCTTATCTCACTGTCTCAGTCAGCTGGCTTATGAATCCTTTATTACAAAAGAAGACTGATATACACAGTGGCATAAGGTACATACAAGCAGTTCACCATACCAATGGAAATGCTTAGAAATACTTTTTGCATCAACCAGTAGCATCCGTATTTGTCCTACAGAGTGAACAAAGTACCCTAACTGGTGGCCTAGAGCTGTGTCACCCATTTCTTATCCATACATTCACCCATCTGCCTATCACTTCTCCCAGTAATACTGATCAATGTCCTTGAATATATGTTATTGGACATTACTTAATATGTATTGTTAGATAAAAAGCTACATAAAGACCAATTCTTTGAAATTGGCAAACCACCAAGAGCAGGTTGGCTGCATCTCCTGTATATAGTGTCCATATTTGATGTGTTTCCAGCAAATTGATCCAAAATTTTCACAATCTGCGAATAAAACGAAATGCTTTTTTTTTGCAAAGATCTATATTGAGAAACAGAAAGAAATATTGAAACTATGTTTAGAGATCTTAAGGGAACAGTAACCCCAAAAAGTGAAATTGTTTTAAAGGAACAGAGCAGTGTAAAAATAAAAACTGGGTAAATAGATAGGCTGTGCAAAATAAAAAAAAATTCTAATACAGTTAGTCAAAAATGTAATATATAAAGGCTGGAGTGACTGGATGTCTTACAGTACAATGTCTTATTGCTCTGCAGTGGTACAACTGGTGTGTTTGCTTCAGAAACTCTACTATAGTTTATATAAACAAGCTGTTTAGCCATGGGGGCAGCCATTCAAGCACAGGATACACAGTAGATAACAGATAAGTACTACTATAGTTTATATAAACAAGCTGCTGTGTAGCCATGGGGGCAGCCATTCAAGTACAGAATACACAGTAGATAACAGATAAGTACTACTATAGTTTATATAAACAAGCTGCTGTGTAGCCATGGGGCAGCCATTCAAGCACAGGATACACAGTAGATAACAGATAAATACTACTATAGTTTATATAAACAAGCTGCTGTGTAGCCATGGGGGCAGCCATTCAATCACAGGATACACAGTAGATAACAGATAAGTACTACTATAGTTTATATAAACAAGCTGCTGGGTAGCCATTTTACTGCTTTAATTTTTTTAGTGTTACTGTTCCTTTAAAGGGGTTGTTCACCTTCCAAACACTTTTTTCAATTCAGTTGTTTTCAGATTGTGCCCCAGAAATAAAGACTTTTTTCAATTACTTTCCATTATTCCAAAATCTAAGTGTAAAGTTGAATGTTTGTGTCTCTGGTGTTTGAGTCTGACAGCTCAGTAATTTAGGTGCAGACTCTAAACTGTCACTATTTTACAAAATGTAGTTGATACATTTCTCACCAGCATCTCTGGAGTATTAGCAACTATTGTATCAAATCTAACAGCTGCCTGTGATGAAACCCAGAGATTCTGTTCAGCAGGGACAAAGATAAGAAATGTATCAACTAAATGTATCCATTTAGAACAGTTTACAGGGTCAGCGACCCCCCCTCCCAGAGCTGCTTCAGAAGGTGAAAAATGACATTTTGCACTTCAATATTAGAAAAACGGTCACACATAGAAAATAGAAAGTCATTGGAAAAAGTCGTTATTTCTGGTGATCTATCTGAAACCAACTAGTTGTTTAATAATGCTCTTTTATTCAATGTCCCTGCATGTAATGTATATATTATAAACATCATCTTAGATTGAAAATAGGGGAAACTGAATTTATAAAGGTTACATTATTAACAAAACTAAAAGTGAATAAAAACAAAGGCAATGCCCCACTGCTTATATACTTCTTTCAGAATAAACATTAGTAACAAGATCAATCGCAGTTGCTAAATTAATAGATGGCACTGCATGGTCCCTGCTGCCACCTTCTGGCCCTGCATCATTTAGACTTGGATTAAAAAAAAATAATTGCTGAATCTCCATTATTTCAAAAACAAATCCATTGTTAAAGAGTGAAATTGACTTGCCATCAAGGCTATTTATAGAAGTGAATGCATTATGCAGCATGTCGACGGTAAATAGTTAGCCATTTCAACATATAGAAACATGATAGTAAAATGCAATACAAAGGTTAAGGTCAATTTGCTCATACAATATTCTTCATCTTCTGGGACTGAATCATTTTGCCACCAGTGAAATCACATGACTTTGAGGGTTTGGTTTGGGTTTGGCTAGACGTGGCTGAATGCAAATTATACAAAAAATACCAAAAACAAAATGCTAAACAAAAGGGATGGAATTATCCGAAAACAAATGATTCACAATAAATTACAAGAGGGGCATATATTTACCAATTTGGATGTTATGAAACAACATAGGCCACATACATATTAAGTATTCTACAGTCAGCTGCAAAACTCATCACAAGTTACACAATCAGTTTTTTGCTAAATAAATAAACAAAAAGTCACGTTGCACAAGACCTTAACCTGAGACAAAAGTGCCATTATCTACTTTTCGTAAACAGAACTTAAAGGAGAAACAAACCCCTTATTAAAAAAAACCCTACCCCCTACCCCACATAGACCCCCCTCCCTCCTCCCCCCCAGCCTAGCTGCTACCCCAGGCAAATGCCCCTAACCTTTTACTTACCCCTTGGTGCAGATTTACGGATCAGAGTTCACGGCAGTCATCTTCCGGGTCTTCATGTTTCCTTCCAGTGCTTTGGTAACTTCTGTCAATTTCGGCGCATGCGCAGTTGTCACGAACGGTTTATTCTATTTTGACATATTGGAAAAGGATAAGTGGCTTGTGAAAGTATAAGGTATATGTCCCCTTTAACATTGGATTTTGGAAAAAAAAACACAGCAATGACAAAGGCGACAAGGTGCAGTAACCACAACAAGGACTTTAACATACGACAGAAATGGTACGTGAACCTGTAATTACTCACATATATACTGGTTCTTCTGGGTTTGGGTAGTGGTTTTTAAACTGATCAAGAAACAGTTTAAAACTACAATTATTCCTAAACATCCCACCACCAAAGTTTTAATTTTGTATCAATTCTGACCTGATCGCAGAGTTTTTGAAAATTGTGTACACAAGTTTAAGATGTGCTCACAAAATAATTCTTATGCGTACATAGCCGAGAGGAACCACCCAATTAGCCCTCTACTAAACCCTTGTAATTAATCCTTATTGGTGGAAAAACAATCCTATTGGGTTTATTTAACGTTGAAATGAGTCAGATCAGATAGGATGGAAAATTTTAAATGGGCACCTTCAAAGGACAAACATTAATGCTGAATTGTCAGATGGGGGTAGAATTCCTACCTCGATCAACGGTCATGGGAAAGATTGTAATTGTTACATGTATGGCCAAATTTAGAATGGGTTTGTACTATGGAAGTAAGCCAAATGATCCAGCAAGGATCTGGGTGCTTCCACCATGATACCGTCGCCAACAGTATTTCTGTAAAGGGTTCGCCGGGTCATTTGAATGATCTCTTGTGTGCACTTCAAATTAGCTGGTGCTCATCCAGAAGACAATTGGTGTGAGACAGAAACATCTCTGGTGCTAAAACACTAGCTCATGTCTTTGAAAACATTATATAAAAAAAAAAAATCAGCAAGTTTTTTACATTTATGGGTAAAACAGGCCCGGGCTGGCAATCTCTGAGTTCTGGCAAATCCCATACACAGTCACTATTTAGTGGGCTGGTGGGGGGCTGTTTGGGCCTCTCTGTACTTGGAATGCCAGGGCCTAATTTGATTCCCAGACCTGGTGTAAAAGCAATCGAAAATACGATGTGGCTAATGGCGGAGCGCTTCCCTTGTACGCCAATTCCTGCTAAGCCGCTGCTCTCGCGATAGATCGGCTCCTTCTTGCCGGCTTCAACTACATACCAGTGATACCGCTGCGGAGCGCCGTTCAAAGCAATGTCGGAGTCAGGCGAATTAATATCAAAATTCTGGCTTTATTGTGCGCATTAAAATTGTTAGGGAGAGGGGTTTACATCTAACGCGTTTCGTGTCAGTGAACCTGACACTTCATCAGAGTGAAGTGTCAGATTCACTGACACGAAACGCGTTAGATGTAAACCCCTCTCCCTAACAATTTTAATGCGCACAATAAAGCCAGAATTTTGATATTAATTCGCCTGACTCCGACATTGCTTTGAACGGCGCTGCGCAGCGGTATCAGTGGTATGCTGGTGTAAAAGCATTCTGCAAAGAAAAGTTCTGACTCAGATAAGTACTGGCACATTTTTTAGGGAGCAGTTGCTCTATAAACAGACGTTGTTTCAATGTGTCACATGCATTGGGAAAATATATATAAGAGCATGCCTATGAAAACAAAGCTTATTTTAGCCAACTGTTTTGCAAAGGAAGAATAGGGACTTCAATGGATCTCTGATGATGGTTTTGTTCCTGCAAAGCAGTCAGTTCTACGGCTCACTAACAGAACAATAGGAAACAGTGAGAAAACCTGCGCCAGAGACAAGCAGGTTATCATTAAAAGCCTGAGGCAACACACAAAGCCTTTTTTCCATTGGACTATCAAAAAAAAGCAACATGTGATGAAAATGTACAGATGGGACACAAAGCATCCAAAATGTTGTGTAGATTTTATAACCTCAAGAGTATAGTATGGTAATCACTTGCTAATCCTAAAACAATTCCAGATCATGTTAAAAGGTAAAATCACCTACAGTTCTACACTTGTTTGTGTATCATGAATTGCTATTGGGTTTGATCTGGTTATGTACGGCAGTGTTTTAAAGAGAATAAATCAGGAAATTAGTTGCTATTAATGCAATATTTTATATATGAAATTAAACTGTGTTTCAAGTAGGGGTAACTACAGGGAGCGTAGATTAAAATCACTTCTGGGACCTGGTACTAAAGAGAGCTTAGAGGAATAGGATATTTTTGTACATAAGTGCAGAGGGTCCAACACAATAAAAATAATATGTATTGAGTCTGCTTTAAAAACATCCAGAGAAGATTCCCTTTGGACTGTGCATGGCATAGAAAGCATAAGGTCCAAAGGATATTAGTGCTACCCGGGGTACCTTGAGTTTTCCTGAGTCTGAAGAGTGACAGGGGCAGTATGGTTTATGAGGAATCCAAAATTTTTCAAGATAAGCAATGTCTTGATATACAGATGTTTAAAGGAAAGGAGGCCAATTTTGAAGAGAATTCTCTATTTAATTGGAAGCCAGTGAAGGCAATGTAGACCTAATTTTATGTGCCATTGGCTGTGACGATGAGTTGCCTGTCTAATATATTTAATTTAAAATGAGTAAGACCCATTGCAAAATGTCTCAGACTATTTCTCTCTCTAAATCATATTATAGTTAATTTTAAGCTAAACTATCCCCAGAGTGCAAGTGCAAGAGCGCACCCCTTAGGTCTCATCTAATATATAAATTAATGTCCTGCCCAGGGTCGGACTGAAGCCTTGGGGGCCCACCGGGGCTGCAAAACAAAGGGCCCTCCTGGCAGTCCCTGATGGCCCCTTCCAGACCTCGAAAACTCCAGGCCTCAGTGCGCACATGTGCAGGCCCGGATTTGTGGGAAGGCCACCTAGGCCTGGGCCTAGGGCGGCAGGATTTTAGGGGGAGGCGTGCTACCCAACCACACCCACATTGGTTCAAAAACACTGGGGATGCGCAGGAGATACAATCTCCATGAAAATTTGCACGAATAAAGGGGAGGGGGCAGGGGCGACAAACGGCAGTGGGCCTAGGGGCGTCCGCTATGTAAATCCGGCCCTGCACATGTGTGAAAGACGCAATGTGAGCATGCACGAACGTCGCCGTGGTGCAACAACATCACAACAGTGACTCTTTATGGGGCAGCTGTGGGAGCACGTTTGGGCCGGCAGGGGCCCATGAGGGCTGGGGCCCACTAGGTTTTTTCCAGGTGTCCCACAGGCCCAGTCCAACTCTGGTCCTGCCACTTTCTAGTTTGCGTCTGAATGACTCAAAAATTAGGGTGCAGGTAGGAGGGATGGCTACGTACCCTGTCCCTCTTGGATAGACTGCTGCCTAACGCTGGCCAAAACAGAAAACATTTTTTAGCTGATATCAGGTTTTTTTTGCACACTTTGTTCTTCTTTTTAAATTTTCTTCCTCGGTCTTATAGTGTCTAGTTCTGTTCACTTGTATGCCATTGCCCCTATTCATGTAACACCAACCCTTATCATTAACCAACCTTGATCTATTTGGTAGCATTACTTTTAGGTAATGATACTTTTTCCAAAATAAATAAAGAATATCATTCTTTGCTTTATGTTACCTTGCTTGAATATACAGTATTAAAGAGTAATCACCAAAGGATATTTGGCAGTAGTAACCTCCTGGCAGTCTGTCTGTAATGTGGTTATTAATCACAGAACTTTT
This sequence comes from Xenopus laevis, assembly GCF_017654675.1. Lineage (NCBI taxonomy): Eukaryota > Metazoa > Chordata > Amphibia > Anura > Pipidae > Xenopus > Xenopus laevis. Next base: position 18,218,724 of record NC_054380.1, on the reverse strand, counting down.
AAACAGACTGTATACACTGCTAGTGTTTTCGTAAAGTAATACCAAAACCTTCCCATAGGTTCTTTTCTGCACAGTAAATAATGGATCTAAACGTTGCGCCATGCCGAGCGGATGCTGTTATGTGTCAGCAATACATCTGAATATGGTGAATGAGAAGGATAATAATAAGAGGATAATGTATCACAGTCAGGTTACAGCTGTATATTTAAGTGAACTGATGTTATGGCTATATTCCAATCACTCCAGAAATAAACTAAAGTGGAAATTTAATACAAAAGCTTAACATAACAAATGTATTTGTGGCACCTGCAATGCTGCATTAAAGGAAATAAACAAAGCAGTCTGCATGCATTTTAGCAGGGCTGCTTTAATAAAGGGACATCTGCCAGGACCAATTAATATGGGAGGGGACACTGCGCCACAATATCTTTCATTTTTTCCCCTCCCTCTTAGCCCCATGCCACTGCCCTTCTCATCCCATAATAACTCTGCTGTTTTTCTCTGCTCCACGCTCTTGAGAAAAAATCCAAGATGGACGTGTATTCCACTGTGGAATGCACAGACATCTTGGATTTTTTTTTACAGGGGTTTAAGCCAGGCACAGAGAGAGAGAGAGAGAGAGAGAGAGAGTGCCAAGCAGTGTAGGAGTACAAGGAAACAAGAAAACGTTGCTGTAAGTATTCATTCGTAATACTTTCAGTCTATCCACTGATAGACTGGCATGTAAATTCCAAATTAACAGACAGTGGTCCTATTGTTTTCATCTACCTCTGGGATACAAACATCTGTAGCAATTTAGGATTCTTCCTGGGAGCAAGAGGAACCAGCTGGAACAGAAGTTTCCTGTAGGGTCCAAATGCTTCACTCATCACAAAACATTTACATAGATGACTGGTTCTGAAATGCCGTGCAGTGCAATAACTATAGGGGGTACCAACATGCTTTCATTCACCAGCTAATCACGCCCTCATTGGTAATTACTTTGCTTTCCATTTGTCCGGCTACAGAAATTGCTTTTCTCATGTTCAATTAACCTTCTCTTTCTGTTTTGTTCCCTGTTTCACCAGTCGTGTGAATATTAAGATGCAGCCGCATAAACATTATAGAATTATCTGCCTACTCACTAGCACATTTCTGTCCATAATAAAGCCACGGCTTCCTGGTTCAGCGCTCTTAAAAACAAGCAAAATTATACCCTCTGCCCATATAATCAGCTGCAGTTTTTCCTCCAAATGCTCTTTATTTTTAAGCCAAACTTTTTAGGAGCTGGGATAAATCCGTAACTTTGTTTGCTCATGTTATTAGCATGGAAGTGGGCAGGGGAGAAGCAATTCAAGTAAATAAGGGCATAAGAATGTTCCTAGCATAAAAGATGTATTAAAGAGGGCAGCATTTAAATCTGTGGGAGTTATATTGTAGCATTTGCAAAGTTTGTCCCATCTACTGACCCAAAGTAACCAAGCAGCAACAGCAACAAAATATAACAGCGCCACCTGCTGGTCAGTTTCCGACCATTCTGACCACCAAGTAGTCAAGGAAGTTGTCAGGAGAAAGAAAGAGGCTGCTGTGATGTTCTTCTGCTTAGGAAAGATTTGATTTTTTTTAGGGTGGATGGAGATGGAGCTATAATTTTAACTTTTCTACCAATAAATTTATTTTTTAACTGAATATCTCTGGTCTTGAGTGCCGGTCAGCCCTGCTTCTTTATCTTCTGCTGTACTGCTCCCTGAAGCAGGGGGTCTGGGGCTGGTGCACCTGGATCACCTTCACTGTTTGGTGAGTTACTTTATAACTAATTCTGGAGCACCTTGTCCTCCTCTAACCATTTGAATTGATTTATTCGCAGGAGATATTTTTGCCCTTTAGTGAATTTGACCCGATGATAAGCTTGCTTGTGGTAGTGCTGGCCTATTGCTAACTACCATAAAAATAAGAGACATTTTACTGATTCTGATAGAATAACATATTCCTAGTGGTTTCATTACTTGTAACCAAACCTTCCTGGTGTGTCTGTCCTTCTTCAGGCATTTAGTAGGGAGGCACTTAGGGGGTTATTTATCAAAGTCCGAATTTATCTCAATATTTTCTGGAAAAAACAGACCAAATCCGCAGAGGTTTTTTGGGCTTAGGGTAGGACTACACAGACGTTTTCGGAACAATCCGACGCGCTGCATCAAATTGCATGCAACAGAAATAAAGCTGCACACTGCGTCTGCATCCGACAGTCGTGTCGCTTCGGATCAACCCTGCGACTTCATCTGACATTTCTATTTCTTACCTTATTTCTGTTGCGTGTGATTTTTCACAAGCGTTTTGTCACAGCGCGTCGGATCACGCCTGAAATGTCCGTGCAGTCCTACCCTTATTTATTAATACACTTTCCCAAAAATTTTGTTTGCGGGAAAAAAAATCAGAAAAATCGTGAAAAATACGATTTTCACGATTCTTTTTTATCGGATTTTCACTATTTTTTCAGATTGTTCACCCGAAAACTCAGAATTTTTCGGGGTATTGCCAAAAACCCAGCACACATCAAAAAATCATTGGGTCTTCTCCCATTGACTTAAATGCAACCTTGACAGGTCTGAAATGCCGGATTTTCAGATTCGGACTGAGAAATTCCAAAAAATTCCAAAAAATTTGTGATTTTTTAAAAGTCCGATTTTATAAAAAAAAAAACCACACAATTTTTTCGTGACTTTTGCATTGGGAGTTTAGTAAATAACCCCCTTATTGAGGAAACAAGTGTAGAGGTTGACAAAAAAATGTATTATTATGGAAACCAAAGGTTTTTCTACAATATAGGAGTGGGCACCTTCTCTATGCACTGGCTGGCTAAAGTGATCATTAGGGTAAAGTTTTTAAAATGAAATTTCTCTTTCTAAAGTAAAGGCCATTGGTTTATATACAGGTATGGTATCTGTTATCCAGAATGCTCTGGACCTGAGGTTTTCTGGATAAAGGATCTTTCCGTAATTTGGATCTTCATACCTTAAGTCTATTAGAAAATCATGTAAACATTAAATAAGGCTGGTTTTGCTTTCAATAAGGATTAATTATATATATTGGGATCAAGTACAAGCTACTGTTTTATTATTAAAGAGAAAAAGGAAATCATTTTTAAAGATTTGGATTATTTGATTATAATAAAATCTATGAGAGACAGCGTTTCCATAATTCTGAGCTTTCTGGATAACGGGTTTCTGGATAACACATACCATACTTGTATATATATTTCTTTAAAAACACCTGTTACCTTTTATACCTGTTCAAAGTAACGCCTGAAGAACTGCAAAACCAGTAATGCCCCAGCAATAGATAAAGCAAAGGCCAACAAGCCCACTCGCTCCAAAAGCTCCATTCAAAATCGGTGGCACCGTTTCTATGAAAGTAATATGTTTAATTAACCCACATTGATAATTTCACATTACAAATGTACTGACCACAACTCAGAGGTAGGGCGTCGATTTCATCCATGTTCCCATAGGCCCTATTTAGGAAGTCAATTAATAAATGATGGACAGGGTACATCAAAACAAAAACTGTGTTTTTGCACTTTGTGTCTGGCTCCCTGAATAATTGCAGCAAATCTCTGAGTCCAACAAATCGGAGTGCATGAATACAGGTCTGTCTGTGTCTGTCAGGTCTGCAGCTGTTGCGGAACAATTTATGATCAGGTGCAGGGAGTTGCAAGGTAAAATGCAGCTGCTGTGGAACAATTTATGATCAGGTGCAGGGAGTTGCAAGGTAAAATGCAGCTGCTGTGGAACAATTTATGATCAGGTGCAGGGAGTTGCAAGGGGAAATGCAGCTATTGCGGAACAATTTATGATCAGGTGCAGGGCGTTGCAAGGGGAAAAGCAGCTGTTGTGGAACAGTTTACGGTCAGGTGCAGGGAGTTGCAAGGGAATAAATGCAGCTGTTCTGGGATAATTTATGATCAGGTGCAGGGAGTTGCAAGGGGAAATGCAGCGGTTATGGAAAAATTTATAGGGAGGTGCAGGGAGTTGCAAGGGAATAAATGCAGCTGTTCTGGGATAATTTATAATCAGGTGCAGGGAGTTGCAAGGGGAAATGCAGCTGTTGTGGAACGGCTTATGATCAGGTGCAGGGAGTTGCAAGGGGAAATGCAGGTGATGTTCTGGAATTGTATAACATATAATAACAGATGTGGGGACTTTACAAAGGAAACCCCAAAAGATGTTGATTGCTTTTTGTATACAATAATGTGTAGAAAATGACTATGGTACTTACACTAACTGCTCATACACATTGCCCCCAGAAAAGAATAAAATACTTTTAGCAGCAGGTTATGTATTACAGAAGTTTGCTTTTCTTTCTTTTCCACATTTATTGCAGGGCAAGAGAAAGGAACAAGCAGTGAAGGGAGGGGGAGGAAAACAAACAGTGCAGAGAGGGGGGTAATAATTAGGACAGAGAGGGAGAGAAAGGAGAAGGGAAGGGAAAACCAGCAGTAAGGGTTAACAGAAGTCTGCAGGGAAGGACTGAGACATCAAAGACACGCCCACTCCTCCTTCATTGGCTGCTGCTGTGTAGCTTATACAGAAAGAGCCAAGGGCTGCAGCTCAGATACTGAAGAGTCTGGGACAGGAAGTTGCAAGGGGGAGGGCTGAGAACAGTTTTCAAGCTAATACAGACGTTTTTTGATCCAAAAGGTATTAAAATAAAAACGATTTCTTCTATGTTACATTATTTTACATGGTTTGATGCATTGTGAAAATGCATGCTATATGTCCCCTTTAAAAATTGATTGATTTCTATTTTCTCTTTTTTGGACTTTGTTATTTGATTTTTTTCAAGAGCAGAGCTATACACAACTCTTTGTTTTTTATTAAATACTATCTGGCCCCCAATCATTCCCTACAGGTCCCACACCCATCCCCCGCTGTCATTTGCTCGTTCCCCTACAGTCACTCACTTCCTCACTGTCCCAGCATCCTGCTGCCTCCTTCAAGGGGGTCTGTCATTGGGAACTGCATCGTAGTCTGCCTACCCCTAGTGTCGATCCTGGTGCCTTAAAAATATTGTTGGTAATGCTTACAGAATATATGATCAAAAGCAAAGTAAGAAGATTATACATCAGAGCGGTCCTCATGCAAACCAAGCAGAATGCCTCAAGCAATGTAAGACTCTCAGCAGCAACCCCTGGTCATACATATCAAGTAGCCGTGCATCATGTCCTCACACTGTACACTTTACCTAAGCTTTATACAAGTAATATGCATACACGTTTTTTTGCTAGAACTCCCATATTCAGAAGGGATGAATTAGAATCTTATTTAAATATGATTTATTTCGATATTATAAGTCAAAATTGCTCGGCCAATCATGGTGCTATTCTTCTGCATGTGCACTGTTACAATATTCAGCAAGCAGCACCAGTACTTGACATTGCAGTTACAATACAGAATATAAAAGGAAGGCACTTTATATTCGGGGGTGCCAAAAGTTAAGCACCCCCAAGTGATTGTATATACTTACCTGACACACCGAGCCGGTGCTTCTATCAGCAGAAAACTGCACCGGCCTGAGGTTCTTCCAGTGAGCACCACGGATCGATCTTCTTCCTGCTTCTTGTTTCAGCTTGCAGGTGTGCACAAGCAGTAGGGTGAAACAGGGTCGGACTGGCTGGCAGACCCAGGCAGGGTCGGACTGGGGGGCCCGGGGCCCACCGGGACTGGTGTCCAGGGCCCCCCCTCTGCCCCCCCACCTACTTGTAAGGTGAATCGCCGCTCGGCATAATTGCCAAGGCGGCGCATCGCGCATGCGCAAACAGCGCTAGGCGCGCATGCGCAAACGGCGCGCATGCGCAAACGGCGCGCATGCGCAAACGGCGCTGCGATGTGCCGAATTTTTTTTTTTTTTTTTTTAAAAAACTGTTTGGGAGAGGAGGTCTGGCCCGGGGGGGCCCACTAGGGTCGGGGCCCACCGGGTATTTTTCCTGTATCCCGCCGGGCCAGTCCGACACTGAGAAGAAACACGGTGGGCCCTGCAGGCCCAGACCTGCTATTACCCCTCCCTGAACTCCCTTCCATCCCCCCCCCTTTGCCACTGCAAGCAGGAAAGAAAGGTAGGCGCAGGAGGGGGCGTAGCGGGGTATGGGCGCAGGGAGCCTGAGGTGTCTTTGTCGTTAGGGCCCCAAAACAGCAGTCCCAGTGGGCCCCGGGACCCCAAGTCTGACACTGGGGTGAAAAATGAAAAAGCTGGCTATTTCGTTTGACTGTGCATGCGTCTGCCCTGTGGAAATTTAAAAAGCAAAGAAGAGAAGAAGACGATAGTTCTGTTGTGCTCTCTGGCAGAATTCCGGGCCGTGCAGTTTTCTGCTGATAGGAGCACCTTTCATGTGTGGGGTATCAGGTAAGTTATACAACCACTTGGGGTGCCCAACTTTCGGCACCCCCAAGTATAAATTGCATTTCCTTCTCCTTTAATGGGGAGTGTCCCTTTAATTTCTGTAATTTTATAAAAAACAGAAAACCTACTGTATCTGGCTGTTTATATTCTCTGCACTGCTGGCTCTGACTTCTGAAACAAAGAAGCCAGCTGTTATACAAGGTGAAATCAAATTGAATTCCAACTTTTCAATATTTTTTATGTAGCCCTTTTTACGGCTTCTATTGACTAAAGCATCTTTAACTGAACGGCAAATGGTCATTATTTTGTTCATAAGGGCTCTTACAGACGAGCGTTTTTACCTGCGCTCCCCTGCGTTCAGCCACAGGGGAGCGCAGGAATAGACGCATTATATTTTTTCCAATGGGGCTGTATTCACACAGGCGTGTGTAGGCGACGAACGCAGGAAAAATGCAGCATGTTGCGTCTCAACCTGCGCTCGGCGCCTACACGCGCCAGTGTGAGTACAGCCCCATTGGAAAAAATGTAATGCGTCTATTCCTGCGCTCCCCTGCGGCTGAACGCAGAAAAACGGAACGCAGGGGAGCGCAGGTAAAAACGCTCGTCTGTAAGAGCCCTTAGCCTCTCGGCATAATAACTAACGCCTGGCAATTACCGGGGCAATGAAAGTCTTGAATGCAATTTATCTATCCTCTTGCTGTTTAAATGCTCAGGGCAGCAATGCTTCTATGGAGGTTTAACCTGGGTAATGAGCTTTTTCACACTGCTCAGGTAGTTTAATTTAATTAGCAGAAGCAGCGAAATTTAGTAACCTGTGACCTCTATCAGTGAGCGATGGGCTCTGCGGTAATCAGAAGTGCCTGGAATTAAGCAGAGCATATAAAATAAATTCTCAATATCAGTACAAGTGTACACTGTGCCCCACACACAATGCAGGGCAGACTTCTTCTTAAAGCTCCCCAAGATAATTTTCCAATGTATCAAAAATGTAATATTTTTACACTTAATTTTAATTTTATTTTCTATTTGTTTCTTGCAGTAAAATATTTACTTAATGAAATCATTTCAATACTTGCTTTTCCTTTATTAAGAAGCATGTCCCAGCCTACCTTTATTAGCCCTAAGATCAAAGAATCTACTTCAAACCCAAACTTCTGAGTGAGTTTCTGTAAGAAAGAGAAAATATCTGGTCAGCAAAAGGGTGAAACACAACGGCAAATATATGTTGACTGCCGAAGACAACCACATAATCCCCATCCTCATGTACATTGCTTAGAAGTCGCTTCTGACTCTGCTTCATTCCAAACATTAGGGGGTTATTTATTAAAGTCTGATTAAGAGGCAGATTTATCAAAGGCCAAAGTGAAAATTAGAATTAAAAAAATTAGAATTTCGGGTTAATTTTTGTGTACTTTAACTAGGGAATAGTCCAAATTTGATTTGAATTTGAAAAAAATTAGAATATCAAAATGTATGTACTGTCTCTTTAAAAATTCGACTTCGACCATTCGCCATCTAAAACCTGCCGAATTGCTGTATTAGCCTATGGGGGACCTCTTAGAACCTATTTGGAATCAATTGGTGGACTTTGAATAATCAAAGGGTTTTTTTGGGAAAAACTTCAAATTGTACGATTCAAATGCGCTTTTATTTCGATTCAAACGGACCTATTTGATCGAAAACTGACCTATTCGGGCAAAAAAAATTTCATTTCATTTTTGATTTCATTTAGGTTGGTCTTTTTGAATTCGAAAAAGTTTTTCAAATTCGAAATTCAATCCTTTATAAATCTGCCCCGAAGTGTCCTTGGATGACACAAAATGCGTAAGGCTTTTATTTTTATACATAATGTAAAATAAAGACTTTTTGTGTTATTTAAATTTTGGCTTCTGGATTCTACTATTTCTGCAATTGGTGTTCCGGAGTGGTGCCTGCCTACAATCGAATTGTCCTGCAGATGGAGGGCCAAATCTGGCAAAGATCAAGTTGTTTGGTGACCTAGTCAAACAAGTGGATACTGATGACTATGGCCAACCTTACCTTTATAATAGACATTAGAGGCACATTTATCGAATTTCGAATTCATGTAAGTCTTTTTAAACTCCTTTAAATTCAAATATACTCTAAATTCGATTGGGGGGTTATTTAATTTAAAAAATCGAATATCTAAAACTCGCACAAATGTTACCGACTTGATAAATCTCAAAATTTTAATTCAAATTAAAATTCTAATCGAGTTTGGATAATTTACAATTCGAATTTGAGAGTTTTGACCATAAAAAAACTCCAAATTTCGAATTTGAATTTTTCAACTCAATCCTTAATAAATCTGTCCCTTATTGTGCCTTACCATGCCTGGTAAATAAGGGCGTTTTGGCACATTGAGGAATAACTCAATGTGCCATATGTCTTAGGTAAGTAATATGGATTCTGCCTCATTTTCCTATATATCCTTGAAAGTAGGGATTCACCGAATCCAGGATTCGGTTCAGGATTCAGCCTTTTTCCGCAGGATTTGGACGAATCCTTCTGCCTGGTCAAACCGAATCCTAATCTGCAGATGCAATTTAAGGGTGGGGAGGGAAATTGTGTGACTTTTTGTTACAAAACAAGAAAGTAAAAAATGTTTCCCCTTCCCTTTCCACAAGCAAATTCGGATTCGGATTCGGCTCGGTATTCGGCCAAATCCTTCGCAATCTTTTTGGCCGAATCCAAAATAGTGGATTCGGTGCATCCCTACTTGAAAGCTCAACTAGAGATGAGATTCAGAGATGAACACTTATTTGCTCCTCTAGATATGTTTGGAGCCACTGATGAATTATTAGCTGATACCAATATTTTTTTATAATGGTAACCTAAGTATAAAGTAAAGGTTCCTGAACAAAAGTCAGCCCTTCAAGCTGGGCTTGAATCAAAAAAGTTAGACAACCATTGTTCTAAAGGTGAACAGGTATGGGATCTCGTATTCAGAAAGCTCTGAATGACTAGAATAGCATTTAACATAGAAACCATTACAGGTATGGGATCCATTATTTGGAAACCCGTTATCCAGAAAGCTCTGAAATACGGAAAACCCATTTCCCATACACTCCATTTTATCCAAATAATCCAAATTTGTTTCTGCGTTATAATAAAACAGTAGTTTTTACTTGATCCCAACTAAGATATAATTAATCCTTATTGGAAGCAAAACCAGCCTATTGGGTTTATTTAACGTTTACATGATTTTCTAATATTAAGGTATAAAGATCCAAATTACGGAAAGATCTGTTATCCGGAAAGCCCCAGGTCCTGAGCATTCTGGATAACAGCTCCTATACCTGTATAAGAAATTATTTTTATTATGTTTTTTTTAATGATTTCCTTTTTCTCTATAAAAATAAAACAGTGCCTTGTACTTCATGGTAACTAGGCTGCATAAATTCATATTGCTGGCAACAATCCTAATGAATTAAATTAATGTTTAAATATTTTTTGTAGACTTAAGAATGAAGAAGATTGCTTTAAAAGCTGGTACAGGTATTGGATCCGTTGTCCAGAAACCCATTATCCAGAAATTTCCAAATTACGGAACGAACATCTCCCATAGACTCCGTTATAATTAAAAAAATTTTTTAAAAATGATTTCCTTTTTCTCGGTAATAATAAAACAGTACCTTGTACTTGATCCCAACTAAGATATAATTAATCCTTATTGGGTTTACTTAATGTAAACATGATTTTCTGGTAGGCTTAAGATATGAAGATCCAAATTATGAAAAGATCCATTCTCCGGAAAACCCAGCATTCTTGTTTCATTAAACCTTTCTGTAAGTGACGCTGTTGATACGTTGTACCTGTTGAAGACTTATTTTCAGAGTCCCACAGAGCTCAAGTCCCACCTCAACACTTCAGGTACGTGAAAACAAGGCGTTAAAAACACACCATGCATGGGGATGCCACATTGGGTGATAAAACAGCAATTGAACGTTATTAAATGTCCCTGGCAAGATTGGAAACAGGCTGCAAACTCCGCAGAGAGGGGAACGAGGAAAAGGTTTATAGATTTACACGAATGAAATGGAAAAATGTGTAGGTGTGAGTAAGAATGGAACAGTTGGGTGACATGAGTGGGAGGAAACAGCAGGAAGGCTGACGGGTAGGAAACACAATATAGCATGCGATTAGTGATAATAAACAGCAAAACATAATGACATAAAAACAGAATATTTTATCCCTCGCAGAGTCTGGAAACTGATACTAACTCTCCCTGAGTCCCGGCTGTGTCCTACCATGAGGAGGTTTGGGAGCCCCGAATTGCACACGTTATTGAATATTATTATTTAATTGTTATAACTATTAATAATACAGAGCACAGTCATTAACAGTAGACTAGGCTGCCTGAAATTCAACTAAACAACAATGCAGTAAATATATAATCAGTAGATTAAAGTTTATTCTCTGCTAGGATTAATAAACTACTTTAATATACACCTGCCAGGCAAATATCCAGTGTCTGTCATGAATTTTTTTTACTTCAAAACTGTTGTGTGAACTTTCACAAACCAGAGACCAGCGGTGAATTAAAAAGCAACTTTATTTCCCCAACATTTCTCCTCCTCAGTGCTCTGAGTGTGTGCAGGGAGTGGCCTCTTCCTCTTTTGCCTCTGGATGTGATTCCAGCTGGATGTGCTCAGGGGGACTGAGTGCAATAGGGCCAGAAGAAGGCATGTGTCCAAGTCGGGGACCAGGAAACCCCGTGAATGAGGAACAGATATACTAGGGCAGACTTGTCATAGTCTCTCTAGGAGAGAAAGGCAGAGAGGATAGAGAGAAAGAGCAGCTGAAGCTCCAACAAGGATTTGCAGTAAGGGAGTAGCTTCCCAGAGGCTCTGTGTGTTGCCTCCAGTCAGGGACCTCAGTGAAGAGGGACTGTAGGGTAGAAGCTGCTTGTCTGACAACTTCCAGGAGGGAAAGGTTGTACTGCATTTGCCTGTGTACTCTCTGTGTGAGCCTGCCTTGTTCTGTGTGAACTCTCAATATGCTGTTTTCCTCAACTCCTGCGTGAGTACTGAAACCTGTGGTCATTTGCCCTTTTTGGCATAATAAACCGTTCCTGATTGTTAAGAACCTCCTGGCGCCCAAGTTGTTTTTGTGTGCACAGTAGCCTGGGGGGATGTAGTTGCACTACACCATAGAGGGAACACTTCCACTTAGCGAAGGCCCTGCCCTGGGTGTAAGTCGCGTGTAACCCATGCTCTAGTGTTCTAGCTGGTGAATTAACCCCGAGTGGCCCAAATAGGTGTTACAATACTGAATTTTTTTTTAGCCTTTTCCCTCAATGATTGAGTTGAACAGTGGAAAAATGTATACTAATAAACGTGAGAAAAAGATATTCACATTACTTTAGAATACTCTAAAAAATTACCATGGAGAAGTGACTGTTCCTCTGGGATATCAGGTATAGTAGGAAGAGATGGTGCCTATAGTAAGAGTGGGGTTAATAGTCTCTGGGAAGGGAGTGTAACTGTGGGATAGCAGGTATAGTAGGGAGAGATGGTGCCTATAGTAACAGTGGGATAATAGTCTCTGGGAAGGGAGTGTGACTGTGGGATAGCAGGTATAGTAGGGAGAGATGGTGCCTATAGTAACAGTGGGATAATAGTCTCTGGGAAGGGAGTGTGACTGTGGGATAGCAGGTATAGTAGGGAGAGATGGTGTCTATAGTAACAGTGGGATAATATGCTCTGAGAAGGGACTGTGACTGTGGGATAGCAGGTATAGTAGGGAGAGATGGTGCCTATAGTAACAGTGGGATAATAGTCTCTGGGAAGGGAGTGTGACTGTGGGATAGCAGGTATAGTAGGGAGAGATGGTGCCTATAGTAACAGTGGATAATAGTCTCTGGGAAGGGAGTGTGACTGTGGGATAGCAGGTATAGTAGGGAGAGATGGTGTCTATAGTAACAGTGGATAATAGTCTCTGGGAAGGGAGTGTGACTGTGGGATAGCAGGTATAGTAGGGAGAGATGGTGCCTATAGTAACAGTGGGATAATAGTCTCTGGGAAGGGAGTGTGACTGTGGGATAGCAGGTATAGTAGGGAGAGATGGTACCTATAGTAACAGTGGGATAATAGTCTCTGGGAAGGGAGTGTGACTGTGGGATAGCAGGTATAGTAGGGAGAGACGGTGCCTATAGTAACAGTTGTGGGATAATAGTCTATGGCAGGTATAGGAAGGGATGCTCCTGACCACTTACATGGATGGAAACTGTTACTATACACATAATGCGTAGTAAAAAAATGCAGATTCAAAGAGGTTGTTAAGATGGCCATAGACACAAAGATAAAGTTGTATGAAATGAAGATTCATAAGATTTTCGGACTGTGCTCGGATCATCCCGACCTTTTTTTTACCATGGCGATCGGTGATTGGACAGCTTAGAAGATTTCTGTCAGCTAACGATAATTTCTCTGCCTGTATTGCCTATCTGACGATTTCAATGGGTGACTGTCACTTGTCAGACATAACTTTCGTAGATTTCTGACTGTCAATTCATGGCCAGAACATCGACTTAATTGTAGTTTTAGGGCACGGCCAGACGTGGCGTTTTTGCAGCGTTTTTACGTTGCTTTTTAATAAAAGAACATCCAGGCGTAAATACGCATAAACTGCACTACCACTGAAACTAATGGCAAACGCATTATGGCAATTCACACAGGGTGCTTGCAAGCGTCACACAGGACGCCAGTATTGGCATTTTTTAGCAGAAACGCCAATACGTCAAGAAACTACCAAATCAATAAACTCTATGGCATCTGCACGTTTGAAACCACACTTTACGTAAATACGCAACATATTTTAAATATAGCGTCATAAATTCTCAATGAGAACAATGAAAATGAGAAGTGCATGTTGGCAAAAGAATCCTACGTGCTGATAAACGCATGAAAACGCATGTTGACGGTCACATGTGGTTTCAGTGGCGTATTTACGTCTGGCTGTTCTTTTTTAAAAACGCCTCAAAAACACCACGTCTGGCCTTGCCCTTACTACTTTACTTAATCTGAATAATTAGTGGCAGGTCAGGACATTGCAACACACGATTGCTAGTCGAACATAAGGACAAATCTGCTTGTCTATGGCCAGCTTTACACAAATATTTTCGATCTACAAATCCAACTGCATAGTCAATAGCCTACATTTCAATTTTTACAAACATGGATGAAAGCTCCCACCACTATATAATATATACATGATCTTATATTGCCAGGCTGCTCCCTAGAGTTCTTTCATGCAACAATACATTTTATAATTGGAAGATAATGCCTGTTTGGCGCCATCTAGTGCACATGATTGCACTGCAGCCGAAAATCTGTTTCTGAGCAGAAATTGTTTGTTTTATTTATCAGTATAGAGATGCATGTAACAGATGAAAACAATAGTACATTATAAAGAAACATTACGCAGATCACAGATGTCAGGCTTACAATAATACAGATTTGCATAGCATAATTTTTGAACTCGTTTAAATTAACGTAGAGAGCAATATTCTGAGACAATTTGCATTTGGTTTTCATTTTTTATTATTTAGCATTTTTGAGTTATTTAGCTTTTTACTCAGCAGCTCTCCAGATTCCAATTTAAGCAATCTGGTTGCTAGGGTCCAAATGAACCTAGCAACCATGCATTGATTTGAATAAGAGACTGGGATAGGATTAGGAGAGGTCTGGATAGAAAGGTGAGTGAAAAAAGTAGCAATAAAATACATGTGCAGCCTTACAGAGCATTTGTTGTTAGATGGGGTCAGTGACCCCCATTTGAAAGCTTTAAAGAGTCAGAAGATGAAGGCAAATAATTTAAAAAGGAGAAAAAAAGGAGAAAAATGGCCAATTGAAAAGCTGCTTAGAATTAGCCTTTCTATAACATACTAAAACTTAATGTAAAGGTCAACAACCCCTTTAATCCCCAAATCACAAGTGTAAGAGAGCACCCCTTAGTAGTCACTTATGGAGTACTAGCACTTTGCACTGATCAAAAATCTGGCACTGAGTGCAGACAGCAGCATCAGGGGGGCAGCAGAGACCTGTCCTTACCACCTTCCTAAGGGCAGGGTTATATCTGTGCTGTCCAATTAAAGGTCCCTTGATTAGATGTTCCTTTATTGGTTCCAAGAATGTCTGATGCATCAACAGTGATGTTCAGAAATTTTTTGCAATAAGTCTTAATGTTTTAATTGTTGTGGTTTTTTTTCAGTTATTTCGCTTTTTGGACCCTAGCAACCATATGCCTGCTGATATTCTGGAAAGTTTCTGGGAAAAAAAAGGACAATAAAACAAAACCCACAAAGAATAATAAATAAATGCTCAACTGCAAATATAATATCACTGTCATCCTAAAAGTGTATGTAGAGGTCCCTTTAAAACCAGCTCTGCCAACAAAGAGAAACTCATTCCTGTCAGTGAGAGGCTTCAGGTGCAATACATATACACTGGCTACAGATGACAAGAGATAACATGGTCGACTCATATGTATAAAAGCCCAGATAAGTTATTATTATTATTTGCCTTCCTGCGCATTCATTTTACTGCTCTCTCTACTGCTGGACCTGCCTACCCTGCAGACGAGTTCTAAACCCAGCCCCCATAGTTACATTGGTTGGCAGGAATAGCAGGGGATTTTCTAGGGATTTGATTAGCTGCGAGACCCGTCAGTCTCTGCCCCTTTCACAATGTAAACAATCCATCAAGCTTGTATGGCTCGAAGGGCATGTGTAAGAAAAAGAGCCCGCCCTATAAATCACAGCTGCTTCTGCCGTCACTCGTGTGACATATTCTGATTGGTCTGAGGTAGAGACCTTTTTGAAATCTGCTTTCTGATTGGGCAGTCTTTGTCTTCAGTTTGCTAGCAGAGAAAGAGAGAGAGGGGTCTAAAGGAAAATGTTGCGTTAAGGTCCCCATAGACGCAACTGATTTTAGCGAAGTCTGACCAATCCTTCGAAATTACTGTTTGGTTAGTGGGATTCGAACGATCGAACATCTGACTATTTTTCGGCCGACATCTGTCAGTAAATTGATCGGCCAGGTTAAAAAATCTTTGTCGGTCCCAGTGCAATCTATCTATGTTTGCAGTGCCAAGCAGGCAGCTCCCCTTTGTTTTCCTGGCAAATTGGTCTTTTTAGTTGATGGACAATTCGTACGATTATTCCGAGATAATTTTGAAAATCTCAACATCTATGGCCAGCTTTAGTTAGGAAGTTCAAAACCTCCAGCTGCGTAATTCCACTTGCAACTTGTTAGAATTTGTTGTCACTGTGCAGCTCATGCTGTCATTTTGAGTCCTTGGGAGTGTGTTAATATAATGTGCCAATGCCTTTTTACAACTGACCAACTTAGAATTTGGTTTTATTATAAATCAGTAGAGAAAAACCCAAAGAGGCCACTCCAGCTCCCCGTTATTCCCCTGGCCAGGTGCTCAGTCCTCATTGTCCGCTTTGTGACCATATAACAAACTTCACAAATGGACGGCACTTCTGGACAACGGTTTATTGCAGCAGACTGCTGAAAATTAACGCGTATTAACGTGTTTCGGGGGTGAATCCCTTAATCATAGGCAATTTCCAGCAGTCTGCTACAATAAACCTGTAGGGACCTATAGGATCTATTAGGCTCCTATAGAGTTAATGCCTACCTTTCCTTAAATTCTCTTATCCCTTGTTATTGGGCCAAGCCATTTATACTGGTTAAGTGTAACATCTTCACCTATTGGACAAAGAGTGTAATGACACTCCCCTGCCACACTGCTATATAGTGCTGTGTAGGGAGTGGCCTCTTCCTCTTTGGCTCCTGGTGTCTGTGCTGCTAGGTGTTTCCCATTGAGCCTGGGATCACCAAGGCCCCAGTAAGCATTTACCCCAAAGGGACCTGTACCTTTGGTGCTGAAGTCGGGAACCAGGCAATCCCGTGAATGAGGATTAGCTATCATTAGGGCAGATTCTGTAATAGTCTCTCTAGGAGAGAGAGATAGCCAGATTTAGGTAGTATGAGCAGTTGTGTGCTCCATCAAGGAGAATAGCAGGGAGTAGCCTCCCAAAGGCTTCTAAGGTGCCTTTAGTGTAAGGAACTCAGTGATAGGGAATTCAGTTTAGCAGAGCACTGCCTGACCCCTACTTGATTGATCCTGTTTCACATTGGTCGCTCATCTTTGAGAGTGAGATATTCTTCCTACTATTTGACTGGAGGAGTAACACCTGTACATGCTGTATTATCATCAAGCTATCCTTTCTCCTCTGTGATGTGCTAACTCCTACTACAGCTCCTGCGTGAGTAAACCTGTGGTCAATTGCCTTTGCATATTTGTGTGCCAATAAACCATCTCACTTGTTTTCACTATTTAAGAACCTCCTAATCTAATTAGCCTGTGGGTTGTAGTTTTACACCATCTTAAAGGGGAAGCTTCCATTTAGCGAAGGCTCCGCCCTGAGTGTAGTTTCACAGTGTAACCCATGCTCATACCCTAGCTGGACATCTTAACTCCTAATTGGCAGGATAGCCCAAGAAAGCGTTACAAACCGTTGTCCAGAAGTGCCGTCCATTTGTGGAGTTTGTTATTTTTTTATAATACACAAAAGCCATGAATATCTTCTAAATGATATCCTTATAAACGGTGAGTTCTGTTGTCATCAGTTATAAATGGTGAGTTCTGATGTCATTTCTGTCACATGACTCACTGAAATTTGTGTATTATAATAAATAAAGTACCCCCAGTTGTAAAATATGAGGATGTTAGAAGTTACCTTGGAGTTCCATGACCTGTATGAAAACACTCGGCCTTCGGCCTCGTTCTTTTATATGGTCATGAAACTCCTCGGTAAATTATAATATCCTTATATTTTACTTTATTCACTATATAAATCAGTTCCAGTGGGGCTGGGGGTTGACACCACCATTGTCCGCTCTCTGAGGTTTTATGGCTTTTTTTAATTAAAGGAAAACTATACCCCCCAAACAATGTTGGTCTCGATTAAAAGATACTGAGTAAAACAGCTCATATGTAAAATCCTGCTTCATGTAAATGAACCATTATCATAATAATATACTTTTTTAGTAGTATGTGCCATTGGGTAATCATAAATAGAAAATTGCCATTTTAAAAAATAAGGGCCGCCCCCTGAGATCGTAAGATTCACTGTGCACACATACAAATCACATGTTAGGTCACATGAGCCAATTAACAGACAGAGTTCTGCCTTTTGCTTCCTCACTTCTTCCTGTTACAGTTAATGTTGTAGTATTTCTGGTCAGGTGATCTCTGAGGCAGCACAGATAGAGTCACGAAATGGTGGTTCAAGGCAAGAGATGTAAAAGGGCAATATTTATGTAAATATATATTCCAGTTTGGTAAGATTCTTTAATATGTCATTCAATTTGATATAAACTATCTGTTGCTTAAGTGTTCATTTTGGGGGTATAGTTTTCCTTTAAGGGGTTAAGAACAATTAGGGCGTGATTTTGGGGAGCAGGAGATTGGGCAGTTACTATTGGCAGTACCAACCCCTGCAGCAGCCCATAAGTTACCAGGGGCAGCAAAAAAGCAACTCTTTGTAACTTTAAAGGTTTGTTCACCTTTTAATTAATATTTAGTATAATGTAGAGAGTGATATTCTGAGACAATTTGCAATTGGTTTTCATTTTTTATTATTAGTAATTTTTGCGTTATTTCGGCAGCTCTCCAGTTTGCAATTTCGGACATCCGGTTTGTAGGGTCCAAAATTACCCCAGCAACCATGCAATGATTTGAATAAGAGACTGGAATATGAATAGGAGAGGCCTGAATAGAAAGATGAATAATAAAAAGTATTACAGAGTATTTGGTTTTTTTAGATTGGGTCAGAAAAGCTGGAAAGAGTCAGAAGAAAAAGGCGAATAATTTAAAAAAAAACTATACAAAATAAATAATGAAGACCAATTGAAAAGTTGCTTAGAATTGGCCATTATATAAAATACTAAATAACTTAAAGGTGAACCACTCCCTTAATAAAATTTGGATCCGCAGACGTATGGGTCTTCTGGAGTACAACTGCATAAATGCCACGGTGCAGTTGATAACAATTCCACAAGAGGTCAGCAAAGACTGACACTGAATTTGAACATTTTCGAGAAATGTAAAATCTATGTTAATAGAAATATTTGATTAGCTTTTTCTGCCTGTGCCATCACTGTTGGTACGATGTATAGTATGGGACCTGTTATCAGGAATGCTCAGGACCTGGGGTTTTCCGGATAACGGATCTTTCTGTAATTTAGATCTACTAGAAAATCATGTAAACATTAAATAAACCCAATAGGCTGGTTTTGCTTCCAATAAGGATTAATTATCTATTAGTTTGGATCCAGTATAAGGTACTGTTTTATTGTTACAGAGAAAAAGTAAATAATATTTTAACACTTGGATTATTTGGATAAAATGTAGTGTATGGGAGATGGCCTTTCTGTAATTTGGAGCTTTCTGGATAACGGGTTTCCGGATAATAGATCCCATACCTGCGCTAGGTTTCTTGGTGTTAGAGAAATACTGTATTTGTTAGATCTTAGCAGGCTCATCACTGGAATTTGTGCCCTTATACTTTGCCCTTATACGGTCTATGACAAGAATTGGTCCTGTATTCTCTTAATCTGTGTGGTCTGTTCTCATTTTATCAGTAATGTGCCGCGCTGCTACAGGGACCTGTTCACAAGTATATTGTGGACCTTGATAGAATGAAAACAAAGAATGAATCTTAATTTTTAAAGCAGAGGGAAAGCTATCAAGGCAGTTTTGCCAATAGATTAGCCACAACAGTGCAATTCTTTGGAATGCTTTTCCATAAACAGCTCTAGACACTGCCTCTGTTTGTTTAGGATAGCAGCTGCCATATAAGCTTGCTGTAAGAAACCAGGTACACTGTGGCACACCAGACGTGGAGATTTAGTGCATCAACATTTCTTTATTGGCCCCAAAAAGTAGATACATGTAAGGCAACGTTTCGGACCCCACTGGGCCCTTTCTCAAGCCTTCTCAAGGCTTGAGAAAGGGCCCAGTGGGGTCCGAAACGTTAATAAATCTGCCCCTAAAAGTAATGTTCATTATACTGATACTTTTTAGATGCAAAACTCAATAATTTAAACCTCTTGATCTTCTGCTAGATATTCAATAATTCAATATGTTTCCGAATGCTGCAATGGGCGGAGCTATCACCTTCACAGGTGATTCCTGTTGCCTATTGGACAGCACACTGCACCAGTCTGTTATCTGCTTACTATACATGTGGGCAGATTTATCAAAGGTCAAATTTCGAATTTATGTGAATTTTTTTTACTCTGATTTATTTAAAGGGGTGGTTCACCTTTATTATGTTATAGACCGGCATTCCATGTTATATAACACTTCTAAGCAACTATTCAATTATCATTTCTTATAGTTTTATAGTTATTTGCCTTTTTCTTCTGACACTTTGCAGCTTTCAAATGGGCGTTGCTGACTCCCTTCTAAAAGAAAAATGTTCTGTAAGGCTACAAATATATTGTTATTGTTACTTTTTTATTACTGATCCTTCTATTCAGGCCTCTCCTATTCATATTCCAGTCTTATTCAAATCAATGCATGGTTGCTAGGGTAATTTGGACCCTAGTTACCAGATTGCTTAATTGAAGAGCTGCTGAATAAAAAGTTAAATAACTCAAAAACCTTAAATAATAAAAAATGAAAACAAATTGTAAACTCAGAATACCACTCTCAACATCATACTAAAAGTTATCTCAAAGGTGAACGTCTAATTAGAACGTCTAAAATTCGATCGAATAGTCCGGACCCGAAAATTCTAATCGAATTTGAGTCGAGTTTTCCCTCAGAAAAAATCTCGAATGTCATGAAGGCAATTTACATATACAAATGGTTCAATGCCATTGAATTCTGCAGGTTTAAGGGGGCGAATATTCGATTTAGAACTGTTTCCAGGGTCGAGGTGTGATAAATCTTTCATTCAAATTTACATTCAAATTGGGGGATTAATATTTTATGTGTAATTTTTGACACAAAAAAAAATTGAAAATTCAAATTTACTATTCAACCCTTAGGGGAAGATTTATCAATCCAAATGATTTTATCGTACGATCGAACGATTTTACTTCGACTTCAAAAAACGTAGAAAAATGCTGTAGAAGGTCACCATAGGCTAACATAGCACTTCGGCAGGTTTAATTTGGCGAAGTATTGAAGTCAAAGTTTTTTTACTTAGATTATAAATTCGAAGTCTTTAGGGCAGATTTACATAGGGTCGAATATCGAGGGTTAATTAACCCTCGATATTCGACTGCGGAATGTAAATCCTTCGACTTCAAATATCAAAGTCGAAGGATTTAGCGCTATTCCTACCATCAAATCATCGAAGGAATAATCGAAGGATTTTAATCCATCTATCGAAGGATTTTCCTTCGATCAGAAAATTGTTAGGAAGCCTATGGGGACCTTTCCCATAGGCTAACATTGGCCTCTGTAGGTTTTAGGTGGCGAACTAGGGGGCCGAAGTATTTTTTAAAGAGACATTACTTCGACTATCGAATGGTCGAACGATTTTTAGTTCGAATCCTTCGATTCGAAGTCATAGTCAAAGTAGCCTATTTGACCATTCGAAATTCGAATTATTTTTTCTTCTATTCCTTCACTCGAGCTAAGTAAATGGGCCCCGTGGTATCCTATTCGATGGTCGAAGTATCCAAAAAAAATTACTTCGAATTTCACATTTTTTTACTTCGAAAATTCCCTTGAATTTACTTCGACCCTTGATAAATCTGCCCCATGATATTGTCTGGCTTTGTCTATTTTAGCGGAGCATATGAGGGGGTCGGCGACCCCCCCTATCCAGCTTAACAAAGAAGTCTGCAGATGTACACCTTATGCTTAACTAAAACATGTATACAATCAAAGTCCTGCTATGATAAAAGGAACCAAAGCAATCCAATAACAATGCTAAAATCATTTTGCCGTGGGGCCTGGCAACTTCTATTTACACCACTGGGAACACATGAAGGACTAGATGTGTCAAACACCTATTTGAATATTTTCTCAGATTTTTAAAGGTCTCAAAAGTCAGAACAGAACCTGTCTAGCTTTCAGCATTAATCCCCTTGTTCACCGACGCTTGAAGGTATAATAACAGATTTCTATTACAGTTTTGCAATTGAATTTGTATTGAAATGCAGGATGTTTAATAACTATAATATCCAAAGCCCTACACAATTTCCCATCTGTCCAATCTCAGGAACACAGTCTCGTTCTTAAGAGTTAAATGACACCGTTCAACTAAAATAACTGTTATTAACAGGACCTTAAGGTAGATGCCGTCACAAAAGGCCAGTTTGAAATTTGCAGGCAGCAAAGTAGGAAAGGAACATTATATAGGAACCATCTAAATGATGACTGTGTTTCTGTTCCTGCTTAGGAGCTGATGCCCACAAGGTGCCCCTGGAACTGCATCCACAAACATGTAAACTGACCCCAGCTCAGTAGGGTGATTATTATCCAGGATTATTTTTTATTCTTCTTAAATGGTGGCTTAGACTAGGTTAAAGCTGTGTAACAGGTGTATGGAGACGGTGCCCCCAAATCTAGATCTAGTTACTGCAGACTGATATAACAGAGACCCAAGCAAGGGACATAACTCCCAGTAAGCACCAATATTAGTAGACTCAGGTGGGCCCCAGCTTATGGAATGGAGGAAGATATAAGCACACAGCATTCACTCTTATACTCAATAACTTTGGCCACAAGTGGTTCTTAAAAACATTGGAGCAGATTTATTGAACAGATGCACAAATTACAGGATGCCAATCCCTTTGTGCTTTCATATGGTATTACAGAGTAAAGGCTCAAGTGGCAGCAGGTCAGCAATATTCAAAATACTCCCAATTTATCCTCCATCACGTCACAGATTTGGGCAGACTTAGGTAGTATAGCCTGACTCTTGATCACCAACTCTCTATCAATAGGCAAAGCCCGCAAAGGTGTATTACTCCAGGATCTACCTAATCCTGAGCCTAACCTTTCAGGTCCCTATAATGGTAGCAGAGGTACTGCAGGGAAATAACCCCCATTCCTCTCTATATTGGAGACTTAGCTGCTCACTAACTTTCTCAGGGTCGGACTGGAGCACTGGGGCCCACCGGGCTCAAACACTTTGGAGCCCTGTGCGCATGCGCGAATGCTGGGTCCTGTGCGCATGCGCAAACTCCGGGGCCCGTGCGCATGCCTGGGTATCACCATCTGATTTGACTTGGCTGTAGACGGGCCCCATGGGCGTCCGGTGCAATTTGCTGCATATTTCTTTTTGGGAGCCAGCGAGGGAATGGGTGTGGGCAGTCTGACCCTGAACTTTCCTGATCCTATCTGTCAATCCTAAAGCGACCTATAACAATTTCTGACCTGACACTTGTTTCTCCTGTGCCAATGTCTAACTCCACCATTGGCCCTAACAGCAACACCCCACTTCCTCCAGCCAGTGGGTGCACTAGAAAGAGGCAGAACACATGTGGGAATGCCTTTTTATAACCCCTAGGGAACTACTTCCCCTCCCATCTGTGAAGAAGGACCCAGACACAAACACAGTCCCTGGGGAATTAAGGACCAACCGTTTAGAAAACAATAAAATATTACATAAATATTACACAACCAATTGGCTGCCTCTGAATATTGATGTGTTGTCTAATCCCTTACTTTTCTTAGGTGTGTTTTGGCACCTAGAGTGGTCATTCGTTTATTACTAACACATCCCTGGGCTTACACATACTCATGTTTATACTTTCTCATAGAGTTGATCAATATAATGCCCAAAGGGTATATTTTTCAAAAAGTGAAGTTAGAGATCACCACAGTCCACTAAAGTGAAATACTGCCTTTCTCCGTTAATTTCTATGGGATTTTTAAAGGAGCACTTATCAAATGGTGAACTTTCACTTTCACCCATTGATAAATATGCCTTTAAAAATCCCATAGAAGAATTTGAATGTCAGTAATAGTCTATGTGGTTTTTTAAAGATTTTTTTGCTCCAGTTGCCCCCCCCCCGCCCTTTATTAATAATTTAGTCAGAAACATTTAGCCCATAATAAGACTGTAGACACATATAGGGGGTTATTTATTAAGTACGGATGCCAAAAACCTGAAAAATTTGTGTTTGGAAAAAAAACCTCAAATTTTTTTGGGATTTATTATACCCCAATGATGCGAATCCAAAAATCTGGCATCTCAGAAATTCCGAGATTGCATACAAGTCAATGGGAGAACTCCCAAAGATATCTTGATCTGCGATGGGTTTAGTCTGAAGATTTCATGGCTTTTGCTCAAAAATCCGAAAGAGTCTAAATTATCATGCGGAAAATCCGAACAATCAGTACAATCTGAATTTTCACTAATTTCTGGCACAGGAAGTTTTCAGGAAAATGTATTGATAAATAATATTTGGTCAGAGTCATTTTCAGAAAATGAGATAAATTGGGACTTTGATAAATGGGCCTCCCCATGTTTATGTGTAGTATCCAGGACAACAATTGAGCTTTCATTCCCCCCCCCATGACACTCTATGTTGTGGGACCCCTTTCAGGTGCTCTAGCCGTTAGTCTGTGACCTTTGTAAAAGGAAGGGCTTTAAAATGTAACTTGATTAATCAGGCCTCTGTATCACCACTAGAATTTCATACCAAATGGTTAATGGCTATGCCTGTTACTGGCTTGAAGTTATCGGTGACATATGAAAGCAGGAGACGCCACATAGAAAGATTGTCAGAGCTTTTCATTTTTTCTAGCCTCTTACATTATTTATTAGCGTGCTCCAATCACAATGATGAGTATTTTTACAGTGATTTAAGGATGGAAGTCAGTAGAGACGGTAGCACTATATATAATGAGACCCAAAATACATGAAAAGGATAGAAGGAAGATGGAATATAGGCTTGAGCTGCTGTATGGGGAAATGCACAATGATGAAAGCGGCTAAGAGATGGCAGAATCGACAGGCACGGCTTGGGGGTGACTGTGTATGGCTTGGCATGCAGGTAACCAGACTCTGCCCTGGATTAAATATCAGGATAAATCAAAGCTTTTCCATTAGTCTGTATAGAACACTACACCCTGCACTGTCCAGTTGCAGTCCACCATATCCCAGTTAAAGCTGAACAACAGCTGGAAAGCAAAAGGTTTGAAATCACAAGAGGAAATTATAAATCGAGATTCTTAGGGTGCTCCGGTGGTGCAGTTGTAGCTGGTTTTTGGCAGCAAGGGCAGATCCAGAGGGATCTCTAGGAGATGTAAAGTCAGCTGAAGAGCTACAGAGAGGACATTCCTGATTTATGCAGTTACATGGAACTTTTTAGTTGGGTCCCCAGCCTTCTGGCAATACCAGGGACCTGCTATATAAATCTGGCCCTGGATACAGTGCATAGAGAAAAATAAAAACGATTCTTGGCATACTAGAGTTCTTTTTTCTCCTGTACTGCTGAAAAGGTGTTGAGGAGTCAAGGATTCAGAATTGTCCATTTGATAAGAAGCTCCTGCTGTGGAAAACTCTGTGGGAGAATTATTGTGTACACACAATATTCCCCCACAGAGTTCCTTGTCAATGGATGGTACAGCAGATCCTAGCTGGAATACTGGGTGAGATCTGCAAGTACAAAATGGGAAACACAAAAATTCATCATGCCTTTCCTTATATTTGCCCACCAAACGTTTCAGCACATGCAAGTCTTTCACATGCAACATGGGAGCAAACCTTGGTGGACAAGCCTAAACCATTATGGGTCATTCAATCAGGGCGGAGTTAAAAAAGAGCACACATGGGTGCAGGGCGCAAAATTCACTCTAAATTAAATGGCTGTTCAGTAACAGGAAGACTGTCACTATGTGTAAGAAAGCAGGGGTACAAGCACAGACTATATGTAGCACTCCGTGCCAGTTGTCTTCGTGTAATTAAATGTGGTGTAGACCTGGTCCAGTGCAGGTGTAGTAAAAGGGTTTGATCGTAGAGTACACAATTGGCTTTTCTTTGGACAACATTGATGAAGGGGGTTCAAGGTTCCAAGACTAATAGGATCCAATATAAAAGTAACCCTCTTAAAATTAAAACCAACCCTCCCTCTCTCCCCAGCAATGGTCACACTGTGTCTGTGTAAAAATAAAATTACTTTATTAGGTGGTCAATCTGGAGACAGATGTGGACAACCCGTGTTTGTCCTCAGTTGCTTATGTTGAGCTATACAATTATGGTATCTGTTATCCCGAAAGATTTACATGTAAAATAGGTTTAAGTACCCAAAAGAAACTCCAGGGTGAGGCAAAATTATTTTTCTATTTACCGGTATTAGGGAAAGTTTTTCTCCTTATTCGTTAGACTCAATTTTTTTAGATATATTTATAACTTTTTTTGAAATTATTGTTCTGTTTATATTTTGGGTTTTTTCGTTTGGGAAATCGGTTTTTTCGTTTGGGAAATAGGTTTTTTTCACTTACGTGTGTGGACATTCTAAATTGGAGTTCCCCAGGATTGGACAATTTTGCATTCCTGCTGGATATTGGACAATGGGTTCCTGGGGTGGAGTTTCTTTTGGGTACTTAAACCTATTTCACATGTTTGGCTGTATCACCTGACGAAGGGGGAATTGCCCCCGAAACGTTGTGTCGACTTAATAAACACGTAAGGGGCTAGTCCCCTACTTGAATTGCACCTGTGTGCGGGTACCTGTTTTCTTCGTTCCTGTTGTATTGCGGAAGTGCCGACTTCCTAGGGTCTGAGCACCGGGTCAAGTACTTCATAGGGCTCGGGTGTGCACGTGAGTGTGTTTGCATTCAGCATTCTCATTGAAAGAGACTTATCGAATATCATTATACAGTATGTGGCTTCAGTCCATTCTGCATTAGAGCTGCATGGCACAGTGGACTGGCAGTTGGCATGAGAATTTAAATTTAAAAAGTCCTACCAAACTAGAATCCACAACTCAAACTTATTGATTATTAAAAAAGCATGAATTAATCAGGTCGTGAAAAAATCAGGAAAAAACGTACAAAAAATCGTATTGTGCAATTTCTTTTTGCGATTGTTCTCGAGACGGATGATTTTTTTCCTGAATAGTACAATTTTTTCAAATTTTTGTCCAAAATAGTCGGATTTTCAGGCTAATTCCACTGCAGACTACAGAAACTTTCAAATAAGATGGGGACGTCTCCCCATGAACCTCGGCAGGTCTGAGATGCTGGATTTTTGGATTCGGGCTTTTTGAAGCCTTGGGGTTTAATAAATCCAGAAAAATTAATTCATTTAAGGGGGTTATTTATTTAAGTCTAAATGCCAAAAACTCTAAAAATTCTAGTTTTGACTATAAAATCCGAATTTTTAGTGAAAACAAATACCCAGGATTTATTATACCATGAGGATGGAAAAAGTCTTAATCCAAAAATCCAGCATCTCAGAGGCCGAGGTTGTATATCAATGTAAGTCAATGGGAGAAGTCCCAAAGATTTCCTGATATGCGCTGGGTTTCGTGGTTTTTCAGGCAAAATTTGGAGTTTTCATGCGAAATTTTCAAATAATTTGTTTGAATTTCTCACTATTTTTCTGAGTTTTTTCCTGCACAGTTAATTTTTGGGAAAATCCGTGTGGATTTCAGAAAAAATAATTAGATGATTTTGATAAATAACCCCCTTACAGTTTTTGGCATTCAGACTTTGATAAATAACCCCCTTAGTGTCAAAATAACCACCCAGCTAGTGTAACCATATAGCAACTGCTCTGCCTCTGCAAGAGAGAATGGCAGTCACTGGATATGGGAGGAGTAGGTAACCCATTAGGTGAATGGAACATATGAAACACGCAAGTGCTGATCCGGGGACACATGCTAATTAATGTATAGAATCCAATGCTCTTATACAGTAAAATACCAAAGCACACTACAGTGAAACCCCCAATCAACAGGTATTCTATTGTATTGTAGCATAAGGAACTGAGCTGCCACCCCATTGAACCCAGTTATTACTCAACAGCTAATGCATGAGGCTGAACACAGTGTTCATTCTCCAACAATGGAACTGAATACCAATGCTTAGCAAAGGGGTGAAAAGAAAATTAGGCGTATTTATTAACATTTCATTCTTCGGCTACAATTCCCTGAGTAATTTCAAGTAGAAAGGCATGTGATATATTAAAGGGAACGCTTGCACAGTTGCAAGGAGTCTAAGAAGTGGAACTGGCGGATGCATATGCCACTTACAATGTGTGGATTTCTCATTATATATTAATAATATTAGAATTGTTTTTGGCGGGGGTGGGGTAGGATAGACATAGGGAATAACAAGAGAATAAAAGTGCATGCTATGCAATCAAGTTTTCTGCAGAAATGTGCTTAGTACAGAAGGATGCCGATGCTGGAATAGAGACATTAAATCTTTCTATACAAGCTATGAGGAAACCTTTCCATGGAAAGGTCAATTTCCTTGTTAAAGCAGTTGTTTGACATTTGACCTGTCTGGTTTTTACTCAGGTTTCAGAAGGGCTGCTTAGGTCAAAACTGCCTGCCTGGTTTTCCACATTAGAAAAACCGAGCAGGACTCCCTGAGATTGGATTCAGTGCTTGGCTAATTGGCAATTGCCACATCATAGCCCTGCCCTGTGACATCATCACTCTGCCTCTGCAATGTCACCGCAACCTCAGTTGCAATACTATGTAGGGACCCTGAGATTTCGGTTAAATTACACAGGCAGTTCCCCTTTAGTATTTGGACACCTAAGGGTCCTTTAGTTAACTCAGGCAGCTATGTCCCTTGCTGGGTCCACATTAGTTCACTGAGTTTGTCCACTAGGTGGCACTATTCGATAATATAAAGGGGTTTAGCACCATGTGGTTGGGGTCAAGTCCAGGTCTGCCCGGTGAAGTTAGTTAAGTGTGAGTTAGTGATAGTGAATACGGTAAAAGTCACTCTAGGAGTGAGAGTCAGCACAGGGTAGCTAGTGAGCAGATGTGGCTCCAACGAGGAGAAATAGTGGGGTTAGGACCCCGTGGTATGTGAACCGCTAGAGCAGGGACTACAGTGGGTGAGTTGTGGACCAGATAGGGTGCCAAGACCCAAGACCCCATGCTGAATACAGTGGGTGAGGTGAGGACCATATAAGATGTTTATCCGGCGGGATAGTGCCTAGTGAGAGTGGTAACTATCTCCTAAGTCTATTATTGCTGTTACTTTGATATATTGGATATTAGCTCACCTGGAGCACCTTGTACCCCCTGGTGGGAATATTGCTGTTTGAAGCTATCCTATTATGCCTGTGAACATCTAAGTACCAGTGAACTACTCCATTGCAAAAGTTCTCCATTAATAAACAAGTTTATGTTACTGCAAAGAAACTTGACTGGCTGATTATCCTGCTGCATTGATCTACACCAGGTACCGGGAGTTGCACGGGTACACTGGGGGTCCGGGGAATACTACAAGCAGTTTTAGCCTGGTCACACACAGCCTTAATACACAGCAAAAGTACATTCAAGGGTGTGCTACAGCTATGTTACAGTTGTGACATGACTCAGGTACTATGAGGAATGAAGCACCCCCTAACCATGAAACCTGGATGAAGCCAAAAGGCCATTGCCTTGCTAGACGACATGGAACTCCAACCACTACATTCTCATTAAAGAAATAAAGGCTCTGGGACAGGGACATAAAGAAGTGGGATGAACCATGCTTCATGTGTCCTGCTAGGAAAAAGTGACTAAAGCACTGTAACCCCTCAGTCTCCGGGTATACCCAATGGAAATTATTACACTTTAACAGGTATTAATTGTAATAGTGATCTACTACAGCCTTTGACTTCTAGTGAAAGGCAGTCAACAAGTCATAGATTCATAGGGAGTCATAGATTGGATATGCCAATTCTCCTTCTAACATTCAGCTTCCAGCTGTGACAGAGTTGCAGTTCAACAATATAGGGAGGGTTAAAGAACAGGACATCACTGCTTTATATCCTCATGGGGGCCAAGAGCTTTCTACCTTGTCCGTGGCCCTGCACACGTTTAAAGGGTTGATTGTGCGGTTATACCTTAATATTCACTCCGTTCATGTTAAAAGGAGACTGTTGAAATGTAATATTGTGATACTTGTGGCCCCCAAGAGGTTAATGAACAAAAGGGAAAAAACAGCTCAAGGAAAAAAAATTCTAAACACATGAGAGCAGTGGAAAGTACTCCTGCGGTTTCAGATTCTCAAGATGAGAAGGTTATGTAAGTGCATTTTTAACACTGAATATAGCTCTTTCTCCCATTATATCCCAGCGGTCTGGCTTTTTATTCTCTCCCAGTGGGGACTATGGAAGTAGCTATTTTTTTTTTTCTCTGGCATGAAACCAGAATGTTGGCCCCATATCTGATTTCCGTGATATACCCTGAGCTGGAAGCAGCTGTCTCCATGGGTGGTTACTTTAGACCGAATGAGAATCTCTGTACTGTTTCTCTGATTGTCTCTCTATTCCTTTACTTTAAGGGGGGACAGTGATGTTTGGCATTAAGGTCTTCTTGAAAGACCCCACATTTATGGAAAGCCCTCCAATAATTGCAGCTTTCACAGTGCCAGATATTTAATTAGTTGCTAGCTCACATCTCCAATACATTCTACTACAATGTTTTCCCCAAATTTGTCCATGCCCAGCAAAATTGGCATCTGTATAAGTAAATCAGGATCAGGCACAGACAAGTCTTGGAGACCATCCATTGTTAATGATCCAGAGGATAAGACTGATACAAAGGGGCAACAGGGGCTTAAAATAGGGGGAAGGTTAGTTACCTTAGCAGAGACAGTGGGATTGTGGTGACAGTAGTTTGCAGCATGAGTTGATCAAGGAATAGAGGATAAAAGTGTGTTTTGCCGTCTAGCTGGCATTTTACTGGCTGGTAAAAATTATGCTTGATGACAATGTTTTTTAATATGGAAGAAAGCTAAAATGATGGTTGATGTTGGTTGCAACCCTGCCGAGTGTTGGAAATAAGGCAAATGAATGTAAGCAGCAGGTAGTTATTTTTCCTAGAGCAGGTTCCACCTGGTTTAGGTTGACAGTTATTCGGAGGTGCAGTGGATGTTTGAGCTTCCCTTTAGGTACAATATACATGTATTTCAGCACACCACTCACGTCAGCTGCTGCTGGTGGAACCTTGTCTGTTGCACTACATGGACATGTTTAATCAGATGAGACTAAACACCATGTGGTGAACATGTAGAATTAAGCTGCCATGCTCTGGCCAATAAAAGCTGCCAACTTGGTTCCTCCAGACCAAATCAGCTAAATATTGACATGGAGCACTCTGCACTGCCTGGCCAACATTTATTTGGGTGCCCTCGTGCAGTCCCAAATGGGTCCAGATCTGGCCCAGAACACAACTACCCAAAACAGGCAGATATCCACTTGGTCCAAGGTTGTTACTATATTGGATGTTACACGAGTTAGTGTGAGTCATGTTTCTTTGCACTTTATCTGACTGTTGGTGTATCAGTCAGTTTTGGAGTTTATAATAAAAAAATAGGACTAAGCCCTATGATGAAAACCAATGCCCAGGTCGGGAGACCTTATTTTTCAGGTAATGCTCTTATGCCGGGAGGCTTTAGCATTTGAAATTATGACCAGAGGTAAATAGTTAGGGACCGCCATATGGGTTTTACCTTGACGTGGTATGGTGGCTTATCAATCTTATGATCATAATTTTGTAACTAAAAAAACCCCTGTCTTTGTAAATGCATGCATCTGCATAGATTACTGATATGACAGGGGACCAGGGAATGTGCATTGATCAATTTTTCTTCTTTTTTTCTATGTCTGTAGTTAATTTGGCCAGATCAGTAGCACTTCCAATGTATTTTAGTACATTTTTATTAAGCCATGGAGTGCTCTCACAATTTTTCCTTTTTGTGTTTTATGTGAGGAGGCTCTGTACCCTTTTGTGGTGCCATTCTAATATGGAGGACCATTAGTTCTATTAGCTTCTGATAATGAGTGGAGAGCACATCTGGTCTCATGGTTGGTCATAGAGATTATGTACCCAGAGTGGTCCCTGTTGGCAGAATACATTTCCTTTCCTTTATAAATAGGGAATTCCTACTTGAAATGAAAGAAAACATTACTACTCAATCCTCAATGAGGAAATGAAAATGAATGTATTGTTTTCTAAATGTATAATTGGTCGGTTAAATGTCCCTGTGATTCTCCTTTCTAAATTTAGGATATTCATAGCCCTTTTTGAAGGCCATTTTAAACCTTCCTGTTTCTGTACGATCAGACATCTCATGTCTTTAATTCTCATCAAGTATCTGGAAACCTGTTCCGTGAAGGCCGTTACATAACAACTCTTAAGAACAGACGCCAAGTTGGATCATTGTGCAACAATTTTCCACATCAGACCGTTCCTGTTCAGTCAATGCCTTTTTCTAAAAGACTTAGGGGTTTATGTAATAAAAGGCACTAAATTTGCCCAGGAGCAGTAACCCATCAGCGGGTAGCATTTACTGGTCACCTGTTTAAAAGCAAACATGTTATTGGTTGCTATTGGTTACTGCTCCTGGGCAAACTTAGTTTACTTACGGGGGAATGTTTTGTAAACTGCAAAGAGATGACTCTTCCAGTAAAACACACAAAAGCAGTAATCTCCCATTAGGCATCTGGAAAATCATTCAGAATTTTAATTTGTTGGCCGCAATTGTTGCAGTAACGCTCAAGTATGACAATTCTTGCTAAAAGAGAATTTGTTGTAGTACTGAGCCAAAGCATTGGTATCTCTGTTATTAAAGCAATGCTGGCACCTGCTAACATCATTTCCCCGTATTAAGGACCTTGTGAGACGCCTATGCCTCATACTATTTGTGGTTTGTGTAAAATAAGTTTAATACCTTTCTAAGCCTCATAAAACAAACCTATATTCTGTTTACTTCATGGATAATGTTTGATGGGCATGGTCTTAGGAAATAGACTGTTATGTACAGACCCCAGCTCCGAGTGAAGGTTTTATGTCAGTGGTCCCCAACCAGTGGCTCGCAAGCAACATGTTGTTCACCAACTGTGAGAATATTACCTGGTGGTCCAGGGCGGGTGCAACGGGGACGCCCGTTATACCCATGGCAGGGACACCCATTGCGTTCGCGTCCTTCAGGCGAGGACTGGTTGATGCACTCCGTATCTTCTGTTCTTCCGGGTTCATGCCGATCATGTCTTTTCGGCTTTATTCGGAGCTTCCACATCTGACGTCTTCACAAAATTAGAATATTTAAAGACACATGTCTCGTTTGTGCATTGCCCAACGTAAGGTCTAATCTTTTAGTTCCTGGGTGTGCTTCCAAGTCTGTTTACAGGAAAAACAAACTCCTTATTAAAAAAAATCCTACCTCCCCCTACCCCACATAGACCCCCCAAACCTAGCTGCTACCCCGGGCAAATGCCCCTAAGTCTTTACTTACCCCTTGGTGCAGATTCAATTGCAGAGCAATCGGACGTCTTATAGTCAGATATACCTGTATACAGATCCAGTATACAGGTATGAGACCTATTATCCAGAATGATCCAGAATGCTCGGGACCTGGGGTTTTCCAGATAACAGATCTTTCTGTAATTTGGATCTTCATACCTTAAGTCTACTATAAAATCATATAAACATTAAATAAACCCATAAGCTGGTTTTGCTTCCAATAAGGATTAATTGTATCTTAGTTGGGATCAAAGTACAACCTACTGTTTTATTATTACAGAGACAAAGGAAATAATTTTAAAAAATTTGGATTATTTGATTATAATGGAGTCTATAGGAGACAGTTTTTCTGTGATTCAGAGCTTTCTGGATAATGGGTTTCCAGATAACGGATCCCATACCTGTATCTTTTAGGGGGCTCCAATTCCTAGCAGATGAATTAGAGCTCACTCAAATAACTGATTTCCGTACAAACAAAATCTAACAAAATAACTGCCTTTTGCACAAATTCTGCATGTAGAGAGACATGATGTCTGGGGATTTTAATAGAGTGAGCTCTCATACATCTTCTAGGCAAAACAAGCCCCCTTATAAGATAGATTGGATCTAACTGTCAATGAATATCTGACACCCAATTCCTGCATGAAGACAGAATGAAGAGAAACGAAGATGTGAGAGAGGGATAGTGAAGATAAACTTGATTATTTCAGAAACAGTACAGAATTTTTAATTGATTATATTTCGAAAACTTCTTATTTCAGTATGATGAAGCTTATATTAAATTTTCATTTTTGCGATAGTTCCCCCTTTAAGGAAATAGTGCCATGGCAAGTGTATCTTGAGCATGGCAAATGAGCTTGGTCTGGTGCCTTCCATGAATACAGAAGTCATTGCAGTAGGCACAAGTACCATAATATGCTGGTTTTTGCTAGCATTGAAAGGGGTTAATATACATGTAGCATACTGCTTCTATTTACCTCTTGAGATTATAAGATATAAACCAGATGCATTAGTAACCACTAAAGGCTTTCTTCATTCTCACATTTGTTTTGTATTACTAATGTAGAGTGGTGATAGGAAATGTGGTATGTGTGCCCTTGGAAAAGCATAAAAGCTAATACTATTACCACTTTCCAGGGTAGCTTGTTATGCTCGCAAAGGTAAACTGGTTTCAATTATGGGGAAATGGTTGAACAGAAAGAAAAATAAAATATATGATATGCTTTTGTGTAGCTTGTTTTTACAGGTTCGACAACCAGAGGCACACAGTGGGCTTGGGAAGCATTAGAATGTGTTTGGCTTAATGTCTGGAGGTCAAGTCCAATCATTAACATAAAACAAGTATACTAAATGAGTGGGATATCCCAGTATTCTCATATGACACCCCAGTGATGGAACTAACAATACAGTATTGGGATGATGGATGCCATGGCTGAACTAATTTAATCTGAGATTATGGGGGCGGTACTAGGGGCCCAGTAGACCATTGGCTGATACTTTTAATACGTTTATGACTAAATTAATTTGGTGTTGGACCAGGTAACATTTAGTTATGCCACTGTATACACAGTGTACAATATTTAAAAGTAGGGATGCACCAAATCCACTATTTTGGATTCGGTCGAACCCCTGAATCCCTAATTTGTATATGCAAATTCAGATTCGGTTTGGCCGGGCCGAATCAAATCCTGCTGAAAAAGGACGAATCCTGACCGAATCCCGAACCGAATTCTGGATTCAGTGCATCCCTATTTAAAAGTACAAGTATGGAATCTGTTATCTTGAAACGTGTTATCCAGAAAGCTTTGAATTACGGAATGGCTGCCTCCCAGCTGAGTTTTATCCAAATGTTTTAAAATGATTTCCCTTTTCTCTGTAATAATAAAACAGTAGCTTGTACTTGATCCCCACTAAGATGTAATTAATCTTTATTGGAGGCAAAATCAGCCTATTGGCTTTGTTTAATGTTTACATGATTTTATAGTAGACTTAAGGTATGAAGATCCAAATTATGGAAAGATCCCTTATCCAGAAAACCCCAGGTATCTGGCATTCTGGATAACAGGTCCCGTACCTGTATTGGAAAGTTTGAACCTCCCTGCCAATAAGAAAGAGACTCAAGATGGTTAGAACAAACTGACTGATGGGTTTCCAAACACTGACACTCAATAGGAAAATAGGAAATGGCAGAAATCCAGACCTTCCCCAGTGTAAATTTAGTTCAGGCCATAAGTGGTTGATTCACTTCACCTGGTTCTTAGCCAGTTCTCCCTCTCCTTTGTTTTGTCTCTTACACATTATTCTGAGTATTGCCAATTGCACTTCATATTAGAATTGATTTTTTTTTGTGTTCAAGATTCAAGCTCTTTGTGATCAGATGGACATTAGCAGGCCAGGCTCGTGTCTCAGCCACTGCCTCTCCAACGTTATAAAACAGAAAGATCAGCTATCTGGAAAGCCCCAGGTACCGAGCATTCTGGATAACAGGTCCCATACCTGTACTGACTACTTGGGCAGTTTTACAAAAAAAGTAGACTTTCAAAATGCTTCAGATTCTCCATCAAACAAAATGATGATGTTTTCAGTCCCAGCATGCATCTGATACCTCCCTCACATAATGCAGTGTAGTACAAGAATTTAGCTTGAGCACCCCCAGATTAGTGGAAGTGGGGGGCCCCTCTCAAGTGTTTGCAGTTCATGGACCAGCCTCATGTATTGGGCAGCTTTAAGGAGACTTATGCATTTAGGGAATGGTAAGAAATTGTTCTTGTAAATGATGCTAAACATTTAACATAACTTTGTGACATTACAGATACAGGTATGGGACCTGTTATCCAGAATGTGTGGGACCTGGGGTTTTCCAGATAACTGTAATTTGGATCTTCGTACCTTACGGCTATTAGAAAATCATGTAAACATTAAATATATTTATGGTTGGGATCAAGTACAAGCTACTGTTTTATTATTACAAAGAAAAAGAAAACAATTTTTAAAGATTTGGAGTCCATGGGAATTGACTCCCATTTAGAATGTGGAGCTTTCTGGATATTGGGTTTCTGGATAATGGTATACCTGTATAAAATTTGTCTAGATCGCTCCACATTGTGGGAAGGCCATATAATCCAAACAATTAAATTTTTTTTTTAGTTATTTCCTTTTTCTCTGTAATAAATAAACAGTAGCTTGCACTTGATCCCAACTAAGATATAATTAATCCTTATTGGAGGCAAACCCAGACTATCCGATTTAATTCTTGTTTATATGATTTTATAGTATAGTTAACGTATGAAGATTAAAGTTACAGAAAGATCTGTTATCCGGAAAAGCCCAGGTATTCTGCATAACGGGTCCCATACCTGTATATCTTTACAAGTGGTTCTTGGTGATGCCGTCTGTTACAATTGGCTCTAGTGATGTCACATGGCTCACTAAAAATTAAGGGATTTTGAAGCAACAATGTACCTTCTACATCCAATCACCTTGAATCCTATCAAAGCACCCAGTGTTCTCGTCTTCATTTCTGCTGCTCCACGACACATGATCTTTGCTTAGACCTCACTTTCTGCAATTGTTTTGATGATTTCTGGCAGCCGAGAGCACACTGAGCACGTGCAGTGCCACTGACACTCACAAGATGGCCAGACAAGCTCAAACAATAGGGATCTGCTATAGACAGTTTTGAAGGCATGTTATAGGGTGACTGAACCTCAGGGCTGATAAGCAGTTTCAGCTTATAAATTACAGCATTTCTAGCTATATTCATTTCTAGGCTTCGGTGCTTCTTTAACCCGTAACAGAGCTGGGCATTAAGTGACAGATTTATCAAGGGTCGAATTTGAGTTCATGGGTGTTATTTTAAACTCCCAAGAACTGCCCTAAACTCGAAATTCGACCAACTGCAATTTATTTAAAAAAATAGCACATTTTTTGTACTTGGGTGAATAGGATCGACCCACAAACTCAAATTGGATTCGAGTTTTTTCTCCAAAAAAAAATGTGATTTTCAGAAAGGCAGAAAACAATTCCAAATTGATCCCAGGACATCCCCCATAGGCTAAATCAGCAATTCGCCAGGTTTAAGGTGGCGAATAGTTGAATTCGTGTATGATACATTTCAAAAATTCGAATTTAAAAAAAAAAAACTCGAATCGAATATTAACAATTCCCTAGTCTAATTTGACACTTTTGGCCATAAAAAAACTCGAACATTAGAATTCGAAGTTTGAATTCGAATTTTCACTTTGACCCTTGATTAATCAGCACCTTAAGTATTCACAGTGGTGCTGAAAGAGCTGAAGACTGGACTCAGGGGAAAAGAACGCAATTAAAAGGATTTGGACCGACAACAGAAAAACAGATTCACACCAAGAGCAGGATTTGATATTTCTGAATATGTTCTCCACAATCTAAGTTCAGAGGACATCACCAAGTTGCTTGTAAAAACCACAGGAACGTTGAGCTGCGCCCTGCGTGGAATCAGAGCTCATCTAAGCCAGGCAGAACACGCTGGAGATTACTGTTGGAGCAATGGTTCCATTTTATTCTCCAAACAGAACTGATTTTTGTCTGTGACTTGGAATGTACCTCCCAGATCAGGAGGGTTTCTTTCTACAGTCAGACACGTGCACAAGCAATCGCTTTCCTCTTTCGATACTATTGTTTATTTGGCACAGGGTAGTATGGCCCAACATGGCATCAGTGGAGAAGGAGGAAATCAATCAGGGTTATTAATGAGCATGTCCTTCACACCCACCTTGCGTTCACACATTTAATCACTCGTGGCATCTTTAGCACATTTGCTTGCCACATCTCAGTGTTTCATCTGGTCGTATCTTTCAGCAACATACCACGAATAATTAGTGTCTTAAGCCTGAGATCCATTTAGTGTATGAGTAGGCTGCAACTGCCAACAGTTCTTTGGCAAGCGCCACTGAACGATGAAAGGCCAAGACCTATTTAAACTACTGCAAAGCTTCCTTCCAGGTCGATGGCTTAAAAAGCTGTAGCTGATACTGCTGGCTTTGTCTGTTGGTTGTTTTGGTACAGCAGCCATAGTGCCGTATTTTGTAGCCATTTTTCCCAATGTGTGCGTGGCATGCTGCAAACAGTGTGGCTTGTGCCATCCCAGCATCATAAAAATGGAAAGAGGGAGCTAATGTTGGCCACTGCCACCTACTGGCTGCACCAACTATTTACTAGGGTTGCCATGTGTCCAATTTTGACCTGGACCAGCCCAGTTTTTGGCCTAGATTCTACTAGAAATAAGTGAATTGACGATCACCGTGTCATAGCCCCGCCCAGAGATGCACATTCGTAGCCTTACAAAGCGTTGTTTTTTGTTTGTTTTTTATATGGGGTCCGTGACCCCCATTTGAAAGCTGGAAAGTGTCAAAGGAAAAAGGTAAATCATGCAAAAACTATAAAAAAAAATGAAAAATAACGACCATTTGAAAAGTTGCTTAGAATTTGCCATTCTTTAATATACTAAGGCAGGGCCGGAACTAGGGCTAGGCACAAGAGGCACGTGTCTAGGGCGCAACAAAGTGGGGGCGCGAAGCACGTATCTCTTCTTTCAGCTTACCCCTGGTCCGGACCCTTTCTCTCCCACCAGCTCTCCAGCGTGAACTGAAATATCAGTTCCGGTTGCGTGTGCGTGCGAAGTTCCGGACGTGTGTGCTTTCGCATTTTTGGACGCTCAGTCGTGCCCCTGCCAGCAAGGGGGAAAAGAGGCCTACCGGGTTGGTTTGGGGGCGCCCAGCTGTCTTGGCCCGGGCCTGTACTAAGTGGGTTATTTACTAAACTCCAAAAAATTCTCACTGTTTTCTTAAAGACCAAACTGCAGTGAACTGCTTTACCGTATTTATCAATACATTTTCACAGAAAAAGACTTGTCACTGAAAAACTGCAACTTTTCTTTGGATTGGACACCTGAAAACTGTGACTTTTTTTGGAATATCACCTGAAAACCACAAAATCTTCAGATTATTGAACGAAATCCAGAGCAGATCAGGATATCTTCCGATTGTATAAGGGACATCTGCCTTTGACTTTTAACAGACTCTGGGTTTAATAGATCACAAAAAATGTGAGGGTTTTTTTCCTATAAAAAAATTGTGTTTCCCCCTTTACAAGTCTGACCAGAAAAAATCTGACTTTAATGAAAAACCTTCCTAAACAGCTTCCACCACAGGGCCTCCCTGTGCCCCCTCCTCTGGCCCCCTACCTGTCGCCACCCCCTAGAGGCCCCCATCCCATCCTTGACCCCCCTCTGGCTCCTGCTCGTACCTATGCACAAAGTGCTGGGGCCCACCGGTTTTTTAACTGGTACCCTGCTGGCCCAGTCCGACCCTGCCCATAAAGTTAACTTAAACCATCCCCTTATTGTGTATGTCAACATGTGCCCCATTTGTTTAATTTTAGCACAAACATTTTGTACTTAAATCCAAAAATGCTGCTTGTTCTTCTGAATAGTTGCTGTGTACGCCATTGCGTCCATCCATGGCTCGTTGTGTCCGAGAATTCACTCTGCACATTGTGCCAGGTAAGAAAATGCCCCTTTATGTGTTTTATGAGGAAGGACAAACCCACGTGAGACACTTTTTTATTCATTTTATACCAAAGAATTACTTACTAACTTCTCCCCTCAGAGATTTTTTTGGCCCGATATTAGAAGTTTTATTAGCTGCTGGGTTACAAATTTGAAAGGAAACCATGAGAATGCCGTTGATTTAAGAAATGTATCGATCTGTCAATGAAACAAAGCCGTTATAATGCCTTCTTGCTGAAAGAAATCTCCCCTTATCCCCATTGTATACAATGGACAATTCATTTATTCCCCCGGCCGTTGCAACACTTTCCCTTATAATTTTACATTCAGTTTAGTATTTCCCAAGGCTGACCAGCCAGCCCACAATTCTGAGAATTCTGTGAATTGTTGAGGATATTAAACATGCAGTATAAAATTTCCCTGGAACAATGGGAGCCATTTTGATCCATACTTTCCCACAGCGCAAAGCTCTGCAAGGTCCAGCTGCTTGTTTTGATTTCAGACTGACTCAGAGGTCGGAAAGTTGGACTAAAGATGTGGGCAGGCATGAAGTTTGGCAGCAAAAATGTAGAAGCCTAAAGTGACCTTTGCAGATACTACTTAAAGTAAGAGCCGGATCGACTTTATCTGTAATAAATGCCAGACTTCGGCTGATAATTTTAGGATCTCGTTATCCGTATTTGGATATTTTTATAGGCGGTTGCAATCTAAACAGTATGGTTGGCTAAAGAAAAGTAGATAGAGCAAAGTTTCATTCCCACTGGCTGACTAGGTGGGGCATGTATAACTATCGTATGTGGGGAGGTGACAATTGATTCTGGAGCCATATCGAATCACATTCAGTCCGTCTGGATAGAAACAATTATCAACCCATATCATATCTCAGGGGTGCCGTTTTAAAAGTATGTGAAGCTACAGTCCCCCCATCACTTCTGTTCAAATTCCTGCTCATTGAACCAAAAAAAATGCATCTCATAGTATCTGAGTCTTCTGCCTCATTCAGTCACACAACAAACAAGTCAACCCATGCATGGCCTCTCTTATCCAATGGCTATTCTTTGTAGCTCAATCTTAAATCTTGGATTGGTCCGATGCAATGTCAACAAATTACAACTTTAATAGACGTCCATAGACCAAGAGGTTGTTTACTAAACTCCGAATGCAATTTTTTTTATATAATCTGACTTTTAAAAAATAACAAATTTTTCGGAATTTATTAAACCCCAAGGATGGAAAACTCCGAATTAGAAAATCCAGAATCTCAGACCTGTCGAGGTTGCATATAAGTCAATGGGAGAAGTCCCAATGATTTTTTGATCTTCGCTGGGTTTCGTGCAATACCCTGACGTTTTCGGGCAAAAACGCAAATGACAATAACTTTGAGACAGTTTCCTAGTCAATGCCTAAATGTGCTTGAATGATCATGTTTCTTGTATAATCCAGGACTCACAGTAGGGATCTTTGATATAATGAAAATTATAAACCTTTTTTTTTTCAGGCAGTTGACCTAATTTAATTCTCCATATCCAGGTACTCAATATGGCTTAATATGGCACTGTAGATACGTGTGGAAAATGTTGACCCTACGTTCATGCTCTCACTGATGAGGTCAGAAAAATGCTGTTTCCAATTTGGCGAGGCATTTATTCTAAACTTGAGCAAAACAAGCTGATTCTATATACAGAAATATTCTGTGACATGAAAAATAAAAAGTTTTAAACAATTCCAGACTATGGAATTAAAATGAGTATCTGAAAGGGTCTCACACAACCATCAAGCTCCGTAAGATCCTCAAGATTCAAAATGAGGAAACTACTTCCATGAACCTTCCCACCCCATAGACTAGTCATCTTATTACAGTGAGATCTAGAGACCATCTCTGATTGGCCAAGGGTGGTGGCTCA
This sequence comes from Xenopus laevis, assembly GCF_017654675.1. NCBI lineage: Eukaryota > Metazoa > Chordata > Amphibia > Anura > Pipidae > Xenopus > Xenopus laevis. Next base: position 18,177,409 of record NC_054380.1, on the reverse strand, counting down.
CGCTGCGATTCGGGATTTGGGATTAGTTGCCCAGCAAAAAAATCTCCTCTTCTTCTTGGGGTGACTAATCTCCCAGAAATGCCTTCCCTCTGGTTAGAATGTGAATCGACGGTGGGTTGGCACTTGGATTGCTTCATTTTCTGAAATCACTGGAAGTTGCCACATGAGGAGACTTCGGGCGACTTCTGAAAGCCAAAGCGATCTGAGTACCAAACCGACGGCGATTCACATTCTAGCTGGTGGGAAGGCATTTTGGGGAGATTAGTCGCCCGAAGAAGAGGAGATTTTTTTGCCGAATCACAGCATGTGCCACCACCCTAAGGGGTAAAGTATTGATACAGGTTTCTGTGCTACATACAATTGTTTTATAAATCAAATATCAGAATCTTTATAATTTTTAATCAGTGTTTTGACTTACTGTAAGGACTTGGTCCAGTGGTTTACCCGTTGGCATGCGGGGTGCCCACCATGCCTCCAGCAGGGAAGCCCACTGCATGCGTTTATTCCCCTCCTGGGCTGGTTTCCTCTAGGGCGCGCTCGGCACTTCCGGTTTTAATAGGCGCATTCACGCTGGCATGATTACGTCAGCGCACAATGGCGCAAAATTCAAACCCTATTTAAAGGGAAATCAATGTGCAGATCCTTGCCCGTTGTTAGGTTCTATTAGTAAAGTTCCTGGGTGTAAATTCTTTGTGAATTCTAATTGATCTTCTGTGTTTTGACCCTTGCTTGCCTACTCGACTGTTCTGATCTCTCCAATCCTGACCCTAGCCTGCATGATAACTCCGAACTCTCCAATCCTGACCTTTTGCCTGTCCACTGACTATTCTACGCTCTCCAACCCTGATTCCGGCCTGTCTGACTATCTCTGCTTGTGCTGGCCCGGTCTGCCTATTCCAAGTGGCGTTCCTCCATCCTGGTGAGACGATCGTGCCCCTTTGCTCGTCCATCACCGTTAGCTTTGCTCCTCTCTCAAATAAGACCTGGTGGCATCCAAATAGCCAAAGGTGAAAGGTGGCGGTTATAGGCAGAAGTGAGAGCCTAGACCAGGGAGCTTAGCTTGGGTTCTGGATTTAGGGTGCCGTTCGTGACTTACATTTTATTCGTTTCATTCTATACAAATTTTTGATTTCCAATGCGCCATATAAAATCCTTAAGAAACATAACCATATTATACCCTACCTAAACTGGTTGACTGGCCCTCCTGGGGGACCTAGAGCAGTGGATGGGGGGCTGAGCTTGAAGTCCAGTTAAGGTGAAATTTGGGAAAAATACTTACTGTATTTGCTCTTATAGACACACCTAAGACCTAGGTCAGTTAGGGTGAGATTTGGGCTGAAAACCTATATACTAGACATTCTTGTAACAATGACTGAATCACTGATACGCCAATGGTTTTTTTCCCCTATATCTGTAAACTTGTTAAGCTAAAGGGCGCAAACCAAAGGTTGGACCTACAAAGAAGGCTTCAACTGCAAAAGTCAACCACTGCTCTAACCCAATAAGGGCTGAAACATATGTTTAATGTCTAGACATGTTTCCCAAGGCACATAGCCCTTCTTGTGTTGGCCACCTTAGCAGACTGCCTTTACTGAAAAGTATCTCACACAGTAGGTATGTTTGGGAGCCGAGAAGGGATTTGGAGTGATTCCAATGGAACAGTTTTTCATTTTGCTCACAGGGGAACTAATGCAAGCCAGAAGTGGACGAAAGGCCTTCATTAAACCGTTTGGGGAAAATATTTTGCCTTATTCTCCTGAAATGACTCCTAATGCGCCAAAAGCAGCTCTTTCTTTTACAATTCAGAGAAAGTTTGTAGGATTAAGGATCTTATTGATATGATATGACAGCAAGTCCAGCTTACTTCAAGGAGGCCAGGGAGAAAGCACTGATGGTGGTGCTACAAGTTTTTTGCTATTTTTACCCCCATATTGGATCCTGACAAAAACTTTGAACAGCAAGTCCCCTGCTTTCCCTCTTGATAAAAAAAAAAACATACTCGCAGTTACGTTTCAGGAATACATGTTGAATTGCACTCTAATTGGTTGTGCGACAGCAACCAAGTATCAGGAGGCATTAACAGGTCACTTGTCTAAATGCAACCATCTCATTAGTCGCAATAGGATTCTGCACTTGGCCACTCATATTAATGCATTTTATTACATAAAGGGGTAAGGGTTCTAGTCACTAGTGTCCGATAAAGTAAATCTTGCTTTAAGCCAGTGTAAACTATTAAATGCCATAGAAAGATTGTTTCTAAACTTAAGTCATAATAGGTGTAAAAAGCATTCAAATTTTCCCTTAGTCAATCATAAAATCAGTGGCATAATTATAAAGGAAGCAGTTGCAGAGTGGGTTGGCTGCTTCATCATTAACTGTAGAAATGCCCCTCACCAGCCACTTTCCCACTAATGCACCATTCTTCCTAAAATAGCTTTGGCTTGGCCAGGTCTGGATTATGGCCTTGGCACACCTAGGCTTCAGGATCTTAGTGCCTAGGAGTACGTTTCCACAGTGCTCCTTAGATTGTGGCTGAGCAGCATGCCACCCCTAAAATCTTGCTGCTCTAGGCTGGACCTTTGTGGCCTCTCCACAAACCCGGGCTTGGATTTGGAAATGCTGGAAATAGGCAGGGTCCTCGAAAGAAAACTCAACTGGACCTTTAATCTTTTCTGTATGAAAGATGATTCCCAACCATCTCTCTATAGTGTCTTCTAGCATGTTTGTGAAGAATTTATCATATCCAACCACAAGAGCATTTTCTCTAGAGAAAACAGCTCCTCTTAAGGAATGGAGCCCAAAACTGCACCCCATACTCAAGGGGAAGCTTTACAAAGAATCTCTTCCTAAAATCAGGTTGCCTTTGTGAAAGAAGATCCCTAGCCATCTCTCTATTGTGTCTTCTAGCACATGGGTCCCTAACCCCCGGGCCGCAGAAAGTCCAACCCCTCCCAGCCCCCTCTCCGGTCCACTGGTCCCCGGGCCAAAAAAGGTTGGGGACCTCTGTTCTGGCATGTTTATTAACATCCAGTCCTAAGAGCTCCTTCTTTAAAGAAAAAAATCCCTCCTCAGCATTCCTGTGCTGCGCTCAAGCGTGGGGGTGCACGTGGACCATAGGCGCTAGGACCTCGAGGTCTTGGGTTGACGTGGATGTAAGTCCTGACAAGAGCTTCTTCTTTAGCGAAAACTACACCTTTTGGAATTGAGCCCAAATCTGCTCTTTTACTCAAGAGGAAGCCTTACCTGGGACCTATAAAATACAGTATGTTATTTTTCCTTGCATTAATGCCCCTTTTAAGCACTTTATTTGCTTTAGTAACCACTAAGTGACACTGTCTAGAGTTATATAATTTTTTATCCCCAATAATCCCCAAATCCTTCTCAATTAAGGGAGACACCAACACAATTCCATAAAGTGTACAGTTTGTGTGTAGGTTGTACACAAAGTGCATTGACTTCCTTTTTAAGCATTGAACGTAATTTGGGAGTTTGTTGCCCAATTCTCTAAAGAGCGGCAACATCATTCATGTAGCAATTCTCTTCAATGCCACAGGCATGGTAGGCTAAGGGCCCAATCCGTACCCCTTGCAATCAATAGGTGCTTCTTTAGGTATAAGGAACAGGGCATAGGGGCTGGGGAAGTGAAAGGTTGGAGGCAAATCAGAATTTCAATCCAAAACCGACAAGGGGAAAAGGCCGGCGACTCAGTAGTTGGAGCAAAAAGGATGGGGACCCATTGTTAAGATTCATAAATGGTACTTCAAAAAATAAGGTTGGGGTAAACATAATTCTGTTTTTACCCCACCAAAAGCAGGCAGTCAGGTTGATTTCTCAAGCTGAATAAAGCCCCCTGATCAATGATGTGCAATCATTGGTGTCCTCTTAAATGCAATACTTGGTAAACCATGCATAATGGGTATCAAAGACGTTCAGGTGGACCCATGCAATCATATTCAGGTCTTTTCCTGTACCTAATAATAGTTGGATACTGAGCAGCAAAATAAAACCCTTTGAAAATGATTTTTCAGAATTTGAATTTTTGAAAAACCGCTATTTCAGACAACTTTATGCCATTGGGTATTAGGTTGATTCCAATTTACCGGCAATCTTTTTGGGACATATCAAACATATTGCAATGTGTCATTCATCAGGACTTTTAACGTTAAACCAGCGAGGAGAAAGCCCGAGAGGAACATTTCCAAGCATAACATAAAAGGTCTCGTCTTAAGTCTCTGGATTTCCTTTCTGGGGTTTTCAAAGAATGATTCCATAGTTCAGTTTGGCTGCTTGACCAGCATTTGTGGGATGTGTCTGCGGTTTCTCTCTCCACAGTAACCCTATTGTTCGAGAACTGCAGCCAATTTATGGAAGGAGGAGGAATGTTTATGTAACTTGCTTTGCTTTAGACAGGTTTAGAAAAAAAAATCCATGGAAAAAAGCCAGTCCAAACATAGCTTTTCCTCTCTTCTGAACGCAGATGTTGTGAAGAGAGGGGGAAAAAAATCTCTGTCTAGATACTTAAACGAGCAGCTTTGCCATTTATAGAAGTTGTTTTGCAATTATGTAGGTCAATCTCGTAAGCCGAGGCAGCCGATGATTATTTTTATTAGAATTTATTTGCAACTCCCATCACTGCCTGAAGGGTCTCTTTCTCTCAAGAGGTTAACCGTGGAATGTTTAGGTTTTAATTTACAATGGATATAAACAGGCTTATGGAGTAACGTGGTGTAAATTAGTCCCCAGTTAGCCACAGCAACCAATCACCAATTAGCTTTCAGTAGTTTCCGCCATTTAAAATAATAAAAGCTAATGCCTGATTGGCTGTTATGGAATGGACCTTGGAAAAATCAACAGCTGTTCAGGGTGGGAAGACCATGGTATTTTTAACCTGCTGGTTGGTTGTATGAGTGCAAGGATCACATTTTGGGGGTTATTTATTAAAGTCTGAATTCCAGAAACTCAGAAAATCCAATTTTTCAGTGGAAAAAAAACCTTGAATTTTTCAAGATTTATTATAACCAGAGGATAGAAAAAGTCAGAATCCGAAAATCTGGCATCTCAGACCTGCAGAGGTTGTATCTAAGTCAATGGGAGTGGTCCATATCCTATTTGGAAGTTTCTGTGGTCTGCGCTGGATTTAGCCCGAAAATATTTTCAGGGCAAAACTCTGAAACTCTAGTTTGTCCCTTAATCCTTTATAAACATTAAAGAAATGCCTGCAATTTTTTAATGATAAATTTAAGAGTCACATACCATTGGATTTCATTTACTTCGGATTGGAGCTTAATTTTAATATTAAAATTGAGTGCGGAGGTGTGTTGAAATAGATAAACAGGTCAGAAGCTCACTCACAGATTTTAGTTAAAATAAAAGTATTTCCGTTAAATCTCTACTGTGAATACAAGGTATTCACAGATTCCACAATAACAGCGCTTCACGAGTAATGTCAAACAAGATTCCAATACTTTCCACTATGGTACCTCACATCGTGAAGAAGATAGTTTGATCTGACTACGGCAACCCATTTACCCATCATCCACTGTGAATTCATAGGTTATTAGGGACTGTTAGCCACACGTATACACAAATAAAGTAAGGACCTTTACTTCTAATCAAGAAAATATCTGGGTTTGATTATACCACAGTATAGGAAGTCTACTAATGAGAGGATACTAATTATTCACACGCACCCTCAAGCAATCTTAACATCTGGTTCCGGTAAGATCAGAGGACCAGTCTAGTAATCCTCCGGCCTCAAAAGCAGGGCATGATACGAGACTTGCTATAACTTACAGGACGACACCACAATTGAGAGAGAATGCCGAGTGCAGGAGAAAATGAGTGTGCACCGCTCCTTCAATTAAGAGACCACGAAGAGATAATCCTAAAGGCCTACGAGAGAACTAATAGACGGACCATACACATCTGTTAAGAAGTTATCTACCAGCCCTCTCTTTTCTGAGATCCTAGCTTAAATGTATCACAAATCACACTATGGTAATACCATAAGCAACTACTAGTTAACAACGCTCTTTAGCTGGCTCACTCCCTATGCCGTAGGTCCTTACCGGCAAAAAGACGACCGAACACCACAGGTCAAACGCTAGAAAAAATGGCAGACTATGATAATGACATTCTATCAATGGGCAACTGGACTTGTGCAAATTATAATTAAGAGCAAACTAGAGGGAAAAGCCTCGGAACCCAACTTACAAGATTAGTACAGACTGTGAACTCAGGCACTGCAGCATAAATCTGCCCCATTTGTGTGCCAAAATGATGGTATTGAGCTAGTGATTGGCCAGATAGATTTCTCAAGCACATTTAAAAATTCTGTTGGGTCACAGATGCAGATTTCTCCCAACAAGCCCCTATTATAATGTTACAAACCATCTGGATCAATTGTATTTGACCTGCGACCTGTGTGGTCCAATCAGGAAAACATCTATTCTCATTTGGTGACGACACCAAAAAAAAGCAGATTGTTGCATGTTTGGTCAGCTTTGGAGATTTCAATAAACATGAGCACTATTGCCCACCCCTCAGCAGAAAAGTGAACCAAACCCTTGCTAATATAAACCCCTATCCTACATAGACCTACATAGGTAATTTAAAGGAGAACCAAACCCTTGCTAACCCCTACCCCTCTGCTCCCCCCCACCAGTGTAGGTGGTACCTTTGGTAAATGCCCCTTACTCTTTACTTACTCCTTGGTGCAGATTCAGGGCATTTGAGTTCACAGGTGCCATCTTCTCTTTGGGTCTTCTTCGGGTGCTTCGGCAATTTCCGTGACTTTTGGCATATGCGCAGTTGTCGCGAAACAGCGCCAACACGCTGCTCTCTTCCCTGAAGATTAATCTGCACCGAGGGGTAAGTAAAGAGTTAGGGACATTTACCAAAGGTACCACCTATGCTGGGGGGGAGCAGGAAGAGGGTGGTAGAAGGGTAGGGGTTAACAAGGGTTTGGTTCTCCTTTAAATTACCACCAGAGAGGATTCTGGGATTTTTAAGAGACTTGAATAAGAGATTTGAATAAGAGACTGGAATATGAATAGGAGAGGCCTGAATAGGAGGATCAGTAATAAAAAGTAACAATAACAATACATTTTTAGCCTTACAGAGCATTTGTGTTTTAGAACAGCAGTGGCGTAACTACCAGGGGTGCAAAGGGTGTGGGGCCCACTGGAGCCGCGATAACGGTTATCGCAGGAGGCTGGGCAGGGGGAGATTTTACAGCTCGCACGATTCATAGGGGAGAGGGCCCAACAGGAGGGCCCAGGTGAGTAGTTACGACACTGTAGAACGGCATCAGCGACGCCCATTGGAAAGCTGCAAAGAGTCAAAAGAAAAAGGCAAATAACTATAAACAATAAGTAATGAAAACCAATTGAAAAGTTGCTTAGAATTAGCCTTTCTATAACATAATAACTACCCCTTCAAATGAATTGCCCAAATTTCATTTTAACTTGAAATAAAATGCAGTGAACCTCAACAGACTGATGTGTATTTAAATAATATTTAAATCAGTTGTGGACGAATAATTAAAAAGCAAACCCTCTAAATTAAGTACACGCTGAGATTTAGAAATTTCAAAAAATTTAATAAAAAAAAAGAAGGCAAACAGTACAATTATTTTAGCTGGGAGATTTAGCCAGATCCAGAAATACCTAATTACTCTGTTAATGCTTATTTAATGTACTGAAGATCAGTTAAATGGAGTGAAAAATTACAAAAGAGGATTAATGATTGCAATTAATCTTTTAAAATCAAATACATTTGAAAAACTACATTCTGCATCCCCGTCTTCTTCTTCGTGTCTGATTTCTGACACCAGTAGAAAGTTGCATAGTGGTGGCACATGTTACTGTGCCTGCCTTATTCGGATGAGCCTGGGAGTACCTTCTGTTTGACCTCAAGGTGAGGCTGTTTGCTGAAAGGCCTGGATGGTTCTTATTATTTATATTACAGGATGTTAACTGTCATGGGAAAAATCGCATCAGTTAATAATGCTGCTCTTCTGCAGTGAAATCTGTTTTTTAAAACAAGCAAACTGATTTTTTTATATTTAATTTTGAAATCTGAAACGGGGCTAAACATATTGTCAGTTTCCCAGGTGCCCCCAGTCATGTGACTTAAACTCTTTACTGCTGCACTGCAAGTTGGGGTGATATCACCCCCCAACAGCCCATCAGAAGAATGATGGGAAAGTAACCAAGTAACAGCTTGAGTGGTTGATTTTTTTTGTGCATTACTCTCATTTCATGAGCTAAGTTGGGCCCTGGAGGTTGGACCATCAACTGAAGCTTGAACAGAGGAAATTTGACAAGAACTATTGTAGACATTAGAATACAGGTGGCCATACAGTGACTACACAACTGTTCCATTGGCTGAGTGGTCAGATATTGTGTGATTTGTCTAACCAAGTTTTAGTTGTAGTAAATAAATGCTAGTTTGCCAAGGTCCTTCAAGATATTGTTCTGGAGGAGACGATCGTTTTAAAAGGTAAGGATAAATTATTTAATGCAGAAAGGGCTTAAAAAGTTAATCACAGAAGTAGAAAACTGTGGAAAAAAAACAGGGTTTACTCTATAGGTCCTTCTAGGCGAGACACTAGATAAATAGCTGGAACCCCCAAGTATCTCAAACCATGTTTAATGTACTTTGAGACTTTTTTTTTTCCCTATCAATATTTAATTTTGTACTAATTCTCAAATGTAGGAAGAGCAGCACATTGTCTCACATCAACACCTCGGAAAAAGCTGAGCAGATGGCAAACCTTTAAATGGCTAAATTGTGAAGGATGTGCCACTATGCCAAGTTAATATACTGTAAATGAAAATGTCGAGTGTAAGGAAGAAACACACAATGTGGAGAAATTAATGGCTTTATTCGCATTGTACTTGCTATGCAGTGTGAAGTGGCTCTAAGTGGGGGAGACAGTCTACTTGGCGTGTTAATAATAAATAGAAGATACTGTGCTACGTTAAAGAGAAACTGTTGTTATATTATTTCCTTTTTTCAAAATCACATTTCATTTTTATCTGAGATTTAGTAGTCCAGTGAAAGTATTTGCATGTACAATGCTTAGCCAAGCAAACAATAAATTGCTGTTCAACTGAATATACTAACATTTCTTGGCAGCTATATGAATACATTTCCATGAGCACAGAGTACAAATCAAATGTTTTGATTAATCACTGAGTTGTCCATTTTGCTTTCTACTCAAGGTTCACAGGCTCATGATGTCTGTAAATACCCAGCTAATAACTGTGCAAGGTCTGTAAAAGGATTGTGTCTGCACAGGTATAGTAAGGAGAGATGGTGCCTATAGTAACAGTGGATAATAGTCTCTGGGAAGGGAGTGTGACTGTGGGATAGCAGGTATAGTAGGGAGAGATGGTGCCTATAGTAACAGTGGGATAATAGTCTCTGGGAAGGGAGTGTGGCTCTGGGATAACAGGTATAGTAGAGAGAGATGGTGCCTAAAGTAACAGTGGGATAATAGTCTCTGGGAAGGGAGTGTGAATGTGGGATGGCAGGTATAGTAAGGAGAGATGGTGCCTATAGTAACAGTGGATAATAGTCTCTGGGAAGGGAGTGTGACTGTGGGATAGCAGGTATAGTAGGGAGAGATGGTGCCTATAGTAACAGTGGATAATAGTCTCTGGGAAGGGAGTGTGACTGTGGGATAGCAGGTATAGTAGGGAGAGATGGTGCCTATAGTAACAGTGGATAATAGTCTCTGGGAAGGGAGTGTGACTGTGGGATAGCAGGTATAGTAGGGAGAGATGGTGCCTATAGTAGCAGTGGGATAATAGTCTCTGGGAAGGGAGTGTATGGGATAGCAGGTACTGTAGGATGAGATGGCAACAGTAAAAGTTGTGGTTATTGCTGCCAAACCTGATGCCTTTCAGTTCTTAATGGATTACGTTCAACACTCAGCAAAGAGGTTTCTGTGAATGAACTGTAGTTCTGCAATAGTGTGAGGGCTATGGGTTGAACTGGCCTACTCTTTTCCAAGTGCAATCCCACCACACCTAAAGATGACCCTCCTTTATATCTTCAGACATGAATGCACAACGCTACACAAATCCATCTGATCTTTGTCCTTGAGGACTGAATTCTTGAATAAGCCAGATCTGGGCCAACATGCAAGTGGCAACATCTACAAAAGCAATCTTTCCATGCGTGACTAGTTTTCGATACGTCTCACTAATGGGACCATCATCATCATTTGTTCATATAGTGGAAGCGCATTATTTATAGGCTCATTAGCATATAGTGAGACAGCGAGATAGAGAAGCAAATCGACAAAAAAAACTCACCTCTTTTCTATTTACTTTATTGGGATCATATAAAGCTGCCTTCAACCAAAGGGGCAGTGGACATGGGGGTAGTTAAAATACCAGTGAGCTAAACAAAATAAAATAAAAATGAATCTTTGTTTGGGCTGGGAATAGGTGGAACGCTTTGGCTGCTGACACAACACTGGCAGATACTATACAATTGTTTTTTATTTTTATATGTCTATATAATCATGAGTGATCCAGGAAGGAAGCCAAGAAGGAATTTTGCATCCTACTACAAAAGGGATTATGTTTAGCTTTCGCTAAATGAACGTGCGCACCACACATTACATTTGACATATATATACTCTGTAACTATATTCTAGTTGTGCCTTAAGAATCACACACCAGCATCATTTGGAACTGAAATGACACAATCTTCGGTGCAATTGTGTCCTATTTGCCTAAACGCGATTAAAAATGCGTCAGGTACAATTCCCGCTCACAGCTGCAGCTATGCTTTAATTAAGGGGAGAACGCTGCTTTCTGGGCAAAAACATGGTGAATAGCACTTTTCACTCTCGCTTGCAGAAGTAACTGACCTTTACTGACTGCATAAAAGTGTAACCTTTTGGGTTTAAAGGAACAGTAACACCAAAAAATTAAAGTGTTTTTAAATTAATTAAAATAGTATGTACTGTTGCCCTGCACTGGTTATCTGCTGTGTACCCTATGCCTTTTCTCCATTTTCAGCTTTGAATGGCTGCTCACATGGCTACACAGCAGCTTGTTTATATAAACTATAGTAGTACTTATCTGTTATCTACTGTGTATCCTGTGCTTGAATGGCTGCCCCCATGGCTACACAGCAGCTTGTTTATATAAACTATAGTAGTACTTATCTGTTATCTACTGTGTATCCTGTGCTTGAATGGCTGCTCCCATGGCTACACAGCAGCTTGTTTATATAAACTATAGTAGTACTTATCTGTTATCTGCTGTGTATCCTGTGCTTGAATGGCTGCCCCCATGGATACACAGCAGCTTGTTTATATAAACTATAGTAGTACTTATCTGTTATCTACTGTGTATCCTGTGTTTGAATGGCTGCCCCCATGGCAACACAGCAGCTTGTTTATATAAACTATAGTAGTACTTATCTGTTTTCTACTGTGTATCCTGTGCTTGAATGGCTGCCCCCATGGCTACACAGCAGCTTGTTTATATAAACTATAGTAGTACTTATCTGTTATCTACTGTGTATCCTGTGCTTGAATGGCTGCCCCATGGCTACACAGCAGCTTGTTTATATAAACTATAGTAGTACTTATCTGTTATCTACTGTGTATCCTGTGCTTGAATGGCTGCCCCCATGGCTACACAGCAGCTTGTTTATATAAACTATAGTAGTACTTATCTGTTATCTACTGTGTATCCTGTGCTTCAATGGCTGCCCCCATGGCTACACAGCAGCTTGTTTATATAAACTATAGTAGTACTTATCTGTTATCTACTGTGTATCCTGTGCTTGAGTTGCTGTCCCCATGGCTACACAGCAGCTTGTTTATATAAACTATAGTAGTACTTATCTGTTATCTACTGTGTATCCTGTGCTTGAGTTGCTGTCCCCATGGCTACACAGCAGCTTGTTTATATAAACTATAGTAGTACTTATCTGTTATCTACTATGTATCCTGTGCTTGAGTTGCTGTCCCCATGGCTACACAGCAGCTTTGTTATATTAACTATAGTTGTGTTTTTGAAGCAAACACACCAGTTGTACCAGTGTAGGACAACAGTACTATTATATTTTCACTAATTCAAAAGAATAGTTTTTTGGTGTTACTTTTCCATCAAGCCCTATTTGTGTGAAACATTTGCTTAGGACTGACTAACACATTGACAATGTTACAAACAAATGGAAAGATTATTCTGTTAGGCACAGAGTTGCACTTCCAATATCTAAGGATCCAAGTTACCTGGGAAAGGAGGCAAAGTGCTAAAAAAACAAATACACACAAACCTTCATGTGTTTTTTCACTTTGTACCCTGCAGCCTGTGCATTTAGGGAGCAGCAATAGGGGCAGACTCACTGGAGCGTGGTCCCTGTCTGTTAAGCTGAATGGGCCCTAACACTGACCTGTCCTGATTTAATGAAACCCTATCCACCATGTTGTATGGCCAGTAGAATGGTATTTGTTATTTTAGTCTGCAGGCCAATATTTAAGATACCCTGGAGGGTCACTCGTTATATGCCCACCAGTAGAGTTATGGCATAAGGTACATTTAGCTGCCCCTTCCAGCATCTCCTCCAGTATATGCGACACAACATCAGAAAATCTTTTCTTCAGCACGCTGGTGGAGCTAAGCATGGAAATCAATATGTACCATGTGCCACCATTTGTAGGTTGGTAATTAATAGAAGCACTCGCCCTCTCCACTGCTCCGGGTCCCCAAGGGAGCCAACCCCACCGATTGTAAACCTAAGTGCTGTATAAACTACTTCTTATTAATAAAAAGCTCCTACTGCTCTTATATCTATCTTTTATTGTGTTCCTCATATTTTATTGTCTGATGCCCTGTGGATATCTTGATTCATGCAGGAACATGTAAAAACCATATCCCGTAAATGTATTCTTCTATAACCCACAAGCCTAACACTCAAGAGGCGAGGGTAACAAGTACTCACTTGCCTCTATAAAATGTTCCTTCTTCGATATTAAAGATTTTCAGTTAATTCAGATGCTTCCCAGTGGTTTTTTTGCTGTTATGCAGCTGAGCATGACAGCATCATGTTACAAAGTGGAATTTATTTTAAAAAGTAGAATATATATATATTTATATACCGTATGCATAGTTCCCCTTTGTTCTTCTCAGCTTCTATTAAAGTTTTACTGGATCCTTTTTTAATTTCAGGTTTGCAAGTTGCCCTTTTTCTCAAATTCACGGACCGCTACCTTTGATTTTCCCTAATTCCAAATGACTTGTCTCCACTGCAACATAGGACTTTTTTTAGGTTAAGTCCACCTTTAAGGCCAAAACTTTTGACTCCTTTTTTTAGAACAAAGTTACGGTTAAATGTTAAATCATCAATGTATCAGCCATTAGGCCATAGTTGCAAGAATTTCGAGGACAACAAATAAGTGTTCAATAGAAAGTTAGAGTGCTTATACTGATCAAGGTATAAAGTCATCTGTTGTGGTGGTAGGCGCTTACTTTGGTCTGCTGCCCATCACTGGAGACGTTAAATGTAGACAGACCAAAAATATCAGCGGCACACTGTTAATGGCAGATCAAGTGGAGTATTTATTTAGCCCACCACCATGGTGTTTTAGGCTTGAAAAGGGCCCAGAGAGGCCCATAATGTTGACTGCTTGTTATGTTGAGGGCTAAATAAATAATCCACTTGATCTGCAATTGCCGCTGAATTTTTTGGTGTGGCAGCAAATAAGTGTTCAACCCCAAATCTCATTCTAACTTACCTTCAAACTGGACATCTCTGGAAACCACCCACCAGCTGCTGTCCTACAAAAAAAATAAAACAGTCATGGAGGGGATAAAGCACAATTCAGTTTGGGCTTGAGGGGCTTAAGGTTTGACTTGGAAGGCAGGGTGCACATAAAAGGCTGTTGCCATGTTTTTCCACTTTCTACCTTGGCTTCCACAATGGATAAGGCCTCTACACTCCATTTGTCTGTAATCACCCCTTTGAATAGAATGCTGAATTAATTTGGGAATGCTGTATTCATAGAGGAGGGTAGGACCGTGAAGGAATGTCCCTTAAATTCCAGCCCAAGGCAACCACAGCCCTATAGCAGTACAGATCTGTGTCTCCAAAGATGCCCCAGTAGCTCCCCATCTCCTTTTTTGCTGATTCACTGCACATGCTCTGTGCTGCTGCCACTTACTGAGCTTATGGACCCACTCACAATATACAGTACACATATAATAGAAATGTCACATTATAAGGCTGATTAGTAATTAATACAGGTAATTACTACATGGCAGCACAGAAACCAGTGCAATTAGCATCAACATGTAATAACCAGCCCTGTACCATCAGCTTATATTACAGACAAGCCTCATTTTCTGCTTGATAATTTGCGATGAAGCTTAGCTTCTCAACAGCTTCTCAGAGCCCACTGAGCATGTGAGTGTCACACTTTCCAAGATGGTGACCCCCTGTGACAAGTTTGAAGTCCTGGATCATTGCTGCTATTGACAAGCTGAAACTTCAGGCTGGTACAATAAGTTAACTACCGGTATATAAAATATGGAATTTGTAGTCATATTCATTTGTAGTTTATAGTTCTCCTTTAATGTGCCATAAAATAATTGTGCCATTGTCAGTTTTTAAAAAACGTTCCTGGAACATAAAGAGAAAACCAATGGTCTGGCCCTGGGGATTAGGGTAACAGTTGGTATCCATGCATTCAACAGGGTACAGACTTGTCATTAGCTAAAACTGTGCCGTCAGCGTTGATGAAATTAAAAAATTCCTCCTTATTCAGAGAGAGAGATGGATTCTAACTCCACGGAGTAATCGTCTCTGCCTGTTGGCTCAATAAGGACTTTCTTGCATGTTCTTTTGAAGTGCATTGTGTATTTGCTCTCTAATCAAATCCATTCTTACAATCCTCTTGTCCAGAAAAAGCAAACACAGGCACATTAAAATGATCTCTGCTTTCCTGGCAATGTTCGGAAATGATCCAACTTTTTTTTTTTTGGTAAGTAATAACTTTTTTTTCAAAAGAATTTTACCGGTCCTTAAGCGAATATAACTCAGCGTCCCACAGAGCATACCTCAATTTACAGCACATCTCCAACATCTGCTTTTGTATTACAACAATTAATAGCAAATAAAAAAGCTTTTTTTTTGTACCTGTAAAGCAAAAAAAAAAAAAAGAATCATTGGGGTAGATTGGCCTACACAATCCACCCTGTTAATGGTCATGCTTATGGATGCAGTGGTGTTACTATAAGTTACTGGGCCCCAGGGTTATCTATAAACTTTGCCAATAGAATAAACTGAAACTGCTTATAGGTCAGTGCCTCATTGGGCCCCCTAAATGTCCTGGACCTCCAGCAGTTGCAGACTCTGTTCCTCTATAGTTACATACCCCGGTGTGGGTGCAAGGTAAGAGCACAGAATAAAACATGGAGATAATCTTTAAAGAATAGAAATCTGTGCAACCTACAGTAGGTTATGAATCCCCTATTGCCTAAATTCACAGCCCATAAATCCATCCCCATTAAAAGGGATGCTGAAGCACAAATGGATGCTGAAGCACGTACTTAGCCCTTGAAAGGACACGTAATATTATAAAATAAATACCTTGTTACTTTACTTGTACTGGGTGATTATTTGTACTTGCTTTCTGGTAAAAAAAAAAACTTCAGTCATGCCTTGTTTTACGGCACACCTTATGAGGGACACCTTTGGGGTGCTTTAGGGACACAGTTTGAAAGCCATGTGTTATGATCCTTGGATGCAAATGTCCCTTGAACAATTACCTTTTATAGGAAAGGCTTGATACATTGAAATAAATAGAATTATTAAAAGAATATGCATTTTACTCTTGGCCTGAGTTTACCAGCCAGGGGTTACCTCCTCAGAGACCTCCGCCAGGCCTATATTGACCAGGGCCCTAGCACCACTAAAGACAACCTTGAGTCCACACGTGCTCAAAGGCATAGATTCCAAATTGCATGTAGGGAAGGTAGGTGTAGGTGACCTTCTTGGCCTAAGGATGGGTTGATTATTCTACATGGTTGGGCACAGCAGATCTTTCAGTAGGGCCCAGATATGTAATTGCCTTCTAGCCAGACCCATGCCGTGGACCTAGATATGGCTTCAGAAAAGAAGAGCTACTGCCTGCCTGATCATGCCTAAAATACCGGTCCCTGCCATCCCTCAACTGGAACCACACCAAGGTCAATAAATTGATCAGAGTAATTTCCAACTGTTGAAATAAAAGAGTAGGAGACACTGAAAGGAGAGAACAGGGATGGGCCAGGGAAAGATCTACAGTTTGATTCCATGTTGAGATAATCATGTGATAGGAAGCAAATGGAGCCAAGGCATGGGAGATCCTACTGCTCCACAGGAAAAGGATTCCAAACAACACAGATAACTAATCAAACACTGCAAGGTTATAGAGAATATACAGGCTTATCTACGGTACTATGGGGGTACAGAACATGTATTTTATTTCTATATCTACATGTGACTTCGAGCTACCATGTTGTTTGATTCAGCTCAGGAATACTCTATATACAAAAACTGATCAACGCAAGACAAATGACAAGGGATTTCCAGTGCCTCTTCCCATTGACTTAATGAAACTGCCTGACATTGTGAAATTTTAGTGCAAGAACTGCCTCTACCCTGTGTTTTCATTTAAAGTCAATGGGAGGTGGCGCAGGTGATCGCAGGCATTCTTGCTTTCTCTGCTGACTAAAATACATAAAACGGAGGTTAGTTCAGGTGAGAGAGAAGCATTAGGGAAATATGTCTGTGTAGATGTGTATTAAATATTATAAGGAACATTCCCTGCAACGTTTCATTGCTCAAATGGACATCTTCATCTCAGGAACCACCTTATCTCTTGTAATCTGTTCCTCTTTACTACAGCAATGCAACAAAACAACAAGAGCTCCCGGTTAGCGGAGATGCTCAGTTGTATCATTAGTGGGAAAATATGAGAATATTAGAACATTGCATTCTTGAATAAATGAATATATTTGTCTTGCACAGTGTCTTGAAGTCAATAGCCTAATGTACAAATCAATATATTAATCTGTAATGTCCAGCCTGTGATCCTCCAGCCAACAGCAAGGTTCTGGGAGATAAAGGGTTGGTTGACATTCCATCTCTACTTATTTACCTTTTTACATACTAGGGGCAACAGTGCTCCTAGTGGTCATAAAATTCAAGAAGTTACTCTCCCAAAGGTATTAATGCAAATACAAAAAGAAGGAATGATGTTCTATGCACACAGTAAAATATAGACAAAAAATCTTCGAACAGCACCTTGTCGTTTAAAAAAATGCCTTTATTCAAAATTTCATGGCAAACCTGGTCAGCAACGTTCCAGGCCGATGTGGCTGTTCCTGGTGGATGATGGACCACTGATGGTACGTGCACCTGGCTATTGAGAATCCAGGGTTAACCTGAGCTGACTCTAATCAGTTTCTATTCACAGTAAAATATACACATGCACACTATCTCTGTTCCATTTAGGGTATGTAGATGGAGGAATTAATATTGTATTTCTGCGTTAGCTGATAATATAATAAAGTTCAGAGAAAGAGTTAATAGGATCCAGCTGGTTCCTACAAGATTCTACTTGTAGCCACTCTCTCCGATTAGGGGATGAGAGAGGCACTTGTGGGAACACAGGTATGGGCTGTAAATAGGGCAGAGACTTCTTAGTGAATTCCCACTGCCTGCTGCAGGAAGAAGGGTCACACCCTGTACATTCCTATGTTACATACAAAACACATTTCTCCTATTACAAGGTGTGGCGAGCTGGACATGACACGGCCAATCCTGCTGGTTGGGGTAATCAATGCTCTAAGGGCCCTTTTCCACGTTCCTTGCCAAAGGAATTGATATCATTTAGATCATGTGAAGGAGCCTGGGACCATTTATGGAGATTAAAACCCACTCTAGCCACATGTTGGCATAGCTCCTGCCATGGTTACAGCTTGATCCCCGTATAAATTTCATGCTATAAGATACAGCCTGCTCATTCCCTATGGCTTTCCAGTAATGCAGACACTTAGTGCCCCATCCTTATTTTCCAAATTCCCATATTATTATTGTGGTCGAGTCACGGTTGGCACAGCTGTTCCATCATCGCCAAGTCCCCCATAAAACCTGTGATTATAAACTGGAGCACGGCCAATCCCTCTCACAGCTCAGTGATCTGGTTGTATTCAAAACACATTGGGCATATTTTACTTTGGCGGCTGCCAGTGTTGGCCGAGAGCAGTTCCAGAATATACAGTACCTATCATCCCCAGCCAGTGGGGGCTTTTGTGCATTTAATAGTGTGTCTGTCTGCACATCAGGCCTGTCTGTATATTAATTTGGGGTTTAACAGCTAACCTCCATATGTCTTGCCTGCCTGGAAAAGTATATATATATATTATATTATTATTATTATTGTGTACCTTATATCAACATTTTTATGCTTGTGTTGTTCCCAAATTTGAATATAGCTTACATTTGAATATAGCTCACAGGTGAAAAATCAGTTGACAACTACTGGTCTAGAGCTTCAAACAATGGCCTTTGAAAAACATGTATAAAATTCTCTGTGTCCCTGACCATCTCACCCATAGATAGTGCCAAGTGGAGCCAACCAGTTACAATAATGTGCCCCTGTCAGGAGCGCCCGACAGTGCTCCCATCCTCTTCGGCGTTGCATCCAAGATGCCAGTGCCCATGGCCGCCATGTGGGTTGTAGTGCTGGCGCCTTGATGTCGGGCCACCTGGAATTTTATGTTTATGTTCTAGACAGACCATAGTTTGAAGCTCTAGACCAGCGTTCTCCAACTTTTTACCCGTAAGCTATATTCAAATGTATACAGAGTTTTAAAAAAACAAAAATGTTTCTGGAAGGTACACAGTAAGGTCTGTGATTGGCTATTTGGTAGCCCCTGTTTGGACTGGTGGCCTACAGGAGGTTTTTATGTAACCAAAACTTGCCTCCAAGCCAGGCCAACGTCCAATGGGTTGGTGAGTAACATGTTTCTCCGGAGCCACTGGTTGGGGATCACTGCTCTAGACAGACAGGTTTTAGTTTCAAGGGGACATTCTTGTGCCTGGACATAGATGATCATATGAAGTCATACATGATAAGGTGCTAACAAACAATGAAAGATTCTTTAAGGACATAGTCTTGAGTTAAATACTGTTTAAATCTTGATTCTGAGTACGACACACAGTAATAAAGTAGTATATCAGAATTACTGCAGATAGTAGTAGTGGGAGAAGTTGGTTTTATAGCCCAAATCAGGTAAAGTCAAAATTCATTCCTAAAGGTATGCGTGTTTGCAAATAAAAAATCCAAAAATGCCTCATGTCTACGTAAAAATATATGTTTTCATATGTTTGGAAAAATAAAGATGTTGTAGATTTTAAGTTGTACAATAGTTATATGTTGATAGACTCAATGTTTAGGGGAAAGAAGTGGTGCAATTTGTACGACACATTCACTAACAGACTCATGGGAATAAAGATCAGTCCTGAAGAACATTCCTTTTAAAAGCCTGTAGACTTTGGGAGCAATGTGGTATCATGCAACGTCTCCCTCAAGTCTAGTTGGTAGTTGGCCAGAATGAATAGAACAATAGGACGAATTCCATACATGTTTATGGCCGTTCATATTGTATCTGCGTATCCAGCGTATCACTTGAGAGTATTGGTCAATGTGTGGCCTCCATACAGAAGATACTTTTGACAGATTTTCTAAATAAAAAAATATGCACATAAATGAAAGTGTATCTGTCATTTAGACATAGTGTGAGCTCCGAATGGAAAACTCCTATTAATAAACATTATTTTTCTAATAAATTCCATGGTCCAAGCAGATGTCCTCTAGATAGAGAATGAGCGGAACTATGTAGACACTTCCCATTAGGGACGCAGTTTACCCAGCCAACTTCTTCAAAAAATAATTTAGACCTATGTGCTCTAGTACCCATTTTTGCAACGTGTATGACAATAGCACTGTCCTACTGACCATTTATGTACACAATTAGTCACTAACGCACATTTGTTTTCTCATATTAGTATTTGTACCTCTACATTTTTCTTGCCAGCTGGGGCATTGTTAATTGGACAATACAATTATAGATTTTCCCCACGTTCCTGCAAATAACGATGGCACGATATTAAACTTGTGTTAATTGTGTTTATTTGTCAGCTAATTTATAATCTTCTGAGCCATTATTGTAATTACCCATTATTCTATATAGATTATCTGCAAACAAGCACAAGGCTTTGCATTTCCATAACACATCTGGTTTAATGATTATTTGTTTATACCCAATATGATGAATATTTAAATGGTGCTGTGCTCAGTGGATCCAGTGCATCCGCATTAATTAAAAGTGCTATTTCGTTATAAAGCCAACTTTTTTGCTCGCCATTTAGTAATAAAGTAACACAGTAAGTTAGGTTGAAAAAAGACACACGCCCATCAAATTCAACCTTTTAAATTTATTTATATAACCTGTCTAACTGCCAGTTGATCCAGAGGTAAGCAAAAAAAAACATTTGAAGCCTCTTCAATTTACCTTAGAGGAAGAAACAATTCCTTCCAGACAACAAGATGGCAATCGACCCAGTCCCTGGATCAACTTGTACTATGAGCTATCTTCCATAACCCTGTATTCCCTCACTTGCTAAACACCATCCAACCCCTTCTTAAAGCTATCTAATGTATCAGCCTGTACCACTGATTCAGGGAGAGAATTTCACATCTTCACAGCTCTCACTGTAAAAAACCCCTTCCCAATTTTAGACGGAACCTCCTTTCTTCTAATCGGAATGGGTGACCTTGTGAACAAGTTAAATAAAAGTAGACCCAATACTGAGCCCTGAGGGAGCCCAATAAGAACCTTACTCCAGGTAGAGAAAGTACCAATAACAACCACCCTCTGTACCCGATCCTGTAGCCAGTTTCTTTAATTGGACAGGTTCCTCTAATATTTGCACTTTATGGAAATATACACTGGGTTAAATGTTGCACCTGTTGTGTTGGAATTATGGGTGAAGAAGGTGGGGCCTGTTGGGTTTAAAGGTGGTTGTGCACTTGAATCTGCATCCTGCATCCTGATGAAGGAACGGTTCCCCCCCCGAAACATTGATACTGTTGATGGCAAAATTAAAGGGTTAAGCTCCCCGACAAATAATTGTGTGTGTGCGGATACGTTCAAAAGTCGTTTGCTGTTGCTAAGGGACCCCAGCCGGTCAACGGAGGGCCAGCACCACCAGTGCAGTGAAAGTGAACCACAGGTGTGCAGTGGATTCATCACATGGTGAATTATCAATTCCCCAGAGCTTTTATGATTCGGATTTGGATTCGTTTTGGCACTTGGGATTCAGATGGATCCTGCAAAAAGTACTGTATGGAAAAAAAAGAGCTCTGGACATTTTTCCAAAAACTCCAAATTCTCAGTTTGAATACTGACTGTCGGGTTTCAGACCGTCTACTTAAGTAATGTTAGTTCAAGAATAAAGATATTTTTTTAATGGATGACCAGTCAAAGATGACCATGTACAATGCCAGAATATGGATGAATTAGCATAAAGGTTTTGTACAGTGGAAATTCATTCTCTTGTGAGATGAATGGTACCTCACCAGTCTGTTGGATAGCCTGGATGCGGGGATGTGTATGTGCAGCTCTGTATTGCTTACTATAAAAGTTTGGTAGAGGAGGAATAAAGGTCTGAGGCTATTTTTCATGGTTTGGGCCCTCTGGTTCCAGTGAAAGCAAACCTTAAGGCTTGGGGTTACAATAACAATATTGACAACTCCCTGTTTATTTCTTTGTGCCAAAAGTACAGAGGAAGAACCTGATTGGCCCCAATGCATGCCTTATTATGTAGCAGCTCAGAAACCAGTGCAGTCTGCATGTGAATTTAATCATCAGCCCTGCAGCATCAGCTTCAGTGGCACATAAAACCTTTGTTGATGATTACAGATGACCCCTAAGCTTAGCTTCTTGACAGCAGCCAAGAGCACACTGAGCATGTGCAGTGCCACTGACACTCAAAAGATGGACTAACAAGATCCAAGATGAGGAGCTGCTGTGGACAACTCTGAAGGTCTGGATCATTACTGTTATAGGGTTGCTGTATTTATGGGCTCCTGCAGTAAGTTTAATATATAAAATAGAGCATTTCTAGCCATATTTTTGTACAGTATATGCTTTCATTTTCCTTTAAGTAACTTATAATAAATAAATTATTGATGTTTTCACTAAATACACTAAAGAGTTTATTCTTGATATGTGGTTACATTTTTTTCATTTTTGTCATGTGGGTATTTTTCTTGGAGCGCAACATGTCCAAAGCCGCTCAGTCATGTTCTCCGACAGACTCCCCAAACTTGTTTTACAACAGATCACAGGGAACAATACATTAATTAATTTTTTTAACCTGGGGTTCTATTGTTGCAACATTCTGACCTAAAGTTCCCTTTGCAAGCTCACCCCAACTGGTTTTCCTCCTCCATAGCAACACGCTTCCTGATTAGAGACATGTCAACACATTTTTCAGTAGTCTATTTGGCCCCACTCTTCAGCCGGTTACAACCAACCCAGTTTTCCACTCCCTGTTTTGTGCATCTGAATTACACTTAAGCCGACCATTGAAAAGGCACTCAAATAAATCAGAAGGAAATAAATCAGAAGGAAATAGTGTTGGATAAAACTAGAAGTTCTAACTGGGGCATGGACGGAGACATAACAGACAGGTTCCCAATAACAGAGTGCAACCACTATGTTGCCATCTGGTCCATTTTGTCTCAAACTGATGAGTTTTCTTTAGGGTTGTTTGGGTCTCAGCTGTCTGCTTGGATTTCAGCCTTATGAAACCTGAACTAGAATCTGGCCATTAAGCACCTCTGATGTCACGGCTCCACCCCCACAAATGACATAACCTCACCCCCATATGTCATTGCTCTGCCCCCCATGTCATCATCAAATGTTGCAACCATATGTAAAAGTGGCCATAGAACAGATAGACAGATAATATCTTACAAATGACATTTTCGTACGATAATTGATGTGTGTATGGTGGGAAAGAGCCAACCGATATTGGCAGAAGACTTGACTCTTCGATTGGGCTGGATGGAAAATTTTGATCGGGTGACTTTGAAAGCAATTGAACATCGTCCATTGTTAGTGCTAAATCTTCAGATACAGGTAGAATTCTATTGTTTCTTCCTGTATATCTGACGATTCAGCTCTACACGTGTTAATTGAAACGAACGATCTTTCTTGGAAAGATCTTTTCGAAGAAAGATCATAATTGTGATGTCTATGGCCACCTTTAGGGTTATGACTAGGGAAACTCTCGTTGTCGTTTTTGGGTGGTGCTACAACTTCAAAAGATGGGGGTCCAACAGTATTTATATATATATACAGTATATATAAATATATATATATATATATATATATATATATATATATATATATATATATATATATATATATATATATATACATCAATATATGAGGAGGTGTTGCCATTCTGCCGTTAATTGTTCAGGCCTTCTCCATAATTAAACAGGCTTTATTTCCTAGCAAACAGCCTCCTACAAGTCAATTGATAGAGCAATTTCTCATGTAAATATGTTAAGGTTCAGTGCACACAGTCTTCTTGCTTTAATGCTTATTTAAGCGAATGCTAATGGCACATAAACCGTCCTTGTAAACGGTTTAATTTCCCATCAGACTACAAAGATATTCTGGTCTATTAAACTAGTCCATAAATGGGCACTGCCAAATATTTGGAGAATTCATGACGACTGCAGCCAGACCGGAAAATACAATTGTAAATATTTTATTAACATGGAAAGTGCGGCACTGATGAGACCACTATAGAACCACGAGTAAGGAAGGGGGTTCATATAACATACAACAACCAGTCAATGATATAAAGAAGGCATAGGCTTTCAGACATAATTATAGGTATGGGATCTGTTATCCAGAATGCTTGGGACCTAGGGTTTTCCTTGGATCTTTTCACAATTTGGATCCCTATAATTTGTCTAATAAAAAAAAACATTCAACGGTTAAATAAACCCAATAAGACTGTTTTACCTCCAATAATGATTAATTATATCTTCATTTTTGACATTTTGAATTATTTGATTAAAATGCAGTGTATGGAAGACGGCCTTCCCATAAGGGCCTTTCTGGATAATGGATCCCATTCCTGTACCGTCATCCTCCATTTTATTCCTATCATTGACTGTATTTGTATTTATTTGTATGAAGAAAGGTGATCTGAAGCGCGAGCGTTATATAAGCTGCCGGTTTGTAATGTGCCAATCCAGAAATGGGTGTCATTACAGGGAGGTGTTTCCCAACAGATTAATAACTCGCTTATGTAATGCGGTTATTGGAAAGCATTGTGTAATTAGGGAGCATGTTTGCCTAAATGCGCATCTCAAGTCTGTTTATCCATATGTTTATTCAGCCTAGTTGAAAATACAACGAAAATTAAACAACTTAATGTTTCATTTAGTTTCATGTTATTTTTTAGGGATGATCTGGCCTATAAATTAGGCCAAATGATTCATGATGCCTGTTGGTGACAGATATGAGTAATTAAGTGACATTAGGCAGATACCCTGCCCCTTGGTTCTCAACAATTGTCATCAGCCCAAGATATATATAAAGAATACAGGTATCGGATCCGTTATCTGGAAACGTGTTATCCAGAAAGTTCCGAATTACGGAAAGGCCATCTCCCATAGACTCCATTATAATCAAATAATCCAAATGTTAAAAAAAGATTTCCTTTTTCTCTGTAATAATAAAACAGTAGCTTGTACTTGATCCAAACTAAGATATGATTAATCCTTATTGGAAGCAAAACCAGCCTATTGTGTGTATTTAAATTTTATATAATTTTCTAGTAGACTTAAGGGGGGAAGATCCAAATTACGGAAAGCCCCAGGTCCCGAGTATTCTGGATAATAGGTCCCATACCTGTAATACAATTTGGAGCACTCGTGGGTAGTGTTGCCACCTTTTATAAAAAAATTTACCGGCTGCTGGGGGCGGGGCCTCAAAGGGGCGGGACGTGACGTCAAAAGGGGCGGGCCACACCACGGACACCACGGACGCTAGAAGAGGCTAAAGAAAAGGTAAATTGCAGGGGATTGGGGGCAGGCCGAGGGCTCCTTTTGATCGTATTACAAATTTACCGGCAGTTACATTGCCGGTAAATTTGTAATACCGGCCCCGGCCTTGGCAGGTATTTTACCGGCTAGGCCGGTAAAATACCGACCGGGCGGCAACCCTAATCGTGGGACTTATAAATAACTGAAATTGGTGGTTATCAAGAGATGACTTTTCTCAAGACCAAAACATTAATAAACACCAATAAATAATTTCATTAAATAATTTCATTTATTTATAAGTCCCAGCCATGAGTGCTCCAATTTGGTGAAAAATCAGCTCAGCACAGGCACCAGGGGTGGACCCAGTGCAGCAATGGGAGTTTGTATATATAAATCGACCTAATACTTAAAGGGATTCTTTCATGATTTTTATGGTGTAGATTTTATTTCTAAATTACACTGTTTACAGTGCAAATAATTCACTCTACCATGTAAAATCTCATTCCTGAACCAGCAAGTAATTTTTTTACATTTATGATTTAAGTGTGTAGGCAGCCATCTCAGGTCATTTTGACTGGTCATGTGCTTTCAGAAAGAGCCAGCCAGGGCCGGAACTAGGGGTCGGCAGAATAGGTGCCTGCCTAGGGCGCAATAATGGAGGGGGCGCACTTTTAAGGAGAATTTTCTTTTTTAAACCCTGATTTGCTTGGCCGTTAATAGTTTTTCAATTGTATAAGCCACCTGTTCCAACCCCCTCTTGCACGTGATTCGTACTGCAGGCAGAAGCACTCCCCACCTCCCTCTTGGCAGCTGCTGGCACAGGTACATAGTTGTGGGCAATATCTTGGCTGCTACTTGCACAGGTAAACAGATGATATGATGGATTTTTCGCTACTGCTGGCACAAGCATATTTGGAGGCAATATTGTGATTTTTTGGCTGATGCTGGCACAGGTACAGATTGGGCGTAATATGAGGGATTGGCTGCAGCTGGATTGGGGCAGATTGGGTTAACAATATGATGTATGTTTCAGTTTATGCTGGCACAGGTACAGATTGGGGGTTTAGGGGCAATCTGATGGATTGACTGCCGTTGGCACATGTACAAATGGGGGCAATATAATGGGTGCTGGAACAGGTACAGGGGGCAATATGAATGGTAAGGTGGGAAATGGTAATGCAGGACTGGGTGGGGGCACTGATTGGGTAGCCCTTGCCTAGGGTGCCAAAATACCTTGGCCCAGCCCTGGAGCCGGCACTTTAGGATGGAACTGCTTTCTGGCAGGCTATTGTTTCTCCTACTCAATGTAACTGAATGTGTTTTAGTGGGACTTGGTTTTTTACTATTGAGTGCTGTCCTTTTATCTACCAGGCAGCTATTATCTTGTATCAGGGAGCTGCTATCTGGTTACCTTCCCATTGTTCTGTTGTTAGGCTGCTGGGGGGAAAGGGAGGGGTGATATCACTCCAACTTGCAGTACAGCAGTAAAGAGTGACTAACGTTCATCAGAGCACAAGTCACATGACTGGGGGCAGCTGGGAAACTGACAATATGTCTAGCCCCATGTCAGGTTTTAAAATTAAATATAAAAAAATCAGTTTGTTCTTTCGAGAAACAGATTTCAGCGTAGAATTCTGCTGGAGCAGCACTATTAACTGATGCATTTTGAAAAAAAAATATGTTTTTCCCATGACAGTATCCCTTTAACCTAACCTGTTGCTTTCTTTCCTCCACAGGCTCTTCCGCTGGTTCCACAGGTAGCAGCCATGATGCCACTTATGCCATTATATGTAATCATGGCTGCCATTACAAAACCAATTTTTTCAATGTCCCATCCCAATGCCATGCTGAACAGTAATATCTAGCAATAAATAGTAACCCCTTGCTCATCTTGGTAGTCTAAATATATCTATCAAATATCTCTCACCATAACTGATGCCTTGTCAAAGGGATGTGCAGGTAGAAGAAACAACATGATGCCAACTGATCCAAATACCAAGGGGTTAATAACAAAATGAAAGCCAGAGAGCACCCCTTGGCATGGGAAGCTTATTACACGCAAAAAAAAAGATCTCCAGCAACTGCCAGTTGCCATAGAGACCCTGAGAGCACATGTATATCAGACAGCTTTATGTTGCTCCATCAATCCCCCTTTTTTTTCCCGAGGACTCAAAAACGCAAGAGCAATTGAGCATCAGATACACAGAGGAGAGATACAAAGAAATACAAAGTCTGATTAAGGCGGGGGGAGAAGCAATTGTCTCTGTTTATTTAACGGATGTAAAAATTGGCTGCTGCCACTTTCATGGTGTACTTGAAATTCCCGTACATATTAGAATGGAAGAGAAATGCACAGTGCCCCTGATGATTCACTAGGAACAAGTTCCGGGAACGTCATTTTACTTTTTCCCAATTATTTTTTGATCTTACTATTATTGAGTACTTTGGGGCTAAATATATCACTCTAGGATAGTGGCCCTTTAAAAGTCACATCAGTCAAGTTTTCTTCTGGTTCTTCTGAGAGCCACTGATACACCATGAAGGGAATTGGGCTTCAGTATATTTTTGGTTCCTCTTAGTCACCCAAGACATTCAGTTGACATTCTAACCTGCAGATGTCCACATGGTGACCTATAGAATGGATGTGGCCCTCCAAGACACTTCTATGGACTGACAGTTAGTTGTGCCATTGACGTATTTGCATGATATTTGCGTGATATCATCAACTGATTAAAATATGTTTACATATGGGAGTAAGGGATGAGCTGTTATGAAGATGTTATTTGGTTAGCAGTTCAGTGGTTTAAGATAAATAGAAGGGAAGCAAAGCTGCACTGAATAGGGGGAGATAACTAATAGTAGTAAGTAATAAGTAATGGACACAGTGGGTGAGAGAGAACATGGGTAGAAATATAAGGTTAAAATATGTAATTACCTCTCGCTGTAAGATGTGCAAGATAGTGTATACTCCTCTTTGAGGAGGGCTATAGTAATTGTACTTAATATGTATGCTGGCATAGAGTTATTATACCTCTTGCTACAATCTAGAAGCATACTAGACTATACTGCTATGTGTTTATACCACTAATGCCTACTCCAACTTGCTACACCACCAGTGATACCAGGTCACTAGTCCATGCTCACAACTAGCATTTTGTAAAGGTGACCATATACAGACTGGTCTTTCTGTTATCTCATCAATCAGCCCATGGGCCTAACGGATGAATATTGCATGATTTTGATTTCAAAATAGCTAATCTGACAGGAAGTAAGGCGGAGCTGCAACTAATGCACCATCCACCCCTCTGGGAGGTTCATCAATGCACCATCCCCCCACCAAGAAGGTTCACTGATGCACTATCCACCCACAAAGAAGGATCACTTATACATCATCTAAAGCCCAAAAAGGTTTGTTAATGCGCCTTCCATCTACCAAAACGGTTCACTGATGCACAATCCACCCACCAAGAAGGTTCATTGATGCACTATCCACCCACCAAGAAGGGTCATTTCTGCATCGTCTACCATCCAAAAAGGTTTGTTTATGCACCATCCACTTACCAAGAAGGGTCACTGATGCATCATCTACTGCCCAAAAACGTTTGTTAATGCACCTTCCACCTACCAAGACGGTTCACTGATGCACAATCCACCCACCAAGAAGGTTCATTTATGCATCATTTGCCTACCAAGAAGATTCAGTGATCCACCATCCACCCACCAAGAAGGTTCATTTATGCACCATCCGCCTATCAAGAAGATTCATTGATGCAGCATCCACCCACCAGGAAGGTTCATTGATGCATCATCTGTTCATTTATGCTGCATTGACGCATTGATACAGCATTTATCCACCAAGAAGGTTCATTGATATAACATCCAACCACCATGAAGATTCATTGATGCACCATCAAGCCACAAAGAAAGTTTGTTGATGCATGAAGCAGAATCAACATTTTCAGTCTGGAGAGGATTACAGAATAATCGTTTGAGCTGTGCACTAGAGGTGCCATCCATGTCCAAACAGTTGAGCAGCATGGTCAATATCATCCAAACTGCCTGGACAGATCTGGGCATGTATAAACTGTTTACTAGTTTAATACTTTATAAGAGCATTAATGTGTCTTGTCAGATCAGTTGAGACTTTAAATGGAGGGGTTATCCTCAAGTGCATAAAGGGTTTGGATGTGGAATTCTCCTGGCATTGACATTTATTACAGAATTCTGGAAAAGCATTCATGCACATTTATTGGATTATTAAGTCAAAATGCAGATTCAAACACAACATATAAAAATTCAATCTCGTGCCACAGTTTGCGCGCAATTAAAGGGAAAGCAAAGATCTCAAATTATATGAAGGGGCACACATCTACTGACTTTATTAAAACTTTGCAGACCAAGATAATAATTGGATTTGTCGACTTGTGCTCCAAAGTTTTCGGAAACCTGACAGCTTGTTTATCTCACAAACAATTCTTCTGGGCCTGCACTCAGAGCAGATTCCATTTTAATTTGTTTATGACTCTTCAATTCTCTATGGCTTCTTGTCTTCCAAACAGAGTCATTCACTGCTGGAAATGATTTATGAAAAGCTGCAGCAGATTTAAATGTGGCCGTAATAATCTTGTATGCTTTTGCCTTAAAGGGGACATTTCCCTTAAAATGAATTTGCAATATCTTAGCAACAGAGGAATTATAAGCAACTATGCATTAAGTATTGGTCTGTCTTTGTAACAGTAGTTCATGTATACTGCTTTGCCTTTTTTCAGCCTTAAAGTGTAGCTCAACAATCCAGAAGAGGATTGCACAGGTAGAAATATATTATTATGATAATCATATTTACTTACCTTATTGCAAACATCCCTTGGTTATCTTCCAATATGCTTTAGGACCTACTGTATGGTTGCTAACTACTAAATAGTGTTGTGGAATTTCAGGAACCGGAGACCACTCCACATGAAAGATAAAGTTAATTTGACACGAGCTCCATGGATTATGAACTCACAAACAGTCAGAACCCCAAACAAAGGAATCATTTATAGATTTGAGAATGTATGGGAGTAAAAGAGAGTTACCGTTGGGAGAGTAAAGAGATATCTCTTGACAGCACAGAAAAACAAAGAGCTGCTCTTTTAGCCAAGCAGGTGGTTCTGCTTCAAGGCCAAGATACTAGTTACCAAGGCTATCTTGAGAACAGAATCCATCAATCTGGGGGACTGGTCTGGTAGAATCTGCCTATACAGAATTTAATTCTCTTTCAGTAGCAGTTGAAGGACATTATGTCGTTTCATTATCCAGTTATCTATATTGCCATTGAAATTTGAATCAATGTTTGTAGTTTGCTATCCAGCAACAGCAAACAATCATCTAACATCTAATCATCTAATATAAGGCCATTACAAAATAATGGCTGGCATTTGATTTTAGGAAACAAAAGCCTAACGATACAGCAGTAACATTGTGGCCAAATTCTAATGATTGTTATTATTATTATTATTATTAACATGTATTTATATAGCGCCAACATATTGCGTAGCACTGTAAAGTAAATGTGATTATACAACTAAATCACATGAATTATATACATAGAACATGTGGAGTTACATACTTTACAATCAATACAGGTACAAAAGGTGAGGAAGGCCCTATGCAGAAAACGCATACACTATAAAGTGATGGGAATAATACACAAGGTGTGGGAGTGGGCAAGATCGAATTAAGTGGGTGAGAAATGTGGTACTGTATGTAGTGTTGCATTTGGTAGTTAAGCAGAGTGAGGGTAGGCTTCTCCAAAGAAGTGTGTTTTAAGAGATTTCTTGAAAGGCGAAAGGTTGGAAGAAAGTCGGACAGACCGTGGGAGAGAGTTCCAGAGGAGGGGTGCAGCTCTTACAAAGTCTTGAATGCGAGCATGTGAGGAGATAATGAGAGAAGAGTTGAGTAGTAGGTCAGTAGAGGAGCGCAGTAAGCGGTTGGGTGAGTATATAGAGATGAGTTCAGAGATGTAGGGTTGGGCAGAAGTGCTTTGAATGTCAGGGTCATTAATTTGAATTTGATTCTGAAAGATAGCAGAAGCCAGTGCAAGGATCGACAGAATGGCGAAGCAGAGGAGGAGCGGTTGCTGAGGTGTATGAGCCTCGCAGCAGTGTTCATTATGGACTGGAGAGGTGACAGTCTCTGGAGGGGAAGGCCAATTAAAAGAGAGTTACAGTAGTCTAGACGTGATATGACGAGAGAGTGAATAAGAATTTTGGCAGCATCTTGGGTGATAAATGATCGTATTTTGGATATGTTCCTTAGGTGGAAGTGACATGATTTATTAAGTGACTGGATATGAGGAGTGAGTGACAGGGCAGAATCTAGGATAACCCCAAGGCACCGGGCCTGGGGAGAGGGGGTGATAGTGGAATTGTTAGCTATGATGGATACTTCCTGGATGTTACTGGTGTTAGTTGGAGGAAAGAGAACCATTTCAGTTTTAGAGAGGTTTAATTTAAGGTAGCGTTGCGACATCCAGGTAGATATAGCAGACAGGCAGGAGGAGACGCGAGTTGGGAGTTCTGGGTTGAGATCAGGAGATGAGAGATAGATCTGAGTATCGTCAGCATAGAGGTGGTAGTGGAAACTATACGAGTTGATTAATTTGCCAAGGGAGGAAGTATAGAGGGAGAATAGTAATGGTCCCAGGACAGAGCCTTGAGGAACCCCAACAGAAAGAGGTAGGGGAGAAGATGTTACTCCGTTGTAGGAGACACTGAATGAACGATTGGTGATGTAAAAA
The DNA here is from genome assembly GCF_017654675.1 of Xenopus laevis. Classification (NCBI taxonomy): domain Eukaryota; kingdom Metazoa; phylum Chordata; class Amphibia; order Anura; family Pipidae; genus Xenopus; species Xenopus laevis. Next base: position 18,145,475 of record NC_054380.1, on the reverse strand, counting down.
GAGAACCAGGACAGGGCTGTATCACGAAGGCCAAGCGAATGGAGGGACTGGAGGAGGAGATTGTGATCTACAGTGTCAAATGCAGCTGAGAGATCAAGCAGTATTAGTAGTGAGAAATGATTGTTGGCTTTAGCGGTTAAAAGGTCATTAGTTAGTAAAATCAGGGCAGTTTCAGTGGAGTGTTGTGGCTTAAAACCAGATTGTAGGGGGTCCAGCAGGTTATTGTCAGAGAGTAATGAGGTTAGTCGGTTGTAGACTAGGCGCTCAAGTAGTTTAGAGATGAAAGGTAGCAGAGAGATAGTTCGGAGGTTGTCAACGATGGGCGAATGTGACCCATTTTGCTTTGCCGGAAATGTGCGAATCGACGAAAAATTCACCAAATGCATTGAAGTCTATGGGCGACAATTTTTTTTTAGCAATCAACAATTTTTTGACTCGCAATAATTTTTTTCACCCATTGGAGTCTATGGGGAATGTAATATTGGTCGCTAGAGCAAAAATCATTCGCAATTCATTCACAATACGAATAAATGTTTGCAAAGTGAAAAATTTTGCAAACTTTCTTGAAACAAAATATTTTGCAAAGCAGGTGTAAAAGATTCGCAATGCGCAATTAAGATTCGCAATATAATAAAAGCGTAATGAAGAATATTACCTTGCAACAGGCAAATTTTTATTTGCAAAGTTTTGCTCTTTGTGAATTTTATTACATTTCCCCCTATAAGTGTCTTTTTTGGTGATGGGCAAATTTGGGGGTTTCGCCAGAAAATCAGAGCATTTCCCGTTGCGAAACGGTGCCGGCGAATAAATTTGTGAAACCACCGCGAAAATTCACCGGTAAAAATGCGCCGGCATCCATTTTTTTGACGCCGGTGAATTTTCGCGGTGGTTTCGCAAATTAATTCGCCTGCGGCGAATCGTGGGAATAATGATTCGTCCATCACTAGTCTTTTTCATGGTGAAACCTCGAAAAAAATTTCACCCATTACTTCAGCCAACATTTCAGCGGCAGAAGTAGTGTGGCTATATTTTCCCATCATCTCCATGAGGCCACTAGGCCACTTGTGCTAAGTGCACTGGGCCAATTTCTGCTTTAGAGGCACCCATTTTATTAACCCATATTCTGAAGAAAGACACTCAGTAGGATCCCAATACTGACCCAAAATGAAGTGAAATAGATAAATATGAAACATGAGTTGACTCCTCTAAAAGCAAGTTTAGACCAGAATAAATCTTCTGGTGTTAACAGGTTTCAATGGACCCTATTATCTACCATGGTTCTCCTATCTTACTATAGGTCACTGCAGAAGTTTAAAGGAGAACAAAATCTTGTGGTTTTTCTCTCTTTCCATAGGTCACTGCAGAAGAACAAAAGCTTAACAAAGAAGTAAGCTAGAAATGCTAAACTATCAGCTTGTATGGCAGATGAGCTTCATTTTTTTCTGCCCAGGGGCTACTGAGCATGTGCAGTGTCCCTGTACTCAAAGAAGTGCATTTTATTGACCTTATAAAACTCAAGATGGCAAGATCCTGTGGACAACTTTGAAGGCCTAGATCAGTCCTGAACCTCCCTGTTGATGTTTTTTATTTCATTCTTTAGTCCTCTTTTAAAAGAAGAACCTTCTGTCCATTCGACCCCTGAGTATCAGCACTGATGGGAATTTGTAGAGTGGTACCACTGGTGTCCCATCCCCCATACAGGTGCTGTGCTCCTGAAGGAGTCGTGTAGGAAAGGGAAGGAGAAACAGGAGAAAATGAGGGTTGCATAGATAAAAACATGAAAATAGAGTGAAGGGAAGAACATGGAAAGGAAGAGAGAAAGAAAATATGGGTTAGAAAGGTGAGTGGCAATGGCAAATAAAGTGGAGATGAGAAATACCAAATACGCCAAACTGAAACAACAGAAAATGAAGAGACAAAACAAAAAAGGAGGACAATGGAAGTAGAAGGAGAGAATTATAAAAGAGGAAGAAGAATGGAGCAGACAGAATAAAATATCAAAATTCCCACGATTTCTAAAGGTTCTTTGAGCCTGTTATTATTAAAAGATGTATTTCTGTATTATTTTGGGACAGAATGGGTTTTTAAACAAAGCTCCTGGCACAGGGCGACCTCATGTTACCTGCATAATAAATAATCCATCAGGTTTGGGGAGATCCTCTTAGACTGAAGGATAAGATAATCAAACACACGTTTTCCCATTTATCATCTGTTGCATTTCTTTCATGGTTACTGAGCAATCTGGCAGGTAAGTCTGTTTCAGTTAATAGGAACTGACTGCTCACCCCCTCGCAAAGCATTCACAAGACATGAAAGTACATTAAAACGTGCCAGGGCTGGTCTAATTGTAGGGCAGAGAGGGCATATTCCCCGCGCCTCTCCAGCATCAGAGCGGTGTGCCCCTCGGGGTAAAAAACTGGCTAAAAGTACAAAGGACATACAGTATTAAGTATTTTGTGTAAAAAATAAGAATGTACCAGTGCGTTATACTCATTTAGATATAGAAGAATTGTGCATAGAAAAGTAGTGTTTTAGGCTGTTTTATTGAATATTTCTGCAAAAACCCTAATAATCCCTCCCTTCTCATCCACTTCCTGCTCCCTGAATTCCCAGGCTGTGCAGGGGAGCTGGCGGCTCTCAGCTCACTGCACTGTAGGACAGGAACCAATCAGCAGCTAGCAGGACCTGATAGGGAACTGAAGCCTGTCTGTGATTGTGTGACTGCAGGGCTGTGATTGGCTGTCCCCCTCCTATTATGCTTCTGACAGGGACCATTAGGACACGCCCACCCCTCATTTGAAACAGTGACAGGGACCAGTGAACATATATAGGGAGCTCCAATAAAGGGGCGATTTTTAAAGATAATATTCATTTTTAGCACCATGTTAAAGCAACACCAGATATTACTCAAAATTGCCTACAAAATTTATAATTTATCCTATATGTCTCCTTTAATATAGATAGAGGGGTTGAAGGACATGGAGTGAATGGGTCACTTGGTGATCTAGAGCCAAGAGCTCATGTTCTGTCCATGGTCTTCTGCTGCTGAAAAATACATTGTTTCTCTGCTCACTCTTTACCCTACTTGGCCCGTCCTGATACCAGGGGTATTGTGCCAATGAGGAAAGTTGAGAAACTCACTTTAGAGGGCAGCGCCCTGCTGGTTACTGGGGGCTGCAAAAACGCAGCTTCTGGTCATTTGAAGAGCCGAATTTCCAGTTTTCAAATAGGAAATTTGCCTGATAACCCCCCCACATACACAACATTTTGTCTGAGACAATTGATATAAAGTGTCATATAAATGACTTGAGAGGAAGGCATTCCAGCATTTTACAGTCACTCCAGCCTACCTCAAATAATGGAATGCCTATGTATTCTGCGATACTTTATATTTAAATTCCCCATGTGCCAATGTAGACCGTTTGCACTAAATGAAAGCCAGGAGCCCGGTCAGATTCAGAGCTTGCACTTAGCCAGCCTTCTGGGACCTGTGGTCCGTTCAAACAGGTTTAAAATAGAAGGCAAATATGTGTATTTTATCACAGCTAAACGCCAGTTTCCATTCAAGAAAACACAAAGGGGTCTGTGTGTCCATGTGCGTGCATACAGTGCAGGTCTGTCCATCTGGACATCATTAAGTAAATAAAAATACCAAAAGCCACAAATCAATGCCAGACGGATGCAAGACTGGGGGGGAAATGCTAACCTGGAGCTGGGTTATTTGGTAGGAAAGTATACATAGTGATGTCACAATGGTCTATAGAACTGTCATCGCCTTGGGCTCCTTGCTGCCCCGTCAGAGTTAAGGTTGTGAGGCCCTGGTGTTTGCTTGACGGGAATGAGCCAGACAGTGCATGTGAGGGCACGACGAGTGGAATGCTTTAGTCTTAATTCTGAACTTCACATGTTAATGCAACCAGGGCTGCTTTTAAAGTAAGAAAGTGGAGTGATTAGTCTGGGCCCCCAAAATCAAAGAAGGGGCCCTGGGAGAGAAAACACCTAAGAGGTCATTTGCAAAGTGTTTTTACCCACCTGTGTCCCTGTCCTGCACTTTTCTGAATTGCTGTGAGTCTTTGCTCCAAAATAGCATGCAAGTTTGGGAGCCCTGGCAGATGCAGGCAAAAATATACTTACTGCTTGCCCTATAGGTGCACTGCACTTAGCACCAGATTTACAACTCAGAGCTGAGTGATGGAGCACTAAGGAGAGTGCTGTCTAGTACTTGTGCCCAAGGACCTAGATAATCATGGAAAGGAAATGTAATAATACAAGTATGGGACCTGTTATAAAGAATGCTTGGGACCTGGGATTTTCTGGATAATGAATCTATCGGTAATTTAAAGCTACATACATTAGGGGGTGCACTTAGCTCGAGTGAAGGAATAGAAGAAAAAATACTTCGAATTTCGAATATGGCTACTTCGACCATCGAATAGGCTACTTCGACCTTCGACTACGACTTTGAATCGAACGATTCGAACTAAAAATCTTTCGACTATTCCACCATTTGATAGTCGAAGTACTGTCTCTTTAAAAAAAACTTCGACCCCCCTAGTTCGCCACCTAAAACCTACCGAGGCCAATGTTAGCCTATGGGGAAGGTCCCCATAGGCTTCCTATGATCGTAGGAATTGCGCTAAATCCTTTGACTTCGATATTGGAAGTCGAAGGATTTACATTCGGCAATCGAATATCGAGGGTTAATTAACCCTCGATATTCGACCCCATGTAAATCTGCCCCTAAGTCTACTAGAAAATCATTTAAACATAAAATAAACCAAATAGGCTGCTTTTGCTTCCAAAAAGGATTAATTATATCTTATATATATATAGTTGGGATCAAGTACAAGGTACTGTTTTACTATTACAGGTATGGGATCTGTTATCCGGAAACCCGTTATCCAAAAAGCTTCAAGTTACGGAACGTCTGTCTCCCATAGACTCCATTATAATCAAATGTTTAAAAATTATTTTCTTTTTCTCTGTAATAATAAAACAGTAGCTTGTACTTGATCCCAACTAAGATATAATTAATCCTTATTGGAAGCAAAACCAGCCTATTGGGTTTATTTAATGTTTACATGATTTTCTAGTAGACTTAAGGTATGAAGATCCAAATTACAGAAAGATCAGTTAACCGGGAAACCCCAGGTCCCAAGCATTCTGGATAATAGGTTCCATGCCGTACTAAGAAAAATTTGACTAAAATTGAGTCTATAAGAGACAGCCTTCCCATAATTCAGAGCTTTCTGGATAACGGGTTTCCAGGTAATGGATCTTATACCTGTAATCAATAAACATTTCCCCTCTCTATGTAACTTCCAGCAATTGTTAATCTCAGCAAATTCCAAAAATGATATTAAGGGTTTAGTTATTCGTATCTAGAGTTGCTATTGAAATCAGTATCTGTCCTTTCTGTTCTGTGCACTGCTGGTTCTGACTTTAGAAACAAAAGGTTTGGTAACCCCATAGCAGCAGATCTTTTGCCTTTAATATTCCGGCAGTTCTGTGCTGAATTAGAGAGGATTCCTGCTTGGGAGTAAATTTGTAACCCATGATGGAGCATTCTTTATTTAGCATTTTGGCAAGCGCCGCCGCACCATTTCTCCTATTGATATGTGTGCACAATGTGAGCCAAATGAGAAAATTAGCAATACTCCATCTGTATGTTAGCAAATGAGCCTGCTCCACTCCCCTCCCCCTTTACTTGCTCTTTTTCTCCATTCATTACTTTCAGCATTTTAATTGTACGGGCATGGAATCCGTTATCCGGAAACCCGTTATCCAGAATGCTCCAAATTACACAAAGGCTGTATCCTATAGACTTTATTTTATCCAAATAATTAAAAATAATTTCCTTTTTTTCTCTGTAGTAAAAAAATCTGTATCTTGATCCAAACTAAGATATAATGAATCCGAATCGGAATCAAAACCAGCCGAACCCATTTATTTAATGTTTACATGATTAAGGTACAATATAAAAATCCAAATTACGGAAAGATCTGCTATCCGGAAAACCCCAGGTTTTGAGCATTCTGGATAACAGGTCCCATACCTGTACATAGTTTTTTAACCATATCTCACTGCCCCAGCCTGTGAGCCGAACTGCTTAAAGGACCACTATACCCTACTAGTTAGCGTATAGAAATGTGCTCAGTACCAGGGAACACCTTCACTGGCATAAATGTACGACATCTTTCCTTGTAGGGTACAAGAAAACCTGTATAGTTGTTCCTGCTATGGAGAGCTCCATTTACAGACTTTGTTTCACAGGCCACACCTCCCAATGCTGGCAGACCTCCCTATCATTGATCTTATTCTTCCTGTTACATTAACACCAATTACTAGCAGAGTAGGGAAGAGATTGGGTGAGGGAAAGAGAGTTTAGGGGACACCCATGTCACATGGCGTCTCTATATGGCGAGGGGTATGGCAGGGGTTATATCTCAGTAGGGTGGCAAGCAAGAAACCAAAGTATCAATACTAATAAATCAGAGGAAACCCTGATCATGCGCTTAACTCATCTGTTTTAGTTATCATTGAAAATAGTCTTCATTTCTAAACCATAGAAATAAATTCATTCAGTAGAAACTATTTCACTGTTAAACCCAAGAGGCTCAACATATATTTATTTTCATGTCCCATCATTCAGCACACAGTCATTCCATAATCAAGCGTTTCTAACACAGCTTCGGCAATCCAACTGTCGGGAATACTACAACTCCCAGCATCCCCTGCGCTGCACCCATCGTCCTGGAAGAGTTAGGGCAGGGTGGGTTTCCCCTTTATGGCTCCGATCCGAGAGAGCTTGGACTTAATGGAGAATCCGTGCGCTGGTGGTAAATGTTTACATTTTAATGCATTTGAAACACAATTCACAAAGAAAATGGTTATTATTCCAATTTACAGAAATAAAAAATCCTAAGTGCTTCACACAGTTTAGAGACATAATGTTAAAATCCCATTGCAAGAGCGCAGTTAAGTGCTTAAAGGCATCAGGACCGACTTGCTGTTATTTAGGCAGAAGGTATTTGCTCACAAATAAATGGAGCCAGGTACTCCTTTAAATTAACCATTAATGTACCGCAGACAAGCATATTCTGATACAATCTGAATTTGACTTTTATGTTTTTGAGCTTTTTGTACTATTTGTCTTTCTGTTCTTTCTCTGTTTTGTCTACCAGTTTGGGGGGGTACTCATCAACTCGCTCAAACTGCTCCCCCCTTTCATTTCACTGGTAATTGCCCACATGAGGCACTCGTGGGTCAGACATTATTACCCAAATGAATAAAGAAGTAAAGGCAACAAAAACTCCATGTGCCAGGACCCCAGAGACATCAACCTTCTGATCCAACTGTATCTTGACTACATCTGCTCACCTACCAGCCCTTAATTTCACAAGGCCACACCCTGTTCTGTCCAGGCCACGCCCCATGGCAGAGTTCTATGGTCTGACTGCTTCTAAGGAAGTGTAGTGCTGTTTTCAGATTCAAATTGAAATTACTGACAGCTGGTTACTGGGTGACAAAATTGGGATGGGTGCATTAAATCAGAATGTCTAGTGCCCTAAATCCAAAATCAATTTGTTAATTTAATAGGATAGAAAATGAACCGCAAATTGTTAAATAATACAGTTGTCTCTATCAAAATCTAAATTTAAAGGGGAATTTCCCCCATATCCTGGCCAGTGTTAAAGTAGAAACAGGCACCCCCCCCCAGCACCAGTACAGAAGTACTCCCAGCATCCACACTTGATTGGCAGGGTGCTGGGAGTTATAGTTCCACAGCAGAAGGAGAGTCACAGGCTTGTCGCATTCCTTAACTCATAATTCTATTCCCCCAGTCAGGGTACAATTTAATGAAAATAAAAAGAAAAACAGAAAAGACAACATGTGTAAAAGCTTCCAGCCCATTGCACATCATTGAGAGCTGTTTCATAAAGTGCATCAGCCCTGCATACCATCACTACTCCCACTCTTCCCTGTTTAGGCTCCACAGGCCACTCTGCAGATTCTTATGGGGCGGGGCTTTCCAAAAGGGAGGGGCTTATACATAAAATGGCGGTGTTGGCATGGCCTAAAATGTCACCATTTTCCAGTTGTAAATGCATTATAGCCCCAAGAATGAGAGGCTATAAATGACTCAAAGGCCATCAAATCTAAATACATATACAAATTAAAGGGGGAGTTCACTTTTATATACAAATTTAGTATGTTATACACAGACATATTTTAACCAGCTTTTCAGGTGCCCTTCATTATTTATTTTGTTTGGTCCTTGATGATTGCCTTGTACATGTTACTAAAATGTTACTTTAAGGTGAACACCCCATCAGCAGGTACCATTTTATTTGAAAGCTATTTGAAAGCAAACATTTGGTTGGTTGGTTGGTTGGTTGGTTGGCTGGTATGGGTTGACTGCACTACAATATTCAGGACTTGCTCCATTCACAGATGCCAATGAATAGAATGTTGCTTACTGCAGAATTTAGTTGAACATGCTGTTTATATATATGTTTAGCCAATGAATGTACCAATGTAAGAGGTCATTGGCCCTACAGGCAATATGCCCAACCAACCAATGATCTGCTCATTTAGCCAACACCCAAAATATCAGCTCTCCACTCTCAGTAATTGGCTGCTTGAGGTGAAATGCCTTAATCCTCTTTGTTGAGCAGCTCTTGAGCAGGTGTTAGGCTAGTCCAAATGACCCAACATTATCTGCCAGTGTGAGGAGAATGGGTTTCCATTGCCGTCAGAACATACCCAAGAACCTAATCCACTTTAGTTTGACCCTGATCAGGTAGTTGCAGAAAAATAATTCTTTTCTAATGTGAAATGCCAATGAAGTAGCTGTTTCATACTCATTGTCAGCGGAATTTGTTCAACTACCACCGCAGGTGAAGCCAGTATTGGATAGGCCACCTAAGGCTTCCTGAGAACCGGATACCAAGGCCCACTCTCACAATAATTACATGTAATGTAGGTGGTGCTAATGTTATATTGTCCTATGGTAGAAATAAAATAGGGCTAATGGGAATTGTCCTTGCCGGGGCCCATTGGTATTCTGGTAGGCCAGTTGAATTTTGGATCATTCACAATAAGGGAGGAATGTTGGTGGCCAAGGGTGCCAGATGGACAAGTCTACTGCATCTCTACACTGAGTGCACAAAGGTTTACATAAGGGCCCTAGCTCTGGGAGCCGTTCGACATTAATATCAGCAAAGATATAAATAAAAGTACCATTTTTGAATGTGCTTTGCTTTAAAATCTATGTTATTGACCAAACCCAAGAATAAAATACAAGTGCTAAGACAAAAAATGAGTCTGGTCAACTTGTGCTCTTTGCAATACTTGCAGTCCCTTCCATAAAAATGCACCTTAAAAAATACACTAACCACCTGCTCGATGGGGTCCAATGGGAATTTGTCCCCCTCCACCCAACATTTCTTTACTTTTATTTAAAAAACATAAATGTTCTCAGTACCTTCAGCAATTTAGAATAGGTTCACCATATAAAACTGCAAAAGCCTTGATAACTGCATAACATTACTTACTTACTTCAACTACAGACACCAAAGGAAAACATTTTATAAAAGGCGTCCTCCAACGTTACTTTTTTTTCCGCAAAAGTTTATTGCCTGGAGAAACCTCTTTTTTCCGTAGAGATTTTTTCCAAGGCTCACTTACACTACTCTTGTCATTACAACCCGCTGCCAAAAAATCATAGAACCGACCTCTACGTTCAAGTGCACTTCCCCCATTGGTTACATCATGACCAACACTAAGACCACCTTTCTTATCATCAGTTGAGTTCTCATTGTGTACATGTGCCTTCGGTTGATTTCCTGGTGGTCTGGCATTAGTCAGCAACCCCCCACATGAAGGAAACTGTCCAGTGCTCCTGTGAAACGTTGCATCAGCCGTGTTGTAATCCCCATGGTGGGAGCAACCAGGCATTGAGCTAGGGCTGGAGCTGGATGCTGTTGAATTACCTCCAGTTGTGCTTACAGAGAAAGGAATGTTCAAATAGTGAGGGCCACAATTGTGGTAAAAGCAACAAGCCTGCAGGCTATTACTCTCTTCCTTAGCAACCCGCAGGCGTTTCCTGTATGGACAATCCTGAGCTACAAACCACTCTTGGGCAGCAGGTCCCCCCAGAGAGCAAGCAGAAAAACACCAATTGTTCTGCAGCAGAATCTCCCCATGGATCCTTTTCATCAGGTTGTTGATGAGGACTGATCTTCTCAGGAATACTTCAGGGTCATCGATGAACTTAAGCTTCTCCAAGGACATGTACAACACATGGGCACGTTCTTCAAAGATGGACACATTCTGGATAAAGTGGAAGACAAAACAGAAGAAGAAGCTTAAGAAAAAGGATTTATGGCTGTATGCTCCAGCTGTTGTTGATCCCCAACTCCTTTCTAACTCATCCATCTACCTCCGATTGATAACTTTAAGGGAAAAGTTCAGGCAAAGCCATGGAGCCACCAGCCAACTTTAAAAGCAAAGTCAGTATTAAACAAGGCCTTCTGGGGTCTACCATCAAATATGATATTAAGGGCCCAATCTCCAAAACATTGGGGGCCATTTACTGAGGCCTGAACACAAGTGCTAAGTGGCACAAAAGCATGCCCTCTAGTGCTCATTTAAAAAGCACTTGCACCTGGAATTTAGTAGTGGTCTACATCTTGTGCAGGTCTGATGGGCACCAAGAACTGCTAGTACTAAAAACTGCATAGAGAATGGGTAAGGGGTGTAGGGCTTACTTCTACATGCCTCCCAAATGTAGAAAGGTTGACAAGTGCCATCTAGCACCACTTTACATTCTCCTCTGTGTGAGCTTGCCAGCAGGAGACTGACCCAAAGTGGAGCAAGATGGCACCTGTCAACCCAATGCTCATCTCTGCATTTTTAAAGCAGGTAAATAGATAAGAGACATTTGTAAGAGTAACAGGTGGTACTAGGAGTTGGGATGTTGGAGGGGGCCTGGGGTTTGTGGGAGGGTTTAGTTCTCCTTTAAGTAGGTGGGATGCTATGAGTTCAGTTCAACAAGAGATGGAGAGCTGCAAGTTTAACGGCCTTGATGTATATAATGAAACACAGAATAAATATTTATTGTATAAAATCAATTATATCCTTTGTATGTGCATCTTCTGCCCCAGGAACCCCTCGGAGACCAAAGCAAATGCCTGGTTCTAAAACCAGTACCTGTTTCATGGCGGACATGAAGAAGCTTGAGATACCTGCCTAAAGGAACATCTTGGTACCACTCTGTACTAGACATTTTAATCACAAAGGAGGGGCATCATGAAGCAGAACCTGTGAAACTATCACAAAGGGTTAAGCCATTATCTGCAGCGAGGCAGCTACACTTAAGGCTTGATGCAAAGATGTACCTGTCATAGATTTCAAAGTTAAACATATCCCCTCTTTCTATCTCTCTTAGTAATAGTAGGGAAATTATCTGCCATCTCCATTAATTTCACATCAGAACATACGGGAGATAGAAAGCATTATCGTGCACATTGGAGCTGGAGTGCTATGTTACTGAACAAAAAAGTCTCAGGTGGCAGTTGGGGTGCAAATGCCGGTTGCAGTAAAAACCCATATTGATGAATGGGTCCGTTTCTGGCAGTTGTTTGTTCTTGTAGGTGGATCCATTCGTGCCAAGATGGTCAGACTAAGTGGTGATATATACTGCAGGTCATAAAAATAAATAGAAATAAATATAGTGTGTGTGAAGCCAAAGAGCAGATTCCAATGGGAGAAATATTCATGCTCCATGGGTAGAAGGGCAATGTCTGGGGCTTGTCAAGAGCAATATAGACTGGCACAGCTCTGTAGGAATGGAGGGCAGCAAACGTGATGTGGCAGAGAATCAGGAGGGAAAATCCTCCCTTTAATACCACAAAAGCGCTAATGGGACCAGAGCCGGGCATTGGGTTTCCAGTCACACAAGCACTAAAGGGAATAAAAGAATGAAAATGTCCTTGGTAATGTGATTCTTTCATTCTCTAGAAAGCATTAGGAGTCAGCAGTGCGGCAACATTAAAGGGTGAAATATACTCTGGTTATATTCTATTTATATAAAGGTCGACTAAGGAGAAGATAAAAGCACCATGCTAGCCAAAGTACTTGCCACACAGAGCTGGTGTATTCTTCAGATGGTACAGCATCTTTATGTAATTGCCCCCATGCCTCACACTCCTATTGTGACTACTCCTTTACCCACAGGGTGCCATAAAGCAGGACAGGACTGTTGCTTACAATGGGGATCAGATAGGATCTGTGCAGCCACTGGGACAGAATGCTCTGTTATACAGATAGCTAGAATCTCAGCTGCCATAAAGCAGGACAGGACTGCTGCTTACAATGGGGATAAGATAGGATCTGTGCAGCCACTGGGACAGAATGCTCTGTTATACAGATAGCTAGAATCTCAGCTGCCATAAAGCAGGACAGGACTGCTGCTACCAATGGGGATCAGATAGGATCTGTGCAGCACTGGGACAGAATGTTCTGTTATACAGATAGCTAGAATCTCAGCCATAAAGCAGGACAGGGTTACCTGCGAGTTATCCTCTTCTTTCCTTCTTACTTTGTGTGGGCATTCATGAGCATTAGAGTTAAAGGCCGGGCTTTTTCACTCTGATTATAATGAAATTAGAAGGAAGGAAGAGGATCGTCCGCATGCAAGTGCCCCGGGCTGGTTCAGTATTTTGCTAACAGGACTTACCTGATACCCCGGCCTGGTAAATCATTACAACCCTTGGGGGGTCCCCTTGAATTGGAGCTTTACTTCCCCTTTAAGTCTACTAAAAAAATAATTTCAACATCAAATAAACCCAATAAGCTGTTTTTGCCACCATCAAGAATTAATTATATCTTATTTTGGATCAGTACAAGGGACAGGTATGGGACCTGTTATCCAGAATGCTTGGGATCTGGGGATTTCCGGATAACAGATCTTTCCGCAATTTGGGTCTCCATGCCTAGAAAATCATGTAAACATTAAAAAAAACAATAGGCTGGTTTTGCTTCCAATAGGGATTAATTATGTCTTAGCTGGGCTCAAGTACAAGCTACTGTTTTATTATTACAGAGAAAAAGGAAATCATTTTTAAACATTTGGATTATTTGGATAAAATGGAGTCTATGGGAGACAGCCATTCCGTAATTCGGAGCTTTATGAATAACGGATTCCGGATAAAAGATCCCATACCTGTACTGAGTTATTTGGTTAAAATTAGGGATGCACCAAATCCACTATTTTGGATTCGGCCGAAACCCCTGAGAAAGATAGGGCCGAATACCGAACCGAATTCTAATTTGCATATAAAAATTATGGGTGAGAAGGCAAAAACATTTTTTACTTCCTTGTTTTGTGACAAAAAGTCACGCGATTTCCCGCCCCTAATTTGCATATTCAAATTAGGATTTGGTTCGGCCGGGCAGAAGGATTCGGTGCTTTCCTAGTTAAAATGAGTCTATGGAATACAGCCTTCCCGTAATTCTGAGCTTTCTGGATAACAGGTTTCTAGATAAAGGATCCCATACCTGTATTCATTTTGCTGCCTTTCACTCCTCCTAAAAGGATAGCATTAGCAGCCTAAAAGTGCAAGCCTTTTCAAAATAATAAATGATTTTAAACTGCTCCGAAAAGCCCCCTGAGCAATTTTACAGCAATATATGTTTTGGGTTTAGATTCCCGTTTAAGCCCTGCCAGAGAATGAGATAAGCTCAGGTGGCTCACAGTTGCTTATATACAGGCAGCCTAAAAACTAACTGCTGCTGTTGCCATGGGTTACAGATCCAGGGGCACTTTGTCTTTTTCGGCATCTCCAGGTGCACCGCAACCAGTTTTGGGTTTTTTTTGTGCAGCAAATAATGGATAAAATCCACAGACCTTCATTTGAACAAAAAAAAATGACAATTTAGTTTTTAGCGAGAACATGAAGAATATGAAGAAATAAGAAGGATAAAATGAAACATACTTTATGGCTACAGCAGCTGAGTGGTGGGTGATAATCCTCCTCTTCTACATATTTCCTTTTAAAGTATGTGATCTTGGATGTTGTGATTGGATGTGAAATTCCCCTGTAATGGGACTCTGTGGTAATAAATCAGACATGACAGTTGACATGCGGTTCTTCGCCTGAGGTTTTTCAAACAGAAAATCTTTCTTTCACTCCCTAAACCAGCAACGGAATTTACTGACCATTTTTTTTTTTTTAATTTCTATTCTGGAAAAAGCAAATGAAGATTCTCTAAGTTCCTGCTAATGAAATGTATATCAATACTTTACTAGTAGGGAATGGGCCTGATCCAAGATTCGGCCAAATGCCAGGAATTTTTTTTTTTCCCCCAGGTGAGAATTTTTCATTTACGGATGGTGCAAATCTTGGATTTTATCATGAGGATTAGGGTTTGGATTTGGTCCAAATTCATTTGTGGAGGATTTGGTATTTGGATGGATTTGGTGCATCCCTCCTTCTCAGAAATGCAGTTTTAGTAGGTGATAGAATGGATAATTCTAAGCAACATGTTATAGTTTTTTAATTATTTGCCTTCTTCTTCTTCTGACTCTTTCCAGCTTCCAAACGAGGGTCACTGACCCCATCTACAAAACAAACTCTCTGTAAGGCTACACATTAGGGGGACGATTCACTAACTTCGAGTGAAGGATTCGAAGTAAAAAAACTTCGAATTTCGAAGGTTTTTTTGGGCTACTTCGACCATTGAATGGGCTACTTCGACCTTCGACTACGACTTTGAATCGAAGGATTCGTAGTAAAAATCGTTTGACTATTCGACCATTAGTCGAAGTACTGTCTCTTTAAAAAAAACTTCGACCCCCTAGTTCGGCATCTAAAAGCTACTGAAGTCAATGTTAGCCTATGGGGAAGGTCCCCATAGGCTTGGCTAACTTTTTTTGATCGAAGGATAATCCTTCGATCGTACTATCTGCGCTAAATCCTTCGACTTCGATATTCGAAGTCGAACGATTTCAATTCCCAGTCGAATATCGAGGGTTAATTAACCCTCGATATTCGACCCTTAGTGAATCAGCCCCTTAGGTTATTGCTACTTTTTATTACTCCTTTTTCTATTCAGGCCTCTCCTATTCATATTCCAGTCTCTTATTCAAATGAATTCATGGTTGCTGGGGTAACTTGTACCCTAGCAACCAGATGGCTGGAATTGCAAACTGGAGAGCTGTTGGATAAAAAGCTAAATAACAAATAATAATAATAAAAAAAAAAATGAAAACCAATTGCAAATTGTCTCAGAAATTGACTCTCTACATCATACTAAAAATGATCTTAAAGGTGAACAGTCTCAGTTCTTTTGGCCAAGATACAGTAACTTGTAGGCATCAAAAACTCAGAGTATGGGCTGTGTTAGTGTTCTGATTCTCTCGGTTCTACAAAAGCCAAATCCATCACTTCTCACGTGACCATCCCTATTTCCATCTTGGCAAAAAATATAATGGTCTGACGCTGTATGATTTGTCTCTTCTAGGTCAAAGTTCATTAATGAAAGCTAATTTTTGATTGGTCGCTCCAGATTACAAGTGCAAACAGCATTGGTTTGAATGGCAGACTGGAAAACGAATAGGAAGGGAGGCTAGATTAAAAAAACTAGAAATATATTAAGCAATACATTAGGAAAGAAGAGTAAAAGTCTAGAATAGGACTCTGGTTGCCTGGTGCCGCTGCTGATGCCAAAGGCCATTTGAATCTTTTTTTTCAGTTGAATCAGATTTGAGAGAAGAAGAACAGGGAGGGAAATAATTAAAGGTTTTCTGCCACTCCCTGTTATGTAACAATGTCAGTTTTGCCCGAATCTCCCCCAAGACATAAATATGGGTGACCACAAAGAAATACAAGAGAACTGACACATCTGAAAACAGAAAATATCAACTGCAAATTGACTCAAGCCAAACTAATGGACAGAAGGATATTCCCATTTAATCAAGCCAACAGTGATTCTTCTGCCTTCAACTCCAACATATTTGTAAATTAATACATTCCCAACATTAGCCACTGCCTGAGCATCATGGGAGCTGTAGTTCCCCAAACAACCGGTGGGTCAGAGACTAAAGATGGAGTCACCAGACATTGGGCACAGCTCTACTTACTGGCACTCACTCACTGATCATGATAAAGACAAATGTCTCTTTCAGGGATTGTAATGAGCTGCTCTTGTGATACCTTGGGATTAGTCAGAGTCTCGCAAGTTTAATTGTATCGTTACTAATTGGAACAGGGCAATAAAGATGTCAAAGCTTAATATCGCTTAATAGTAATGACCCCATTTGGTTGGCTGTAGGGGACAGAGATAATAGATATAGATAGATGATAGATAGATAGATAGATAGACAGATTACAGATAGATAGATAGATAGATAGATAGATAGATAGATAGTAGATAGACAGACAGATACATAGAATGATAGATAGAATGATAGACAAATTGATCATGGATATCCGTGGCATAACTAAGTGACCAAAGTGCAAAAACTTCACCCAGTCTGCCCCCTGCTGGGAAGGCCCTATTGGGGGTCAAGCTAGACAGACAGACAGACAGATAGATATATGGATTGATAGGTACGTAGACAGATAGATAATTGATGGATAGATAGACTGTAGAGTTACCATCTGTCCAACTTTGACCTGGACAGCCTGTTTTTGTAAGAGCTCTCTATTGCTGATTATAGCCCTGCCCCAACGTTGCCTGTCCCCCTCCCTGGCATTGTTCTAGGTCCTGACCCACCCATGTGACATCACTCTGGCCCCCTGCCTAGAGTTCCAGAAACAGAAATGTGGCAACCCTAACTGACAGATAGAATGATAGTGAGACAGACAGGTTGGTAATTGCTCAGGCTGAATATTAGCTACAAGCAGTGCATGGCACTCACCCAAAGTGTCACCGAATACTTTTGTGAGGCGTACCTCAATCCCTACTCTACTGGGTGGCACCAAGATACTAATCCTTCTACCCTCCCCATTGGAGCTTCATGCTGCTCACTAACTACTCTGAGCCTAACTCTCACTCCAGCCTTCTGAGAATCATCTCTATTCCCAAGTCAACATTTAGTACAGAACGTGCCGCTATACACAGTACAAACCTTCATTCCCAATATAGTTAGGAGGAACTCATTCTCTCTAACCCCCAGTCTCCATACAGTACTACTGTGTAGTATGAGACTTCATTTTGCACTGGGACCCACTCTAGTCTTGTCACTGTGCATTACAAGCCCCAGCTGGGATACAGTATAGAACTGAATGGAGCTTCATCTGTAATGCCCCCGCCAATATACTGCTGGGCAATGCCAGGGGGCAACTCTGAATAAACAGTGTCAAAGCACATGGGACATCTGGCACAATCCCTTCCTCCCCACTTATTAAAGGAAAACTATACCCCCAAAAGAATGTAGGTCTCTATAAAAAGATATTGATTAAAACAGCTCATATGTAAAACCCTGCTTCATGTAAATAAACCATTTTCATAATAATATACTTTTTTAGTAGTATGTGCCATTGGGTAATCATAAATAGAAAATTGCCATTTTAAAAAATAAGGGCCGCCCCGTGGGATCCTACGATTCACTGTGCACACAAACATATCAACAAACCATACTTGTTAGGTCACAAGAGCCAATTAACAGACAGAGTTCTGTCTTTTGTTTCCCCACTTCTTCCTGTTACAGTTAGAGTTGCAGTATTTCTGGTCAGGTGATCTCTGAGGCAGCACACAGACCATTACAAAATGGTGGCTCAAGGCAAGAGATGCAAAATAGTAAGAATTACAGTTTGGTAAGATTCTTTAAAATGCCACTTAATATAATGTAAACTATCTGTTGCTTAAGTATTAATTTTGGGGGTATAGTTTTCCTTTAAATTGGAAGTTCACCTATAAAATAAATTCTTCTTATGCAATACACATTACTCCATAATGCTAAAAGTTACTATTTCGTCCTTCGATCTGCCGGGCAGGGTGCAAGGATACAAAAAGCATCTTAGAAGAAGGGAAACTAAACCTCATTTTGAAGGAAGAGCAGAGGGAACAGGAGGAGAGATGCTCCAAACTGATAATGTTGGTGTAAGAATGACAGCCTGAGTCATCAGAGCATGAAATACTGCGCTCCTTTATGTCACTTTCTCCTGCCACTTCTCCTTGTTTGTGCCTGATAGACTGTGATTTTCCATCTGTCAGAGAGAGAGAAAACCCAAACCGAACGTTTCCCCGACTCTCACCATAGGGGCAATTGGGAATAGCAAATAATTCTTTGCTGTTGGGGGTGCACCTTTAGATATTAAACATTCTCCAGCTGCACTTCTAATGAAAAGTCACGGATTGCTGGGAATGACATGGAATGTTTTAGGAGCCAGTTATTATGTCCAGAGCTAGGGCCACATTGTTTATTTTGGAAGGGCTACATGTGCATCGATTAAGTATATAGAATTTTCTGCGGGGAGAAACCAACCTCAGATCAATTTGCGTCTCTTCAGCTGATCATGTCCTGACAGCCATAAGCTCCCTACCATCAACTGAAACCCCTGGACTGGGTGTTCTGAATGAGGCACAAGTAAGTTGGGTGCCAGGGGGTTCCAGTGTGATGCCCAACTACACGAGACATGAGCTCTGTACCCTATTTTTCCACTATGCCCTTTATCCATTGGCCTTGTGAAGCCAACGTGTATGAACAAATACATTCAAGGGTCACCTTTTTAGGGGAAACTATGAAGCTTTTCCTTTGTTCACTGGTTTCCTTTCCATTTGTTCTGCAGAGTCGCTGTTTGAGGAGGAGCAGGCAGTAACGTTGCATCACAGGCCAGATTTTAATACTGTGGGGTCCAGTTTCCTCCCATAGACCAAAAGATACTGGTACTTTAATTGAAAAGGGTCGGTGACCCTAGAGTGTGTGTGTGAGCCCTGCATGTGATTAAGCTGTAAGCTCCACGGGGCAGGGAATGATGAACAAGTCAGACTGTATGAAAAGGATACCAGATCATGTGCAAAATCAGGGACATTTAAAGGAGAACTAAACCCTAATATGACTTAAAATACCATGTTATATACTGAATTTATTGCACCAGCTTAAAGTTTCAGCTTGTCAATATCAGCAATGATCCAGGACTTCAAACTTGTCACAGGGGGTCACCATCTTGGAAAGTGTCTGTGACACTCACATGCTCAGTGGGCTCTGAGAAGCTGTTGAGAAGCTAAGCTTAGGGGTCGTCACTAATTATCCAGCAGAAATGAGGTTGGTCTGTAATATAAGCTGATGCTACAGGGCTGATTATTAAATTCTGATACTAATTGCACTGGTTGCTGTGCTGCCATGTAGTAATTATCTGTATTAATTACTAATCAGCCTTATATTGTGACATTTCTATTCTATGTGTACTGTATATTGTGAGTGGCTCCCTAAGCTCAGTAAGTGACAGCAGCACAGAGCATGTGCAGTGAATCAGCAGAAAAGAAGATGGGGAGCTACTGGGGCATCTTTGGAGACACAGATCTTTACTGCTAAAGGGCTGTGGTTGCCATGGGCTGGTACAGAAACCCAAAACATAATGTACAACATTTCTATCTTCTTCTTTAGTTAAGCTTTACTTCTCCTCTAAAACAAAGATTGATCAGTTGAATTTACTGGAATCCCCCTCCTTGACCCCCAAGTAGAAAGGGGTCCCAACAGCTAAATACAAATCTGCCCACCCCAGTAAGACCCATCCCTTCCAGGATCTACAAACTGGTAGAGGACTGGTACTGGTACAGGACTCCAACTGTCACCTCTGCTGGCAGCTCTGAGTAATACATCATTTTAAGTTTTTTCACGGGAACAGAAAAAAATGCTGTAAAATCTGGGAAAATGGAAAATGTAATATTCGTTACATATTCGTTGGGCCAGAAAAATATGGGGGGGAAATTAGAGAAAACTGTGAAATTAAGGTTTCAGTGTATTTAAAAGACAAACATGTACGTTTCCCGGGGTATTTCTATTATAGCTGTACATCATTAAAGCACCTTTTTTTCTAGGGTTAGACGTCTAGCTATAATGTTGTTCTCTTTCCCAAAACTGCCTCTTACAGCTGTAAAACCCACAGCCTCCCTAAGCTCCTCTCTATTACACCAGAAGGAAAAAACGCTGTTAAGTAGACCTGGGCCACTGCGTTCCGACTCGGCCTATTGCTCACTGAGGGCAATTACGCTGCACATGGCAGAAGCTCCTCTCCTGGGGTGAACCGTTTGCTGCTGCACATTTGATTGATGTATCCCCTACATTGCAGTCTCCGGAGTGATCCGAGAACAGGTATCCGGCTATTATTGGGGAAAGGGGCGCTGGCGGGGTGAATTGTTAGTGACGGATGGGATTATCACACCAAAATACTGCACAGGGAGAACCGGAATAGATACTTTATCCTACGCTACGGTGTGCTCAGGAGACCTGCAATCCTGCTATCTGTTAAACTGCAACTCTCATCATTCGGTGTCAGCCAGAAGGGGCTGCCGCACACACGGCTGTGAGCTCTGCAGCTGAACAAACAACTCCCAGTCCTTGGTGGTGGTACAATTCTTGTTAATAATGATCTTCTAGCTGCTGTTCAACTACATTTCCAAGTACTTTCTTATTTATCTGGAATGCTGAGGTTTTCTGGCTAATGGATCTTTCTGTAATGTGGATCTCCATAACCTAAAGCTGCTAAAATGCATTTAAACATTAAACGACCCCATCAGGATTGCTTTACCCCCCCCCTCAACATGGTTCCTATTAAATCCGGATAACGGGATTTCCGGTTAACAGAACCCATAGGCGTTAAAAGAGGAGCTTACCTGCAAGAGAGTGGCATAGTCGGTAGTCCTGGTGCTGGGCATTGATCTGATCGGACAAGCTGCCGATGCGGCTGTGATTTTGGGGGTCCCAGTCGTTCTGATACTTTGGGGTATCAGTCGCACCTTCAGGGGCAGTAGGGCTGCGGAATGTATTCATGGACAGGAGCACAGTCATCTCTTATTAACCTGCAAGAGAAACACAAGGGGACGGGGTCCGTTGAACGTGGCATTGATCACTAACGCTCCAGGTGCCCGTCTCACTTACTCCCCAGGAAAAACCATTGCTTCTTACCCAGGAACTTGCTTTTTCTGTTTTTTTTCAGTTTGAAATGAGATGCGGTGGATGGACAGGGAGACAGCAGGAGGCACAGTAACCTCGGGGTATAAAAGCTGAATGCTGAGAGATTGTCTCGCCGACTGGTAACAAAGATCAATCGGTTTTGTGCCAGCGGGAAGAAAAAAAAAAGCAATTTTTTTTCTTGCCAAAAACAAAAAAGCCCTTCTCCTCGCACACCCCCCACCCCCAAAAAAAATCTGGATTTACTTGAGAGGCTTCTTTCTTTCCATTCGGTCACTGTGCGTTATCCGAGCGAGCGCTGATCCGTCACCCTCGTCCCCTTTATGGAAAGCAGAGGGGAAAAGGCTCCGTAGTTTCCACTCGGACTCGGAGAAAAGGGGAGGGGGGGGGGACCTGGATCTGCCTCCAGTCAAAACATTGTGAGATTAAGACAGAAGATTGGCTTCAGTTTCAGGCCGTGAGTTCCAATCCCACAGGAGCCAAACATAACATGTAGAGAGCGGGCGGAATATTAAACAGGAGCAGGGAGTTTAGAGCCAGACGTTGGACTCGGTGCCTCCTCTGCTCCACTATCCCCCCTTCTCTCATTACGCTTCCCTATTGTGCTGCCCCCCCATATACCTCCTCCTCTTCTTCCTCCTCACATTCCCTTATGCCAATCCCCACTGTCCATGTGTTACTGCCTGCTCTGTCTGCACCACAAATACCACACTCACATGTACAGCATCTTAACCCTCTACGGTCACCCTGAAAACCCACCAACTAAAAACATTTAAAAAAAATTCCCACTTCAAAGGTGGCCGCAAAGTAGGGTTGCCACCTCACCCCTTTAAAACATATGGAATCCACAGGCTGCATGGCTAATTTGCAATTCATTTAGATGCACAATGCATCGCTGCACATAAGGGTGGGACTACACAGTCGTTTTCAGCGCAGTCGGACGCGCTGTGCAAAAACGCAGGCGTCAATTCGGATGCGACAAAAATAATGGTAAGAGATACAAATGACAGATGAAGTCTCAGCGTTGATCCGACGCGACTGTCGGATGCAGACGCTGTGCAAAAACGCAGGCGTCAAGTTGGATGGAACGGAAATAAGGTAAGAGATACAAATGTCGGAAGAAGTTGCAGCGTTGATCTGACGCAACACGACTGTCGGATGGAAACGCTGCACGAACATCGCAGGCGTCAAGTCGGTTGCGAGGGAAATAAGGTAAGATATACAAATGTCGGATGAAGTCGAATCGTTGATCCGACGCGACACGACAGTCGGATGCAGACGCTGCACAAAAAACTCAGGCGGCGACTCGTATGCGACAGAAATAAGGCAAGATATGACTTCATCCGACAATGCAATTACTTACGTCGGATCTCGCGGAAAACGCCCCTGTAGTCTTACCCTAAATCAGTCCAGTCTGCATCATGCATCTAAATGAATTGCTAATTAGCCATGCAGGCTGTGGATTCCATATGTGTTCTGTTTAAAAGGGGTGAGTATCTCACCTGGGCCTTCCTCCCACAGTCATTCACTGTATAACCTCCATCATTAAACTTTGTGCTCTTAATATGATTATGTGACATAACCCAAGCGCATGACATCAGGTTTCTATTAATGGGGATCTCCGCCCAAAAAAAGTAAGGAAATATCATCCTGAGCAACTTTCCAATATACATTCCCAGTGGATTTAAGCTTATTTGTAAGTGAAACTGCAGCTAAAAGCCTTGTCTGGGCAGTGGTTCATGTACAGTGCACTGCTGGTTCTGACTGCTGAAACACTGTAGCAGCGGCAAGCTGTTTGGCACACCTGGAAGGCAACCTAGGCTTCTACTACATTGTTTCCAGAGTCGCAACCACAGACTATATTGAGATGAACAAGTACCACTTTCAAATGGAGTTAATTTGCCAATACAGAAAACCACTAAACATTAGTAACAAATGTAGATCAGAAAATCGCTTCGATTTCACGTTCTTTCACTATGAGTGGAGTCCCCAAAATGTAAACTCCTCTGAGCACTTTTGTCATTAACACTGACTTTCTTCTAGTTTCCTCTGGTGATTTCTAAGCAGAGCATCGTAACAAGACTTTCCTTTTCTCAGTAACTTAATTTTCCACCGATTGCCGCCAGTCGGCCAAATTAAACTGCAAGTGGCACTGTTGTTGCATATGTATTATTTTAGTGCCACCTGCTGCTCATTTCAGCTGACTGGACACAGTTGTTAAAAACTTCAGTTAGTGAGACGGGGAAAGTCAAATGACTCTTCGATGCTCACTAAATTTTCTGGCCTGAAAAACATCAACGGACACAGTCGGTAGAAACTTAAGTTAGTGAGAAGGGGAAAGTCAGATGACTTCTCTGCTCACTAACTTAATTTTCAGGGCTGAAAAACATCAACTGGACACAGTCAGTAGAAATTTAAGTTAGTAAGAAGGGAAAAGTCAGATGCCTCTTCTCTGCTCACTAACTTAATTTTCAGGGTTGAAAAACATCAACTGGACACAGTCAGTAGAAACTTAAGTTAGTGAGAAGGTGAAAGCCAGATGACTCCTCTGCTCACTAACTTAATTTTCAGGGCTGAAAAACCACCAACTGGACACAGTCGGTAGAAACTTAAGTTAGTGAGAAGGGGTAAGTCAAATGACTCTTCTCTGATTATTAAATTCTCTGGGCTGAAAAACATCAACGGACACAGTCGGTAGAAACTTAAGTTAGTGCGAAGGGGAAATCAGATGACTCTTGTCTGCTCAGTAACTTCATTTTCAGGGCTGAAAAACATCAACTGGAAACAGTCGGTAGAAATTTAAGTAAGTGAGAAGGGGAAAGTCAAATGACTCTTCTCTGATCATTAAATTCTCTGTGCTGAAAAACATCAAACGGACAGTCGGTAGAAACTTAAGTTAGTGAGAAGGTGAAAGTCAGATGACTCTTCTCTGCTCACTAACTTCATTTTCAGGGCTGAAACACATTTCAAGGCTTTCCTTTGTCCAGTCAGCTGAAATGAAGAGCAAGTGGCTTTGTTGTATCAAATTCATTAAGATCTAGAGGGGGGGAGTCATATAGAAGTGCAGAGAAGACCACTCTGAGCAACTGTACACTCATTTATTTTAAGCCATGACTTATTACCCGGAAAGCTTATTTCTATGTGCACAGTTACAAGGCGGGAAGTGCTGGGGGTAATATGAGGATTTTCAAGCACAAAATCATAAGGAAAATTCTCTCCCAAAACGTTCGAGCTTCAGCCCAGAGCTACAATGGGTGTGACCTGCAGCTACAAGTTACAGTTCCACAGGGAGGGCCAATAAATGACCACAGCTGGAGTCACATGTGCACTGTCCCGCGTAACTCACCCACTAACACTGTACTGACTGCCTCCAACCAGAGCCTGTGCAACTACAACTTCCAGCGTCCCACCTACTATTTTGCAAAAAAAAACCATGGCACACAAAGATCACACATTCACCCCCTCCTATTCATATTCACTTTTTCATATCAATGCGTGGTTGCTCGGGTAATTTGGACCCTAGCAACCATAGAGCCGCTGAATAAAAAACGAAATAACTCGAAAACGACAAATAATAAAAAATGAAAACCAATTGCAAATTGTCTCTACGTCATAATAAAAGTTAATTTAAAGGGGAACAACCTTTCAGGAATCACGGGGTCCGCCTATTAGGTAAGTAGGGCCCAATCAACCCAGGCAACGAATGATTAACCCTAAGTCGCCTGGGTCCCTGAGCAAAGGGCCCCGAAAACAAGTAGAAAGGGGCGCCATTAAAAAAGAAAGACCAATGAACAGATGACCCTGGTCCTAATTCACCCAGGTCACACCGATTATGCAAAAACCCCTTTTCCACCTAAACTTCCAGCTTTTACATAAATCACATTTTGCTGTAGGTGGGAGTTGTAGTTGATAAACTCCACGTATTCCAACAGCCAGCGGGCTATAGGTGGTCTCATCTATTCATTGTTCCCATCCCACAGAGGGAAAAGCATCAGAATGGGCACTGACAGGGGTGTTTTTGTTTCAATAAGTTTCCTTGTAGGGGAATTAAAAAGCCCAAGGTAGGATTCCATGGGAATGAGTCAGGGATATTGGCAGCCGCATCCAGATACTGAGCCCAGAAGAATCGCCCTCCTCATTGTGAAAGGAGCTTCCCAGAGGGATTAGTGGGAGTTGAGTGTGTGTATTGTGCGCCTGGGAGAGCTGCACTCACATACACAGACACCCGCCAACATGCACTGCAGGTTCACCCTTACGCACTAACTCCTATCCTGGGCCTTGGGCATCTTTTTAAGGTTTAACCCCTTGTTACTGCTGCCACCGTTTGGGAACCACAACCTTTTTTTCTCATTGCAAAGAACTCACTCATGCTGCCATCTCTGACCAACAGCAGAAGCCAGTGGTTGTCTGTCTGACACTGGCTACAAAGTCACCAGCTAATAGTCTCGGCTTCAGCTAAAAGCCATTATAGCCATTAATTACCTGCTTCAAATGCGGCTAATGGGGGTGCACTAACAGATCAGACGACAGTCGCTGCCGCTAACTGCCACATTTCCAAGCATCGATTACATGACCCACGAGGACACCCGCAACTCCAGGCGGTTCCTGCTGAAACTAAACAGGGAGAAAGTGTTTTGTTGGAGCAATTAATCGGCTGATATTGCGGCATAAGGAATGTCCTGTTGGCACTGGGGTGGATAGTCACTGCATTGATAACTAGTGATGGGCGAATAAATTTGCCTGGCACGAATTTGCGGTGAATTTCCGATTTTCCCGATTTTTTCGTGGAAGCGTTCGAATTTCTCATTTTTTCGTAAAAATGTTCGAATTGCTCAATTTTTTTAGCGAAAGAATTCGCAGGTGAAAATTCGCAGTTAAAAATTCGCCGGCTTCAATTCCCGATTTTCACGTGGAAATGTTCGAAATGTCTCTATTTTTTTGTGAAAAGGTCCGAATTGCTCGATTTTTTTGTGAAAACATTCGAATTGCTCAATTTTTTTTGTGAAAACATTCAAATTGCTCGATTTTTTTGTGTGAAAATTTTGGAATTGCTCTGTTTTAGTGAAAACGTTTGAATTGCTCGATTTTATTGTGAAAACTTTAGAATTGCTCTATTTTAGTGAAACCATTCGAATTGCTCGATTTTTTTGTGAAAACATTCCATTTGCCAGATTTTTTAGTTAAAACGTTCGAATTGCACTATTTTTCCGTGAACTTTCTAATTTTTTGCAAATTTCGCTGGAAATTCGTTATTTTTCCGGCGAAGCGAGACGGGAGAAATTCACCCATCACTATTGATAACTGTATGATGCGAAAGGCCTGTGATGTCACTGTGTGATGTCATTAAAAGTTTAAAAAAATGTGCATCAGTTATTGATTTGATGGGCATGGCTTTGCCATAGGCAAGCAAGGGGCATCAGCAACATTCCCTGGGTGGTCCCGGGGCAGGGAGGGGATGAGATAGGGGTCCCACATTGATACCCTTGATCTACCCCTGCAGACCTCCCACACAGCCCTTTAATCCACTTTACTGGTATTTTAAGTGATACCAGGGGAATGTCCAAAGGATTCTGCATTGAATTACCAGTGTGATCCCAGGAGAGGCCATTAGCCCCAGCACAGAGGAGAGTAACACAAGCCGCCCTGTGTATCTCTTGCCATTCAGGTCTATTGGCAAACAGAATGGATGAAACAGAACCGCAGAACCTTTTGATCCATGCCGGATCCAGTCCCACATAATACTACCCAGGCCCAGACACCCTCCCCCCCATATAAAAACCACAAAGCCGAGATCTTTCTGCTTATTCCTGGCTAATGAATCCCCCGTGCAGCCGGCCTGTGTTTATTTATAGAACTGCGCCGGGGAGATTTGCAGTTAAAATAGCAGCACCTCGGGGTCCCTCTGTAAAACATGTGCCCCCCCACTCTCAGGGCTGTTTCCCCCGCTCCACATCTCAGGAACATGTGCGCCTGCAACAGAAACAGAACTTATGGCCGTTATTTATCAAAAGTGGGGGGAAAGCGTTTTGGCCAGACGCCATACTAAAAAAACGATTGTCTGTGTTTGCCTACGAATGGCGTATGCGCATTCTGCATGAGTTACTGGGCTCATTGTAGGGAACATTGTCATTGGCTGAAACTATAGACCCATACACACAGTGGCATATGCCCCCATTCTGGGGCAAAAGGGTATACAGACTCTATATACTGTATGTGTGTCTATATATACTGTATATGTGTGTGTGTATACTGTATATACTGTATGTGTCTATATATATATATATATATATATATATATATATATATATATATATATATATATACTGTATATGTGTGTGTATATATAATGTGTATATATAATGTATGTGTGTCTATATATATATATATATATATATATATATATATACTGTATGTCTGTGTGTGTGTATATACTGTATGTGTCTATATATACTGTATATATATATATATATATATATATATATATATACTCTATGTGTGTGTGTATATATAATGTGTATATATAATGTATGTGTGTCTATATATATATATATATATATATATATATATATATATACTGTATGTCTGTGTGTGTATATATACTGTATGTGTCTATATATATATATATATATATACAGGGGTATATATATATATATATACTGTATATATGTGTGTGTGTATGTACAGAGTTGGACTGGGGGGGTTCAGGGCCCATTGGGCTTTCACATCAGGGATCCCCCCACAAGCCACAAACCCCTCCAGGACTCCACAGGCTGCAATTGGGTCAGGGGGGAGTTCAGGAGACAGGCAGGTCTCAGGCAAGTAGCGGGTCTGGGTCGGTGGGGCCGATGAAGGCTGGGGGCCCACTGTGTGTACTCATTTTTTCTGTTTAAAACACTGCATCTTTGCAGGACCCCTCACTTAATGGAATCCCTCAGTTAATGGGGTCCCTCATATAAATGGGGCCCGGCAGCTATCGGCCAGAAGTGGCCCCTCTGTATAGTTGCCCCAACCAACGTTACCTCTCTCCTGCCCCTTCTACTTGGGCGCAATTGTGGAGAGCGCAACTCCCTGTGTGGCTGCAATTACACTGGAATTATGGGGAAAACGCACCCGAAACTGCACTTTGTTTTCAGCATCACAAACACATCCTTGTTTCTAGGGTTCATATAGGCAGGTACCTGTTGCTAAGTGGATATACAGCACATTGGGTCAATAAATTGGATTTGGATTGACAAGAACCATCACCTCCTTACTGCTGATTCCACACGGATGTGGCCCCACTGCCCTAATATGTGGCCCACCTTCCCGCCGTGTGCATTTCTCCTTTCAATGGACGGACAGACTGACCGATGTTTTGCTACAGGAACAAACACCAGTGTCAGCGTTTCCTTCTGTGTCGTGTACATAAAAAAAGGGCAAGTTATAGCCCCGCGCTGCAGCCACACTATTTGCTCAAGGACATAACTGCGCCTTTATAATCCATTTAGGGTTCAGCAGATACAGGAGGAAGAGCTGATACACTTGCAGCTTTGTATATAATCCAAATAAAGGGACTGACACAAGAGGAATCTCTTACACTCTTATTACAATGCACTGCAACTATACAAGCCACACACCAATGGAAGAGCTGCTACACAACACAAGAGGAGTAAATGCATTTTACCACCAAGAATGAGGAAGGTGTCTAATGCCCTCAATTACCCCCCCTCAAAAAAATGATAAAAAAATAATAATAATAATAATAACAATAAAAAAATATATATATATATATATATTTTTTTTTTTTCATTATTTTTTTTTATCGTTTTTTTGAGGGGGGGTAATTGTGGCTAAGCTAGGTGGGCATTAGATACGAGGGACATCATTGTTACATACACACAGTTATCAATAAAGCATCTGTCTGGGAGTTGGGGGGCTGGGAGTTGCAATTCAGCAGGGGCCACACATAGGAAATTGCTACTGTAGAAGTGATATGTGAGTGATTGGTGAGCTGTAATGCTGATATAATGAAGAGGTTAAAGCAACCCCCCCTGCTGTGCTGTCTGCCCCCCTCTTTAAGGGCCCGTTATAAAGGGTGCTGGGAGTTACACAAGGCTGATGTGCAGGGCTCAGGCACTATTTGCATTGCTATAACTCCCTGCCCCATCCAGCCCTCAATGCCCGGCCCACAGTGACCTCCTCGCTGGCAGCTCACGTACATTCTTGCTGGGAACAGACTGAAACTGTCAATTTGCCCGCGGCTGTTTTCTGACCTGATCTCACAGGCACAGACATGATCCCCTGCTGCAACTGTCACATGCGCTGCCTTAACACACAATTACTATTCCAAACAGCAGCCGGATCGCCCAGGAGTCGCGAGTAACCCCTTCACTGCTGCCAGCTTTTGGCAAACTGCCTCCTGCCACTCTCTACTAGTGTTCTTACTGCCAACCTACCTTCAAGTCAAGGAGGGCTCAACTCACTCCTCTGAGTGCCCAAATCTTACAGATGATGCCAATGTAAAATGGGTTTCTGATGTTGCCCTGGCTGGGGGCTATGGTACATACTCTGCTCTGGCAGAACTAGAAGTTATTGGGCCCCATAAAAAAATATTTTTAGGGACCCCCCACATCTTTCCATAAACACATATTGAAACTGTCAGTTCCCCACTGGGCGCCTCGTCTGCTCGTTCTGCAGTTACAGCACAGTTGCTCTCTAGTTACACCCCTGATACCAGTTATTGTTTGCCCAAGGTGCCCAATTAGTGTCTGGGGGGGGGGGATTTATTAGACAAATCAATATGGCACTTTCCCCTATACTGTAGTCCTTCCCATGCTGTGCAACTACAACTCCCTGAGGTGCCCAGACACACA
Source organism: Xenopus laevis (assembly GCF_017654675.1). Taxonomy (NCBI): domain Eukaryota; kingdom Metazoa; phylum Chordata; class Amphibia; order Anura; family Pipidae; genus Xenopus; species Xenopus laevis. Next base: position 18,115,478 of record NC_054380.1, on the reverse strand, counting down.
CACAATAAGGGAGCACTGCTCAGTGGTGTCGGGCTGAGGTTTAGTCTTACAGAAAAGCCCAGGACAATTTGGGGCAGAAACCTCCTGGGGCAAATACAGAGACTTTATTACAAAAAGGGCAAAAGAAGTGAAAGGGGCGCCCTTCTCTTACACCCACACTACTAAATCTACCCGCCATGCACAGCTGAACTGAAACTCACCAACAAATGCCCCAACCTTGCCCTTCACTTCCCAGTAGCGCGTCCTGCTGCAGAGTAAGCGCGACAGCCAGGAGACAAGTCGCACAGTCGCTGTACAGGAGGACACAGGCGCTTCTCTGGCTCTGGAGCGGAGATTCCCCCGCTGCTGCTGCTGCTGCTGTTCCCAACAGGCACGGAGAGTGCGCGGCTGCTGAGCGACAAAACCGGTCCGTCCGGTTCTACATTTCCCTCCGGATCGCGCAGTTGACTCGCCAGTCTGCCCCGAGGGTGAGGGAGTGAATGTGACAAGCGCGTGTCTGATGCTCCTCTCCCCGCCCACTGGCCCCGCGCTGCCACCTCTCCAACTGTCACCTCTCCAACTGCCCCCTGACTCTACTGCTGCTGCCTCTAGTCTACTGCTGCTCTGATTAAAGGTACAGCAGCCCTGCATTAGGGGAGAGAGAGAGAAGGAGGTTATTTCAGATAAACCAATTGCTTTCATTGTCTATCTTCTAGTTTCTTACAAGCAGTTGTTGGAGCAGGAAAAATTATTTAAATTCACCTTTAAATTAAAGAGGTTGTTCACCTTTGAGATAACCTTTTAGTATCATGTAGAGAGTGATACTCCCAGACAATTTGCTATTGGGTTTTCATTTTTTATTATTTGTTTCTTTAGGTTCTTATTCAGCAGCTCTCCAGTTTGCAGTTTCTGCAGTATGGTTGCCAGGGTCCAAATTACCCTAGCAACCATGCATTGATTTGAATATAAGACTGGAATATGAATAGGAGAGAGCCCTGAACAGGAATATAGCAATAACAATACATGTGTAGCCTTACAGAGCATTTGTTTGTTTTTTTAAATGGGGTCAGCGAACCCCTCTCCCCCCATATGAAACCTGGAAAGAGTCAGAAGAAGAAGGCAAATAATTCAGAAACAATAAAAAAATGAAACAATTCTATAATATTCTATAACATAAAGGTGAGCCATCCCTTTAATCAGGTTAGTAGTGCACAGATAAAGCCTTGCATAATGAAGTTCTGCTTATCCATAAGTCAAAACAGTCATAACAAAGGATGGGAGGGCCGGGTGTTGTTTATACAGAGCTCGTTAGCTCTAGTTAATCAAACCGGGCTGATGACGGGGAGAGGAAGAAGAGGTAGTAAGTGTAAACGCAAAACAGTGTTCACAATGAAACAAACTGAGACACAGTGTGTTTTTTTTTTTTTAAAGGAACAGGTCGCATACATTTTAAGCATAAATGCTCTTAATTAAAGTTGTATATGTGACTGTACTGGCCCTTTAACAAGAAAGAGTGACTGGTCTGCTTCAGTCCTAATGGCTTGTCCCGGGGGCCACATTGCCCTTCCTATTATTCAGAATAAGAAGCCAGTGGTGTAACTAGATGTTATACTATAACACATACCTCAGATGTCAGGGGAGAGGGTGGCCTGTGGGTGAGAAGTACTGATAAAGCCCTGCAAGAAAATGAGTAAGAACAGTGACATCTAGTGGTCTGCCTGAGTAATCCAACAGCACAATGGAGGTTTGTGCTTTAAGTCTTGTGTCCATGCAGAGAGACTGGTACTTGTAGTCCTTTATTCATTCCTTGCATTTCATATGTGGTCACAGATTGGGAACTCAAGGGAATCCACTTGTTAGAGGCAGCTTGCCCGGAAAATATACACATTTACTGCAAACTATAATAGCACGTCACTCACTTGTTGAGGGTTTGCGGAGGGGGCGCTGTAAATCAAGACATCACTGCCTGCAGCATTCCATAGTGAGTATCTCTAGTGACACTCAACCATCTGGGTGCAACATAGCACTGCCCATGAGGGAACATTGCAAGGCATTTTGAAACCTTCCTATGATGCTGGAGGCCCTAGTAAAATTCACTTAGTCCTTGTCCATAGGGCAACAAATTACACTGAGAGCCAAGAGTCAGGCCATTTTGCCTGCCTACAGTCCTATACCTATATGGAGCTCCAGCTCTGTTTAAAGATTAGATTTACTATTGTATAATTCAGATTACCGTGCGTACTTATATACAGTGGTGACAATACTTTATTGAGTGCTGAGTGTGTGATGGAGCATTGTGCTTTTTGGAAAAGTCACATTACAAAAGCTAGGACTCTTATCTGACTGGTATGCATCATCCCTTACATTCCCATTACAACCACAAATAAAGCTGTTCTCAAAACGACAGTGTCAACAAGTTCTAACAGGGAACTGTAGCCTGGTCTAGGCAGCCCTGCTTCTTAGCATTTAGAAGAACCTATTTCACAATCAATAATTTGTTGTGCAGTTGAGCGAAATAGAAAAGGCCCAAAATTACGGATCTGGTTACTCAGCATATACTCCCCACCTCCCACACACTATCCGGTTATCTGATAACAGGGCCCAATCTGATTCCAGCTCGGCAAATAACCAGGCTTTATCAGCTTCCAGACAAAAGGATAACCTCCTGCATCCTACAACTGAAAATCACATCAGGGGCCTACACCCACACATTAGTGACCAAGAGACTTCTCTAAACTGGGCAATTTATGTGTCTCCTCCTTCATCAATGTAAATGGTCCTTCAGCTGCACCACACTCTTCAGTTCCAATCCAAGCCTGAGCTGTCTTATGGAACTCTTCATCCCTAGAAGATACAGAGTTTTCACATCAGTTAAATATTTTTAAGTGGAATGTAACTAGTTCTTTAGGAAGATGGATTTTTTTTGTGGCCATCTAATACTCTATCCATGGTGCACCCTGGAGAAATGTAATGCGATCTTGAATTGGGTGGGGTTTTCCCTTGAATGAATGGAATTTCAGATGTCTCTCATCTGACACAGCACTAGAAAGAAAGAGAGAAGAACAAGCAACAAGAACCTTTGACATCACAGCAGGAATGGACTCTTGTGTTAAAGAGTACATTACTTTAATAGAACTTGCCCTTCTATATCAAGTAAGAAGGTGCTTTATTGTGCAGGCAAATCCTAATACAAGATATATATCTTGTCAGATATTATAGACAGAGGGAAGAAGAACAAGAGCACTAAGGGGTGCAAGAATATCAGGTAGCACTTCTTCCCTTGGGTCTGTGGTCTGCACCTTATGGAATATCTAGTGTGAGGTCCAGACTGTAGCTTCAGGGGGGCACAAGCCATCCTTGAATTAATACCTGTCTGGTGGTAAGGACAGGGCCCAGTTTTCCCTGCAACCTCTACCATCCCTTAACTTGCACGTCTTAGTGGATGGGGGATGACTACACGGCTCCCTCTGACTAGGGATGTAGCGAACGTCGGAAAAAAAGTTCGCGAACATATTCGCGAACTTGCGCAAAAACGCGAGCGGTTCGCGAACGGTTCGCGAACCCCATAGACTTCAATGGGAAGGCGAACTTTAACATCTAGAAAAGACATTTCTGGCCAGAAAAATGATTTTAAAGTTGTTTAAAGGGTGCAACGACCTGGACAGTGGCATGCCAGAGGGGGATCAAGGGCAAAAATGTATCTGAAAAATCTGCCTGTGTGTGCTTGGAAGAGATAGTGTAGGGGGAGAGCTGTTAGTGATTTCAGGGACAGATGATAGTAAGTTTGCTGGCTAGTAATCTGCTTGATACTGCTCTGTATTGGAGGGACAGAAGTCTGCAGGGATTTGAGGGACATTTTAGCTTAGGTAGCTTTGCTGGCTAGTAATCTACTGTTCTCTTTAAACAACTGCCATACGTTGACCTTGTAGGCATTGTTTGCCCAGTTTTTTTGGACGCAGCCACTGAAGCACAGTTGCCAGAAAAAATATGCCATATAAATGCTGAAAATAGTCATTTTTCGCCATACGTTGACCTTGTAGACATTGTTTGCCCAGTTTTTTTGGACGCAGCCACTGAAGCACAGTTGCCAGAAAAATTATGCCATATAAATGCTGAAAATATAAATTTTTTTGGTTGCAGCCACTGAAGCACAGAGGCCAGAAAAATTATGCCATATAAATGCAGAAAATATGCATTTTTTTGGTCGCAGCCACTGAAGCACAGTTGACAGAAAAATTATGCCATATAAATGCTGAAAATATAAACTTTTTTGGTTGCAGCCACTGAAGCACAGAGGCCAGAAAAATTATGCCATATAAATGCAGAAAACATGCATTTTTTTGGTCGCAGCCACTGAAGCACAGTTGACAGAAAAATTATGCCATATAAATGCTGAAAATATAAATTTTTTTGGTTGCAGCCACTGAAGCACAGAGGCCAGAAAAATTATGCCATATAAATGCAGAAAATATGCATTTTTTTGGCCGCAGCCACTGAAGCACAGAGGCCAGAAAAAATATGCCATATAAATGCTGAAAATAGTCATTTTTTTGGTCGCAGCCACTGAAGCACAGTTGCCAGAAAAATTATGCCATATAAATGCTGAAAATATAAATTTTTTGGTTGCAGCCACTGAAGCACAGAGGCCAGAAAAATTATGCCATATAAATGCAGAAAATATGCATTTTTTTGGTTGCAGCCACTGAAGCACAGAGGCCAGAAAAATTATGCCATATAAATGCAGAAAATATGCATTTTTTTGGATGCAGCCACTGAAGCACAGTTGCCAGAAAAAATATGCCATATAAATGCTGAAAATAGTCATTTTTTGCCATACGTTGACCTTGTAGACATTGTTTGCCCAGTTTTTTTGGTTGCAGCCACTGAAGCACAGAGGCCAGAAAAAATTAAACCAGTAGGGTTTGCACCCTAGTTTGTAACGGTGGCGGAGGGAGGAGGACGCTAAAGGACAGCTGTGTGTGGAGTCATGAGGCTTGAAGAGAAGGACAGCTGCATAGAAGTCAGAACAAGTCTTCCGGCGTGCAGTAACCCTCCGAGATCCACCCCTCATTCATTTTAATAAAGGTCAGGTAATCGACACTTTTGTGACCTAGGCGAGTTCTCTTCTCAGTTACAATCCCTCCTGCTGCACTGAAGGTCCTTTCTGAGAGCACACTTGAGGCTGGGCAAGACAAGAGGTTCATGGCAAATTGTGACAGCTCTGGCCACAGATCAAGCCTGCGCACCCAGTAGTCCAGGGGTTCATCGCTCCTCAGAGTGTCGATATCTGCAGTTAATGCCAGGTAGTCCGCTACCTGCCGGTCGAGGCGTTCTTTGAGGGTGGATCCAGAAGGGTTGTGGCGCTGCCTTGGACAGAAAAACATTTGCATGGCTGACGTTACAGACTGGCCAAAGGGCTTTGTCCTTGCAGGTGTGCTCGTGGCAGGATTACTGGCACCTCTGCCCCTGGAATGTTGATGAGTTCCTGAAGTGACATCACCCTTAAAAGCATTGTACAACATGTTTTGCAGGCTGGTTTGTAAATGCCGCATCTTTTCGGACTTGTGGTATGTTGGTAACATTTCTGACACTTTATGCTTGTACCGAGGGTCTAGTAGCGTTGCGACCCAGTACAGGTCCTTCTCCTTAAGCCTCTTGATACGGGGGTCCTTCAACAGGCATGACAGCATGAAAGACCCCATTCTCACAAGGTTGGATGCAGAGCTATCCATCTCCGCTTCCTCATTATCAAGGACTGCATCATCCACGGTCTCCTCCCCCCAGCCACGTACAAGACCAGGGGTCCCCAAAAGGTCACCACTAGCCCCCTGGGAAGCCTGCTCCTGTTGGTCCTCCTCCTCCTCCTCCACAAAGCCACCTTCCTCCTCTGACTCCACTTCTGGCACCTCTCCCTGCGTTGCAGCAGGTGCCTGGGTTCGTTCTGGTGATTCCGACCAGAAATCGTGCGCTTCCAGCTCCTCGTCACGCTGGTCTACAGCCTCATCTGTCACTCGTCGCACGGCACGCTCCAGGAAGAAAGCGAAGGGTATTAGGTCGCTGATGGTGCCTTCGGTGCGACTGACCATATTTGTCACCTCTTCAAAAGGTCGCATGAGCCTGCAGGCATCGCGCATAAGCACCCAGTAACGGGGGAAAAAAATCCCCAGCTGTGCAGATCCAGTCCTACCACCCAGTTCAAAAAGGTACTCGTTGACGGCCCTTTGTTGTTGCAGCAGACGTTCCAACATAAGGAGCGTTGAATTCCAGCGAGTCTGGCTGTCAGAAATCAAACGCCTGACTGGCATGTTGTAGCGCTGCTGAATGTCAGCAAGGCGTGCCATGGCTGTGTAGGAACGTCTGAAATGGGCCGACACCTTTCTGGACTGGGTGAGAACGTCCTGGAATCCTGGGTACTTGGAGACAAAACGTTGGACTATTAAATTTAACACATGTGCCATGCAGGGCACATGTGTTAAATTGCCTAGTCTCAACGCTGCCAACAGATTGCTTCCATTGTCACACACCACTTTTCCGATCTGCAGTTGGTGTGGGGTCAGCCACCGATCGGCCTGTGACTGCAGAGATGACAGGAGTACAGATCCGGTATGGTTTTTGCTTTCCAGGCACGTCATCCCCAAGACAGCGTGACAACGGCGTACCTGGCACGTCGAATAGCCTAGGGGGAGCTGGGGGTGCACAGGTGTGGAGGAGGAGAAGGAGGACCCAGCAGCAGAGTAAGAAGAAGACGAGGTAGAGAGCGATGGAGGAGTAGAGGTGGTGGCAGAACCGCGTGCAATCCGTGGCGGTGACACCAACTCCACTGTTGTTGTTGAGCTACCCATTCCCTGCTTCCCAGCCATTACCAAGTTCACCCAGTGGGCAGTGTAGGTGACATACCTGCCCTGACCATGCTTGGAGGACCATGCGTCAGTAGTCATATGGACCTTTGGCCCAACACTAAGTGACAGAGATGCGGTAACTTGGCTCTGCACATGTTGGTACAGGTGTGGTATTCCCTTTTTAGAAAAAAAATTGCGGCTGGGTACCTTCCACTGCGGTGTCCCAATTGCTACAAATTTGCGGAAGGCCTCAGAGTCCACCAGCTGGTATGGTAAAAGCTGGCGGGCTAAGAGTGCAGACAAGCCAGCTGTCAGACGCCGGGCAAGGGGGTGACAGTCAGACATTGGCTTCTTACGCTCAAACATGGCCTTCACAGAAACTTGGCTGGTGGCAGATGACTGGGAATGGGAACAGGTGGTCAAGGTGGAAGGCGGAGTGGAGGGTGGTTCAGACGGGTCAAGGAGAGCAGAGGTAGAGCAGTAAGATGCTGGACCAGAAGGAGTGTGGCTTTTAGTTTGCCTGTTGCCTTTGAGGTGTTGCTCCCAAAGTGCTTTGTGCTTGCCGCTCATGTGCCTTCGCATAGAAGTTGTACCTATGTGGCTGTTGGGCTTACCAAGGCTCAGTTTCTGACTGCACTCATTGCAAATTACAATGCTTTTGTCAGAGGCACACACATTAAAAAAATCCCACACTGCTGACTTTTTGGAAGTGTGCGATCTGGCGGTAACAGTAGAAGTTGGCGGAGTTGGCGGTATTGGCGGCAATGGCGGGTGCGTTGGCCGGCTGAACACAGGTGCCGATACATGTTGTTGCCCTGCTGATCCCTGCGGGCTGTCCTCCCTGCTTCTTCTAAGTCTTATTCTCCTACTGCCTCTCTGACTCTCCGTCTCTCCATCTGAACTACCCTCCTCTTGCTCTCTTCTACTAGGCACCCACAAAACATCAATCTCCTCATCATCATTCTCCTCAGATGCATCAATTTCTTCTGACACATCACAGAAGGAAGCAGCAGCGGGGACCTCCTCCTCATCACTCATTATGTCCATCTCTATCGTGTTCTCTGCCAGAATTAAATCTGGTGTAAGGTCCTCATCTCCTTCATCTTCTTCTGGCAATAATGGTTGCGCATTACTCAGTTCAAGAAACTCATTGGAAAATAACTCCTCTGACCCCAGTGAAGAAGGGGCACCGGTGGTGGAGGAAGTGTTACGTGGGGTGGCCATAGCAGTGGAGGATGAGGAGGATGTTGTGGTAAAGTTAGAAACGGTAGAGGATGGGGTGTGCTGTGTAAGCCAGTCAACTACCTCTTCAGCATTTTGGGAGTTCAGGGTCATTGGCTTTTTAAAACTGGGCAATTTGCTAGGGCCACAGGATTGCATAGCAGCACGGCCCCTAGCACGGCCTCTGCGTGGCGGCCTGCCTTTGCCTGGCATTATTTTTAAAAAAACAACAACAACAACAAAAACTCAGTTGGTTTTTCTGGAAACGATAATACACACAGCTAGATGGCGGGTTGAAGAAAACACTGTGCAAATAATGCCTACAAAGTCAACGTATACACTACTACAGCGGTGGATACGGATTACGTAAAATATATGAATGCTGCTTGAAAAAAAGTAACTCAAGTGGTTTTTCTAGAGACGATAATATTATCAATATTTAGACAAAATGTGAACAAGCTCACACAGCTCGATGGCGGGTTGAAGAAAACAGTGTGCAAATAATGCCTACAAGGTCAACGTATACACTACTACAGCGGTGGATACGGATTACGTAAAATATATGAATGCTGCTTGAAAAAAAGTAACTCAAGTGGTTTTTCTAGAGACGATAATATTATCAATATTTAGACAAAATGTGAACAAGCTCACACAGCTCGATGGCGGGTTGAAGAAAACACTGTGCAAATAATGCCTACAAGGCCAACGTATACACTACTACAGCGGTGGATACGGATTACGTAAAATATATGAATGCTGCTTGAAAAAAGTGACTCCGGTGTTTTTTCTGGAGACGGTAATATTATGGATATTTAGACAGAATGGGAACAAGGTCACACAGCTCGATGGCGGGTTGAAGAAAACAGTGTGCAAATAATGCCTACAAGGTCAACGTATACACTACTACAGCGGTGGATACGGATTACGTAAAATATATGAATGCTGCTTGAAAAAAAGTAACTCAAGTGGTTTTTCTAGAGACGATAATATTATCAATATTTAGACAAAATGTGAACAAGCTCACACAGCTCGATGGCGGGTTGAAGAAAACACTGTGCAAATAATGCCTACAAGGCCAACGTATACACTACTACAGCGGTGGATACGGATTACGTAAAATATATGAATGCTGCTTGAAAAAAGTGACTCCGGTGTTTTTTCTGGAGACGGTAATATTATGGATATTTAGACAGAATGGGAACAAGGTCACACAGCTCGATGGCGGGTTGAAGAAAACAGTGTGCAAATAATGCCTACAAGGCCAACGTATACACTACTACAGCGGTGGATACGGATTACGTAAAATATATGAATGCTGCTTGAAAAAAGTGACTCCGGTGTTTTTTCTGGAGACGGTAATATTATGGATATTTAGACAGAATGGGAACAAGGTCACACAGCTCGATGGCGGGTTGAAGAAAACAGTGTGCAAATAATGCCTACAAGGCCAACGTATACACTACTACAGCGGTGGATACGGATTACGTAAAATATATGAATGCTGCTTGAAAAAAGTGACTCCGGTGTTTTTTCTGGAGACGGTAATATTATGGATATTTAGACAGAATGGGAACAAGGTCACACAGCTCGATGGCGGGTTGAAGAAAACAGTGTGCAAATAATGCCTACAAGGCCAACGTATACACTACTACAGCGGTGGATACGGATTACGTAAAATATATGAATGCTGCTTGAAAAAAGTGACTCCGGTGTTTTTTCTGGAGACGGTAATATTATGGATATTTAGACAGAATGGGAACAAGGTCACACAGCTCGATGGCGGGTTGAAGAAAACAGTGTGCAAATAATGCCTACAAGGCCAACGTATACACTACTACAGCGGTGGATACGGATTACGTAAAATATATTATGGCTGCTTGAAAAAAGTGACTCCGGTGTTTTTTCTGGAGACGGTAATATTATGGATATTTAGACAGAATGTGAACAAGGTCACACAGCTCGATGGCGGGTTGAAGAAAACAGTGTGCAAATAATGCCTACAGGGCAAATAATGCCTAAAAGGTCAACTTATACACTACTACAGCGGTAGTAAAATAAAAAAAAGTAAAATAAAAAAAAAATGAATATTAAAAAAAAAAATTAAAGTTGGTGCTGCTGAACTACTAGGAGCAGCAGATTAGCACACCAGTCCCACTCCCCAACACTGCTAGACTAATAGCACTGGGCTCTTATAGTAGTAGTAGTAGTAGTAGTAGTAAAACAACAAAAAAATAAATAAAAGCAGTCCTTACAAGGACTACTGTTATTGCAGCAGTCAGCAGATGAGATCAGAAGCAGGACAGCTGCCCACTGCAGCTACATACAGAGCACTGCAGTAGAAGGTAGATTACTAGCCAGCAAAGCTACCTAAGCTAAAATGTCCCTCAAACCCCTGCAGACTTCTGTCCCTCCAATAACAGAGCAGTATCAAAACGATTACTAGCCAGCAAACTTTCAACTGTCCCTGAAATCACTAACAGGCAGCAGCTCTCTCCCTACACTATCTCTTCAGCACACACAGGCAGAGTGAAAAAACGCTGCAGGGCTTCGGTTTTTATAGGGAAGGGGAGTGGTCCAGGGGAGAGCTTCCTGATTGGCTGCCATGTACCTGCTGGTCTGGGGTGAGAGGGCAAAAAAAAGCGCCAACAATGGCGAACCCAAAATGGCGAACGTCGCGCGACGTTCGCGAACTTCCGGCGAGCGCGAACACCCGATGTTCGCGCGAACAAGTTCGCCGGCGAACAGTTCGCGACATCTCTACCTCTGACTGCCCCTCTTAAATACTTTGCTGGTAACTACAGATATTGCTGTATTCATGGGGAACCCACAGGTGTGTGCACTCTAAAATGGAGCACATAGACCTGCAGCACTTCTCCATAAAAGGAAACCAGTATGCAACGTGTTTTTTGTACTTTGCACACTGCCTCTTTTATAGTTAATGGATGATCCCATAGAGACCCTTTGAATTAAATGTGCACTGGTGCAGCAACTTGGCAGAACCCAAGTATTTATTAAAGTAATAAAGGGGTTTTCTGGGAAGTCCCTTAAAGTCCTTTGAACAGGGCCCCCCTTAAAGGGGACCAGTCACCCCAACAAAATTATTCCAAATTCTATTATCATGTTAGTCAAGCAAAATTAACTTTAATTACACTGTATACATTATTTGAATCTTGTTTCCATCAGTCTGGGAATTCATAATTATAACAAGCAGGCAGGGGCCATTTTGTGGTCACTGTTATGAAGGCAAGTCTTGCATAATCTCAGAATCTTGTTTGTGCACCAGAATGGGGGACCTGATGCCCATCCCCATGCACTGGCTACACAATTAAATGGGTAAGAGAACTGGGGGACTGTGGGGAGAGCAGTGACATCTAGGAAGTGCTGAATGGAAAGTGAAAGTAATTGCCTGCCCCGCCTCTATGCCAAAGGCACAGAGGAGGGGCAGGCATTATTTGATTGACAGCTGAGATTTTTAAAAACAGCTATGAATGCTTTAATAAAAAAAAGAATTTGGATTTCATGTTTAATTTGAAAAGGACTTTTATTATACAGCTTTTTATGTCTGGTTGACAAGTCCACTTTAAATATTATCATGTCTATTTACTTGTAACAATGACTGTATCAGTCAGTCTCACTCTTACCATCATTTTGGGCTTCCAGGATGATGGTTATTTAGCTGACCTTGAGATTGGCACCCCCAAGCCAAGGTTCTAGGTCACCATGGCAGGGGCAGCCACAGAGCTTTTTTTCTGAGCTTTCCAGAACATCAAGTGTTTCTCTTGTGCAAAGCCTGAGAAATTAAAATACCCCCCAGATAGTGGGCAAAAGTGAACCCCATGCTACTTGGCATGTCACCCAGGAGAACAGAGATTCAGACAAAAGTGTCAGGTCTGTGATTGCCTAAACAATATTATTGTATTACCAAATGGAACATTATGTCAATCATATGGAAATGATACGGAAATTACGCCCAATAGGACAATGGGAGAAAATAATGTTGCAGTCAAAAAAATAACACGCATAAAAAAAAAATTGTCGTCCACGGACTTTAATGCATTTAGCCGAATTTTAGCTGGCAGTAAATTTTTGGTGAAGTGAAACGGGTCAAATTCGAAAATCCCTACCAATGATGTCATTTAAAGGCATCATGTTTAATTTGGTATGACCTTGTACCAGAACTGTCTTTAAGGGGTCCAGATAATGCCACCTACCCAGGTGGGTAGGTCTGGCTCTTCAGTCTTTGCTTTTCAGTCACTCCTCTGTTCCATTTGTATCTCTTCCCAATGTTATGACTGGCCAGCGCCTTGGTTGCTCCAAAATCTGAGCAGATATTGACCCAAGATAGGCCAAGGTAACCACAGCAGAAAAAATGCTCCTCAGGTATAACTGGGTCCAGTCTGTGTGCTAAATAACTACACAGTCAGGAACCCAGTCTTTCTATGTCTGCTGTGACATAGTTGTGGGATTTACGCAGTAGCCATCTGATGGGAGCTACTACACAGAGAAGGAACCATAACACACTCCAGATGGACGGCGCAGGGACTTTCACACCTTCCCTTGCCAAGAGGCACATATAGAAATGCTGCCATCACATTCTATGAGTCACGGATCAGGAGGCTTTTCATATGTATTTGTGAGTTCATTGAGAGAATTTTGACTTCCAGTACTAACAGTGTAATTGCTTTTACCATTCTGAAAGCTAAAGCTCATAAGTGTTTTTGGAACAGCGCATGTTCCACCCCATCACTGGCGCATCTGGTCTGAATGTTTGTAAAACGCAGCTGGGCTTTAACTTCCCCACATAGGAGGATTAGTTTGGAAAAGTCATAAAACACACCCTATTCTGTTACACAAAGGTGTCTATAGGGAGGTGAACATGGGACCACTTTACTGAGTCGCAGGAGTGCTGAGCAGCAGCAATGTATGAGTATATAGGAATAAGTGAATGGAAATAATTGGTACAGTAAGGCAAGATGGTAAAATTAGGGAAAGATGGCAGCGATACTTTAGGATTGCAAGTATAAGTGCTCTGCGCCCACCGGTGCTCCCTAAACGACCATAACTAAGGAGATAGGTTGGGGAGTGGGAGGGGGATGGCCACAAGCCTCACCCTGTCCCTCATGAATACAGAGTTGCTGAATACAGACAACACTGTATTCATGGGTCACACCCTCAATTTCAGCCTGCACTTTACACCCCACCCTGCACTGTCTACATGATGGCTACAAGCCTTACCCTGTCCTTAATGAATACAGAGTTGCTGAATACAGACAGCACTGTATTCATGGGTCACACACTCCATTTCAACCTGCACTTTACACCCCACCCTGCATTGTGTACATGACAGCTACAAGCCTCATCCTGTCCCTCATGAATACAGAGTTGCTGAATACAGACAGCACTGTATTCATGGGTCACACACTCCATTTCGGCCTGCACTTTACACCCCACCCTGCATTGTGTACATGATGGCTAAAAGCCTCACCCTATCCCTCATGAATACAGAGTTCTGAATACAGACAGCACTGTATTCATGGGTCACACACTCCATTTCAGCCTGCACTTTACTTCCCACCCTGCACTGTCTACGTGATGGCTACAAGCCTCACCCTGTCCCTCATGAATACAAAGTTGCTGAATACAGACAGCACTGTATTCATGGGTCACACACACTCCATTTCGGCCTGCACTTTACACCCCACCCTGCACTGTCTACATGACCCCTATATGTTTAGAAAGATTAAGACAACTATAAAAAACCTTTACTTTCCTTTGGAGTGTCTCACCCACAGAAGTTTCCATTTTTTTCAATTTGTTCTTGGGATTCTGGTATATAAAATGTGTTCTGTGCATCAGGCATCAGTGTGTATATGAAGACAACTAATATAATATACGTACTGAATCATCCAATGAGGAATGCCTCTTCCTGCACTGTTAATGGTGGGGATTACAAATAGAATTTGCTTGGTGGCAAAGGGTTACTTGCCTCACCAAAGTTCCACGGTAGAACAATGGCTCTCGTGTCCTTGCAGCTAATGCACATGCACAGCAACGGAAAGAGGGAGACTGAGAAAGGAGAAAGCAAAAATTTACAAAGCTTTTCATATTATTGCTCTTTTAACACAATAAGACAATGGATGGATAGAACAAAACAAGTTGGATGAATGCAATTATTTCATACAGAGGCACAATTTACAGTCCTCTGGTTGGTTGGCTTCTCCTCCTTGCCCCTTATTTGTGCCAATATACATGGTGGACTTTCAGTTACTATTTAGCCTAACACAGGACCCCTCACACTAGTCCGGCCCTTATTGAGGTGGTCTCTTTTTAACCCAGGCTCTCTAGAGCTCAATCCATCTCCATCTCTTTTCAGGATGGGGGTGAATAAACACTGAAACTCCCCTACCCCAAACAGCCGCATGGATGTAAAGATCTGGCACACCTCAATGTATTTTCAAGAGGCCAATGGGTGGGATCGAGTGACCGTGTCCTACCACAAATGTTCTGCTAAGCTTTTATATGTCACTCACTTGTCTAACTCTGCTTAGGGCTCGAAATCCTGCAGTGAATGGAACAGCGGGAGTTTTAAATAGGTTTTTAGACCAATGACGTCTGAATGCTCTGACATAAGTCAAACACTAGTCTCAGCCGTAAAGCAAAGCAGCACTGATGTGATAGAGATAACACATAGCCGTGTGATTACTCAGAAGACTGCTTTTAATTAGGGATGAACCGAATCCTTCTCGAAAGATTCAGCCAAATACCGAACCGAATCCGAACCCTAATTTGCATATGCAAATTAGGGGTGGGAAGGGGAAAATATTTTTTACTTCCTTGTTTAGTGACAAAAAGTCACGTGTTTCCCCTCCCCACCCCTAATTTGCATATGCAAATTAGGATTCGGGTTCGGCCCGGCAGAAGGATCGGCCGAATCCGAATCCTGCTGATAAAGGCCGAATCCTGGCCGAATCCCGAACCGAATCCTGGATTCGGTGCATCCCTACTTTTAATAGCAATTATTTTTATAAATGACTTTAAAACCACTGTAAACTATAATGAACATATAATGGAAAGTTGCATAGATTTAGGATTTATTTTGTTACATTGTAGTTTTGGAATTTCACCTACATTTATTTTGTCATGATCGTGTCCATTTACCAGGCTAAACAGAGCTTCATCCAATGCCCTGTTACACCCATTAACCACCCAAACTACTTATTTGCCCATGAAGCCCCGTGGCCAAATATGACTACCCGACAATGGGACCACTGGGAGGTACGTGCTAGTGAGTTTCAGTGATTTTCCATTGCTGTGAGTGGGGAGTCGAAATGTTGCTGTTTTGAAATTCAGGGGGTTACTGAAGTCAGGGGTCCCCTGGTCCTTACTTGTAGTAAGCTGTCGTGAAAGGAGCTGGATTTGCAGGGTGGGCAGGGTTTTTGGTGGATAGGTGGATGGAGTTTTGGCAGAACTGGGGGTGGAGCAAATTAATTTGGGATCACAAGTGCTAGTTTTTACATTGGGGTCCCATTTTACTTGTTGGCAGGACCCACAACTGAAGGAACCCAGGAGATGAGTGAGCTAATAATGGATAACTTATTAGTATAAAGTCTCATAATTACTCATGGCAGCACTGATCCCACCTGCTATGTATGTTTATGTAAACACCTACATTGACCCATTTACAAAACAATCAAAATCCTACCCATGTTTAAAATTAAGAATTTAGTCACATGACATCCCCCTACTGATGCTTGGCCGACTTTAACTGTTGACCTCAAAGCAATTGGGTCCATCATTTTGACCTCAAAGCAATTGGGTCCGTCATTTTCATCTTTGCAGTCAGTGTTGGATATGACCCTGGCACTGCTCCATATCATCAGCATTCCCGTTGCATAACAAGCTGAGATGTGAGCCCAGTTTAAATGATGGCGTACGGTACGGTGCAGCTTTTGGCAAGTGATAATTGCTTGTTATGCCCATATTTCATCCTGAAGTTAAGCCTTGCTTTCTAAATCCCATCCAGAGCTGCAAATGATATGCAACCCCATGAAATCCATTGAACTGTTCCATAGGAAATGCACCCTATTAAGGAATGCGACACGACTGTTTCCCTGGGAAACTATGAAGTCTTGGCTAAGGGGTTTGTAATATTGCGGCTCCATAATTAGCCTCAAGCACACAGCATGACTGCATCCATGTCGCATGTTTCTCACACAAGCTTTTGTATTCAATGGCGCAGCCGGCTCTAAGCTTGTGCAGATGATTGGTTCTTTTGTCTAATGCTCACTAGAAAAACAACATGGCAGCATCTTCACAATCCACTTTTGCAAATGACACAATAGCTGTCTTTTTTATAAAGAATAGTGACATACAACTGATATGCAGGGTGCCCAGATCAAATGCCCCTTTTACCCTACCAGTTAACCAGTGCGTTTCAGACTTACTGTGTTGTAGAACCTCTTGTGGGTCAAACCCATTGTAAGAGGCATTTTTAACCCATCACAAGGTTCCAGATGTATAGAATCATTGGGGTAACAGCCACCTTGCTATAGGTTCAGGGCTACCCAGGGCACAAATAAATGGTCATCCCGAAACTGCACCCTAACTTTCAGACTAGGCCCCCGTAGCTCATAACAAGGTTACAGATATATAGAAACATTGGGGTAACAGTCACCCTGCTATAGTTAAAGGGGTACCCAGGACACAAATAAGCACTCACCCCAAATCTCCCCCTAACTGACCTTCAGACTGGACCCCTTAGCTCATAACAAGGTTACAGATATATAGAAACATTGGGGTAACAGTCACCCTGCTATAGTTCAAGGGGTACCCAGGGCACAGACAGTTTAGAACTATCTCACTGGGGTACCAGGAAAACTCATGGTGTACCCAAGTGTCAGTGGGCCCTACTGATTCTAATAGACATGCACTTACCCCAAATCTCACCCTAACTGGCCTTCAGGCTCAGCCCTCTCAGATATATAAACATGTTGATGGATCAGCCATACAGCAAAGGTTCCTCATCTATAGAACTGCCAATAAATGCCTTATCTACTTGACCTTCATGGAAAGCTGTCAGGAGTCTCTTGAGCCTGAGGCCCAAGCCAAAGATCCAGGGCCCATCAAATTCATTTGTATGTCAGTATCTCTTCACCTTTTTGACCCAAACTGAGTTGTGGAATCAGATCTGTGAACCTAAAATTGCATAAGAATAAGTTATCCCCCCTTCTTTTAATTTTCTACTGTAAAGAGGTTATGGAAACCCACCTTAAACATCATGGAGACCTACATTTGGGTCCCGAACCATAGGGTAATTATAGCTGGTATAAGTAACCAAATTTCCATTTCTGGGCTCACACAAGTCATGGTAAAGATTAAAATATCTTTAATGCCCTATTGAAGCCCCTTTTTAACCCAGCAACCATCTTTTCACATAAGCCAGAGACACGTAGGATGAGTTCTAATGGCAGTGACTGAACAGAGACACTCGGGTGAGCTTGACAAGATAATGGCACATTGAACATAGATTGGATATTATAATGCAAAGAGACTGTACATCCCCAGATGTTCCATTCCGGCACTCCAATACGTCAAGGACATCATCAAATGGATCCTGCAGATTTAAGTGTCTATAATATCCGCATCGTTTTGCCGCTCTTAACATCAGTTATTCTTTTAATGTCACATTTTCAAAGCGCAGGAGAAAATCTGCTTATCGGGACCCCTCAGTTTCATATCATTCTGAGCTTCAATTATGTCTCACCAAAGTGTGGTTCATAATAGATGCATGCATTATGCCTTAATTACCTGGAATATAATAAGAATTTACCTTTGTACCGTCACTTTAATATCAGTCTCATTGTACACTCCATTTTCTATTGTTTCCTCCAGCAGTTTAATCTTTGTGAGTGTGTGTAGTTATGAAATGCCCTTTATGCTGCAGCCTTGTGCCTTTATCAAGGCTTGATTGGGGTCAACTTTTTTCTGGTGCCCCACAAAGGGACTTTTTTATGCAGCGAATGTTGATATTATCAACTCCAAGATGTGCTCTGAATGATACTGGTACAGGTATGGGGCCTGTTCCCCATAATGCACATGGATAACGGATCTTTCCGTAATTTGAATCTTCATACCTAAAAGCAGAATTCAACCCCCTGGTTCCGGACAACTGTGCATTCGCCGAACGTTACAGAAATAGCTTATGGGAAGGAAGAAGACCCAAAACGAAGTAAAGAAAATGGCGCCCGTGAGCTCTGCTGCAACAAGGGGAAATTACAGGATTAGTGGCAATTACTGGAGTTATCACCTGTGCAGGTGGAAGAAGGGAGGGAGCAGTGGGTTTTATTGTATGGTGGGTTGAATTCTCCCGAGAGTAGGATACACAGGTGGCAGCCCATTCTCTCATTAGAGACCACGTTGGGCTTGGAGAGAATATTCTATTGGCTGGTGTGTAATTTATGACCATAATGGGAATATGATCTATCAATGGGCTTTATAAGTGACCATAAGACCTCTAATGTCTCATGTTCCTCTTGGTGGTGCTTATCAAATAACAAGGGTCCTGTATTTTGTACCAGTCAGTATTTTATATATATATATATATATATATATATATATATATATATATATATATATATATATATATATATATTATTTGCATTCCAGTATATGTTGCCACTTGCTAAAAAATATAATCCACTATTACTTTGTATTACTTAGTGTACTTCTATTACTTATTTTGTACATTGTTTTGTACAAAAATCCCTTGTATGATTGCTTGCTTGAGCTGTAAACACAGCAGCAAGGTCCCTTGTGGTTTGGTTCAGGCCTTATAATACATGAGTGACTTCTAATATCCTTATCATTTACAGTAGGAGGAACAGTATACCTTATAATAAATGATTGATACTCAGAGTTCCCTGTATAACCCCTGTAGAACCCCTCAGTGACTTTGAATTTCCTTATCATTTACAGTAGGTGGTACCAGGGTTGGACTGGGGGGCCAGGGGCCCACCAGGGCTGCTGTCCAGGGGCCACCCTGCGGCCCCCTCACCCCCCTACTGTGACGCGTTGTAAAAACTGAATGTCGGGAGAGGGGGTCTGGCCCATGAGGGTCTGGCCCACCGGGTTTTTTCCCGGTTTCCTGCCGGGCCAGTCCGACCCTGGGTACATTATCCCTTATAATACATGAGTGATACTCAGAGTTCCCTGAATAACTCAGCCTGCAGCCTTGTGCCTTTATATGGTCACAGAACCCCTCAGTGACTTCTAATATCCTTATCATTTACAGTAGGGGGTACATTATCCCTTATAATACATGAGTGATACTCAGAGTTCCCTGTATAACTCAGCCTGCAGCCTTGTTCCTTTATATGGTCACAGAACCCCTCAGTGACTTCTAATATCCTTATCATTTACAGTAGGGGGTACATTATCCCTTATAATACATAAGTGATACTCAGAGTTCCCTGTATAACTCAGCCTGCAGCCTTGTGCCTTTATATGGTCACAGAACCCCTCAGTGACTTCTAATATCCTTATCATTTACAGTAGGGGGTACATTATCCCTTATAATACATGAGTGAAACTCAGAGTTCCCTGAATAACTCAGCCTGCAGCCTTGTGCCTTTATATGGTCACAGAACCCCTCAGTGACTTCTAATATCCTTATCATTTACAGTAGGGGTACATTATCCCTTATAATACATGAGTGATACTCAGAGTTCCCTGTATAACTCAGCCTGCAGCCTTGTGCCTTTATATGGTCACAGAACCCCTCAGTGACTTCTAATATCCTTATCATTTACAGTAGGGGTACATTATCCCTTATAATACATGAGTGATACTCAGAGTTCCCTGTATAACTCAGCCTGCAGCCGTGTGCCTTTATATGGTCACAGAACCCCTCAGTGACTTCTAATAGCCTTATCATTTACAGTAGGGGGTACATTATCCCTTATAATACATGAGTGAAACTCAGAGTTCCCTGTATAACTCAGCCTGCAGCCTTGTGCCTTTATATGGTCACAGAACCCCTCAGTGACTTCTAATATCCTTATCATTTACAGTAGGGGGTAAATTATCCCTTATAATACATGAGTGAAACTCAGAGTTCCCTGAATAACTCAGCCTTGTGCCTTTATATACAGTAGTCACAGAACCCCTCAGTGACTTCTAATATCCTTATCATTTACAGTAGGGGTACATTATCCCTTATAATACATGAGTGATACTCAGAGTTCCCTGTATAACTCAGCCTGCAGCCTTGTGTCTTTATATGGTCACAGAACCCCTCAGTGACTTCTAATAGCCTTATCATTTACAGTAGGGGGTACATTATCCCTTATAATACATGAGTGAAACTCAGAGTTCCCTGAATAACTCAGCCTGCAGCCTTGTGCCTTTATATGGTCACAGAACCCCTCAGTGACTTCTAATATCCTTATCATTTACAGTAGGGGTACATTATCCCTTATAATACATGAGTGATACTCAGAGTTCCCTGTATAACTCAGCCTGCAGCCGTGTGCCTTTATATGGTGACAGAAACCCTCAGTGACTTCTAATATCCTTATCATTTACAGTAGGAGTACATTATCCCTTATAATACATGAGTGATACTCAGAGTTCCCTGAATAACTCAGCCTGCAGCCTTGTGCCTTTATATGGTCACAGAACCCCTCAGTGACTTCTAATATCCTTATCATTTACAGTAGGGGGTACATTATCCCTTATAATACATGAGTGATACTCAGAGTTCCCTGTATAACTCAGCCTGCAGCCTTGTGCCTTTATATGGTCACAGAACCCCTCAGTGACTTCTAATATCCTTATCATTTACAGTAGGGGGTAAATTATCCCTTATAATACATGAGTGAAACTCAGAGTTCCCTGAATAACTCAGCCTTGTGCCTTTATATACAGTAGTCACAGAACCCCTCAGTGACTTCTAATATCCTTATCATTTACAGTAGGGGTACATTATCCCTTATAATACATGAGTGATACTCAGAGTTCCCTGTATAACTCAGCCTGCAGCCTTGTGTCTTCATATGGTCACAGAACCCCTCAGTGACTTCTAATAGCCTTATCATTTACAGTAGGGGGTACATTATCCCTTATAATACATGAGTGAAACTCAGAGTTCCCTGAATAACTCAGCCTGCAGCCTTGTGCCTTTATATGGTCACAGAACCCCTTAGTGACTTCTAATATCCTTATCATTTACAGTAGGGGGTACATTATCCCTTATAATACATGAGTGATACTCAGAGTTCCCTGTATAACTCAGCCTGCAGCCTTGTGCCTTTATATGGTCACAGAACCCCTCAGTGACTTCTAATATCCTTATCATTTACAGTAGGGGGTAAATTATCCCTTATAATACATGAGTGAAACTCAGAGTTCCCTGAATAACTCAGCCTTGTGCCTTTATATACAGTAGTCACAGAACCCCTCAGAGACTTCTAATATCCTTATCATTTACAGTAGGGGGTACATTATCCCTTATAATACACGAGTGATACTCAGAGTTCCCTGTATAACTCAGCCTGCAGCCTTGTTCCTTTATATGGTCACAGAACCCCTCAGTGACTTCTAATATCCTTATCATTTACAGTAGGGGGTACATTATCCCTTATAATACATGAGTGATACTCAGAGTTCCCTGTATAACTCAGCCTGCAGCCTTGTGCCTTTATATGGTCACAGAACCCCTCAGTGACTTCTAATATCCTTATCATTTACAGTAGGGGGTACATTATCCCTTATAATACATGAGTGATACTCAGAGTTCCCTGTATAACTCAGCCTGCAGCCTTGTTCCTTTATATGGTCACAGAACCCCTCAGTGACTTCTAATATCCTTATCATTTACAGTAGGGGGTACATTATCCCTTATAATACATGAGTGATACTCAGAGTTCCCTGTATAACTCAGCCTGCAGCCTTGTTCCTTTATATGGTCACAGAACCCCTCAGTGACTTCTAATATCCTTATCATTTACAGTAGGGGGTACATTATCCCTTATAATACATGAGTGATACTCAGAGTTCCCTGTATAACTCAGCCTGCAGCCTTGTTCCTTTATATGGTCACAGAACCCCTCAGTGACTTCTAATAGCCTTATCATTTACAGTAGGGGGTACATAATCCCTTATAATACATGAGTGATACTCAGAGTTCCCTGTATAACTCAGCCTGCAGCCTTGTGCCTTTATATGGTCACAGAACTCCTCAGTGACTTCTAATATCCTTATCATTTACAGTAGGGGGTACATTATCCCTTATAATACATGAGTGATACTCAGAGTTCCCTGTATAACTCAGCCTGCAGCCTTGTGCCTTTATATGGTCACAGAACCCCTCAGTGACTTCTAATATCCTTATCATTTACAGTAGGGGGTACATTATCCCTTATAATACATGAGTGATACTCAGAGTTCCCTGTATAACTCAGCCTGCAGCCGTGTGCCTTTATATGGTCACAGAACCCCTCAGTGACTTCTAATAGCCTTATCATTTACAGTAGGGGGTACATTATCCCTTATAATACATGAGTGATACTCAGAGTTCCCTGTATAACTCAGCCTGCAGCCTTGTGCCTTTATATGGTCACAGAACCCCTCAGTGACTTCTAATATCCTTATCATTTACAGTAGGGCGTACATTATCCCTTATAATACATGAGTGAAACTCAGAGTTCCCTGAATAACTCAGCCTGCAGCCTTGTGCCTTTATATGGTCACAGAACCCCTCAGTGACTTCTAATATCCTTATCATTTACAGTAGGGGGTACATTATCCCTTATAATACATGAGTGATACTCAGAGTTCCCTGTATAACTCAGCCTGCAGCCTTGTGCCTTTATATGGTCACAGAACCCCTCAGTGACTTCTAATATCCTTATCATTTACAGTAGGGGGTAAATTATCCCTTATAATACACGATTGATATTCAGAATTCCCTGTATAACTACATTATTCCATGTCCATGGAGATGTGTGTTTGATTCTTGCTAACATTCGCATTGTTAAGAGTCAGTGGGATGGGGCATGGGGGGCTTGTCCTTCTCACAACCTCACAGCGAGCCACAGAGCCAGAGCATGTCGTTGGTTGCCAATTTGGCACAGTCGAGTGAATGCCAGTCCTCCAGGCTTCCCTCCACTCCATGGGAGATAAAAGCCTGCATTTATTCCCTCTATTATTCCTTGGCTGTACCGCATGACGGTGGCACTGAAGAGATTTTCAGACAAAAAAAAAGTGAGTGGGATGTTAATTGCAATATGTCTAGAAAAGAGGAGGAAAATGAGAAATGCATGACAGCTGTTGAAGAAAAGCTTGGCTGCACCTTCATTCACAAGAGACTGTTAAAAGATTTCACCCTTTATGTGGTTTTTTTTTCCCCCTTTTTTTATTCTGCGAAAGGCGACATTGTTGCTGGAGTGTGTATGTGTTACAGGCTCTGCTGTGTCCTATGGAATGAGCAAGTGTGCTGTTGTTTCCTACACACATTCCCATACAAAGAATAATAACTATTTTATAACGTGAGTCATTGAAGTTAGTGATTATCCTTTATCCAGGGATAATTTTAGGGTAATGGTGGCCATAGACGCAAAGATCCGCTTGAGCGGATCTTTCCCCGATATGCCATTAATGAGCATGGCTATATCGGGGGTAATCTGAACGTTCGGCCGAACGATCCGATTACAATGCGCAGTGGGCTCCGGGGGGATCGTACGACCGATCTCCGCCGGACGAAAGATGTTGGCACTCTCCACACACGATCCGAAAATCCTCGATTCGTACGATGGGATCTGTGCGTCTATGGCCAGCTTAAGCATCCCTGGACCTCAAACACAAGTGGGGCAAATTCACTAAAGGGAGAATGTCCGCCACACTTTGTGCCACTTTGCCAGGTGCAAATTCATTACCACTACGCTAATTTACTAAAATGCAACGTTGCGTCTCTATAGCAGAATGCCGGTGAAGTTTTGCTATCGTTAATTCGTCAGCGTGAGCATTATATAGTGATCTTTTTCTAACGTTCATTTCTGCCTAGCGAAACTTTATTAACACTCTTACGCTTAGGTCAATTTGAATAGGGTGGGTACATATAGGTCATATATATATGTCTTTATTAGAGATGTTGGGGCAAATGCTTAAAGTGGCCACTTATGGTTATAAATGTCCAAGGAAGCAAAATAAAGACAAAAGAGATCCTCTAATGCCCTAGACATGAGCCCACCCTAAAACAAATGTGGCATGCCCCTCGAATGGTAAAAAAAATGTTAAAAACAATATTTTTAATAGTTAGGACTTTGAAGACAACCCCATTTTTTAGAAATTTTCTGACTTTTTGGCGTGCAGGATATGATGTCGCCAGGTCTAAAGTGGTGAAGGAAACTCTGGTGAAATGTTCTGTAAAATTCGCACTTTATTTTTTGCAGAGTAACAATCATTCGTCTAAACGAGATTTCCCTTGGCGTTAGGACACAAAACAACGCTAGTGACGGTCTCTTTTGTTAGAGAATTGTCTTTGGCCTATAAAGAATTTAAAGAAATCAAAGAGGTTAACAGGGAGAAATAAAGGGAGGGAATTATGGCAGAAGCAGAGAAAACAGATGACGACTAAAGGAAATAAACTGAAAGGATAAAATAGGAGAAAGAAGGGAAAGATTAAACTGATCAAAGACAGCACCGAATGATGAGTTGGGGAAGGAAATAAAATTGGAAATGAGAACAAATACATTGGCAGGTAGGCTTCCGTTTGACACTTTAGATCAGAGGTCCCCAACCTATTTTACTTATGAGCCACATTAAAATGCAAAAAGTTTTGGGGCGCAGCACAAGCATGAAAAAAAGTTCCTGGGCATTAAATTAGGGCTTTGATTGGCTATTTGCTAGCCCCTATGAGGACTTGCAGCCTAAAGGAGGCTCTAGTTGGCAGAACATCTGTTTTTTATGCAATTAAAACTTCCTTCCAAGCCAAGAATTGAAAAATAAGCACCTGCTTGGAGGCTACTGTGAACAATATCCAAGGGGTTGGTGAGCAACATGTTGCTCACGAGTCACTGGTTGGGGATCACTGCTTTAGATGATAACATTTGGGAAATTAAAATTAGGAGGAAATCACCATTTGTCAACTTGGCCTTGGGTGTCAGAACACAGAACAGCTCCTCAATGGAAAATCAGCCATGGCCTTAAAGGCGTCTGCTTTTATTCCTTCTGTCTCTGTCTCTGTCTCTGTCTCTCTCTCTCTCTCTCTCTCTCTCTCTCTCTCTCCCTCTCTCTATCTCTTGTTACCACCCATCCTCTTGAGTTTCTCCAGTCTGGCTCAGTCCAAATTTTGAAATAAATACATAATTAACTAGAATTGCTTGTGAACATTGGAGAACCCGTCATCATCACATCTTAACAATTTGGAAAAAACATAACTCGAGCTTTGGTCTTTATAGTTCATTATAAATGCCTTCTGAGCAGGGGTAAGATATGGTGACAATGGGTAAGTGTGCTTAGTGCACCTTTACAATTCTGTTTAATGATGATGTTGCTGCATCGAAAGCGATTAAGCAGAACATTTCTGGCAGAGGAAATATCAGCCTTTCTAATTATGGGGGAAAGCAGCAGAGCCTGAAGGCATTCACTCCTATCTTCCTGGCTACTGTCACTCCAAGTTTGGATAAGGCACAAAAGATAACAGTAAAATGAATGGCTGCTTCAGGGTTTACTCACATTGATGAGGCCCTCACAACTGCTTGTCCACCAGATTCATAACAATCCATGAGGAGTATTAAATTACCATTTGTGGGGGCAAACTCAATCTCAAGAAACATTCTTTTCCAGGACCTATCCAACGAAGGGTCTTGTCCAATTTATTTTTTACATTTACAGGGATTCATTACTTCTGGACAAGTTCCAAGTTCCCACACCTGGACTACCTCAGAGACACTCTGATATCTGTACTAGCTGGAGCCACGTCATCTTGTCTCACTGTGTATTCGTATACTGCTGAGATGACAATAAAGTTTACTTTGACTTTGATATCAGTCGCTGCCAAGTCTTAGGTCCCAACTCATATCAGTCGCTGCCAAGTCTAAGGTCCCAACTCATATCAGTCACTTGCAAGTCTAAGGACCCTATGCAGGCCCAGATTTGTGGTGAGGCCACAAAGCCCGGGCTTAGGGCGGCAAAATTTTTGCCGCTGCATAGTAGACTACATTGGGAATTCCGAGTTCACTTGCACTAAGGCGGGTGCGCTTTTCCGGCGGGGGACGGATGTATGTGCGGCCGGCAGTTGCAAGGACCTGGAGGCCTCGGGTGGCGAGCAGGGATATCTGGCCCTGTCCCTATGACATGTACACAATGTGCCAAGGTCAATTTTATCAGTATCTGAGTGTGAGGGGAAACCAGGGTACCAAAAGAAAACTCTTTGGTTACTTAAAGTGTTTTTAATGTTATCCTTAGACTACAGCCAAATGAAAGATAAAAGGGTTCTATCTATTATTCACATCCATTGTGGGATGCATGAAACTGACTTTTACTCTGGTACATTACAATGAACTCAGTGTTTTAATAATCTACAAACTGAAAGAATAGAAACTGGCAGTTTTGCGGTAAATCTGTGCCCAATTTATTTTGCCAAGTTTAGGGTGACAGTGTTTGTTGTATTTGTAGAATGAACATCTTTAAACATTAAGGCAATTAAATAATCAGAGTTTTTGTTTTCCGTTTCATCTGTTTGGACAAATACAATTGAGATAATAGAATATAGAAATAAACCAAGTCAGCTCCGAATTATGCACCTAATTAATTAGATTTATATATTTTTTGCAATACATTGGGGAGATTTCTTCTGTAAACTTTTCAGGGGGCTTGTTTATTATTTAAAGCATGCAAAAAAGTCGAGTTACAATACCTCACGTATCTTTTTACTCCAGATTTTAAATTTTTTTACATAAAGTTGCCATATTGACGGTAATTTGAGGTTGAATAAAATGATGGAGTAAAGTTACAGGGTAAACTGACCATAAAAGGTGAGATCTGCTTGTTTGGTGAAATCAAGGAAGCCAATCTCTTCCCAGGTGTTGAGTATCCCAAACCCAGTACAAACCCCAAGGTACCCGGTCACGGCTCAGCCACCTTACACTTCTCCCTCTACTATTTGGGTGCCGCCACGGAGAGAGGACCAGGGAGAGAGTTCTGCAGGGCCGGATTTACGTAGTGGGCACCCCTAGGCCCACTGCCCTTCGTCGCCCCTGTCCCATTCCCTTTATTCGTGCAAATTTTCATCATCTGGACTGGAGCAATGGGGATTGGCGCATGGGAATTTAAAAAATGATTGTATCTCCAGCGCATCCCCAGTGTTTTTGAACCAATGTGGGTGTGATTGGGCAGCATGCCGCTCCCTAAAATCCTGCCGCCCTAGGCCTGGGCCTAGGTGGCCTTTCCACAAATCCAGGCCTGGAGTTCTGGGCAGGCAAGGGAACTGCACATTATACAGAAATGGAGAACAAGGAGCGTAGTTGGAATCACAGGCCGGGTCAATACCAAACAGGCAGTGGCAATACGGAATCCGGAAGAATGGTCCAATACAGGCAGAGGTCAGGACAGGCAGCAAAACAGGGCTTGGTCAGGATCAGGCAGGGTCATAATAACTATAAACACACAGAAATTAAACCCAGGAACTATGAATAGAACTTTACGTTGGGCAACTTGCAATTGGCGCTTTTAAATATTTGATTCTCTCGCTAAACGGATGACGTTATCTGCGCCGCTTTAAACCCGGAAGTGAGAGGCATGGCTGTCCTTTCAGTATGCGCATCGGCACTGAAGAGGAAGGACTTGGCAGGCGTCCCCATCACACCCCCGATAGACCCCCAGGGTGAGTTCTTACACAACATGTTTCGGGCTGTGATTGCCCTTTCACTTGAGAAAGGGCAATCACAGCCCGAAACATGTCGTGTACAGCAGTTGAAATAAATATTAATCACAAGCAGTTAATCTGCGTTAGAGTGCTCTCCTCTTCCTCATAGAAAATCTAACAGTTTTGGATGTTCGGTACATCTATTTAAGAGGATTGATGCATTCATCTTTAAAGAGTTAATTGGCTGAGCGCGGATTCCCTCTCCTTCTACTGAGTTCTTACACAAGCAGATCTCATCTAATATGGTTAGGCCCAGATTTTTGGAGAGGCCGCTGCCCAACCACAACCACATTGGTTCAGAAACACTGGGGATGCGCAGGAGATACGATAGTTTTTTAAATCTCTCATGAGCCAATCCCCATTGCTCCGGCCCCAATGAGGAAAATTTGAGCGAATAAAAGGGAGGGGACAGGTGGGCGATGAACGACAGCGGGCCTAGGTGCGCCCAGTATGTAAATCCGGCCCTGTATATGGCCAGTTTACTCTGGTATTGTTACTCCACTTTTTTGCATGCCTTAAATAATAAACCCTGAAAAGCCTACAGAAGTAAGCTCCCCAAAATATTGCAGAAAACAAAGATCTAATCATTATTGGACAATCAGTGCACCAATGCAGCTCTTGCATGATGGGATTTTCAAACATGCCCAATAGATATGAAGCAGATAGGCCTCCCCAATGGCCCCCATACATGTCCCAATAAGCTGTTCATCGACTTTTATTGACTTGGCTTAAATTGAAATTGGATTGGATGCCATTTTTTACAAGTTAGAAAATAGAAGTACCAGGAATACATTCAAGAAGCGCATGTTCCATTGATTACAGGAACTGTTCACATTTTTAATGGGTTTCTACAGGACTGTTTTCATTAGTAGCAGGGCCTCTAAAGACAGCACTAGAAAATAATAATGACCTGCTTAAATATTCCATAGATCGCCATGGAATTATCTAACCTGCTTGAGTTTTGCGGAACTTAGTATCTATTTGTTTAAGAATATCATGGGACTTCAAAACAAAACCATAACCCAACTGCCCTTGTGTTTTCTCGTCATAAGAAAGAGTTCCAGGAGCTGAACATGCCCGGAGCAGATATCTCCATTTCCGCATTAATATACACGGCTCACATTTACCTTGTCTGAAAACAACACCTGTACCAGCAGGTGGTCATGTCATGTTTATGTATGGCACCATATGACTAAAAGGATAAAAAGCCACAAAAAAAAGAAAATAAATCTCATCTCTTGGAGAGAAAATCCCTAGGACGTGGGGTGCTGAGCCGCAACGACACAACAATAAGGAGTGTGAAGTCATCTGGAGAGATGTCTCTCTGTTGTTCTCTGTGTAGTGGGAAGTTATTATCACTCCTTACTCCTACTGTGCTCTGCAAATGTGTTACCATCAAGAATGTATGTTTAGAATAAAAAGGTATTTGCTGTTTTGACACAATTGGATGAGAAGGAGCTCCAAAAAGACACATACTTTCATTACAACTTTTTGATCTAAATAATGAAGGGGATTGTTAAGTATTCACTACCTATATATTTTTGTAGGAGGAAAAAATATTAAGAGTAGGATATTGTTGTCTGTAACTCGGGCACACCGCCTTAGATTTAGAGGAAACCCCTTCATCTGCATAGAGTATGGTTGGAAAGATATACAGGTACCCAGCAGGTAAAATAGTGTTCTAATTTGCCCTTTATCCACTACCAAGGTTGCCCCTCACAGGTTAGGATCAGTAGTATTATCTACGACATTTACTGTGGAATGCCCAATGTACAGTATATTATGCATTACCTCTATGTTTTTATATGGGGCACTTTTTAAACGTTTCTACATATGGGTCTTATTTCTCTTTTAAAAGACAAACATGACATGTCTTCGTGGCCACCATATAGAGTAACCTAAGGTAAATAAAGAAGGATGTTTAGAACCGGCTGCTGAAACTTCAGCTACAAGCTTTCAGTAGGAAGTGTAGAGTTTCTGCATTGTGGCATAAAAAAAAAAAGGAATGATGTGTCACTGTTGGCCCATTGATATTATGGAATTCCCTAGTCTATAAAAGAGAGGGGATCCCATAGCACTTTGTCTGTGATGGGGTTGAATACTTTTGGAGAGCTTGAGGCAGGAGACATTGAGAAGTTAAGACCATTAGGTGTGGAGAACACCTTAGTGGAAGTGGCGTTTGCTCAAGATTTCTTCTGATAGTGTATGCAATAGCTCAGCTTGAAGACCCTTTACCTCCATTATCCAAGCCTATGTGACAGAGGGAAGTGTGCTGGAGAGCAGCACAATTTAACGTCATCCCATACACTCAAAACAACTTTACTTCTAGAAAAGTTCAGAAGCCTGCAGAGAAAAACCCCAAAATTTAAAAAACACAAAGGGAGGCAGGGGAGTTTTGGAGGAATCCCTAACTAAATCCGATCCTGACTTTTCATCTTGCATGTACTCCAGATAGTTCAGTCCTTTTATGTAAATAGTAATTGGTCAGATATGAACAAGAAGGATGTATGCAAGAGATGAGGGGAAAATACCATCTGTCCTTATGAATATGTTGCTTGTCTGATTGATGGGACTATAAAAGTTCCACAAGTGGTGGCGTGAACCCCCCCCCCCGGAATGTTGATGCTGCAGAAGATTGAGTGAGTGTTGATCCGTATACAAAATTCGATGTTGCTAAGTGACCTTGCCAGGTCAACGGAGAACCAGCACCACCATTGCAGCTGAAGTGAATTACAGGAGTGCAGTAAATACAACACACTAACATGATATACAGAAGCCACCAGAATAACAGAACTGTAAAGAAGAAGAGCGGAGTCTTGGCTGGAATGAGCCAGCTTCTGTTATATTGTTTCAATGTACAGAATGAGAAAAATATTGCTTTTATTGCAAAAAAATGTACAAACAACACAACAAAAAACACTGTAAATGTTTAATTACTCTGTGGTATATTGAGAAGTTGCTTGGAATTAATATTTTATTTCATTATATATAATAATATTTTGATGAGGTTCCTCCTCTAACAGAGAAGTGTTACAGGGGACATCTAAATGGCACATTAACCCCCCAATTTTCTATAGGCTTATTCTTCCCTATGGACTAGAAATCCCCTTCTTAATATTTCCCTCTATTTAGGGTACCTGGATGGGCTAGTATTCTCCATTGGCTCAGGGAGTATATCAACATTTCCTATTACACTTTAAAATAGCGATTGTTACATCCTGGTTCTTCTTCTTTGGAATCCATCTTCTGACGGCTGGGGAGCCTGGGTTCAACAAGGCCCCGGTAAAGAGTACTGGCCATAAAGCAAACAACACCTTGGAGAAGTTGTGGAACAGGGACCCCATGAACCTAGGTTTACACAGCAATGGGAAAGTAACTCTCATAGGACATTCTAGGAACATGAGTTAGGTAGCTTAGCTAGAAAGAGCAACTTTAAATCCAACTATGGACTGGAGATAGTTCTCCCTGGACATAACTGGCTTAAAGTGATAGGACGACAGTAAGACTAGGGGATTCAGTAAAGTATTTACTTCCTTAACACTCCTGCTGAACAGTGTTTTTCACAACTTGCCAGATTGTCCCCACAGCAGTGCCTGGCTCTTGAAAATGACTACACTTTATCTACCTCATTTGATTGCCTTGTGGCATTGCTCAATAAACTGTATTTGCCTTTTTATAATTGCAGCAGCTGAGGTGTAGTTTAGATGGCCATACTATCATACTACCAGAAAACAGTTGGACCTTCCAGAGTACAAAGCTCATGAACAGATGTGGAGAAGTTTAGAGACGCTCGGCCTGACTTCACAGTATAACTCTTATCTGACCAACTGTAAGGTCAGACTATTTATAGTCATCATGAGATTTATATACCTGTATCTGGTGTAAGCACTTGGGTTAAAGTTATATCTTAAATCTTAAATAAGAGACCTTCAATATGTGTTTCTTTTGTTGATATAGAACTTCCATCAGTCCTTCTGTTGTCATGGGATTCAGGGAGATCTAAACTGGCAAAGGCTGGAGAGAAAGATGCTGAACATCCTCATTGTAGATCCAAAATCTGCTGACAGTTGCGCTGTAAGTAAGTATCAAATAAATATCATCAATATTTATTGCCTGAGATATCCACAAAAATATATACAGTATGTTCATTTCATCGGCAGCAACCTTTACATTAAAAAAGGAGACCAAAGCCTATACAATGACTAAAAATTTACTTTATAAACCCAACAAATTCAAATATTTGTTTATCAAATATTACAGACTGGAATGAATCGACTTCCCAAATGCAAAAATCAATTTTCAACATTTAGGGGCCAATTCACTAAGCTCGAGTGAAGGATTCGAATGAAAAATACTTCGAATTTTGAAGTATTTTTTGGGTACTTCGACCATCGAATGGGCTACTTCGACTTTCGACTACGACCTTCGACTTCGATTCGAACGATTCGAACGAAAAATCGTTCGACTATTCGACCATTCGATAGTCGAAGTACTTTCCCTTTAAAAAAAACTTCGACCCCCTACTTCGGCAGATAAAACCTACCGAAGTCAATGTTAGCCTATGGGGAAGGTCCCCATAGGCTTGCTAAACTTTTTTTGATCGAAGGATTTTCCTTCGATCGTTGGATTAAAATCCTTCGAATCGTTCGATTCGAAGGATTTAATCGTTCGATCGAACGAAAAATCCTTTGATCGATCGAACGAACGTTTAGCGCTAAATCCTTCGACTTCGCTATTCGAAGTCGAAGGATTTCAATTCGAGGGTCGAATTTCAAAGTATTTTTTACTTCGAAATTCGACCCTTAGTGAATCTGCCCCTTATTGTACAATAAAAGGAAAATGAATCGAGAAGCCATACTAGCAGACGGCTTTGGTGACATTACAAATTACTGGTCAGTAGAAAAAAATAATATCAAATTTCAATGTGCACCAAAAAAAGGTTTTTACTTTCAGAATAGAAAGGTAATATAATCGCAATCACATCCATGTGGATACTAGATATCATCTGTAAGCTCCTCTTAACCATAATGGACATTAAATATATAAGGGCTCATTATTAACCATGGTGCTACATTGCACAAGTGCAATTGCCAAAAAAGACTAAGCAGTTGCTATTGTTGTCTTGATTATTGTAAAAAGTGAATCCCTGTGAGGTTCATCATAACTGGGTTGGTTAAACCCATCTAAAGGCTCTTAGGCTTGAAACACAATCCTGGATTAAATGCAATTGCTCACATGCGTGGAATGCTAAAATGAGTGGAGGTTGTTCATCCCACTGGCAAAATAATCTTATCACAGATGATGTGAGGGACAAACAGACTCTAGATTGAACCAGTGACTTGAAAAGGATGTCTCTGGCCAACAGGTTTTCAAACTTTTGTCATCCAGTCTTTGTTTTTTAGGGATTCTAGAAACAACAGTGACAACGGCTCATTGGCTTGACTCTTCTCTCTCTAGCATCTGCTGCATAGCAATATGTAAGGATCAGCCCGGGACTCGAACCTTTATTTCCCAGATTCTGGACATTGTGTGTTCTTTTGAGCCACTGGGGGCTCTTTGAGGCTGATCCTTACCCTTGTGTGTCTTGTGTTTCATGTACCTGTCAGTTTCTAGTGTGTTCCTCCCCATTCTCCACCCACCTCGTTTACCCTCATGTGTTTCCCATTCCCAATTTCCGTCCCTTTATTAACCCCGCCCTGAGCTTTGCTCAGGGCTGAGTCATTAATTGTAATCGTATCCTGTATCTGGTCGCTGTATCTTGTTCCAGTGATTCCTTACCTGTATCCCAAGCTCCTGGATTCCAAGCTCCTGTGTTGCCTTGTTCCAGCATTGTTTCCTTATCCTCACCTTCCTGGTAATTACCTTATTTTGAACTGTTCCTGTGTTATTTGCAGCTCCAAGTAAACCTGCTTTATTTTCACCATGTCTGCCTCCCTTACCATCTATGGGTACACCCCTGGGCAGGGCTGGTCCTATCAAATGTGGGGCCCAATTGGGACCATGTTGGCGGGGCCCCTAGACAAAGTGTTGCTGGCTACTGACACACCAAGTATTTAGGAAAATAAGGGCATACAGGCACAAAATAGAAAGGAAAGGGGCAGACAAGGTAACATAATAGGGGCACACAGGGTAAGAGAGAGAGGGAGGAAATAGGAGAGTGGACTGGGCCAATTAGTTTGGGGCTGGGCTGATTCAGCTTGGGAGCAGGCTTGGTTGGATTGGGGGCAGGCAGGGCCTATCAAGGTTGGAGGAAAGCTGGGCCTATGAGAGTTGGGGGTGGCTAGACCTATGGATTTGGGGATGGGCTGGACTCTCAAAGTTGGGGGCAGGCCAGGCAGCATCATGTGCTGAGGGAAATATTATCTGTGCTGCCCTGTGGTGCGGGGCCCCCCAGAGGTGCGGGGCCCAATTGGGCCCAATTGGTCCAATTGGCCTAAGGCCGGCCCTGCCCCTGGGCTTCCGCCATATCCTCTCCCAATGGAATGGCTATCCACTATCACAGCGGTTCCACGCTGTAACCCTTACAGAATGACTCAGCCAAACAAGAAGCCCTTGGGAAAGCCCTCCATGCTTTCTTGTCCCGATGTGGAACTACAACTCCCTTGGGGTGGGGAGAATGAGGCAAAAGTCAGCTCCCATTTCTGTGATGATGTCTACCAGGATTTTCTCTCTGACGATGACTGGGAGGATTCAGTCTTCGATGTGGGCTGGGAGGATTCAGATTCGAGCGAAGATGAGCTACAAACTGCTATCTGGCCTGTGTCTGGTCGTCCACCTCCAGTTTCTTGGCCTTTGAAATCCCCACCGCTGTCTGCTCCTGTTCCAGGGCCAGCTATGCTTCTGCAGTCTGCTCCTGTTCCAGGGCCAGCTATGCCTTTGCAGTCTGCTCCTGTTACAGGGCCAGCTATGCCTTTGCAGTCTGCTCCTGTTCCAGGGCCAGCTATGCCTTTGCCGTCTGCTCCTGTTCCAGGGCCAGCTATGCCTTTGCAGTCTGCTCCTGTTCCAGGGCCAGCTATGCCTCTGCAGTCTGCTCCTGTTCCAGCACCAGCCATCCCTCCGCAGTCTATTCCTGGGCCCTCTACCCCACAGCGGTCTGCTTCTGTTCCCGGTCCTGCTACCCCTCTGCAACAGCTACCTCCAGTGCTGGCCCAGCTTCTGCCTGATCCTGTGCCCCCAGAAGTGGGGCTTCTGCCTGATCCTGTGCCCCCAGAAGTGGGGCTTCTGCCTGATCCTGTGCCCCCAGAAGTGGGGCTTCTGCCTGATCCTGTGCCCCCAGAAGTGGGGCTTCTGCCTGATCCTGTGCCCCCAGAAGGGGGGCTTCTGCCTGATCCTGTGCCCCCAGAAGGGGGGCTTCTGCCTGATCCTGTGCCCCCAGAAGGGGGGCTTCTGCCTGATCCTGTGCCCCCAGAAGGGGGGCTTCTGCCTGATCCTGTGCCCCAGAAGGGGGGCTTCTGCCTGATCCTGTGCCCCCAGAAGGGGGGCTTCTGCCTGATCCTGTGCCCCCAGAAGGAGGGCTTCTGCCGTGCCTGGTACCCCCAAGAGAGGAGGCTTCGCAGCAGCATCGGCAACCCAAGTGTCCAGCTGGACCTTCCCGACGACTGGCTCCCAACTGGCTGTCTGCTGTGCCGGCTTCCCAGCCTGTCCTGTCTGCTGTGCCGGCTTCCCAGCCTGTCCTGTCTGCTGTGCCGGCTTCCCAGCCTGTCCTGTCTGCTGTGCCGGCTTCCCAGCCTGTCCTGTCTGCTGTGCCGGCTTCCCAGCCTGTCCTGTCTGCTGTGCCGGCTTCCCAGCCTGTCCTGTCTGCTGTGCCGGCTTCCCAGCCTGTCCTGTCTGCTGTGCCGGCTTCCCAGCCTGTCCTGTCTGCTGTGCCGGCTTCCCAGCCTGTCCTGTCTGCTGTGCCGGCTTCCCAGCCTGTCCTGTCTGCTGTGCCGGCTTCCCAGCCTGTCCTGTCTGCTGTGCCGGCTTCCCAGCCTGTCCTGTCTGCTGTGCCGGCTTCCCAGCCTGTCCTGTCTGCTGTGCCGGCTTCCCAGCCTGTCCTGTCTGCTGTGCCGGCTTCCCAGCCTGTCCTGTCTGCTGTGCCGGCTTCCCAGCCTGTCCTGTCTGCTGTGCCGGCTTCCCAGCCTGTCCTGTCTGCTGTGCCGGCTTCCCAGCCTGTCCTGTCTGCTGTGCCGGCTTCCCAGCCTGTCCTGTCTGCTGTGCCGGCTTCCCAGCCTGTCCTGTCTGCTGTGCCGGCTTCCCAGCCTGTCCTGTCTGCTGTGCCGGCTTCCCAGCCTGTCCTGTCTGCTGTGCCGGCTTCCCAGCCTGTCTGCTGTGCCGGCTTCCCAGCCTGTCTGCTGTGCCGGCTTCCCAGCCTGTCTGCTGTGCCGGCTTCCCAGCCTGTCTGCTGTGCCGGCTTCCCAGCCTGTCTTGTCTCCTGTGCCGACTTCTCAGCAGCTGCCTCTTGTTCCAGTGCTGGCTCCCCGAAAGCTGCCTCCTGCTCCAGTGCCGGCTCCCCGAAAGCAGCCTCTTGCTCCAGTGCCGGTCCCCCAGCAGCTGCCTCTTGTGCCGGCTCCCCGAAAGCTGCCTGTTCCTGTGCCGGCTCCCGAAAGCTGTCTCTGTCAATTTCCATGTCTCCCATTACGTTTTCAGCTCCAGTTCCTACAGTCCAGTCTGCAGCTCCTGTGCCAGTGGTCCCGCCTGCAGCTCCTGTGCCAGTGGTCCCGCCTGCATTTCCTGTGCCAGTGGTCCCGTCTGCAGCTCCTGTGCCAGCAGCCTTGCCGCTTCCAGCCTCTGTGCCAGCAGCCTTGCCGCTTCCAGCCTCT
Organism: Xenopus laevis; assembly: GCF_017654675.1. Lineage (NCBI taxonomy): Eukaryota > Metazoa > Chordata > Amphibia > Anura > Pipidae > Xenopus > Xenopus laevis. Next base: position 18,078,717 of record NC_054380.1, on the reverse strand, counting down.
GTGTCAACAGCCTTGCTGGGTTCAGCCTGTGAGGACCTGTGTACCATGGCCTCTGGGCCCACGGACAAATCTACTTCTAGACCTGCCATTCCTGCTGCAGGATCTGATAGTTCTGGTGCTCCAGAGTCTACCAGTCTTGTTGCTATTCGTGGTGGTCTTCCTGTTGTCCTGGGCAATCCGCCACCTGTAATGGGTGCCTCTGCTGGTCCGCCACCTGTAATGGTTGCCTCTGCTGGTCCGTCACCTGTAATGGGTGCCTCTGCTGGTCCGCCACCTGTAATGGGTGCCTCTGCTGGTCCGCCACCTGTAATGGGTGCCTCTGCTGGTCCGCCGCCTGTAATGGGTGCCTTGGCTGGTTCTTCTGCTATGCAGGCTGACTCTGGCCATCCATCTGATCTGGCTCCTGACCCTGGCGACTTCTCTGTTCTGGCTCCTGACTCTGGCGACTTCTCTGATCTGGCTTCCGATCCTGGCGGCTCTCCAGCCTTTGACACTGGCGGCTCTCCAGCCTTTGACCCTGGTGGCTCTCCAGCCTTTGACCCTGGCAAACTTTTGTCCCCATCTCCAGTCATTGGACTAAAAAGGATGGGGGTCTTTCGTTGGGTCACCCGGAGGTCGACCCTTAAGGAGGGGGTACTGTAAGGATCAGCCCGGGACTCGAACCTTTATTTCCCAGATTCTGGACATTGTGTGTTCTTTTGAGCCACTGGGGGCTCTTTGAGGCTGATCCTTACCCTTGTGTTTCATGTACCTGTCAGTTTCTAGTGTGTTCCTCCCCATTCTCCACCCACCTCGTTTACCCTCATGTGTTTCCCATTCCCAATTTCCGTCCCTTTATTAACCCCGCCCTGAGCTTTGCTCAGGGCTGAGTCATTAATTGTAATCGTATCCTGTATCTGGTCGCTGTATCTTGTTCCAGTGATTCCTTACCTGTATCCCAAGCTCCTGGATTCCAAGCTCCTGTGTTGCCTTGTTCCAGCATTGTTTCCTTATCCTCACCTTCCTGGTAATTACCTTATTTTGAACTGTTCCTGTGTTATTTGCAGCTCCAAGTAAACCTGCTTTATTTTCACCATGTCTGCCTCCCTTACCATCTATGGGTACACCCCTGGGCTTCCGCCATATCCTCTCCCAATGGAATGGCTATCCACTATCACAGCGGTTCCACGCTGTAACCCTTACACAATACAAATTTTGACTCCCAAGTTCTTTTTGAATTACAGCTGGTAAGAGTTTTGAAAAGTTTAGTTCTGCAAAAGCTAGGAAGCTACAGAGACCCTGTGGCCTACTTTGGAATGAAGGTAGCCATAGACACACAGATAATATCGTACGAAGCTAATTTTCGTACGATATTGGGTGCATGTATGGTGGGAAAAGAGCTGACCAATATCGGCAGAAGACTTCGATATTGGTCTGCTCATCGATCGGGCTGGACGGAAAATTTTGCTTGGGTGCCTTTGAAGGCACCTGAACATCAGCCAATGTTAGTGCTGCAACGTCAGATGCAGGTAGAATTTTATTGTTTCTACCTGTATATCGGATGATTCAGCTTTACACGTGTGTATTGAAACAAACAATCTTTCTTGGAAAGATCTTTTTCAAGAAAGATCGTAATTGATACTTCTATGGCCACCGTAACTGACCAGAGCAGAAGAAACAGTAAGCGGTGCAGTAGACATGACCTATTTCACGATGTGGGAGAAAAGGTCTTTGCTAAAAGATTCCTAACTTGACTGGTCCATGGCAAGGACCAAGACCAACTGCTACATCGCTTTCATTGTAGACTTCTTGTTGCCCCAGGTTTTTTGTTTATTCAGATGTAAATACAAATCTGGCCCTGGATTGACCCCCTGTTTTAAAGCTTTGGAAGCATTGTATTCAAAATCATGGATCACATCCAGCTTTCGGTAATGTTATTGTTCTGTTCATACAATCCAACAAAGGTTTACAAGGCCAGTGGGTCATATCTTATGAATACTTGAAAGCAAACAACAGAGTATCAATACAGGTAGCTTGTACTGTACCATCATTGTATAACCAAAAAGATGTTTCGGGGATCTACCCTGCTGGTACTAGAACAAACTTACCTTGATGGTGAACCTGTAATTATTGGAGCTGAGCAGTGAAAGGTAATCATAAACTCAATTTGTTTATTTGAAGAAAAATAAGTACATCAGTTGAGGTTTAAACAAGTGGGATGAGGACATGAAGGTCAAGGAGGTGCATTTGGAGGTGTACGATTTAGACTGATCCAAAATCTCCATGGGAGATTAACCCCCTATAGCAGTTACTCCTTTTGCTCAGAAATTGAATCCATACAAATGTTTTGGCTTCTTCTAGCACTTCTAGGTTGGTCCCATGACAACAATGATACACTGTGAATGGGAATTTAAGTTAAATGGAAGTAGCTAAATTGGCCATTAGAAAGCTTGAGGCCCACAAGTCAAGTGATATATGGAACGTCTAACACTACATTTGACGTCTAAAATGGGAATTAGCAGGGTAGCACACCGTAAACTATAATCCTAGAGGAGACGACCCATAATATATAAATACAAATCTAGCCTTCCTTACACAACTTTACCCTCAAATCAAGCTCTTCACTTACCCCGCGGTGAAGATTCTGTCTAGTTGAGTTCACAGGCGCAAACTTCTTCTCTTCGGTAATCCTCAGGATGTAAGTGCCGTATCGGCGCATGCACAGCTCGAGGAATTTTCTGTTTCGCAAGGCAACTGCGCATGCGCCGAAAGTCACGGAAATTGCACGGAAAGTGCAGGAAGAAGACACAAAGATTACCGAAGCGGCTGAAGATGTCTGCCTTGAATTCCGCTGGACATAATCTGCACCAAGGGGTAAGTAAAGGAATTAAGCAAAGGTACCACCTAAAGGGGGGTGTATGTAGGGTAGGGAGGTAGGGGATTTTAGTAGCAAGGGTTTGTTTCTCCTTTAAAACCTTGGACCAACACCTCGAGACTCCTGGTTTATCTATTCCAAATGCTGTAATGCAAGTATAGGTATGGGACCTGTTATCCAGAATGCTTGGGACCTGGGGTTTTCCGGATAATGGATCTCTCCGTAATTTGGATTTTGATACCTGAAGTCTATTAGAAAATCATATAAACATTAGATAAACCCAATAGGCTGGTTCTGGACAGAATCTGCACCGAGGGGTAAGTAAAGGCATTTAGCAAAGGTACGACCTACAGGGAGGGGGGTCTATGTAGGGTAGGGGGGTAGGGGATTTTATTAGCAAGGGTTTGTTTCTCCTTTAAAACCTAGGACTAACACCTCAAGACTCCAGGTGTCCAAGAATTAATTATATCTTATTTTGGATCAGTACAAGGGACAGGTATGGGAGCTGTTATCCAGAATGCTTGGGACCTGGGGTTTTCCGGATAACGGAACTTTCCGTAATTTGGATTTTCATACCTGAAGTCTACCAGAAAATCATGTAAACATTAAATAAACCCAATAGGCTGGTTCTGCTTCCAATAATTATTAATTATATCTTAGTTGGGATCAAGTACAAACTACTGTTTTATTATTACAGAGAAAAAGGAAATCATTTTTAAAAATTTGGATTATTTGGATAAAATAGAGTCTATGGAAGATGGCCTTTCTGTAATCCAGAGCTTTCTGGATAATGGATCCCACACCTGTATGGCGGTGCTAAACTATGATCCAAGACTCTACGGTAACTCTCCTGTCTTCCACTGAAATGGATACGAGAAGATCAAGCCTGGCGGGTGCACAAATGACTAGCCCGTAATGTGGTTGGGAAGTGGAGAAAGCCACCAGCAACAGCAAATGTGCTTTTAATTAACTTCAGCTGGAAAGCTCTGTCATGAAAGATTGGTGTTTGACTAATTCTTTGTAAGTAGCAGTACATTAATCAACAACTGGAATAATTGAATTTATTTTGTCCTGTATCTAAACAGCAGCATATACACAACCTGTCTTCCACTTTACTCCCAGTGCTACTTCTATATCTTTGTCTTGTGTAAATCTGCACCAAACGTATCTTCATGGTTAAGAAATGATGATTACTAATGTAATCCAATATACAAAGCACAAATGCATCTGCATCTTATGAGTTAAATATAAAGCAAAATATTGGCTCTATACCAACACGTTACCAACAAAGTCAAACCCTCGTGTTCATCAATGTTTTGAAAGAGATTCGCTTGGTTCAACTACTACTTCAAATAGCAGTGGAAGTCTTATCCCAATCAAGGTGGATCAAGACTTTTGAGATTCAAAAAATTTAGCAATGCCAAAGTCATTGGCGCTCTGTTTTTTTAAGGAGGTCCAGAACTTTGGATTCTCTGCATCACTAGTTGAAGATCCCTTGGTGTCTCCTTACTAGTATGGTAAGGGCTCTTACAGACGAGCGTTTTTACTTGTGCTCCCCTGCGTTCCGTTTAACTTGGCTTGGGAGGCTTAGGGCTCTTACAGACGAGCGTTTTTACCTGCGCTCCCCTGCGTTCCGTTTTTCTGCGTTCAGCCGCAGGGGAGCGCAGGAATGGACGCATTACATTTTTTTCCAATGGGGCTGTACTCACACAGGCGTGTGTAGGCGCCGAACGCAGGTTGAGACGCAACATGCTGCATTTTTCCTGCATTCGGTGCCTACACGCGCCTGTGTGAGTACAGCCCCATTGGAAAAAATGTAATGCGTCTATTCCTGCGCTCCCCTGCGGCTGAACGCAGAAAAACGGAACGCAGGGGAGCGCAGGTAAAAACACTCGTCTGTAAGAGCCCTAAGCCTCCCAAGCCAAGTTAAACCATCGACTACACAATAAAGTGTTGCAATACAAGAAGAATGCACCAGATTTGGAATGGTAAGCAACTTCCTTGCATACTAGATAGTTTTCTAAGTGTGCATAATCTGTTAGGAATCATGGTATGCGATTAAAGGGGTGATTTATCAACATTCCAATTTGAATTTTTGCCACGATTTGACATTTTTTGCATGACAGCTCAAAAACTCGAATGATATTCTCTTTTCGGTATTTATTAAGCACAAGAAAACTTGAATGTAAAACTTACGAGTTCATGTAGGAGTCAGTGGGAAATTCAGGCTATTTTTTTTCATTCGAGATCTGTGAGTTTTTTTGAGATTGTAAACTCATGATTTTTTTTAGTTCTTTCGAGCTTGCAAACTCACAAATTTGAATTTTTCAAGTTTTTTGAGCTTGTAGACTCACATATTAGAATTTTTCGAGTTGTTATATTCAATTGAGGCTTTTATATTCGGATTTTTTTAATAAATAAACAAACATTCAAGTTTTTTTTTAAATTGGGAGTTTATTTGAAGTAGAAAAAAAACCCTCTAAAACTGAACAAATCAAATTTTTGATAAATAAGCCCATAAGTGCGTTACAATCTAAAATACCCAATAATGGGGGTGGGGGGGCAGGCGCACATAAACTTCAGGAGCCAGAGCCAGCCCAGCTATTTTTTGAAGATGGGTGTACTGTACTGTTGCCTTTGTATCCTGCATATTTTATAATTTTAGAAGGGTAAATTTGGCATTTGTGTTTTTTCCTAAAACTCCTATTAGTTTCGCTGTGCACTTAATAATCAAGAAAAGCCATTTTGTTCTACCAAGTAGTACCATTGTGTAGAAGATTGGGACAAACTAAAATAAAATTCACCAGCTCACAGAGCGATATAGTAATCGGCTTGACGTCTTAAATCAAGCAAGAAAATGTAGCCTGAGGTTTTATGAGAAATCTTTAACTTTTGGTCTCAGCTGTTTATAAACCACAACTCCACTATCTCTTGGTCTCATTAAGGAGGACCTACACTGCATATTTACTGATGTGGGACGGCAGATTGATTTATTTTATTAAAGATTTTTCTAAAAGTGATAACAATTTTTTTTCTTGATCGCTAGCATATTTATGAAAAAAAAAACAATCGGAAAAACTGGAAATTTTACAGATTAAACCTTGATCACAACAAATGTTCCACTCATTTTTAGAAATTTCAAAGTTTCAAATAATAAAATGGCTAAAATGTTTGAAATACACCTCTTATTTATATATATATATATGCGCAGCAGGTTTTAGCTTTCGTTCGAATTTTTCAAGACTTTTTCAATTGCTAAAACTCACAACTTGAATTTTCATGGGCCCCTTTGTTCTACATGGGGTTTTATGTGTTTATGCTCAGCAAAAAGTCTTGATCACGTTCATTTGCAGAAAAAAACCTTGGTTGCAACAATGAAAATACAGTTTGTTCCTTTCATTTTTTTAAATTTGGACGTTAAAAAAAATGTTGGACATAAACCTCCCATTGATTTTTGAGATTGACATATCTTGAAATGTCTCAAACTTTAATAGGCCCCTTTGTTTCTTGATAAATAAAATACAGGTACTTAGGGGGTCATTTATCAAAGTCCGAATTTATCTCAACATTTCCAGCCACAAACTCCAATCTAATCTTTTTCGGCGTATAGATTTTCCTAAAAATTTGCTTTGTGGGAAAAAAACAGATTTTCACGATTTTTCCGGATTTTTCACCCGAAAACTCAGATTTCATATGATTTTTGCCCGAAAACTTCGGGGTATTGCTCGAAACCACCGCACATCGAAAAATCATTGGGACTTCTCCCATTGGGGCCCATTCACCAAGCTTGAGTGAAGGATTCGAAGTAAAAAAACTTCGAATTTCGAAGTGTTTTTTGGGCTACTTCGACCAACGAATGGGCTACTTCGACCTTCGACTTCAAATCGAAGGATTCAAACTAAAATCGTTTGACTATTCGATAGTCGAAGTACTGTCTCTTTAAGAAAAAACTTCGACACCCTAGTTCGCCACCTTAAAGCTACCCAAACCAATGTTAGCCTATGGGGAAGGTCCCCATAGGCTTGGCTAAGTTTATTTGGTCGAAGGATAATCCTTCGATCGTTGGATTAAAATCCTTCGAATCGTTCGTTTCGAAGGATTTAATCGTTCGATTGAACGATTATTCCTTCGATCATTCAATCTAACTATTTGCGTAAAAATCCTTCGACTTCAATATTCGAAATAGAAGGATTTTAATTCCCAGTCGAATATCGAGGGCTAATTAACCCTCGATATTCGACCCTTGATGAATTTGCCCCATTGACTTATATGCAACCTCGACAGGTATGAGATGCCGGATTTTCTGATTCTGACTTTTCCATCCTCTGGGTTTAATGAATTCCGAAAAAATTCATGATTTTTAAAAAGTCAGATTTTATACTAAAAAAATCACAAATTTTTCAGGATTTTTGCATTCAGTTAAGTAAATAACCCCCTTAGTTTCTTGCTGAATAAAACAAGGGTTCTTCTATGTATGTTATTGGGGTATAAAGAAGACATATTTTAAAGAATTTATAATGCTGAAAAAGCAAAATGGCTGCCACCTACATAGAAAAACAAATATGTTTCTGTACAAAACAACCTATGCCCAGAAACCTTATTGAATATTTATAGGAATATAAAAAAAGAATAAACTCATTTTATATAAAAGAGGTATCTTTTCTTTTAATTTGGGTTGTAAGCAATAGAACTACATTATAAAGTGAACCCTCTTGATGTTGATGCATGGAAATTATTTCCGCAGTTATCGCGCACTACATTTCATTTTAGAAATATAGGACAACCAACAGGGGCTGAGATAAATTGATTCCAAAATGGGATGATCCACCCTGTCTAGCTGGTAAAAAATAAATAAAGCTCAGAAAACCATTTGTTCGGCTTTAAAGGATAAGTAAACCTTTAAAATAAATAAATGTAAAATTGATGAGCTATTCTAAGCACTTATGCAAAGTACATTCATTATTTATTCTTTTTTCATTCCAAGATATTAAAGGATAAATGTACCTTTAATATCAATGAATTATTTTACAACAGCGCCACCTGCTGGTCATTTTCTGACTATTCTGACCACCAAGTAGTCAAGGAAGTTGTCAGGAGAAAGATAGAAGCTGCTCTGATGTTCTTAGAAACATCTCTCAAATCTTTCATAAGCAGAAGAACATCAGAGCAGCCTCTTTCTCCTGACAACCTTCTTGACTACTTGGTGGTCAGAATGGTCAGAAACTGACCAGCAGGTGGCACTGTTGTAACAAAATGCATTTATATTAACAGAACATGTATCCTTTAATATCTTGGAATTAAAACAAAATAAATAATGAATGCAAATTACAAAAGTGCTTAGAAAAGCCCCCTCATCAATTTTACATTCACCTTTTCTAAAGGTTTACTTATCCTTTAAGGTGCCAAAATCTTGGTTGTCATCACTGATGTAACAGAAAAGAACCTGAGGTGATTGTATTTTGTAAACCTTTAATTACTCTACCAGCCCAAGCAGCAGTTCACCTAAGGATACTTTGTTTCATGAGGAAATATTTTCCTGCCTCAAAAAAATGTGTAAAAAGTACAAACATTCCCTCGGATGATTATTAGGGAATATGAAGACTATAGACAATTTATTCCATGTTTTCCCTCCATACCACTAAGAAACCAGATATGGTTATGAAACGTTAAATGGGCAAAACCAACAAACAATTGGAAACCTATATATATATATATATATATATACACACACACATTGCCAACATTAGTTATTCCTATGTAGTAGTTGTGAACAGTTTTTTCTTACTGTGGTTAATCAAAAACAACATTTATATTAAGAAATTATATTATCTAGTGGGGCATTTTCGGAAACACTACGGGGGTTATTTATCAAGGTCCGAATATCCGAACCTCTAATAATTTGTAGTTTTCGGATCATTTTTCAAGATTTATTAAAGTTTGTTGGTCTAAAAACACTGAATCTGAAACCCCGGCATCTAAAAGCTCTCTAGGTCCTGTATGTCAATGGGGAAGGTCCCAGTGTCTGTGCTGATGTCCGTACCGATATCCGATGATTTCCGGGTTTTCCGGGCAAAAAACTCCGAAAAAATATTTGGTTTTTCCCGAACAATTCAGGGTTTTTGGGGAAAATTCTGAAGTTTGCCTGACCCTATTTTTTCGGGCTTTTTTCTTCATAAAAAATATCCATTCAGGAACTTGGAGTTGCTCGAAGTTTGATATGAGAAATAATGAGATTAACTCGGACCTTGATAATTTACCCCCTACATTTATATATGTTGTCTATGGGCGCATGAGGAACATGTCTTATATACCTCTGATGTTGATACTATATCTACGTAATAATAAGCACCAGCATGTGTGGGGGATCACCCTGCCTTCAACCATGTATTTAAAGTTATTGCAAGGCTACATTTCCCAAGCAATCTTCTAGTCAGTGAAAAGCTCTTCCATATCTACACCGTTCAACAGATTATAATTATTTGTGGAGAGGGATGTACTAATTATCGGGTTTAATATTCTAAATTAGGAATTGGGAAGCTGCTTTGCACTGGGTATTTCTTTTTCCCCAGATGTCTTGTGAAATTTAGGCCTATTGATAGTACAGGCTTTATATAAGATGTTCTGGCCACTCTAAATGTATGCTGCAGAGAAATGATTCATGCAAATAATGGCATTTATTTCCCTTTTCAGCCACATCCCAAGCTCAATCTGACCCAAGTTTTAAGGTGGCCACAGATGTAACAATATTGATCTTTCGTACAACCATTCCAAGGGCACCCAATCAAAATTTTCCATCTTGCCCTATCATGGAGCCGACCGATAGCCAAGTCTTTTGCCACCAAGGTATCTGATTGATCATCTTGGAGGCCAAATGCATGTATTCCATCCAAGTGACCAACCATGACCATCCAAATGACCATGAGGTGAAGAGGAGCTATAGAATCAGTGCCCAAACATCTTTATGGCCAGCAGCCCAAACGATAGGACCTGTAGGAAGTCAAGTGGAGCTGTGATCTCTTTGCTTTGGAACATTTTCCCACTGACCTGGCATACATGTTTAGATGGTTGGGTAGTATGGTGGAAATCAGCCAGTTGTCCAAACACATTTGGGCTTCTGTGTCGAGCTTAATATTTAAAGATAGGAGAGTACTGCGGTAACTGCACTATACATGTCTTAAACATCCCATACCCCTTTCTGTTCTGCAACATTCATGAGATGTGGCTACCACAAACTCATAGTGCTGACTAGAAATCCAAAAAAAAAAGGTTTTCCTTTTCAGAGCACAAGGAAAGGAAGAAAAATAGCACTGTTAGTATAGCAACGGTCCCATGGTGCAAGAGAGTGCAAATATGGAGTTTCAATAATTATCTTTATAGTGCATTTTTTTACATTCTTAATCGAGAACTGAATATGTTGTTTATGTGCCCTGAAGATCTCCTTGAAGGTCTCTCTCCAGCAGTAGTTAACCTTGGCAGTTGGCATAATCTGTTAGGTTGAGCCATATATTAGGACTTCTCTCATATGTTTGTACTCAAGGGATCATGACACCCATCCACTTATACTGTATCTTATCATTGTTCCCAAGTAAAACAGCAGACTTTCAATAAATGTCACTTTTCCCTCGATAAATCTATACGCAACACTTAATTGGTAAGATTCCTAATTAATTTCAGTATCTGGAACTGTCCCTGTTGATTAATTATCATCTCTGTGCTCTTTAACTTATAAACAGTCACAAGTGAACCACAGGAATTAAATGGGTGCAGTAAAGAAGGCTGATTCTCTACTGAGGATCTTTCTTTGTATCCCTGTTCTTTGTTTACATGATCGTACATGATATTTGGATGTTTATTTACAGTGCAAGCCGATACAGTACGCTCAGTAATCTTCCTAGATTGGATAACTGTTAGGGTGGTGACACGGTGAAATTAGTCACCCAGCGACAAATCTCCTCTTTTTGGGATGACTAATCTCCCCAAAAAGCCTTCCCGGCGGCTAGAATGTAAATAGCCGGCAGGATGGCACTCGGAGCGATTTGTTTTCCCGAAGTCGCCCCAAGTTTCCTCATGAGGCAACTTCGGCTCCGAGTGCCATCCCGCTGGCGATTTACATTCTAGCTGTCAGCAAGGCTTTTTGGGGAGATTAGTCACCCAATGAAGAGTCGATTTGTCACTTGTCGACTAATTTCCCCTGAATCTTAGTGTGTCACCACCCTTATAAGGCGGACAAGGTTTTAGAAGGCAGGATTCTTACCTGAGTATCTCTCGTTATGTTTGCGCTGCTGAGTGTTGAGGAACTTTATGAATTATGAGGGGCAAATTTACTAAAGTGCGAAGTGACTAACATTAAAACATGAAAATTCGCCAGTGTGACGTCATTTCGGTACTTCGATGATTTACTAAGGTGTAACTTCGCTACCGAAAGAGACTAACGCTGGCGCTCATTCCCAGTCAATCGGCAGGCGAAGTTGCGCTCTGGTGAAGGGACGTAACTGCGCAAATTCACTAAGATTTGGATTTTACTGAACATTACCTCTTGGGCCAGACTTGCCTTCGCCACCTCAGACCAGAGGAAGTGCAATAGAGTAGATAAGACTTCCTAAAAATTTAGTTGAAAATTTTTCAACTAAAAACGCTGGCGTCTTTAACTATTTTCAGGGTGATATGCTGCAAAAGAGAGTAACAATTTTTTGGGGTAACCGGCTTCCCCTCTACATTTCCTAACATATGGCCCTGGACGCAACTTTGCATGTTAGCGAATTAGCGTTGTCTGAGCAAATTTACGCCTGGTGAAGTGTTGCGCTGCCTGCAAAGCCGTTGCTGACAAATTTTCGCCGCTTAGTAAATTTGCCCTATGTGCGCTAAGTTTTACTTTCTTGTAGAAAACTATTCAAAACTAGACTTGGGTATTATGGGAATCATATGACAGGGGTGATTAAAAACAAAAGCCTATATGGTCTGAATATTTTTGCAGCTGCCTAAAATAAAGGGGGTCATTGTGCCTTCTCCAAGTGCGGGAGCACTAAGAGGGGCAAAATTTGCTGTAAGACCAGGACCTGCATCCACTGGCGCTCCTGAACTTGCATGTCATGTGCAAGATATGGGTCAGACAGGGGATGCTCCCCCTTATGAATACATTGCTGTTGATCACAGGTAGTGCCTGATTCATAGGCAAGACGCAGGTCTTTTCACATTTTGGAGTGCCCTGTATGCAGTACATAACCCTTAAATCAAAAAATAAATTGCCTTTGTAGGGTGGGTTATCATTTTCATCCTAATATGTACTGATTATGGTGCTAAAAACTGTACTTACTAATGCGCAAAAAAGAAGTTTTCTCCTGAAATTATTATGGGGCCGATTCACTAAGCTCGAGTGAAAGATTCGAATGAAAAAAATTCGAATTTCGAAGTATTTTGTTGGTACTTCGACCATCGAATTGGTTAAATTCGTTTGAATACGAACGAAATCGAACGAATCGAACGAAAAATCGTTCGACTATTCGACCATTCGATAGTCGAAGTACTTTCCCTTTAAAAAAAACTTCGACCCCCTACTTCGGCAGGTAAAACCTACCGAAGTCAATGTTAGCCTATGGGGAAGGTCCCCATAGGTTTGCTAACCTTTTTTTGATCGAAGGATTTTCCTTCGATCGTTGGATTAAAATCCTTCGAATCGTTCGATTCGAAGGATTTAATCGTTCGATCGATCGAACGAACGTTTAGCGCTAAATCCTTCGACTTCGATATTCGAAGTCGAAGGATTTCAATTCGAGGCTCGAATTTCGAAGTATTTTTTACTTCGAAATTCGACCCTTAGTGAATCTGCCCCTAAGTGTTTGGTGGAAAGAAACCAATTCGGAATTTGCCACCGATTTCTGAGGACAGATTAGTAAACTCTCCCGTTAGAGCGGCAGAAGGTTGCTGCTGTCAGACTACACCGGTGTCACAAGGCATATCCATTTTATTTTTATTTTAGATATTGTGTGCTTCTGAAGTGTCTGCAACGCACTGCACAAGAAAATTAACAATAAAAATAGGATGGAAAAAACATAGAAATATCGAAAATTTCTCTCTCATATCCCTAATAATATCCAAAATGTTATTTTTTTTTTTTTGAAAGAAGTGCTTCTAACACTGAAGCATAGAAAGACTTTAGCTGTAAAGCTGGTGTTCAGAACTGTTTAAAAAATCAAATTAAAATAAGCACCTAAGGAAGTCCTGGGTATAGTTTGGGTCTGGTGTGAACTTTCACATTCCATCTTTGCTCCGACACAGAAATAAACACACGGTAGCATAGAATTTTTCCCCTTGGTGTTTGCTGCCCGGCTCAGCATGCCAAACCTATTAGCAGCCACTGGAGATCTTCTGCAGGTGGCTAAATAAGATTGAATCCTTTCAAAGAGCAGATGATTCCTCTTGAGTCACAAGAGAGGTTCTGATCATAATTACGATTCCAGCAGCGTGTGCCATCTACATACTTGCTGTCCTTTCGACTCCTTCATTTCAGTCCAATGATTAAGCTGTTCATCGCCTGAGCTATTCAGACCTAAGGATATCCAGCCTATCAATTCCTTGCGCTTCATGCTGCGTTTATTATAGACAGACAAAATGAGAGTCACTTCGGAGAGCTGAAAGAGAGCAACCTGGAATATGAAGGTCTCCTTGTACAGCGGGTTGGACTGGCCGCGTCGGATAGAGGTCTTACATTTCGACATTTCCTGCCCCATGGAATTCAGCAACGATAACTTTACATAGGTATCTAGAAAATGAAATAAGTAGTTAAGGGTGAAAGTGACAACATTCTTGCCAATGGACTTGGTGGACAAGGATATGGTGTATACCAATGTGTCACCTGAATTTAAACGAATATATTCAGGGCCATATACAATTATCTTTTCAAAATCAGCGGGAAGATTTGCAGAAGCATGATATATGAAATCTTTGCTTTGCTCGACAGGTTTAAATTTATGGAAAAGGTATACCTCATAATCCTCAGGCGAGATACATTGTTTGCACTAAGCCAAAATAAAATAGATAGCATTACTAACACTGAGCAAGCTCTGTCTAGCCACAACACTGAAAGCATACCACTGACTTTCTGGAGACTAAAAACAAGACACGGGAACAAAGAGAAGTGAGAACAATCGGATGGAGGAAAGGAACGGGGATGAAATGAAGACATCAAAACAGCTGAGGATGGAATACCAAATACCTGAACAGAAAAGCATGGCTTTGCATGGATGTTGTTAATAAAACAGGCCTTGGTTGAGACAAGGTCCTTAATTTGAGCCCCACCAGTTGTTGTGGACCCTCAGGCAGTTTCGACTTTAGCCCAATTGTGGTCCAACAGCAGCTTGAGTAAGGATAAGATTTTAAACCCCAACAAGTGGAGGGGCACAGAGTTAATATTCCTGGTAACCAACATCCATTCACAGCCATCAGTTCTGCTCATCGTCCTATTTGGTGGGCTAAATGAAAAGAGCAATCCGTATCTGAAGAAATTAAAATATGGTGGACAGCTTTACCGCTGGCAAGTTTTCTTTGGCATGAGAAAAGACAACATTCATGTTAGCCTCTACAGAACTCACCTCGAATTATATAAACCTGTCCACCTATCAAGTGTTTAAGACAACAGAACAGTCCGTCTGACAACACAGGGTGGGAAGCAGAAAAAGAAATAATGACAATAGTTGGGTGAGAGAGGGTCACAGGTTAGTGTTAAACCTCTCAGCATGGCTGGTGGCCTTTCACACAATTCAGTTTAGGCCCCAGCGCTTTCTGAAAGGATTACACGGAAACATTTTTACCGGGAACGGTTTTTTTCGTCAGAGGGTTCAAGGTAAGAGTTTTGGTAAAAAGACCACAGAAAACATATGGTACAAACAACATAAATGTATTGGCCGATGAGAGGCTTCAAATTGTTTTTTTTTTTGTGCCTTCCTCTGGATCAACTGGCAGTAAGGCAGGTTAAAATAGAGTTAAAAGGTTGAACTTGATGGACATGTGTCTTTTATCAACCTAACTTACTATGGTACTATGATGTGTGCTCATTTTTCTCAGGCCATCATGTGCAATATCTATGGACTTAGCTATCTATACTTACATCCATTAACATCATTCAGTATTTACCTGCTAACATTTACTTATTATTATAACAAGAATGCATACTCCTTGGCTGTCCTTATTTCTATGCAAGAAAAGGTTGGACTTGGGTGAGTTACTGGATGGGTGATAGTGTAGCTAAGTAAGTCCTGGCTGTAGTTCAAGGAAGGGTGTAGCACAAGGAAGAGGTGCATTGCTGATAACAAGTAGGTAGATGTAAGTCCTAATATGTTTATTATGCCCCAGAGTGTTTCTGTCCTGCACTAAAAGCAGCACCAAAAATGGGGGTCTGACAAGCAATAGGTTTCTCATAATGATTTGGCCATTGTAGACAGCCATATGGCGGAAATGATAATTACATCTTGTAGCTTAAAGACTGATACAGTGTATGATGTTCCCATTCTGTAATGTCCCTGGGGTAATCTAAGACTAGAGGAAGTAGATAATGTTTCCATTGAGATTATTTGCTTTTGTTAGTCTTACTGCTAGCAGAGGAAAGTCTTACAGCTCATTGGCATTCATGAGGTTTCTGGTCCAGAAAAAAATTGCCCACATAACTTCATTATCCCCTACATTTATTTCCAATGGGACAATGTGATTAGAATATGTGACAGCGTAGCCTGAATATATATATATAGACAAGTGTCATTTTCTTCTGTATGGCGAGGGCTGTAGGTACTTGCCCGGTAAAATTTGGATTGGGTTTCTCTTAGTCAAATAATAACACTGCAGCTGACTGCACATAAATGGGTTCTTGGCACACACCTGAGAACTCTTCTCTTGACTTCTAGGGTCAGATTTATCAACATGTGAAAACCCCTTGTGATATTTCTCAGAGTATCTTGTGCATGATGAATTTTGCGGATCATTTCTTGTGGTTTTTTTTTTCCTTGGGTATTTATCATTTGTAGCTCCAATTTTCTGGAGAGTCAAAATGCTCAAGAATATTTTTCTTGCATTATAAAATGTTGTCAAAGACTTTAATGTTAAATCAGCTTGTGAATTCTCCATGGCTGTCAAGAATTCCCAAGTCTGTGGGGTGCTAGAAAGATTTTCATTGAAAATATGCTGCCTTGGTCTGAAGGCATCTCAGTGGGGTTGAGATCCTGACTTTTTAATCACAAAGATATAGTTGAAAAGACGTGAGTTAAACTAGATTAATGCCTGAAAAATTGTGAAATGTGGAAAAAAAAAGTGTGAATTTCTTGTCTAAATCGAACTATAATTCTTCTATCTACAATATGATAAATTGGCTCCCTGGTGTTCGAGAAAGAAGGAGCTGCTGCTCACAAGCAAGCAGCATGATTGCAAAGTGGGTAGTATTGCTGCTCAAGTGATTTCTGGCTGGAAACAGTGATGGTTGCTCTGTATGAAGAATAAAATGCAGGTGCATACCTGGTGTGTCCCTATCTATGTGCAAAGTTCAAGATCACCGTAGCTATTGTCCCCAAAACATGGCAGTTAGATCCACACCACACCATAATGCATTCCCTGAGTATGGATTCCCAACAAATTAAAATGTAAAGATAGTTTCACTGGTACCATAAAAACTTCATATAGCAAAATTGCCATCCTACATCTTACAAGGCAATCAACGGCTAATCCAAGCACCGAGATGAAAACACTGCTGCAATGAAAATTCTGCTGGACTGAAGATCCGACTGCACTAAAACGAGTTATGTAACATTTCCTTTGTGCTGCAGATAAAATTGCTAATAGACACCGGGACTTGATGTCCATCCCCATGCACTGGGTACACAATTAAATGGTAAAGAGAACGGGGGAATATGGTGAGTGCAGTGACATCTAGTAAGTGCTGAATGGAAAGTGAAAGTAATTGTCTGCCCTGCCTCTATGCCTCTAAGGCATAGAGGAGGGGCAGGCAAAAATTGATTGACAGCTGAGATTTTAAAAGAGTTTACAATTGTTATGGATGCTTTAATAAAAAATAGAATTTGGATTTCATGTTTCATTTGGAAAGGACTTTTATTATACAGCTTTTAATGTCTGGGTGACAGGTCGCCTTTAATATGACACTTGTATAGGGCAACAGTAGAAAGCAGTTGGTTCTAATGGCAGGCCCGGTCACAGCTCTGAGCAATTATTCACCATCTGTAACCTAATATTTCATAGCTTAAGTGCCATAAATGCAATTCATGCCCATCTATATAAATAATTTATGAATCTATCAGAAAGATTAGCCCTAGATCTTTAATAATTCTCTTCATCATCCAGGTTTCCCAGAATTCTTAGGGAAAAGCCACGCTTTCTTTATAATTGTAACATCTGGCTGGCATGTCCCCCTGCCCATTTCCCAATGTTTATGGATGTGCCTAACTAGGACGACAAAAGCAGAAATCCTCCGAGTGCGGATTCTCATTAAGAAGAAGGAAACAGAGAGGTTTGCACTCACTGGGAGGCCTGTTGGCTGACAGGTTTTTGAAGTGACTGCCTTTTATCACTTCAGCGGAGAGTCTTCCAGTGGTGGCATTATAAAGCAGGCCGATAAGTATCTCGGGAACCAAGCCGTGGACCAGTGACTGGCAGGAGGAGGTGCTCTCTGTGCAAGACATTTCTGACATGCTCATTTGGGAATCACAGCCCTGGAAGCAAAATAAACAGAGTTTACTGTCATCTACCATTTTATAATGCATTTCTACACTGTAGCAGCTCGCTGTATGCACAAAGGTCATAGAAATATAACTTGAAAGGGGTTAAAGGGAATGGGAGGGGGAGAGTAAAAGTGAGGGGATGCATCAAACCTATAATTTGTCCAAAATCCACCACCAAAGAATTGGCAAGAAATAGATTCAAATATAGGAACATATACATAGTTCCATAGTTACATAGTTAAATGGGGTTGAAAAAAGACAAAGTCCATCAAGTTTAACCCCTCCAAATAAAACCCAGCATCCATACACACACACACCCTCCCTACTTTCACATAAATTCTATATACCCAAATCTATACTAACTATAGAGTTTAGTATTACAATAGCCTTTGATATTATGTCTGTCCAGGAAATCATCCAAGTCATTCTTATAGTCATTAACTGAATCAGCCATCACAACATCACCCGGCAGTGCATTCCACAACCTCACTGTCCTGACTGTGAAGAACCCCCTACGTTGCTTCAAATGAAAGTTCTTTTCTTCTAGTCTAAAGGGGAGGCCTCTGGTACGGTGATCCACTTTATGGGTAAAAAGGTCCCCTGCTATTTGTCTGTAATGTTCTCTAATGTACTTGTAAAGTGTAATCATGTCCCCTCATAGCGCATTTTTTCCTGAGAAAACAACCCCAACCTTGACAGTCTCCCCTCATTAAAGTCTTCCATCCCTCTAACCAGTTTAGTTGCACTTAGTCTCTCCAGCTCATTTATATCCCTCTTAAGGGCCATTCTCCAGATGAGGTCTCACCAGGGACCTATAAAGAGGCAAAATTATGTTTTCATCCCTTGAGTTAATGCCCTTTTTTATGCAAGACAGAACTTTATTTGCTTTAGTGGCCACATAATGACACTGACCAGAATTAGACAACTTGTTATCTACAAAAAACTAGATCCTTCTCAGTTAAGGAAACTCCCAACACACTGCTATTTAGTGTATAACTTGCATTTATATTATTTTGCCAAAGTGCATAACCTGCATTTATCAACATTGAACCTCATTTTCCAGTTTGCTGCCCAGTTTTCCAACTTAGTCAAATCACTGCAGCATCCCGCATGGAACCTATTGTTCTGCACCACTGAAAGTGGCCGGGGCCTGACCACAGCCATTGGTGGTGCATGTTTGGTCTGCTAGATCTGATGACCAGTTGCCCACTCTTTTCCATATAAAAATCAGCAGCCAAACTTGGATAGAGGTATAAAACAGCAGTAACAATCATTCTGTAATTATCATACAATTGTATGTTCTCCATTAAAATACAGTTTTTCAATTTAGTGAATTAATATTTTTTTTCAATGCTTCTCTTTTGGAAGCTTCTATGAGCTAGCAACCAAACAAGACAATATGTACAAACTTTGATATCCTGGATAAAACACTATTTTATTGCAGACTTCTACTTCTACAAATCTCTGAATTACAGCCAAATTTTGGAACATTAGCAATTCAGTGTCTCCGGATAACAGCTGGATTTAGAGGTTTCCCTGTTATGAGTCGCTGTAAAAGTATTGTATTATTAGATTAATAATGTGAGTGCACTGAAGTCTTCTTCCTAAGCAATATTATATTCTAGGCACAAGCTGGGACAGACAGGAACATCTCGAAGCACAGTGGGTAATTCATGTAAGTATGGTTAGAATTCTTACAGTATCAGCATCCAAACATCTATAAGCAATGAACAGAACACGATTATAGTAAGTCAGAATCATTATATTAAGCATATTCAATAAAAATAAGATAAAAATGTGGCTTTTTTTAATCAAAAAGGTGCCATAAAAATAAGATAAAAATGTGGCTTTTTTTAATCAAAAAGGTGCCATTAATAGTCTAGAGACTGATGTTAGACATTTCCCATGAACATCATTAGGCAAGCCTGTAGAGTTTCCTTTGCAACCATCAAGCTCTGGTGGGTACCTCATAGTAAACTCAAAGCTTCAGTGTGTAAAGATTAAATGACTAAACTAAGCTGAGTATAGGCATAAAATTATAGGAATTACAAAGTTCCATGTTTTAAGAGTAACGGTGCAGAAGCCCAGCGTGGATCTAAACGGACTTTCCTACCGTCTTAATCAGTGGAGTAACTACATGTCACTGGGCCCCACAGCAAATTAAATTTAGCACCCCAAAATATTGATAAGTTGACCTTTTCTACCAAAAAAAGTTAAAATTCATTATATAGGACCACACTGGCCCCCCTACACTCAGAGGGCCCCCTGCAGGGTCTGCTTCCTCTGTAGTTATACCCCTGATCTTAATGCCCTATCAGCAGTAACATATCAGACAGCCACATCCAATTGTTTTTGTAGCCATGGTGGTCCGTCTGTGTTTCAAAAGTTCTTAATGCTTTGTTAATAACTGCTCTCTTCTTTGTATGTCCTCTGCTGAGTTTGAATTTTGAATCTGGAGAAGGCACCGGAATTCTTGGGATTGAAGTCTACCTACTCAGTCTATGCCCCAGGTTCTGCCAATTGTTCTCAGACACTCTGTATAATTAAAGGTACAACTCATTACAAGAGACTTCCCAGCAAATGTTGCCTATATACTGTACCTATACCCTAATTCTACACTTGAACCATTACCTGTCTAAAGGTCAACTTTACCTTTATTGTGTTCCTGATATTCTTCTGTTCCTGTATCCTAGTTTATAGTTCTTGTTCCTGTATCCGATTCCTGAGGTTCTAGTCCTTGTTCCTGTATCCAGTTGCAAAGTTGTGATCCTTGTCCCTGATGTGTGTTTTCTCTAGTCCTGCCTTCCTTCCTAATTTGCCTTATCTTTATCATGGCTCCCTGCTCCAGGTCAGTGTCTATTTGCCTTTTTAGTAGAACATCACGTGACGTGGCACCGTGACTATGAAGATTTTCATTCATCCACGTCATGGTAACTTTCGACTTTTGATTGGGGAAGCCCGTCGGGGGCCCCCAACCCCATACACTGGCCAATAAGCTGCCGACTCGGTCTGTCGGCAGCTTTTATCGGCCCGTGTATGGCCACCTTAACACTTGGTCACAGGCTCCCTCTGCTCCTTGCAGTGACAGGCAGCACCAAAGTCCCTCTGGGAGTTCCATACATGTGCCTTCCTAACAATCTCACAAGAATTAAATACTTTTCCACAAGGCAGCCTTCCTATGGAAAGTGAGCTCCAACATGTGAGCTGGAATGGAGTATCTGACCTGCTTGTTCCTTCCAGAATACTCCAGCTTCCATGACCTGGCACCTAAACAACGAAAGCCTTCTGTGTTTATGAACATCTTTCCTGGAGCTTACATCTCCTACTGAGGAGAAATTAAAGGGAAAACAGCCCAAATTTTTGGTCACTCTACCACAAACGGCATAAATCGGCAAGAAAGCAGCATTATGTTCCGAAATGCCACTCTGCACATTATTCTTCCACTACTAATACATGCCCCACGGTGATTCAAATTAAACTCACATATCTCACAACAGGAGCTCTGTCTGCACTAAATTCAAGGCCTTTGTTGTTTCTGGAATACAGAATGGAGGCACCAGTGGTCCTGATCAGATCCGCTATAATATCAGAGCGGAGAGATTAAGCATCAGGGCACTAAAAACTGTACAAATTTATTAGAAGACTTCATAAAAAGTCAACTAATGAGACAAATCTCCCACGGGCAGGGAACAGCTGTCGCAGCATGGCCAATCAATTCCTTGCTCTCCGAGGAGAACAGAAGCGGCACATTGCACTGAGCTTTGAGACTGTGTTGGACTTTATTTGTCCATATATGGAAGAGTTTATAATTATTTTTACTGTCATTTTTTTTTCTTCGTCTTCTAAGCTCTGATAGACACCTACTGATTTCATTCTTTCATATTTCCATGGCTTTCATCAACGGATTTCATTCTTTGATATTTCTAGTCACGCAAGTCTAATTATTTCTGTATATAAACCATAGATCTCTATAGTATTGATGTCTTCTGCTTTAGCCAAACTACAGTTCCTTGCAATGGGTGTAATAGTGCTCTTGGAATTCTAGATCAGAAGCAGCTTCATACAAAGCGAGCCACCCATACTGCATAGAGATCACAGTCTGGCTAAAGGCTGTCCACAACAGGAAAGTCTACGGCAATATAGACAAGAGACCTCATCTAGTAGAGTGGGTGGCCTTTGAATAATGCAAAGGGAGAGGAATACAATCGAAAAGACGCTCATAGGAGTGAAAGTCCAATAATAGGCAGTGTAAGCCCTGTATACTATGAACTTTTTGAACATTTTTGGATTTCAGTAGAGTAGCCATCAATCATAGCAGCTGTTGCAGAATTTACTGAGCTGCAGAAAGCCATAGTGTTTTGACACATTCTACAAAGAAAGTAGGTAGATGAAATTTGCCAGCAAACAAGGTAACCTTCAACAATAACCTTCCCTAAGTAATTAGGGCCATAATTGCTTCCTTAACCTATTTTCCAGTCATTTCCTCTACCAGGAAAGCCCCCAAGACTAAGTTCTACCCTACCTAGCCACCACCCCTTGCCCTCCCCAGCTTTATAGTGGTATATTGCAGGACTGATTGAATACTCCAGTGTGTATTGTACAAATACTTTCCCAAATCTGCTGCATGGACACCTAAGAGAAATATAAGTCTTACTGTACTTGTAAGGCTGGTGGGAGTTGCTCTGCAAAGATAACATCTGTGCCAGAATTATGGAGAATAGATCTCAATGCAATGCAGAACTCAACCTAATACTATAATAATGTCATAAACTGTCAAGTTTCATCTGATTTTGGAAGCCAAGTTCCCATTCCACGCAACTTTTTTTTTTTTAAGGGATTTTGTCATGATTTTTATGGTCGTTTTTATTTGTAAATTACACTATTTACACTGCAAATAATTCACTCTACAATATAAAATTTCCTTCCTAACCCAACAAGTGTATTTTTTTAGTTGTAATATTGGTGTGTAGACGCCATCTCAGGTCATTTTGCCTGGTCATGTGCTTTCAGAAAGAGCCAGCACTTTAGGATGGAACTGGTTTCTGACAAGCTGTTGTTTCTCCTACTCAATGTAACTGAATGTGTCTCAATTGGACCTGGATTTTTACTATTGAGTGCTGTTTTTATATCTACCAGGCAGCTGTTATCTGGTTACCTTCCCATTGTTCTGTTGTTAGGCTGCTGGGGGGGGTGATATCACTCCAACTTGCAGTACAGCAGTAAAGAGTGACTGAAGTTTATCAGAGCACAAGTCACATGACTGGGAGCAGCTGGGAAACTAAAAATATGTCTAGCCTCATGTCAGATTTCAAAATTAAATATAAAAACATCCCGGATCCTGGAAGCAAAATCATAATTGTCTGTGAGGCTACAATGTTATTGCTATTGTACATTTTTATTACATATCTTCCTATTTAGACCCTTTTCTATTCAAACCACTGCCCAGTTGCTACAGAACATAAGGCCCTAGCAACCAGATAGCTGCTGAAATATCAAACTGGAGAGCTGCTAAAGAAAAACCAATAACTAAAACAAAACCCATAAAATTAAAAGCAAGATCAAATGCAAGTTGCCTCAGAATATCAAGGTCTGCATCACAGTAAAAGTTCATTTAAAAGTGATCTGCTCCTTTAATTAAAAAAAAAAACTAAGGTCTGCTGATGGCAGGGGCAGCAGAATGAGCATGTTGGAAGCAGAAATTTATTTTTTTATGGTCCGACAATGTCCTACACTACAGGGAGACCTTATTATCAATACATGGTTCTGATGAGACGTAAAGGCACACTACAAAGCTTTTTGGGGATTTTTCAGCATGTCACACCGAGTGCAGGCTTTAATTATCCTTGTACCTTCTCTGCAGAAGCTTCGGAGTGACAAAGAGACAAGGGGTTGCTCTGCACAGGATGCTCATCTGTCACTTGACATTACATACGACGGGAATAATGGAAGAGATGCCAGTCACAAGATTATTAACGGGTTTAGGAATGCATTAACCCTTTCCTTGCTGTGGATATTGTTTTTTGGGGGTTTTTTTTTTTTGCATGCACGGGAGGAACACTGTTGCCATGCCAAATCCAGCTCTTTAATTGATCACAGTGTGATGGCATTGTATATGTAAAAGAAAGACACTTTTATGATGTACTCTGAAGCCTTCAGTGATTATTTATATAATTTAAGCAGGAGCCAAGCAGTTTTTTTTTTCTCTGTAGTCTCAGTATCTTACTAATAACCAGCTAACTGGGCTGTACACTGATCTGACCAGATTTGAAGGTATTTTTACTTTTTGTTTTGCTTTAATACATCTGGATGCATTTCTTTGCCTGGAAACAAAGCAGTGTATTGTGAGCTTGGTGACATGTGGTGCTGAGAAGAAAAACCTGTCCACAGGGTGCTTGGCTAATCTTGCATCCATATTTCCCATAAATTATTCAGGCCGTGGCTTCCATTTGATGTGGGTACCACTGCTGCACAAGTGATTAGAGAGAAGCCCCACGTCACAAACCCTTTCATTGTGCTGTCAACACACACACTCGCCTTCTCCCTCTCAAGCAAAGGGGAAATTATTTACTTTGGTGACACAAATATTTTTCAGCTATCTTCTACACTGTCATACTCTAATGGGCTGTTCAGTGTTGGAATGAGCCTCCTAGGGCCCAACAAAGAACCTGACATTGAGGTCACTCTCTTACAATTAGCTGTAGACAACGTTAAATGATGTCATATAAACCCTTGAAGGAACTAAGAAAGGGGTTGATGGTGTCTTTGGCGAGGACCCAACCGGGCTTATAGTCTGGCCACCCAATAGCCTGTGCCTCCAAGAACAACACAATTAGGGTTGCCACCTGGCAGGTATTTTACCGGTAAAAATGATGCTTGATGCTAATGTTATTAATAGGAAAGAAACGGCAAGAATACAGGAAGGCCAGTATATTTTTCCAGAAAAGGTGGCAACCCTGAATAGTCTTGTGGTCTGTGTTCCAGCTTAGCATACACATGGAGCTTCATGTATCTAGATGTTTGGCTCAGACTCCATACATGAAATCTAGTAACATTAAAGTAAATGGTATCATTTTAATTTTACATATATGATATTAAAACAAAGTTTGTGCCATCTCTAGCAGGAGTTCACCAGAAACCGGTTGGTAGGTGGCTCCTTTTCCCATTCAGTATAGCCTGTGTATATTTAAAATAAGTGCCTCAACCTATTATGCAATTTGGCCTTTCACAAGAGATGACCAAATGGCATTGGTTAACTTGTTCAGGACAATTTAGCAGAAAAGACGAGGAGCTGCAGTTCCCTCGCTTCCTTATCTGCTGATGCCTCATCAAGCCCCAAAGGTCTCTTTAAACATCCCTCCCCCAAAGTTCTCTACACGCCCATGAGTAGTAAGGAATACATTTGATAAAATGCTTAGATCTAAGCATGCAAGCCCACCTAGAGTTTTAAGGTGGCCATAGACGCACATATAATATCGTACAAAACTAATTTTCTTATGATATTCGGTGTGTGTGGTGGTAAAAGAGCCAACCGTCGATCGGAATGGACGAAAAACTTTGATTGAGTACCTTTAAAGGCACCCAAACATCAGCCAATGTTAGTGCTGAATCGTCAGATACAGGTAGAATTCTATTGTTTCTATCTGTATATCGGACGATTCAGCTCTACACGTGTGTATTGAAATGAACGATCTTTCTTGAAAAGATCTTTTCCAAGAAATATCGTAATTGTTACATCTATGGCCACCTTTAGGCTGTACTATAAACTTTATTCAGCACATAGGCCATTTGAACTTGCCAAGAAAATGCTGAACACAACACAAGGCACTACTTTGGCAACATTGGCAACTTCATGGATACTTGGCACAAATGAGTGACTCTTTAATGAAGACTTCCAATCCAGCATGGTATCTGGTAATATCTGGTGTCCTCAGTGTTGGACTGGCCCCCCAGGATACCAGGAAAACTCCCGGTTGGCCCAGGTGTCAGTGGGCCCTCTTGCTTCTAACCATTTAGCCTATTTCATGATCCTTACCTATTCCTTTATGGGGGAAAATGCTTAATAATGGAAAAATATAGTAAGTAGATATAGAAGACTAGAAGAGTAAGAGGTTGAGAGAGGAGAGCAGGAATAATAGTTTGGAAAGTGGACCCACAGTCTAAGGTTTTCTGGTGGGCCCATGGTCTAAGGTTATCTGTTGTTCCTCTGGCATCCCAGTCCAACACTGGGTGTCCTGCATGGTGTCCTCTTGTTATACATGGTGTTCTCTTGTTCAGTGTCTTTTATAGAGAAGCAAATTCCAAGAAGCACATGAGGAGAGAAACCAGGATATCTTGGTGAGCTTCGGTTTCACAATGCTCCATGCCATGTGGTACTTCGAAACTGCCCAGAACTCTTTCAGGTTATAGTGTGCACCCTTATCCATAAAAGTTCCCACCACCACTAATTTCTTGTGGTTCCTTCGGGATTTTAATTGCTTGTTTCCTCTTATTTGGTCATCTTCCATTGTGTATATGTCAGTGAGCTTTAGTTTCACAATGCTCCACATGAAGCAATGCAGTACTAAGAAACTCCAGTAGGTTATATTGTGTTCCCCTATCCATAAAAATTCCACTAATTTCTTGGGGTTTCTTCAGGATTTTGCTTGTTTCTTATTCAGTCATCTTCCACCACTGTCTATTGTGTATTTCTTGGTAAGCTTTGGTTTCACAGTGCTCCACATCATCTGACATGGAACAATGCAGCACTAAGAAACTGGCCAGAACTCCAGCAGGTTATAATGTGCTCCCCTATCCATAAAAATTCCCACCACCACTAATTTCCTGAGGTTTCATCAGGATTTTAATTGCTTGTTTCTTCTTATTTGGTCATCTTCCACCACTGTCTATCTTTTGGGGTTCTTTTTTGGATTAAATGACTGTTAAGACCGTAGTCGTTTCTGTAGCAGCTGTTCCATACTAGGGGGCCTTAAAATATTTGTAGATTTAAGGGATCTAATTTTTTTAACTTGGAGAAAAAACTAATCCCATCCAGAGCACAAACATAAGTCTCAATAAGGCCACGGACAGTTTTTGTTGCGTGGGTGTGGTGAGTTCTTGGTAACTGCTAACAATGAGAGTGCACTGTCAACTGCAAGTCATTTATTGCAATCATCGGTGATTGGCATTAGTGATGGGCGAATTTGCGCCGTTTCGCTTCGCCGGAAAATTCGCGAATTTCGCGAAACGGCGAAAAATTCGCGAAACGGCGCCGGCGTCTAGTTTTTGACGCCGGCGCCCGTTTTTGACGCCGGCGCCCATTTTTCCGACGCCGGCGCCCTTGGCATCTGTATAAAGAGCCTGTCTGAACTTTGTAGCCTTCGCTGTGTATCAACCTTAATGCTATAAATCAATAATTGCAGCGGCAGAACAAGGATATTTGATGGCATCAGTATAAAAAGATGGCATTAAACAGAAATGTGAACACTCTGACTTCAAGATTGAAATACGTGTAATAAATGCTATAGTGCAGCGTTCGTAAAAAGGCTCATGAAGAGACCATAAGAGCTGTAGAAAAGTATAAGAAATAAACACTCAGAGGTTTATTGCTGAACAAAATATTTCAGGGTAAGTGAAACCTGGAACAGCGCTATGATACTGAAAAGCTTGAGGATAAAAGCCTACGTGATCTTAATAAGAACATTAGTAAGAACATTCACTACCAGTTCCAGAAGGAAAGGTTGTTGGAAGCCGGAGTGTATGGGGAATGATGTACCCCCTACTGTACAAGATAAGGATATCAGAAAGCTGAAGGTAGAGGGCCTCATGGGTCATATGGCCTTTGATATATTTGGGATGCCCTTTCCCTAGATATAACTTGTTTTTTACTGCACGTTTCAACTGATATGGTGCAGCTCCTAGTGTCAGCCAAAAATTCTTAATTTCTTGAATCCTGAGTGGTCATGACAAGTTGCTCCTACTATAGGTATTCCTATACAGCTACACTCCCAAACCCCAGGGGGCTTTCTGTAGGAATAAAGAGAGTTAGAGGAGTGGATACAGAATCAATGTTCTCTCCAGAACATTTGGGATGAAAAAGTAGCCAACTGGGGGCAAATATAAAGCCTGGCCCAACCTTGCCTCCATAATAGAAAACTTTTTAGAGCAGTTAGTAGGACTGTGTGCTTCCACAGTGAACAGAACAATGCAACTATGAGCTGTATTTGCAGAATAGAACTGTTCTTCTGCAAAAAAGGTATCTATTATGGCAGGTGATGTAGGGGCACCAGGTGACTTACACAAAAAATGGCAGATGAAGCAGAACACTATTTAAAGGAGAAGCAAAGCTACCAAAGCAGTTTATTGCCAATAGATTAACTGCAATTGTGCAAGTTATAACACTATTTATTCTGCAGAATGCTTTACCATACCTGAGTAAACAGTTCTAGAAGTTCTCTCTCTGATTGCTTAGGATAGCAGCTGCAGTATTAGCTTGGTGTGATATCACTTCCTGTCTGAGTCTCTCCCTGCTCACTCATAGCTCTGGGCTCAGATTACAGTAGGAAGGAGAGGAGGCGGGAGGGGGGGGAAAGGGAGGGGGAGTCAGAGAGAGGAGCAAACTGAGCATGCTCAAGTCCTAGCCCTGGCGGTTTAAGCTAAAAAACAGGAAGTCTTATACAGAAGCCCATGAGTACACAATAGAAGGAAAGAAATGTGGTGTTTCTTTTGACAGAGGACTCAGAGCAGCATTACTTTGAGGGTTTACTGGTGTATTTATGTAGACCTTTCTGATAAAGCTTAGTTAATTTTAGCCTTTCCTTCTCCTTTAAGGTGTGGTCAGGTAAACAACGGAGCCTTTTACAAGGCTGAAACTCCATATACTGTAGAACCAGTAATGCCATCACAGAAACCAGGAAAAGCAATTATACAGCCCCCTCTTAATTCTGCCAATTTTAGTCAAAGGCACACTGAATATCCCCATCGAGCCTGCGCCATAAGAATATGCTAATGTTGTGGTTTCAGAAGTGATGCTACAATTCACTGCACTGTTTATTGGAGCGTTCTGACGAAATAACAATGAAATACCTTTTTATTGTGTGTGTTTAAGCGACGTGCTGACGCGGAAAATATCCTTATCGTTTTTTTTTTACTGTTGCAGGTCCTGTTTTAATTGCATTTGTATTGTTCTGCAGCGGAGTGCACACAATATATGCCCGGGAAGCATCAATGCAGCAGCTTTACAG
Source organism: Xenopus laevis (assembly GCF_017654675.1). Taxonomy (NCBI): domain Eukaryota; kingdom Metazoa; phylum Chordata; class Amphibia; order Anura; family Pipidae; genus Xenopus; species Xenopus laevis. The sequence continues at coordinate 18,049,930 of NC_054380.1, read as the reverse complement.
GGGCTGAGCACTGATATTATTTGCTTTTGCCTAATCAGTCACACACCAGTTTCACTCCAGTAATAATATTGAAATGCTAATGCGCTTTCAATTATTGACAGAAGATGAGCTTTCCGACTTCGGCAGTACAGAAATTATTTACAGAAGGAATATAATAAGGTCTTTTCTATGTGGCTTTAGCTTGATCCCTTTATGGGGTCTGTTTAACAACCAAATACCTACATTATTAGCTGCTTTTAAATTTCACTGATCATAAATTTTATCCGCACCCTTATTATGGTTTAGTACTATCATATATGCACCGTGCATACTAAACTATATGTTGTATTACATTACTCTCTGGAGTCTCAATGGCAGCTGGGGAAAGTGCTTTATCTTACTGTCCCTGCTAGAACATATTTAAAAATATTTGCCTCATCGGGCAGCCCCAGTGATGTCACAGGCTGACAGAAAGTGAGCCTAAACAGTTAGGTAGATAGACTTTATAGTATTATCTGTCAAAGATCTGTCAAAGTAGGACACTGTCAAAGATCATATTTAAACATTGCTTATCATTTATAATCAGATCGCTATCCCCTAAACTGTTGGACCTTAAGATTGGGAGGAGCGAGCCCTCTGATCCCAATTTATTCTGTGACCCATGTGTTATAAGTGAAAATTTTACCTGCTGCGGGGCCCCAAACATTACACCACTATCTATAAGTTACACACTAAGCCAGTGATCCCCAACCAGTAGCTCGAGAGCAACATGTTGCTCTCCAACCCCTTGGATGTTGCTCTCAGTGGCCTCAAAGCAGGTGCTTATTTTTGAATTCCAGGCTTGGAAGCAAGTTTTAATTGCATAAAAACTAAGTATAGTGCCAAGTAGAGCCTCCTATAGGCTGCCAGTCCACATTGGGGCTACCAAACAGCCAATCACAGTCCTTATTTGGCACCCCAAGGGATTTTTTTATGCTTGTGTTGCTCCCCAACTCTTTTTACATTTGAATGTGGCTTACGGGTAAAAAAGGTTGGGGACCCCTGCACTAAGCTATCCAAGGGGTAAAGACGGAAAAGTGTCTAATTTTTATTTCTAGGCAAAAGCAGATATTTTTATATGGATAAAATAATATTAAAGGAGGGCTAAAGACTATTTTGAAGTTTGAGACTGAATAGTGTACGTGTGAGGCTCATCTCACTGGAAATAATGTGCCTGAACTGACAGCTATGAGATTTAGATCCACAATGCAGCCCCCAGCTAATCCCTATTACTGCCCCTATGGGACAATTCTAGTTCATATTCTTCACATATAAAGAGCCAGAATGTTTCACAGAGCTGTGCAAGAGGCAGCCAATGAAATACTAATTGGTAACAATACGTTTCAGAAGACTGAGCCAGAAAGGTAAGTCCCTGGGTGCTGGAGCTTGGAGACAATAAATAAAGAGGACAATTGCATAGGGCACAGGGGCATAGAATGGCAAGCCATTTATTTATTAACACAACTCATACAAAGCAGATGTGGGAGGATGACAGGGCAAAAAAGTTTTATGGGATGTTAAAACTTCTCAACTCAAAACCGATCCTGCCGTGAGACAAGGTGAGAACTTTGCCAATTACATGAGGGAGGCAAAAAAACATAACTTTGAAAGCGAATTTCCAGGTTAAAACTCATTGCACTAGTGATGCGGCCCAAAATATGTAAAATATGCTGAATTTGGGAAGAAAACCCCAAATCACAAAAAACTGAAATGACACTTCACCTCTGCAGAATTTGTGAGGGGGTGTGTTAGGGCATAGTAATGTGTACTCGAATGTCAATGGGTTGGATGAGAAAAAAGACCAAAAATCTGATTTTTTCAGTTTATAAAGTAGGTGGTTTAAAACTGTATTCCATCTTAAATTTGAGGGCGGTGTGCATCTACAAAGATTTTTATTTGATTATTAAAGATTATTTAAAATAATGGCTGGAGAGCTTTAGATTGGGCATGATGTCTGTACTAAAAACTGATAATTATTATCAGTTATTATCTTTTCTGCTGATTCACTGCACATGCTCTGTGCTGCTGTCACTTACTGAGCTTAGGGACCCACTCACAATATACAGTACACATAGAATAGAAATGTCACAATATAAGGCTGATTAGTAATTAATACACATAATTACTACATGGCAGCACAGAAACCAGTGCAATTAGCATCAGAATTTAATAATCAGCCCTGTAGCATCAGCTTATATTACAGGCCAACCTCATTTTCTGCTGGATAATTAGTGACGACCCCTAAGCTTAGCTTCTCAACAGCTGCTCAGAGCCCACTGAGCATGTGAGTGTCACAGACACTTTCCAAGATGGTGACCCCCTGTGACAAGTTTGAAGTCCTGGATCATTGCTGCTATTGACGTTTTTAGGGTTCAGTTCTCCTTTAAGCTATATCCCTGCTTTTGCACCCGTATTATAAAACACTTATGGGGTTATGCAATAAAAGGTGACGGGTCTCATTTATAAACAAAATTAGATGGTTTCATTTATAAGCACTGAGCAAATTTGCATCTGGGCAGTAACCCATGGCAACCAATCAAATGTTTGCTTTCAGTGTTCAACCTGCAGGTGGCTGGAAAAAGCTGATGGTTGCTATGGGTTAATATCCAGATGCAAATCTGCCAGGTGCTTATAAATTATTGATGCACAAATCCACTATTTTGGATTCAGCCAAACCCCCGAATTCTTCGCAAAAGATTAGGCCGAATACCGAACTGAATCTGAATCCTAATTTGCATATGCTAATTAGGGGTGGGGAGGGGAAAAATGTTTTATTACTTCTTTGTTTTTTGACAAAAAGTCACCGAATCCAAATCCTGCTGAAAAAGGCAGAATCCTGAACCGAATCCTGGATTCGGTGCATCCCTATTATAAGTGAAACCATCTAATTATGCATAGGTGCAGCAACCCATAGCAACCAACCAGCAGTTAGCATTTACTGGTCACCTGGATACTGTATCACACAGGCATATACTGTAGTTGAATTGCTCTTATTTTTGGGTACTCACTGACAGACTGTAAGCAGGATCCAGTACCACGGGCACCGACAGCTTTCCTTGCAGATTCAGTTTTGTCAGGTAAAAGACCTTCTCCCCCACCATTCGCTCCTTTTTCAGTCGCCGTACAAGGTACAGCCTAAAGCGCACTGCGTAATTCGCAATCATTTCTGACTCAATGTGATTAAATTTGAAGGATTCCGTGAAGGCCGGGCAGGGCCCCCTTTGGACGGCGGTTTTTGCCCTCTGCTTCTTGGCGGGGAGCAGCACGAGGTGGACCTGCCACGAGTTGCAATTCCCTGTCCTGTTGTGCGTGGGCAGGTCTGTGGCAGCTGTCACGGTAACTAGAAGTTTCTGTTCTGGTGAATCATAGTCAAAAGTTACATCCAAAGTGCCGTATTTAGCTACTGCCTCCGGATCAAAAGATTTAGGAAGCTGTGAAGATGATCCTCTGGCTGACATATCCTAGAAAAGAAATAAAATAAAACAAAATGTATGAATTTATGTATTCCGTTTGCTTTCAGATGCGCTAACAAATGGAATGTTATTTTGCATGAAACAGTGCCTTTTAATTATAGCTTCTGTGCCAACCTTACAATTTACTTTATGCTAGAATATCCCTTTAAAGGGTAAGTAACACCGGACAATTGAAATGATTCTTTCAGGCAGACTATTTCTATACTGAGCATCTTAAATATTTTGGTTGAAAATAAAGTCCTGGTTTTTATGATTCTCTGTACATTATCAGATCTACTGTGTTCAGCCATCTTTTATCTGTTGTCTAAACAAAGCCCCACCCATTTGTATGACCACCAAAAGCTCCAGAAAACAGAACTGCAGAATGTTTTGTAGAAAGAGAGTTGCACTCAAATCTAATAACTGAATCCCCTACAAAACATTCTATTGAGTATAGAACTTAAAACATCATTTGTATACAGCAGAACCCTGGCTTTATATTTCCTAGGAGACAGCATCAAAAATTTTGAAAAATTTAAAATCAGTGGGGAAAAAAGATGATTGCTTGCCTTTATGGTACCACCATAAGAAGGGTTTCAATTCTGGGAAACTGTAAAATCCGAGTTCTACTGTATTCAAATTTGTGAAAATGTTTAAAAAAATCACACTGATGGGGGTCATATGACTTTAAGGGCTCAGAATTTGTTTGGCTTTACTAAATGTACACACACCAAATTAGAATACTGCAAAAAATGCTAGGATTCGGCCAAATCCTGGATTTGGTATATCCCTAAAGGGCTGCCATCAAGGGGGTACAGGGATTACCCCAGTCATAGACGCTGTGGCAGAGGGAAGTCCATAGACTTGAAGAGATGGATTTGCAGGTTGTGGAGTAGGTGGAGGCTGTAGGAAGTGGGAGAATCAAGGGCTGGGTTATGATGTAATGAGGCATGGCTGGGGTGGATCAGTGGCATGTTCAAGCATGGGACATTTTTTCCATTGGGACAGTACTTGTTGGGGGGCCAATGAGACCTGATGAAATAATAACTGGGGCCATGCTAACTATGCTAATATGGAGCTCCATGATTACTGATGGCACCCCCGGAATCCTTATTTAGCACAGAATTAGCAATTACTATTATCAATTAGTAAATGCTCTTAGTAGTCCTTCAAAAGAACGGTAACAACAAAAAAGAAGGCATGTTAAACTAACGAAAATGTTATGTTCTGTTGCCCTGCACTGGTAAAACTGGTGTGTTTGCTTCATCAACACTATTATAGCTTATATAAACAAGTTGCTGTGTAGCCATGGGGGCAGCCATTCAAGCACAGGATACACAGTAGATAACAGATAAGTACTACTATAATTTATATAAACAAGCTGCTGTGTAGCCATGGGGGCAGCCATTCAAGCACAGGATACACAGTAGATAACAGATAAGTACTACTATAGTTTATATAAACAAGCTGCTGTCTAGCTATTGGGGCAGCCATTCAAGCACAGGATACACAACAGACAACAGATAAGTACTACTATAGTTTATATAAACAAGCTGCTGTGTAGCCATGGTAGCAGCCATTCACAGCTGAAAAAGGAGAAAAGGCAAATGATACACAGCAGATAACAATAAGTTCTGTATTATACAATGGGATTCTTTAGAACTTATTTATCTACTGTATATCCTGTGCTTGATTGGCTGTCCCCATGACTACACAATAGCAGTATTTCTGAAGCAAACTCACCATTTTTACCAGTGCAGGGCAACAGGACAATATATTGTCATTCCTTTGAAGCACTTTCATTTGTTGGTGCTACTGTTCCTTTAAACCCACTCTGATCAGCATAATGGTGTAAGAAATTGTCATCTTGGTTTTGATATAAGACCAAATCTGGCCCAGTATTAACAGGGCCAAACGAAATTAGAGGTAACCGCACACCTTATCTTATCCTCTTCTTCTCTTCTTATCCAGTATTAACAAGAACCAGTATCCTGGACTGTATCCTGGACTGTAAGTTGGACGCCCCTTGTCTGTTACAGAATATACTATATCCGCAATTTATTTAGTTTCCCTTCCCCCAACTGGCCTTCCCAATGATGAGTGCTCAGTTTAAATGCCCTATCTAACCTACCTGATAACTTTCTCTGGGACTAGACTTCAAGATCTGGAAATAGCCCTGCAAGTTATTCATAGAATATATTACAGTGGTTTTCCCCTCAGCTAAGAACTTGTCAAAACTGACTATTAAGCAGGAACTGAATTAGTGTTTGAGCCCCGGGTCATTTCACGTCACTTAGGATTGTGCAGTACAGAAAGGAACCGGCAATGCAAGGTAACACTGTGAGCTTAAATCAATTAAAAATGATTGACTAAACGTACAAATGCAAAAGTCTAAATTTAGGGTATTCTAAAGTTTGTAAATTTGGATGGCAGAGTTTGTGCCTCCGATTGGCTGGTTTGCTCCTTGTTAAAATATAAAGGCAATGATGGGGAATAAGAGAAATGCTGCTATCGTTACAGGTTTGTTATGAAGTGGACTGCAAGTCTGTCCATGGTAGAGTCCTGAGCAGGTCCATTTTTTTAAACCCGTACCCGACCCAAAACCGCAATTTGACCCACTTGTTCCCACTACCCGACCCGCAAAAGGCCAACTAACCTTCTGACCCGGGGGACACACAAAACTGGAAGTCACTACGAATCTTTGCAAAAACAAATAAAAAACTGGAAGAAACACAAGCGAGGGTGGGAGGGATCAAGCCCGCACCTTTGTTGGGTACCCAGCCAAGTTACCCTCGGACTGCCCACACGGCCAAGGAATCGGGGACTTTTTGTCCGAAACCGGACCACTTCGTGGGTATTCTGCAGGTAACGACCCGATTGTAGGATGCTAGTCCATGGCTGGATAAAATGGATAAAAGGGGTGTCTATTCAATTGCTGGCTTCTGATACATTGTTTTAAAAGTCAGAAGCACCAGGGCAGAGAATAGAAAGAGAAGCAAGTAAATTCACATACACAACTTTGAAATCAGTGGCATTATTATAGAGGAAGCAGACCTCACAGTTGCAGGGGGCACGGGGTAAAGGAGGCCCCGAACTATGGGGTCTGCTTCCTCTACAGCCAACAAGAAGCACCCCTTCCTCAGCCGCTCTTTTACCTGCAGGGAAACAGAGCGTGTCGACACAAGGCAGATAGTGGGAGGAGTCTGTGTGTGCGGAAGTGGGCAGGGTCCAGGTGGGAAGTGGGCGGAGGCAGGAAGTGGACGGGAGGATGGGGATCAGAGTGCGCAGGGTCCCTCTGAAGTCGCAGGGTCTTCTGTAGAGGTTCCAATATTTGGTGGAGGATTCTGACTACAGCCCATCTTGTAAATTATGAATTTGGTTGATCCCAAATGTTTGGAGATGTCCCTCCAAGAACAAAGCACTTTATAGATGTGCAGCCTCCAATCAAAGATATCTGCAGTGTTTCCAATTCTGCCTCTAGCATGAAGGGCAGCTTAAGCCGTTACATCATTAATATTCCTGCCAAAACCACAAACACAATTACTTGGAATGCTAAGCCTTCCCCCAGATCTGAGTGTTAGAGCTGCTAAGGATCAATCAAATAATGCTCTAGTACCTGCCTTTAGGGAGAGCTGTTCCGCTGTTTCAGCTGGAAGGGGCATCTCCTTTTTTTTCCCAACACGATTGACAAATTATGTTGATTATACAACCTGCCTATTCTTTTAATTTAAAATAAAAGCCATATTTGCTCTTTTTTTTTGATTATAAAGTAGTGAGTGGGAACAGTTTTGCTTTTACATTAAGACTTCTCCTGCAATTAGAGGAGTTAGATTAAATTAGAGTTCTATAATAAACAACCCCCTCCACTTCATTGCTGCGTTTTGGTTTACAGATAAACATATACATTATACAGGGGGGTTATCTGTGCACAGGCACATCACATCTGGTAACAAGTTGGTAAAATGAAGAGGCATATGGGGCCCGTTGATCTGCAGCACAGAGGAGCTAATTTTGTACTTACTTCTGGACTTAGAACAGCAGTGCTATCACTCGGAACATCTTCTTCGTAGCCCTTGTTCTGGAAGCTTTCCACTTCATGGCCGGTGCTTCCTTCACTGGGGCATTTGGTATAAGAGTACCTGGGGCTGTTGCTACAGCGAGACAGTTCACATTTGCTGTCTCCAATTTCAGAAGGGGTGCATGAAAGGCGAGGAGAGCCGCTGTCATCTTGGTATGGAGGTGGCTGCAGTTCATCCAGGGGTGGTGTCCTCCTCATTCTCTGGATACAGTTTGCTGGAAAGGCATAGAAGGTAACTACAACACTTATGATACGGGCTTTACTTGCAGAACTTGAAAAATAGTGTAACAAAATACAACCAAAAATTAAATTATGTACCTCAAGTATCACTTCCTAATTTATATAAAGTATTGGATGTTTTTAGTAGATTGTCGGGATATAAGATCAACTATTCAAAATGTGAAGCGTTAAATTTGAATATACCGCATGTAACAGCAGATCTTTTATCACAAAATTTTCATTTTAAATGGCAAGAGGAATCGGTTTAATACCTAGGAATATTGCTACCTAAGACATACCAAGAAATTAGTAAATTAAATTATTCACCTCTGATAAACAAGTTAAAAAAAGATCTGATATTATGGCAGGGATACAGTATTTCCTGGTTAGGTCGTATATATAGTGTAAAAATGAATATATTATCTAAGATTTTATATCTGTTTAGAACTCTACCCGTCAAATATCCTAAGACAGACGGGAACATTTTACAGAGAGCTATAGAGAATTTTATATGGGAAGGTAAAAAAGCCAGACTAAGTAAAAAAAACGCTGCAGAGAAGTAAATATAAGGGTGGATTAGGAACCCCAGACCTGTTTTTGTATTACAAAGCAGCTCAATTTACACAGATCCAAGCTTGGCATAGGAAGTTAGAGAAGCCTAGGTGGGCCTTATTAGAACAGGAGCTACATCCTAACTTTAATCTGGCTGATTCTATGTGGAATGTGTCCCTATTGCAGGAAAAGAAACAAGCTACATCCTGTGTGGGACATTCATTAGGAATTTGGTTAACTCATAGAATCAGAGATAGATTATCTGGGCAAAGGTCCCTGTTGACACCCCTATTTCAAAATGCCACATTTAAGCCTGGTATGATAAGAAAGGATTTTCAATGGTGGATACAAAAGGGGATCACAAGAGTAGGAGACCTTCTAGTTGGAAAAAGGATCATATCATTTGTTAGTTTAATAGAAAGCCATAACATACCCATAGGTGAACGTTTTAGATATCTGCAGCTATCACACTGGATAAAGGCTTTAATAAAAGAGGGATGTGATGGAAATTATACCAGGTATGAACTGGAGTGTAAACAGGGTCTAAAGATCAAGGGATCTATCTCTAGATTATATGATCACTTTATCCATACAGGAGTTAATAGGCTTCCGGGATTTCAAACTAAATGGGAAGAAGATTTAGGTATTTTAATAGAGGAGAAATCATGGAGTCAGATATACCAAAATATCTTTAAAATCTCAACAAATACTCTATTAAAAGAGAACGGATATAAAACAGTTGCAAGATGGTATATGACACCGCAAAAACTCCATAAAATGCAAAATACGATCTCTCCCCAAGGCTTTAGGGGATGTGGGGAGGTAGGGACATATATGCATATGTGGTGGGATTGTCCTCAAGTAAAAAAGGTATGGAAATGGGTATTTCAGGAAATATGCAGGATATGCAGGTTAAATATTTTACCTTGCCCAAAAATTGCCTTATTAAATCTAATACCAAAAAATAAAACATATAACAAGCCTACTGCATTACTGATACTTAAAATATGCCTGGCTACTAGAATGTGCATAGCTAAACATTGGAAAGGCTCTATTCCTCATATGTGGGATTTTATTCAGGCTAAAATTAGGGAGGTATTGGTAATGGAGAAAATAACGGCACTGGTAAATAATGAGGTTAATAAGTTCCGTCAAATTTGGGAGCCTTATATCTCCAAATATCCAATCTACACGGGAATAGACCGACGTTGATTATAAGCTATGGTACATATTTTATATGGTCTGTCATATTTAATATTGTTAGTCCTTAATAACTCCATAGTATAACAACCTTATGTGTACTTATGTTTATTTGGGGGGTTTTTTTTTCTTTTTTTTTTGGGTTATAAATTTAATTGTATGCATAAGAAGGTATATGGTAAGCGGTGTAAATATTGCTGTATAATGAAGATAAATGTTAGCAGTATATTGTTATATTAAAAAATAAATAAAACATTTTCAAATGGAAAAAAAATTTAATTATGTAAATACTAGGGATGCACCAAATCCAGGATTTGGTTCCAGATTCGACCAGGATTCTGTCTTTTTCAGCAGGATTCGGATTCGGCCGAGTCCTTCTGCCTGGCCGAACCAAAGCATATGCAAATTAGGGATGGGGAGGGATATTGCGTTACTTTTTGTCACAAAACAAGGACATTTAAAATGTTTCCCCTTCCCACACTTAATATACATATATGCATATTAGGATTCACATTCGGTTCGGTATTCAGCTGAATCTTTTGCTAAGGATTCGGGGGTTCGGCAGAATCCAAAATAGTGGATTCGGTGCATCCCTAGTAAATACATTTCCTAGATATCAATCAAATCCCAGTTCTATACAAATCTCAGCCTCTCTACTCTCCTCTCCTTCCCTCTCCACACATGAAGTTTATAAAGTACTCTGTTTAGCTATTCCACAAAACTCCTCCTTTTCATACAAACCAAGGACTTATAAATCCCACTCTCACTTAGTCTATCTTTCCTTTCTATTGCTGGCAGCTGGGGACATTTCCCCAAACCCTGGCCCTTACCCCATCCCAGTTATATCACGACCACGAGCTCCTTCTCTCCGGAGCAAATTCAATCAGTACAGAACACTTACTCCTATACCCAAAAACCCAGTTAATCTTTCATGTGCTCTCTGGAATGCCAGATCTGTTTGCAACAAACTCACCGCTATACACGATCATTTCATTGCAAATTCCTTTAACCTACTTGCGCTTACTGAAACCTGGCTCTCTCCTACTGACACTGCCTCACCTGCTGCCCTGTCCTATGGGGGCCTACACCTTACTCATACTCCCAGACCTGGTAACAGACCTGGAGGTGGGGTAGGTTTGCTTCTCTCTCCCCGCTGTACTTTTAAAGTTCTTCCACCTGTTCCCTCTTTATCATTCTCCTCATTTGAGGCTCACTGTATTAGGCTCTTTTCTCCTGTTTCACTCTGCATTGCTGTTATATATCCACCACCAGGACCAACTGCACAATTTCTGGACAACTTTGCAGCCTGGCTTCCTTACTTTCTTTCATCTAACATCCCATCCATCATATTAGGTGACTTTAATATACCCGTTAACAACATTAACAACTCTTCTGTCTCTAAACTTCTTTCACTAACCTCCTCCCTAGGCTTATCTTTGTGCTCAGACTCCCCCTCTCACTCCAATGGTAATGCTCTGGATCTCATATTTACCAGACTCTGTTCAACCTCCAATTTTACTAACTCCCCATTTCCCCTCTCTGATCACAATATGCTCACATTTCAACTCTCACTAACTCCCTCCTCACCCCCTGCTATTCCCCAAACACGTACTTACCGTGACTTGCAAGCTGTAGACGTGTCGCATCTCTCTTCTTCCTTTGACTCTCTTCACTCTAATATCTCAGCCATCTCATGTCCTAATGAGGCTACCTCTGTCTACTATAGTACTCTCACCACTGCCCTAAATGAGCTTGCTCCTATAAAAACTAAACGTTCTCGACCCAAACCACTTCAACCTTGGCACACTGCTCATACAAAAGCGCTCCAAAGACACTCACGTGCACTTGAGCGTCGCTGGCGCAAATCCCGTTCAGAATCAGACTTTTGGAGCTACAAATCCGCCCTGCGCTCCTTTAACACCAGCCTCTTCCAAGCCAAACAAACATACTTTACTTCACTCATTAACTCCCTTTCTAAAAAACCAGCACAACTTTTCTCCACCTTTAACACTCTCCTTTCCCCTTCTCCACCCCCTCCATGCACATCTGTCTCTGCTCAAGATATTGCTGAGCACTTCAAAAACAAAATTGACACTATCAGAAGGGACATTACACTACTCAACCCCCCTAGACTTCCACCACCCTCCCTGCACACTGCCCAGTCTCTCCTGTGCTCCTTCACCCCTGTCACTGATGAGGAAGTCTCAAAGCTTCTGGCCTCTTCTCACCTTACCACCTGCCCGCTTGATCCAATTCCCTCGAAACTTCTCCGCAATACCAATCCTTGTCTAATCAAAGCCTTAACTCACCTATTTAATCTTTCGCTCTCAACTGGACTGTTTCCTTCTCAACTAAAACATGCTCTTGTCACCCCCATTCTGAAAAAACCCTCTCTTGATTCCTCCAATCTTGACAACCTCCGACCTATCTCTCTGCTACCTTTCATCTCTAAACTACTTGAGCGCCTAGTCTACAACCGACTTACCTCATTCCTCTCTGACAATAACCTGCTGGACCCCCTACAATCTGGTTTTAAGCCACAACACTCCACGGAAACTGCCCTGACTCGACTAACTAATGACCTTTTAACCGCTAAAGCCAACAATCATTTCTCACTACTAATACTGCTTGACCTCTCAGCCGCATTTGACACTGTAGATCACCCTCTCCTCCTCCAGTCCCTCCAGTCGCTTGGCCTTCGTGACACAGCCCTGTCCTGGTTCTCTTCTTACATCACCAATCGTTCCTTCAGTGTCTCCTACAATGGAGTATCATCTTCTCCCCTACCTCTTTCTGTTGGAGTTCCTCAAGGCTCTGTCCTGGGACCATTACTATTCTCCCTCTATACTTCCTCCCTTGGCAAATTAATAAATTCGTATGGTTTCCACTACCACCTCTATGCTGATGATACTCAAATCTATCTCTCATCTCCTGATCTCAACCCAGAACTCCTAACTCGCGTCTCCTCCTGCCTGTCCGCTATCTCTACCTGGATGTCGCAACGCTACCTTAAATTAAACCTCTCTAAAACTGAAATGGTTCTCTTTCCTCCAAGAAACAACAGTAGCATCCCCGAAGTATCCATCATAGTTAACAATTCCACTATCACCCCCTCTCCCCAGGCCCGGTGCCTTGGGGTTATCCTAGATTCTGCCCTGTCATTCACTCCTCATATCCAGTCACTTATTAAATCATGTCACTTCCACCTAAGGAACATATCCAAAATACGATCATTTATCACCCAAGACGCTGCCAAAATTCTTATTCACTCTCTCATCATATCGCGTCTAGACTACTGTAACTCTCTTTTAATTGGCCTCCCCCTCCAGAGACTGTCACCTCTCCAGTCCATAATGAACACTGCTGCGATGCTCATACACCTCAGCAACCGCTCATCCTCTGCCTCGCCATTCTGTCAATCCCTGCACTGGCTTCCGTTACCTTTCAGAATCAAATTCAAATTAATGACACTGACTTTCAAAGCACTTCACAACTCTGCTCCACCCTACATCTCTGAACTCATCTCTATATACTCACCCACTCGCTTACTTCGCTCCTCTACTGACCTGCTACTCAACTCTTCTCTCATTACCTCCTCACATGCTCGCATTCAAGACATTGGAAGGGCTGCACCCCTCCTCTGGAACGCTCTCCCACGATCTGTCCGACTTTCTCCCAACCTTTCTGCTTTCAAAAAATCTCTGAAAACGCACTTCTTTCGAGAAGCCTACCCTCACTCTGCTTAACTACCAAACGCAACACCACATACAACACCACATTTCTCACCCACTTACTTCGATCTTGCCCACTCCCACACCTTGTGTATTACTCCCTTCCCTTTAGACTGTATGCCTATGCATAGGGCCTTCCTCACCTCTTTGTACCTGTATTGATTGTGATGTTTGTTACTCCATATATTCTATGTATGTAATTCATGTGATGTAGTTGTATAATCACAGTTACTTTACAGTGCTACGCAATATGTTGGCGCTATATAAATACATGTTAATAATAATAATAGATATAATTTAGATATCAGAAATAATTCTGGTAATAGATAAACATCTTCTTTCTTATTCTATTTAAACTCTATAAAAAATTAGCTAGAAAAGCAACCCAAGCCTGGTGATCTATGGAGTATACAGTACATCCAATCGGACTGTGGGCCTAAGAGATGGGTTCCATACAAGGGAATCTTTTAGGGATACACTCCCTAAAAGCCATTATTTTTGTTTTTGGCCAAATTCTAAATTCTCCATTTAGGTTTTAACCCTAATTCCCTTTTAAAATAAAATAAAGGCACCAGACTAAACCATAACGGCCTGATGCGTTTCGGGTAGGATACACATACCAAAAATAGTTTTCATTGGTACATGCATGGCCTCCTTAAAGGAGAAGGAAAGCTACCAAGGCAATTTATTGCCAATAGATTAGCCACAACAGTGCAAGCTAAAAAGACATTTTTATTCCTTCAAATGCTTTTCCATTCCTGAATAAACAGCCTTAGACACTGTCTCTGTTTGTTTAGGATAGCAGCTGCCATATTAGCTTGCTGTGACATTATTTCCTGCCTGAGTCTCTTCCTGCTCACTCATAGCTCTGAGCTCAGATTACAACAAGGAGGGGAGGAGAGAGGGGGAGAGGAGCAAACTGAGCATGCTCAAGCCCAAGCCCTGGAGGTTAAAGATGAAAGAATGAACTCTGATACAGAAGCCCATGTGTACACATTAAAAGGAAAGAAATGTGGTGTTTCTTTTGACAGATGACTCAGCATTCCTTTGAGGGATTACTATTGTATTCCCTCAGCATTCCTTTGAGGGATTACTATTGTATTCATATAGACCTTTCTGATAAAGCTTACTTAGCTTTAACCTTTCCTTCTCCTTTAAGGAACTTCCTAGTGAACTGAATTTGCAGCTGATCTCAACATGTAATATTTAAGCATTTTAGAGACCTCTGCAATTTCAGAGACCTAATAATCTGGCCTCAGATGTAGTAATGGCACATGAAGAACTCAGGTGGGGTCCTGGTAAATCAGGTGCATAAATAGGGGTCAATAATAAAGGCTGTATATGAGTATTCTGTGCACTATGATAGAATGTAAAGAATATGGAAACATTCTCATTGCTTCCTCTACTTACTAATGGCATGCTTTTATACATCATATAAAACGTTTGCCTCTTTTTGTTCCTTTAAATCTTTTATCTTTTCCCCTGTCCAATATATTACATTAAAGTAATATTAGAGTGGAATAATAACACTGGGGACAGCAGCGATGTCTGCATAACCATAGAAACCGATGAGTCTGAAGCAGGCCTCCCCGAGTATAGGAAAATTTGTAAGAACCTCAATAGACAAGATGACAGAGATAGCAATTAAGGTGAACACGGTCCTTATTGGATTCTTCAATCAGCCAGACGTGGACTGACATGTCTCTGGGGCTGCTATAGCTGGAAGCAATGAATTCTTTCATAAGAAGTGACAGCACCCACAGCAATAAGCATTACTATCCTCACACTGCTAATATTATAACATGGTGCTTGCACCCATACATACACTTTACACAACAATACAATGCATAGGGACACCCCTCTCTGATGAACTGCATCAGGGGCGTAAACAAGCCAACCTTCAAACATTTTGGGGGCCTGAAAAATAATTTGCTGAGGGCCCAGTAATATCTAGTTACGCCACTGAACTGCATGCAGGGTCCCCAGGCACAATTGGAAGTGTTGTTTTCAACATCCCCCTATTGCCCAGTATTTTACAACGCAGAATTATCTAATCTCCACACTATACACAAGATAGAATTCAACAGTGCCCTGGCTGGAATCAAACCTGGGACACCAGCACTGCAACACCACTAGGGTTGCCACCTGTCCGGTTTTGACCCCGTCAGCCCGGTATTTTGAAGTTTCCAAATAAGGAAGATTGACACAGCGATTGGCCGATAGCCGCATCATAGCCCCACCCCCAATGGTGGTCCGCCCATCTATATCATGGCCCCGTCCCCTCATATCACGGCCCCGCCCCCTGCCCGGTCTCCACCGGTTGGAAAGGTGGCAACCCTAAACACCACTGGTGCGCTTTCTTCATCAGTAAAATGTCAATAGAGGAAGTAAATAAAAATTTAGAATATTTTTTCAAACTCTTCATTCCGCACTGAGAGTGGGAAGCTATGGGTTTTATTTATTAAGGTTCGAATGCTAAAAATTCGAATTTCTGTGGTCTGCGATGGAATTAGCCCTGAAAAATGTGACTATTTCAGTTTTTTTAGGCAAAAATCGGAAACATTTGGGCTTTTCAGGAAAAAAAAAAAAATAGTGTGATTCGGGCAAAAAAACCCGAAAAAATGGTATGACTCAAGTTTTTACGCAATTTTATCGAGTTTTTCCCCAATCTGATTAAATAGAGCCTTTTTAATAATCGATAAGGTCAAATTGTGGATTTTAGTTTGGTCAGTCTTTTTTAAATTATATAATCAGAAAATTTTGGAACATTAACCCCCTTAATATTCTGTATATAATATTGTTCCACACCTCGTCTTTTAAGGTACAACCTCATGGCTCGCATCCACCAGGATAATATGTAAATCCCTTCATGTGAGTGTGCAATTTGCATAAAGCACAGATCTGCACAGTGGGGAACAAATCCCAATTTAAAAAGCAGTTATCTATCTGGTTTGTCCTTGCCAAAAAATATAAGGTTTGGTTTGCTGTGCATGGAGAGGTGGGTTTCAGCTAATTTGCACTGTTTATTGAACAGGAAGAGGAAACTGCTCTTCCAACATCTGAACTGATCAGATTAATTCATGCTTCGTTAACACAATTTAAATATAAAATTGTATTTTTAGAGCTGCGCCCCTTGAATTAAATCCTGAAATACAACAGTGACGTTCTCTTCCCAAAAGCTGAAAGATTGGGCTGTTATTTGAAAAATGGGAACCATATCTTTTTAACATCAATACTCAGATCAGGGTGCGGGTTCAATTAGATTTGGGAAAGAACTTGGATAGTACATCTGACTTTTCTCACAAAAAAACTCTACTCCCCAACATGTAGATAACAGTTATGAATTGTATGACCTTCTCCAGGAGGCACCCAGTAACGCTGCTGTAATGATAAGGGCAATATTTTCAGGTCTAAACGGTTATGTCAATTGTGGCAAAAAATGCCAGCTACACTATGTGCTCCTGTATCCTATGCTCCCTGCCATCCTATACACTGCCAGCCAAGCTATCCCCTTTCTAAACTATCCCTGCCATCATACATATTGCCAGAAGAACTACAGCCTCTATCAGTTATCCTTGCCATCCTACACTCCCCTTCCCAATTATCCCTGTCATATTACTAAATGCCAGCAGAGCTGTCTTCCTTCTCAACTATTTCTGCCAGCAGAACTGCTTCCATCTACCAACCATGCCATCCAACACATTGCCAGCAGACCTGTTCTCTTCACAACTATCTCTCCCACCCCACATTCTGCCAGCAGACCTGTGCTCTTCCCAACTATCTCTCCCACCCCACATTCTGCCAGCAGACCTGTCCTCTTCCGAACTATTCCTCCCACCCTACATTCTGTCATCAACAGACATGTCCTTTTCCCAAGCATCCCTCCCACCCTACATTCTGCCAGCAGACCTGTTCTCTTGCCAACTATCCTTCCCACCCTACATTCTGCCAGCAGACTTGTCCTCTTCCCAACTATCCTTTCCACCCTACATTCTGTCAGCAGACCTGCCCTCTTCCCTACTATTCCTCCCACCCTACATTCTGTCATCAGCAGACCTGTCCTCTTCCCAAGTATCCCTGCCACCTTACATTCTGGCAGCAAACCTGTCTTCTTCCAAATATCCCTGCAGCCCTACATGTACAATTGGATAAAGTCTGGCACCAACTTGAACTTTTTTACATGGGATGTATACATATGCAATTAGACTTTAGTGAAATAAGTTCCACATATTATCTTGCCTGCTGGCTATATTTCCAATATCTCATCCATTATAAATAAGTGGATCAAGTGGGTATTGGATCAAGACTGACATGTGCTGGAACTCAGAGCAACATGTTCCAGTGGGGGTTTTGCTGTGGCTTTCTCCCTTTAAAATGAAATTCTAGGGCTGATGCAATTTGCAAGGGAAAGGCAATGTTCACATTTCTGATGCAGTTTGCTATTGACACAATGGTGCCCTCTGGGCAAAATTACAGATGAAACATTAGATGGGACTCGGCATTTGAAAATGCCTACAAACCATGTCTTTGCCTTAAAACAATGCAACACAAATCGCAGTTTTGTACAGAGAGAATAAACGGTGCTGCGTATATCAGCGCATGGCACGGGCTGGGGTTTATGAAGAATTAAAATGATTTACGTTAAAACTAACTTTTCTTATGTAGACAATGGTTTTCTAAAAAAAATGGCCAATTTGTGTTGATTTTTAATTTTCTGTGGATTTTGGATTATTTCAATATTAATTCTGCAGGTTCTACATTTTAATAGCTAGGTGTTTGCAAAGGTTCTATACCTGACCTTAACAACACTGTCAGATCTATGCCATGGCAAACATTCAAAGTTCTTTTTTTCAAAAAAATTTGTGTTTTTTCTATATTTCTTTAGAATTCTAAAAATTGGAGATTTATAAATTGTAATAACCACAAAAAACTCGAATACAAAAATTTACCAAGCAAAAGTTGTCATAGTCCTATAGAAGTCAATGGGCTTTTTTCAAACTTGAATTTTTAGGTTTTAGAGGTATTCAGGGGTTTTTTGGATTGTTCAGTGCATTTTTTCATTTGTGCTTTTTATATTCGGATCTTTTAATAAATTCCATGGCATTGATGGTTTTAGAGAAAGTGAGTTTATTCGTGGTTCCAAAAACCTCTAAAATGAGACCTATAGGCCTCCGGAGGGGAGGGTGGCAGGAGGGAGGGGAGAGCAATGGAGGGGAGGGTGACAGGAGGAAGGAGAGAACGACGGGGGGTGGGTGACAGTGGGAAGGAATGGGAGTAAAACTAAGGGGTGCAACATGGACTAGGGGTAGGCAGAAGACAATTTTAGAGGTAGCTGCCCAGTGCCCCCCTATCATTGCGCCCTAGTCAGCTGCCTCTTCTGCCTACCCCTAGTTCTGGCCCTAGTGAATGCGAGGTGAACCTGCATTTCATATACATTAGGGATGCCCGAATCCAGGATTCAGTTTGGGAAGTGGCCAACTTTTAGCCTTTTTCAGTAGGATTTGGCCGAATCCAAGTGCCTGGCTGAACCGAATCCAAATCCAAAAAATCATGTGAATTTTCATTACACAAACATTTTTTAACCGTGCATATGCAAATTCTAACCGTGCATATGCAAATTAGGGTTTGAATTTGGGCAAATCTTTCACAAAGGATTCAGGGAATCTTTCACAAAGAATATGGGCTCTTTAAGCTGCTTCCACAGCCAGAACTAGGGGTAGGTAGAAGAGAGCAACGCTGGGGGGGGGGAGGACTCTGGTAGCATACCTCTTGCCTGCATTACTCTAGTCCTGGCTCTCAAGTCCCCCAGTCCTACCCACTCTTCTCCACTCCCCAATCTCTCTGCCCTCCACCACTGTTGTCACAACATGCTTGCATTGGGGTGGATCAAGGTTGCCAGCTATGTTTCCTAGGGCACTCAGCTAGCCTGGCCTGGCCCTGGCTGTCCCTTCAGTGGGAGAAATTATTATGTTATAGGTGTTCTTTCAATATCTACTTCTATGATCTGGGAGATATGATCTGGTGATAAAATGTTTTTTTCACTCGCACTGAATATTGTGCCACAAATAAACAAGCCCTATTAAATTTGTTAAAGCGCATAATTTCCCTTTAAAGCAACGAGAAGACAGGTGGAATTTGTTATTTGGAAGCCGTAAAATTCTATGATTTGTAATGTGTGTCCTCTAAACCTTACCTATTAGAAGATCCCCCCGCCCGCAGACAATTACACATGACAGAAGGCTCAGTGTGGGTCTGCATATGGTATTTTTAGAATTAGCGTTGAACAGACATTAAGTAAGAGAAAGTATCACAAGAACAAGCGCATAAGCCACAATCTGCAAGAGAGGTGGGGGGGGGACATTTACATAACTACATTATAAAGACGAGATTAACACTCTTTATACATTAATAAACTTCAATATGTAACATATCTCCCGAACCATTTAGCACCAGGAAAAAAAAACCACACAGAAACTCTCCTTTCTGTACCTGGCACTTCTATAGAATACTTAACATTCAGAGCATGTTTACCTTACTATCTCGCAGGCTAATGGAACTGTGCACCAGACACTCATGCATAATTCAAATTACTATCCTCGGGCTTCCAAAGCTGAGTTAAATCTGCCTTCAAATTAGCTGAGGTGTGACTTCTTGTTGAATAATCTGTAGCAGTCACAAGTGTACACTATTTGTATGAAAAAAAGTATTTTAGAATACGAGTCGATATATTTAACCATTGTTACCGTCTTAAACGCTGGTAAGGGGGGGTGTAGGAATCCACATGACGCATGGTTATGGAATGCACAGGGAACATGTCATATGCGGGGTAATTAATTAATGATCATCTATTTGCATGTACCGTAACGGAACATTTGGCATTAAAGTTACCAACGGCTCCTTGAAAGCTGCAGGACTAGATAATTGTCCCACGGAGACATGGCATAACTAAAGATAGTCATACATGCACGGATAATATATGTTAATATCTACGTAGGATGAAGATGCTTCTGGGATTGGGCTGATGCACCACGCTGACCAGTCAATGGTTGGTTGGAAGATGAGGAACTGAAGAAGAGCCCCAGATTCTTTTCACTTCCTGTTGTTTAGGCTTGAAATGTGGCCAAATCTAGTGTTGTCTTGCATAAAAAAAGGGCATAAAGCCCAAGGGATGAAAACATAATTTTACCTTTTTATAGGTCCCTGGTAAGGCCTCAATGTGAGTATGAAGTGTAGTTTTGGGCTCCAGTCCTTAAAAAGAATATTAATAAGCTGGAGAGAGTGCAGAGACTAAGTGCAACTAAACTGGTGAAGAGGATGGAAGATTTAAATTATGAGGGTCGACTGTCAAGGTTGGAGTTGTTTTCTCTAGAAAAAAAGATGCTTGCGAGGGGACATGATTACACTTTATAAGTACATTAGAGGGTATTATAGACAGATAATGGGGAGATCTTTTTTTCCCCATAAAAATGATCACTGTACCAGAGGCCAATCCTTTAGACTAGAACAGTGGTCCCCAACCAGTGGTTCAGGAGCAACGTGTTGCTGATCAACCCCTTGGACGTTGCTTCAGTAGCCTCAAAGCAGGTGCTTATTTTTGAATTCTTGGCTTGGAGGCAAATTGTGTTTATATAAAAAACAGGTGTCCTGCCAAACAGAGTTCCTGTCGGCTGCCAGTCCACATAGCGGCTACCAAATGGCCAATCACATCTCTATTTGATACCCCCAGGAACCTGTTTCATTCTTGTGTGGTTCCCAAACTTTGTTTACATTTGAATTTTGCTCACAGGTATAAAAGGTTGGGAACCCCTGGACTAGTGGAAAATAACTTTTATTTGAAGTAGAGTAGGTGGTTCTTAGTTGAGCTCAGTGAGGTTGTGGAATGCACCGTGAGATGTTGTGATGCTGAGTATGTTAAAGCATTGATGCACTGTATTTTTATTCTGGACAGACCTAGTGTGACCAGGGTCTGACTGGGGGCCCAGGGCCAACGGGGCTGCTGTCTCAGCCCCCTCCTGACCCCTACCACAGAAACACCTCCACTTGCGTCCCATGCTCGTACCTTTTGCCGGGGGAAAAGGAGAGGGAGGTCAGGGCAGGGAGTGGATTTTGCTCAGTTAGACCCTGAATGTGACCCAAAGGGACCACCCAAGGGCCTATACACAAAGTAATGGCCAGCAAGTTTTATAGTTAAACTCATTCCTACAGTTTTAAGACAGGACGACACAATTTAATGCATGATCCAAACTGATGTAACTTGCCTTGCTAAGGTACCACCACCAAAGGCTTTCTCTCTTAGGAAGGAGAATTTCCATACATGGTGCTTTCTGTCGAAAGAAAAGCCAATGACCATGGACAATAGTATCTCAATCTACACAGCATCTAAACCAAGAAAGTCACTTAGACAGAACTAAGTTATGGGGCTGCACCCACGCAAGACCCTACTTGTACCAATACTGACATACTCCTTTGAATGTATCATAACTTGGATAACTGATCTTGGGAAAATAGTAAGAGACATCTATGGAACATTCCCTAATGTTGAATCTGAAGTTTAATAATATAACAGACAATTCACTCATGTACTCCCGGGCCCTCATGCCTCAGGGCCACAACAATGCAATCAAATACCATGGTCTGCTTCAAACCTACCTAAAGGGGGTGTTCACCTTTAAATTAAATTTTAGTATGATGTAGACTTTGAGACAATTTGCAATTGGTTTTCATTTTCTATTATTTGTGACTTTTGAGTTATTTAGCTTTTTATGCAGTTTTCAATTTCAGCAATCCAGATGCTACAGTCCAAATTCCCCTAGCAACCATGCATTGATTTGAATAAGAGACTGGGATATGAATAGGAGAGGCCTGAATAGAAAGATGAATAGAAAGTAGCAATAGCAATAAATTTGTAGCCTTACAGAGCATTTATTTTTAGATGGGCCCCATTTGAAAGATGAGAAGAAGAAGAAAGCAAATAATTCAAAAACAATAAGAAATACAAACTCGAAGGGCAGTTGAATAGTTGCTTAGAACTAGCCATTCTATAAAGTACCAAAAGTTAACTCAATACTGAACCACTCCTTTAAGAAGAACCCAAAGAGACTACAGAGGTACACATGGCTCCTGTGTCTAGGAGAGTTTTGAGATACGAATATTAATTTAAAGTTTTTATACGTTTGTAAAACTTAACATATGTACAGTCTATGCATAGTTTACCATTTCAAGCAGTTTATAATGGAAACATTTTGCAATGACAACTTAATAATGGAAATAGTAACCTGGAGCACTTTATAGTAGCCTGACAATAGGGGATTAGACTGTAGGTGCCAACAACTATAAAAGGGACTGCAGGAATGCTTTGTCTCCGTCGCTTTGCTCCATACAAGCGTGCCACTCAGTGCCAGAAATTATGGTTAGATTGTACTTAATGACCCCTTTTCATTGACTTTACATTAAAGAGAAAAAATTACACCTTTAACTTAAAAGTCAAAGAGGGGGCTAGGAGTGAACATGACCGCCACTATGTGAGTTCCCAAGACTATAAATGCAGCGAGAAATTAAAGGGATACTGTCATGGGAAAAAAAAATTTTTTCAAAATGAATCAGTTAATAGTGCTGCTCCAGCAGAATTCTGCACTGAAATCCATTTCTCAAAAGAGCAAACAGATTTTTTTATATTCAATTTTGAAATCTGACATGGGGCTAGACATATTGTCAATTTCCCAGCTGCCCCAAGTCATGTGACTTGTGCTCTGATAAACTTCAATCACTCTTTACTGCTGTACTGCAAGTTGGAGTGATATCACCCCCTCCCTTTTTCCCCCCAGCAGCCAAACAAAAGAACAATGGGAAGGTAACCAGATAACAGCTCCCTAACACAAGATAACAGCTGCCTGGTAGATCTAAGAACAGCACTCAATAGTAAAAACCCATGTCCCACTGAGACACATTCAGTTACATTGAGAAGGAAAAACAGCAGCCTGCCAGAAAGCATTTCCCTCCTAAAGTGCAGGCACAAGTCACATGACTGGGGGCTGCTGGGAAATTGACAAAATGTCTAGCCCCATGTCAGATTTCAAAATTGAATATAAAAAAATCTGTTTGCTCTTTTGAGAAATGGATTTCAGTGCAGAATGCTGCAAGAGTAGCACTATTAACTGATGCATTTTCCGATGACAGGATCCCTTTAAGGATTAAAACGTAACTTTTAGGGCAGAGACACACGCTCAGATTCAGGGAGATTAGTCGCCGAGCGACAAATCTCCTCTTCTTCGGGGGCGACTAATCTCCACGCACTGACTCCCACCGGCTAGAATGTAAATTGCCGGCGGGGTGGTAATCGGTGTGCTGCGTTTTCCAAAGTCCCCTGAAGTTGCCTCACGAGGATACTTTGGGCGACTTCGGAAAACAAAGAGCTCCTAGTGCCATCCTGCCGGCGATTTAGATTCTAGCTGGTGGGAGGCAGTTCTGGGAGATTAGTTGCCCCGAAGAAGATCCGATTTATCGCCGGGCGTGTGTCTCTGCCCTTAAAAGACACCTGTTGGGCAAAAAAATTTGCCCAGCGAATTAATTCCACCTTTTACTTAGTGTAACGCCCCCAGCTGGGTCTTAACCTGCAGACTGATCAGCACCAATCAACAACATGCCCTCAGCGTTCAAAAAAGCCCAACATAAAGGGGGTTATTTAATAAAGTATGAATGGTAAAAATTCTAAAAATTTTAGTTTCTTTTACTATAAAATTTTAATTGTTAGTGGAAATAAACACAAGATTTTTAAACATTTATTATACCCCAAGGCTGCAAAGAGTTTGAATCCAAAAATAAACAATTTTCAACCTGTGAAGATCCTGTAAAAGTCAGTTTGAAGATGTTACGGTCTGCTCTGGGTTTCATACCATAACCCAGGCTTTTCCACCAATTTCACGAAAAATTAGGACTTTCTAGTCATCAAATCTGAAAAAATTTGGATTTTTCACAAGACAAACCTGAAAAAAATTGGTCTTTCATGCGACAATCTGTAAAAGTCAATGTTTTTTTAATGGTAAATAAGGGTGAATAGTGGATTCTAGTTTGGTCAAACCTTTCTTTTTTTATTAATTAATCAATAAAAAATGTTTGGGCCACAGTGCACATTTCAACATCAGTTTGGGCTTTGTCGTTAACAATGTGACAAGTGACTATGTACAATGCCAGGGACACAGAGTCAAACCAAGGTTCTGTGCCTATAAATAAGGCCTGTGTCCTACTCAAAAGAAACCTAGAGGAGCTGAAAGCACTTTTTTTGTAATTCTAATATTTATATTAGTCTTTTTTCCTGGTATTACCCTATGGGCTATTTACAAGCTTTATATCGTGCTTGTAAAATGCATTCTAAGTGCTCTGCAATTAAACCAACCCTCGACTGTATAAAACCGACCCTCGACCCTATAGCTATTTCCACCGACCCTAGACCCTATAGCTATTTCCACGAATGGAGGTCAGATACATTGTAAATGCAGGAAAAATCCTACATATTAAACACATTTGCAACATTAAAAAGCTTTTGATGCAAGTGTGGAATTTTCTCAATGAACCCTAACTGTGTGTGCCCAAATACAGGCACAGGAAATAGCTGACTTTTTGATTATTTAAAGGGTTGTTCACATTTCAATTATCTTTAAGTATTATGTAGAGAGCGATATTTTGAGATGATTTGCAATTGGTTTTAATTTTTAATTTTTTCAGTTTTTTTTTAGTTATTTAGCTTTTTATTCAGCAGTTCTCCAGTTTGCAATTTCAGCCATCTGTTTGGTAGGGTCCAAATTACCCTAGCAACCACGCATTGATATGTATGAGAACCTGGAATATGAATAGGAGAGGCCTGAATAGAAAGATGAGTAATAAAAAGTAGCAGAAACTTTACATTTGTAGCCTTACAGAGCATTTGCTTTCAGATGGGGTCAGCGACCCCCATTTAAAAGCTGAAAACAGTCAGAAGAAGGCAAATAACTCAAAAAATAAAAAAAATAAAATAATGAAGGCCAATTACTACAGTAATTTAGCAGGTATGGGATCCATTATCCAGAAACCCCTTATCCAGAAAGCTCTGAATTACGGAAAGGCCCGTAGACTCCCATAGATTCCATTTTATTTAAATAATCAAAATTTTTAAAAAATATATTTTTCTGTAGTAATAAAACAGTAGCTTGTACTTGATCAAAACTTAGAGACAATTAATCCTTATTAGAAGCAAAACCAGCCTATTGGGTTTATTTAATGTTTGCATGATTGTCTACTAGACTTAGGGGCAGATTTGTCAAGGCTCGAATTGAAAATTAGAATTCTAAATTCTAGTTTTTGAGTTTTTTTATGGAAAAAACAGTCAAATTCGACTAAGAAGTTATTCAAATTTGATTCGAGTTGTTTAAAACATTCAAATTCGATTTTCGAGATTTATCATATTTTGGCCATTTAAGAACTCGAATTTGACTATTCGCCACCTAAAACCTGCAGAATTGCTGTTTAAGTCAATGGGAGAGGTCCAGGGATCAATTTTGAGTTGTTTGCAGCCTTCATGATATTCAAGTCGAGTTTTTAAAATTCAAAATGAATTAGATTTGAGTTTTTGGGTCAATTACCATTCATCCGAGTTGAAAAAATTTGATTTTTTTCAATAAATTTCGATTGGTTGAATTTCAAATTTACGGGCGTTTGGGGGAGTTTTTAAAAACTCGTATGATTTCAAAATTCGACTTTGATAAATGCGCCTCCCCCCAAGTATGAGGATCCAGATTTAAAAAAGATCCATTATCTGGAAAACCAGAGCATTCTGGATAACAGGCCCCCTGTATCTTTTTCATTGTTCATTGTTTTCTTAAGTGGAATGCAGGTAAAAAGCCAAAATGGGCTTCTGCTTTACAAAGATTTTGGCTTTCAAAAGTTTGGAACAGTGATGGGCGAATTAGCGAAACAAATTTAAGTCAATGGGCGTCAAAATAATTTTGATGTGCGCGACAATTTTTATACACACGACTATTTTATTTTCAAAATCATTCACTGGCGGCAAAATGCGGAATTTCACTACGAATTCGTGCCTGCCGAATTTATTCGCCCATCACTAGTTTGGAACCTAAGGATAAGGTAACACAACTTCTCTAAGAACCAGTGAGCGGCCAGATACATGTGGCTTGTTGATTAGACAGTTCCCCAAAATACATTTGTTGTCACATGCAACTCTTAGGCCGCCATGCTGGGGTACAGAGATGTGTGTCTCTACATGTTAGGAGCTAAAAAGGAGAGAAAAAGAAATTTAAAAATTTTGGATTATTTGGATAAAATGGAGTCTATGGGAGACGGCTTCTCCATAATTTGGATCTTTCTAGATAATGGATCCCATACCTGTATCTCGATAATGAATAAACATATACTGTATTGTGAAAGGCAGTATTGCAAACGATCCAAAATGCCAGGGAACAACAAGCTTATGTACATTGGTAAACAGATGTTTTTTATGCCGGCACTTTAGTAATTAAAAAAGAAATCATTTAATGCTCCCGCATTTTCAGCAATAAAAATGGCTAATTTCATTGCGACGCTCCCTCTGGAGTGCTGTGCCAAGGAGACAAAGGAAAATGCTGTAAGTGGAGGAAGGACTTCAGCAAAGGAAAGTAAGACATTAGTTCACACTGGCTCAAACTAACTCTAATAATGAGTATATTATGAATAATACAAAAGCTGCATAATTCATGTTACTTATTGTACAGAATTAAAGTGCCTTTTAATACAGATATAAGAGCAAAACTTATCTTCCATCGATTGTGAGTACAGGTATGGGACCTGTTATCTAGAATGCTCGGGACGTGGGGTTTTATGGATAACGGATCTTTTCGTAATCTGGATCTTCATACTTTAGTCTACTAGAAAATCATATAAACATGAAATAACCCCAACAGGCTGGTTTTGTTTCCAATAAGGATTAATTATATCTTAGTTGGGATCAAGTACAAGCTACTGTTTTATTATTACAGAGAAAAGGAAAATCATTTTTAAAAATTTAGATTTTTTTTGAATAAAATGGAGTCTATGGGAGACTATGGGAGCCAATCCGTAATTTGGAGCTTTCTGGATAACGGGTTTGTGGATAACAGATCCCATACCTGTAGTGGGATAAGACACATGGCAAGAGCTGAGATTCCCTAACTGGCTTTTCTGCATGCTACCTTCACAAACAAACACACATATCACACAGGCACTGCCCTCTGGCTCAAATAATCTAAGACTAAATTGATGGAGCTTAGCAAATATGTTTGTTTTTTTTTGTTATTGTCAAAGAAGACCTTGTATTTTATAGGGGCTGCAGTGTCCTAGATTTCTGGAAAATACAGACAACAGTATTTAAGTCAGTGCAGGTAAGTATAATTCTAATGCACAATACTGTATATTTTTTATTTTATGCCAAATGTATCGCTTAAACACACTTTCATATCGGTACAGTATGGGATTCGTTATCTATAACCCGCGTCATCTAGAAAGTTCAGAATTACATACCTCCCAACATTTTGTAAACAGAAAGAGGGACAAAAAGATTTGCCGCGTAGTACAGCAATTTTTTTTGACCATGCCCATTTTTGTGGCCACACCCCCTAATAACCATGTTCAATTTACAAAATTTGGCAGGTTATTAAAGTTTGAACACTTTACTGTGGTTTTTATGTGTTATTGCAGTTTTGCTAATGAAGGTGAATTTATACTGCAAGTCACAGTTTCCACAAGAGACCCGGTTATCTTAAATTGTTAATAAAGTGCACCTGGTGGCTGTTCTGGGCTCTTTGCAAAAATCCAGTTAAGTTAGAAATGTTGTATCTTTTTCTGGCGGTTCAGTGCAGGAGATTAAAGAGAAAGTCAAGACATTTCAGTAACAATCCGGGACTGCGGGTTGAGCTCTCAAAATCGGGACTGCCCCACAAAAAACAGGATAGTTAGGAGGTATGGAATTACTGGGAGACCGTCTCCCATAAACTCCATTTTAAGCAAATAATTCTAATTTTTAAAAATGATTTTATTTTTTCTCTGTAATAATAAAACAGTACCTTAAACTTGATCCCAACTATATTTAATCCTTTTGGGTTTGTTTAATGTTAAAATTACTTTTTAGTAGACGTATCCAGACAACCCCAAGTCCTAAATGTTCTGGATAAAAGGTTCACAGGCTTGCTTTAGCCATACACAGTATAAGCTGTATAATCTATCTAACAAGCTGGCTAGGCTTCATTACTGTCAGTCACTAAAAGCTGGCAAAATGTGGGTAGTGATGTCAAACCCAGCAAGAATCATGGGTCCACAGTGTCAGGGGCCTATCAGCTCCTAGCGGAGAAGTCCGGACTAAGGAGGAAGCTTAGGGGTTAAAGTCCAAGTTTGCAGTAACCAAAGGGGTCAGGTATAAGTGTAGTCAAGTTCAGGCAAGAGTTCAATAAGGCAGGCAGCAAGAATCAGAATCAGGTTCTAGCAGAGGGTCAGGAATCAGCAATTTAGGAATTTAGGAAACCCAGGAACACAATTCAGCAATTCCTATTGAACCCAAGACCTGGAAGTCCTTTTATTTTTAAATGTTCGCGCCAGTGCCATCAGCCCACGTGGTTCATGGGCGCCGCCATCTTGGATGGGCCGCTGCTGGTGACGGGACTGCCATCGGGCGCTCCTGACACGCAGTTGGGTTTATTCCTACTTCCACCCACATATTTGGTGGGTCGCTGGCAGGTTTGGGTTGAGATCTTCCTCTGATCTCTTCCTCTATTGGCTTTTGACTCAAAATTTTAGGCACTCCCTCCCCCCATTTGTGATGTCAGAGGTGTGCGGGTGTATAAATTGTGGTGCCGACTAGGTTAGGGTGCAGGTCATCACTAGTGGGCTGATATAAGCTATAAGTTTGGCCATCCTAAAACCAAGTTGGCAGCTTATAAGCCCTTATGAGTCCCTCTGAACCACCTGGCCACCAGATAAAGGATAGGTTTGGAAATTCCAAGAGGACCACATGGTGGAGATATTGCCCTAAGCCAACAGGCCTGCCTAAGATCGCATTATGATCCAATTATTGGCAATAGGACTAAACACTTGGATAAGCCCAATCAGCCCTGCTCGTTGATGCCAACTCAAGAAAAAATATGCTTGTTTGGTTTGTTAGAACTTAACACAGTAAGACCATGAACCCCGAATGCAAACAAGACTCCAGCAAGGAAAGACAGCAGAGACAGGATTGGCAAGTTTACAGCATTGATGTGCCTAGGGCAAGCTTCTCAGGTGCTCTTCTTCAAACTGGAGAGCTGCTGGATAAAAAAGCAAAATAACTCAAAAACCACAAATAATAAAAAATGAAAACCAATTGCAAATGGTCTCAGAATATCACTCTCTATACCTTACTAAGAGTGCATTTAAAGGTGAACAACTCCTTTAAAACAATATTAGCCAGGCATACTAAAAGTAACTCAAAGGGGAACAACCACTTACGATAAGGACAGAATTTTCCATTAGAACATTAGACAATGCTCAATAGCACCTTTAATTGTAACCTTCGAACTGTAACAGACCAATCAAAGTCGGTTTCTGACTGGGTGCGGTGGGTTACTGGACCAGAGCAAGCAGAATGCATTCTATATTACATTAATGTTTATAGAGATTACAGAATTAACAACTGGAAGAAAGAAAGAAAGAAAGATAAACGTAGAGAGAGGTTCAGTGGCGTGTAATAAGCAGATACTTAGTTGTGATAACATAAACATATGCATATTACTGAAAAGCAATATCCAATTTATTGTGAAGGGGGGGAAAGACAAAACCGCAAGCTATAATGAGTTATGCAGACGCTGCAATAAAATCCACATTTAACCATATTTGTTATGTATATTGTACATTAAATCGATTTGAGGTATCCTTGTAATGGACCACATTTACTCCCGGTCGCATAACCGCAGAGATTTCGCAGTTGCCTGAAAACATTTACAAATTTTTCCCTAGAATGGATTTTTATTTACATGCTAAATGAGAAGGCAATAATGTAATGTCAGGACTGGGGAATGGAGACATGCTTTCCAGAGAGGGTATATTATAAACAAACATCACTGCATGATGGGGGCCATGGTTTCACTCTGTTTTTGACGGGGAAATTGACAAATTGATGTAGATGCACTTAGCACTTTCACATCCATCTTTCTGTTGGATTCTGCATAAATGGGCCTATAGATGCCGGGGAACTATGGAGGTACCCCCACCCCAAACATGGAGGTAATTCCTACCAGGGTCAGAAATAGGAGTAGGCAGGTGCCTAGGGCGCAAATGGAAGCGGGTGCTAAATGACAAGTTCAAACAACTTAATCAGTGTTCTCTCTGCAAAGAGCACTAGGGATGGGGGGATGGGAGCTGCGACAAACAGCGGTTGTCGGAAATTAGAATTGGATCTAGCATAAGGTGAAGGGGGATCGGGTCTGGCGGCTGGTTGTGGGGTGAAGGGGTCTGGTGGGTTGTCACAGGGGTTGAAAGGAGATCGGGTCTGGTGGGTAGTTGTGGAGAGTGATGAGGGACTGGGTCTTGTGGCTGGTAACAGGGGATGAAAGGGGATCGGGTCTGGTGGGTGGTCGCGGGGAGAGTTGAGGGATAAAGTCTGGCAGTTGGTCACAAGTGAAACGTGATCAGGTATGGTGGCTGGTCACAGGGGTGAAAGAGGATTGGGTCTGGTGGCTGGTTGCAAGGCAAAAGGGGATCTGGTCTGGTACCCAGCAGGTGACTTTGAACAGGTGGATGGGGCAGCAGGGGGCTGGAGCTGGATATGGGTGCCGGTAGCTGTCGGCCAGGCTCTGATTCCTAGGTTCCCCTAAGGCACCGTGTCAACAGCCACTGCAGGTTTCCACCCATACAATCACACAAAAAACATTATTGCCCCAAAACACTGGCTTGGCCCACATTAATTATTAGTCCTTTTAATTTTCTTTCTTTGAGAACTGATAACAGTAGAACTGACAATAGTCCTTTCTGCCCTTGTTGCATTTTTACAATGCAAGAAATTCTATTGAATTAGGGATGGAGTTCATTTGATCTCCAGGCACAGGATCGTCTACTTCTAGCTTAGCTTGCAGCAAACATTTCCAGATGGTAATGCGGCTTTAACAGAATTTGCAATCAGATGTTAGAGATTATTCCTGCTTAATTTCTACTTTTAACATTTCTATCCAATAAAATGTAATGATCCATTTTAGGACGTAGGTTCATTTACACGGCATACTGTGGGGAACGAGTAGCCACCTTGCGCCTCTGTTTGAAGATCATTATACATTTGGCATCTGTATGGCCCCTGCTATTAGTATACTAATGAGTGTATGTTTATGCTACTGACTGTGTGTACACCACAGGGAGACATGGCCTGCCTTGCACCAAGCCAATAAGCAGGGACCCGAGAATGGGTGATTGTGATGTTTAAGGTCAGTCTTCATGATCCCCTTTAAAAAAAAAAAAATTCTACCTAGAACTTAAGGATAATAATTAAAATAAGGTACATAAACAATTCTAGATTAGTAATTCTAAAAGTGTTGGGCTTAACTCCCTAGGAGGGCTGTGAGCATTGGTAGAAGGTGCTCAACTCAAGATTTGGGGAGAAGTAGCTCTTCAATATACATTTAAAAGCCGAGCTTGAAAGTCAGTTGGGTAAAATTTGGAGTGAATGTGTATTAGTTGTCCTAGATATTCTTGGCTATGACTATGGCTGAATGACTGATACAAAAAAAAAAAAAAAAGGTTGAACTCGATGGACGTGTCTTTTTTCAACCTTACTTACTATGTTACTATGTTACTATGTAGATATGGGACCTGTTACCCAGAATGCTTGGGCCTTGGTTTTTCTAGATAAGGGTTCTTACCGTAATTAGGATCACCTTAAGTCTAATAAAAAACAATTTAAACATGCATTAAACCCAACAAAATTGTTTTGCCTCCAATAAGGATTAATTATATCTTATAATTAGGGTCAAGTACAAGGCACAGTTTTATTGCTACAGAGGAAAAAAAGGAAAACATTTTTAACAGTTTTAATTATTTGATTAAAATCGAGTCTTCGGGAGATGGTTTTCCCATAATTCAAAGCATTCTGGATAACAGGTTTCCGGATAATGATCCCATACGTGTACACTGATACTGTCCTTTGTTTGTAACTTTGTTATTAATTATGGGGGTCCTGACCAAAATATTAACCTCCAAAGAGGGTTTCATAGCAAAAAAAAAAAAAAACAGACAACCACTGTTTTAGTAAAAACATTTTGCAAAGTTGATTCCCCAACCTAATTTAGGTTTTCCTCAGAAACAGGTTATGATATAGACACCTAAACAACAACAGTACAGGTATAGGACCTGTAATCCAGAATGCTTGGTACCTGGGGTTTTCCGAATAGCGAATCTTTCCATTTATTTTATTTATCTTTCCGGTTATTTATCAAAGGTCGAATTTTAGAGTAATGTGAATTTTTTAAACGCTAATAAATTAGATTTTATTTACAATTTCAAATGCTAGGTTACTTGTGAAAACATGCGAATGTCAAATTGAGTTTTCTTCGACTTTTGTCTGTCAAATTTTTTGTGACCTTTTTTTCTCACATTGGGGGTATAATTTTCTAAGCGAAACTTGGCAAAGATTTGTCTCATCACCACTATTAACATCTTCTAATAGTCCAAGGGACCTCTGCCATTGACTTCTACATGAACTCGGCAGGTTTTAGTTGGAGAATAGTCTCTAGGGTCAACAGTGATAAATCTCACATTCAAATTTGAGTTGGTGGTATTAAATTTGTGAATTTACCATTCGAACCCTAGTAAATCTGCCACTAAGATACTTCTAAAGCTAATCAGAAAATTCAGATTTTTTGTGATATGAATGCCAGTTATATGTGATACAAAAGTACAAAACTTCACTTTTGATTTTCTTTATTTTTTTTAATCCAAAGCCCAAATTGGTGAAACAAGCAGACTTTCAGCCTGACTTTGAGAAAACGAGCTAAAGCCAAGACGACAACACGCTTCAATAGTGTCGGATAAGTGTCAATAAATGCATCGATACTAAATGTGTCAACAACTCCAGCTGTTACGGAACGGAACCGGATGCCGTGATTGGCACAGACGTCCACCTGAAACATTCAGCAAGCAGATAGCAAGCTGATCACAATAAAGTAATATCTCCCACAAGGGACCCGCCACCCGCATCTTATACAGAGACGTGGATGTACGAGTAAATGTCACTTTGCCTTTAACCTTTGCTATTTGGCAAGATAGCTTTTTGGCTTGCACTTCAGAAAGTTCAGCGAGGAAGAGCTGTGCTATTTTGGAATCTTTTCTCAGTCTATCACTTCTCTTCAGAGAGAAAAATATGAAGTGAAATTTGTAGCTATTTGGCTAAATGCCTAGTGGTGCACACACCGCCAATATGGAGTCAAACAAGAAGTCATACACATCTCATGACAAGCTGTATTTAATTTTTTCACGTACCTTCCAAAACTGAAAGAAAGCAAATTAGATAAACAATGCAGTAGAATTTGACCTAAAAAATCACCATGTTTGTTGAAAGTAGACAACAATACCAACAATCAGCATACCTAGAAATGTTTGTACAAGTGACTTGACCAATAGGACATCATAATTCTAGCACTGTGTATGGTCATAATGTACCACATCAACCACAAGGTTACTAGAGGGGCCTGTTATCCAGAATGCTCCAGAAATAAAGTATTCTGGATAAGGAGACTGGATATTCATATTTAAATTTGATATACATTCATTAAAACATTTATTTAACCTAATAGGATTGTCTCCAATAGGGATTTATTTTATCGTGGGATAAGGTACAAGTTGGATATGATGCCAACTTGCAGTGCAGCAGTAAAAAGTGACTGAAGGTAAGCAGAGCAAATCACATGACTGGGAGCACCTGGGAAACTGACAATGTCTAGCCCCATGTCAGATTTCAAAATGAAATATAAAAAATCCATTTGCTCTTTTAAAAAAGGGATTTCAGTGTAAAAGTCTGATGTAACAGCACTATTAACTGCATTTTGGGGGGAAAAACATATTTTCCCATAACAGTATCGCTTTAAGTCTACTAGAAAATAATTTAAAGGGATTCTGTCATAATTTTTATGATGTAATTTTTATTTCTAAATTACATTGTTTACACTGCAAATAATTCACTCTACAATATAAAATTTAATTCCTGAACCAGCAAGTGTATTTTTTAGTTGTAATATTGGTGTGTAGGTGCATCGCAGATCATTTTGCCTGGTCATGTACTTTCAGAAAGAGCCAGTACTTTAGGATGGAACTGCTTTCTGGCAGGCTGTTGTATCTCCTACTCAATGTAACTGAATGTGTTGCAGTGGGACCTGGATTTTACTATTGAGTGCTGTTCGTAGATCTACCAGGCAGCTGTTATCTTGCTTTAGGGAACTGTTATATGGTTACCTTCCCATTGTTCTGTTGTTAGGCTGTTGGGGGGAGGGGTGATATCACTCCAACTTGCAGTGCAGCAGTAAAGAGTTTATCAGAGCACAAGTCACATGACTGGAGGCAGCTGGGAAACTGACAATATATCAAGCCTCATGTCAGAATTCATAATTAAATATAAAAAAATCTGTTTGCTCTTCTAAGAAACGGATTTCAGTGCAGAATTCTGCTGGAGCAAAACTATTAACTGATGCATTTAGGGGGAAAAAACCCATTTTCTCCCATGACAGTATTCCTTTAAACATGAAATAAACCCAATAGGCTGGTTTTGCGTCCAATAAGGATTAATTATATCTTAGTTTGGATCAAATACAAGGTTCTGTTTTATTATTACAGAAAACAGGAAATCCTTTTTAAGAATTTGGATTATTTGTATAAAATGGGAGAAGGCCTTTATGTGATTCGGAGCTATCTGGATAACAGGTTTCTGGATAATGGATTCCATATTTCTACTTGTTTTATTACCACAGAGAAAAAGTATGTTTTGCAATTTTGAATTATATTAATACAATGGAATCTCTGGGAGATGACTTTTCTCGCATTTTGGATAATAGGTTTCCGAATAACGGATCCTATACCTGTACTATAGTTATAACTGCTGTAAACCAATAAATGGTACCTCATAAAATCTGTGGGAAGGAGTGCTAGTAAGGGAACTGTGCATCCTTTTTGACTCACCCCCAATCCACATGCAAAGGAGCTACATTAATGTTATTATTATTAATATTATTATTATTTAGCTCAATTATACCTCTTGAAAATTACAGCAAGTTCAAAGTATTATCTCAACCATAATTGGTTAACATTTAGACCTTGATCTACAGGGTCATTGCATTTATATGCTTTTGTGAAGCAATACTGCGTGCCCTCTTAAGGTATATATTGAAGGGAAAAAAAAGTCTAAAAATGAAAGTATTTTTCTCAAAGCATTACCATTCTTCCAGGCATTAACTGTCACCCTGACACTGCATGATATGTGTCAGGTCGACAGTTAATGACATCCGGTTAATGGCTGGAAGAATGGCAGTGCTTTGCGAGAGGCACCTTATAAACCACATAGGCATGCGAAGAATATTCACAGAACACATAAATGGCATTTAAAGAGCTGTGTCAGTATCATTTTAAATTATGGAAAAAATGAATTGTTCAAGGAGCTCAGAAAAACAAAAATTTAGTTTTAAATAACAATCTAATCCATCATTGCCCAAGGCCTTTATGCTCCTTAAGAGATGGGAGACATTGGGGCTGTTAAGTAGAGTCCTGCAGCGGGTCGGTACCCTGCAGGTTGCAGGTAGAAGTTCCGGGTGCAGGTATAGATGCGGGACGGCGGTTCTGTGGGTAGCGGGTCGAGCCGCTGGTCTTCTCAATAGGGTTACCTACTCCTTTTTTCTGATCACGCCTACTTCCAATAATGTCATTTCCGGTTTACAATGACAGCACTTCCTGTTTTACTCCTTTTTTTCTGATCACGCCTACTTCCAATGATGTCACTTCCAGTTTACAATGACAGCACTTCCTGATTCTTGATGGTCAGCGGGTCGCTGGTTGCGAATAAGGTACTTGCGGGTCGGGTAGCGGCAGCTACTATAGGGGCCCACCAAAAAAACTTAGGCCAGGGGCCCACTCTCAGCGCTATTATTTTTCCTCTCCTCACTCAACATCTATTTGCCTATTCTGTTTTCTTTACATACTATAATCTATTATTCCATCTATTTAGCCTCTTTGTTCTCATAGAAATAGGGAATGGCCATTAAATAGGCCAAATATTTAGCAGCATGAGGGACCACTGACACCTGGGCCCACCGGGAGTTTTCCTGGTATCCTGGTGGGTCAGTCCGACACTGGGTAGCGGGTCCAAGCTGGTAAGAATGCGGGTTGCGGGTCGGGTACGTGTTCCAAAAAGTGTATATCATTCTCTTACACTTCTCTTCCGCTCCCTGTCATTTCTGTTCAATTAAAGGATGCTTCCAGATGGGCAAGGATTTTGGAAAGAAGATTGTTTTCTGCCTTTTGCCGTTTCTGGATTGGTGTCTATTGTATTTTGACCATGCCATACCAACTGTGGACTGAGCTTTCAAAATCGGGACTGTCCTCAGGGCCGGATTTTCATTTGCGGCACCCCGAGGCCTCGATCGGCGATCTCGCGCACCCCCCGCAGCACACGCATGCATTAGCCATAGTGCTGGGGAACTCTGCGATCCCAATACGGCTGGGC
Organism: Xenopus laevis; assembly: GCF_017654675.1. Lineage (NCBI taxonomy): Eukaryota > Metazoa > Chordata > Amphibia > Anura > Pipidae > Xenopus > Xenopus laevis. The sequence continues at coordinate 18,012,961 of NC_054380.1, read as the reverse complement.
GGCATGCCGCCCCTAGAATTTTGCCGCCCTAGGCCCGGGCCTTTGTGGCCTCGCCACAAATCTGGGCCTGACTGTCCTGTGAAAAACAGGACAGTTGGAAAGTATGCAATGCATTTCTTAACAGGAAGGCCAGTTTAAGAAACAGCAACACCAAAAATTGTTGGAATTGGAGGAATGACAATATAATGTAGTGTTGCGCTGCACTGGTAAAAACGGTGTGTTTGTTTCAGAAACTCTACTATAGTTTATATATAAACAAGCTACTGTTTAGCCATGGGGGCAGCCATTCAAGCACAGGATACACAGTATATAACAGATAAGTACTACTATAGTTTACATAAACAAGCTGCTGTGTAGCCATGGGGGCAGCCATTCAAGCACAGGATACACAGTAGATAACAGATAAGTACTACTATAGTTTATATAAACAAGCTGCTGTGTAGCAATGGGGGCAGCCATTCAAGCACAGGATACACAGTAGATAACAGATAAGTACTACTATAGTTTATATAAACAAGCTGCTGTGTAGCCATGGGGGCAGCCATTCAAGCACAGGATACACAGTATATTTTGAACAAAGCAATAGAATTCTTAATGAATCAGATGAAAGTTGAGTGTAGGACTGGCCAGATATGGGATGACTGTGACGTAGTTGGCCAGTTGCAATATATGGACAAACAATCCCTGTTTTGTTTACATTTTTGAGAGGAGACCCAAGAGTCTTTAAAGCAAACTCGAATTTTTAGTGATTTATTAAAACCCGAGTCTGCAAAAAGTTCAAATAAAAAATTACTCCATCTCAAAACTGCCAAGGTCATGTAGAAGTCAATGGCAGATGTTCCGTTTACAATTGGAAGATATCATGATCTGAGCTGGGTTTCATAAAATAGTCTGAAGAATTTGTGGTTTTTGGGTGTCAAATCTAAAAAAATAGTACAATTCTGAATTTTTTTTTTATTTTATCAAGTCTTTTCCCTCACCAGATTTTTTTCGAGTTAATTTATCGATGAATACGGTAGAAATGTGGATGGGAGTTTGGTCACAGTGGTTTTAAGAAAATAGTGAGAAATTTTCCGATTTTAGTAAATAACCCCATGAATGTAAGTCAAAAGCTGCTATACACATACATTCTATTACACAGGGTATATTCAATAGACTTCATGTTTATGGAGTCCAACAAAGCCAGACCGGTAACGACTTAAAGAATCTGGTTCTTAATTCCATTCCAAACCCCAGAAGAACAAACACACAGAGGGAATACTATAAACCATTTTCTGGGAAGAAATATTTCTTTTGACAGAATGTTAAAAATGGGGGACTACCTACAGTATATACTGTACATTTAGCAAGTAATGTCTTTTTTGGAATCTGCTAAAAATATCCTGTAAAATTGTGTATTAAATTCACAGGCATGCATTGTGGCATATGGAAGAAATTGGAATAGAAATGCTTTAAATGTGTTTGACGGTTAGTAGATTGACAGTGGTTCATAAAGATTATTTTTAAAAGTATATAAGAAGTTCTTATTAAGATCCTGAAATGCCGTATTAGGATTAGCATTGTCAATTAGGGCTGAACGTGTGATTCAGAATAGATTTCACACCTCTTAAAATAGCAGCTCATCTTAAAGATCCAATAATTGGGGGGCTATTAATCTGTAAGAGCTGCTGGACCCAAATCTGTTCTGCTAGGATGATGTAGTAATGAAAGAATAGTCATTAAATACTATAGCAAACATACTGTATGCTAAAACACATACAGTATAAGCATTTTGAGAACTGAGCAATTTATTTGGAAACAGAGGGACCTACATTATGTTTAACTATAGAACATATTTGCAAACAGTAGATAGATGCCTTCTACATATCACCAGTAGTATAAAGCAGGCTTGAAGCCATGGCTGGGGGGACCTGGCCATAAAGGGTATCTTGGGTAAAATTGGAATAAATCCCCTATTTGCCTTACTAGATACACATGGACATTCAGTGTGAAGGTCGGTGAGGGTGATATTTGTCTGAAGCATGTTCAATGGCTACAGTGTTGAAATGTTACCGCTGATTCTTTTTGGGATATTACCCCTTAAAATGCCCATTAAATAAAGGGTAATTGATCCTATTTTGTTTTATGTGACACTGGCTCCAATACTGCCCTTGTTTTATAGAGAGAAAATAGAAACCCAGGAGCTGAATGATTGGATTTGTGCCAGTGTTGTCCAATTTGTCCTGCAATGAGCCTAGATGATCTGCTAAAGGTCCAAAAAAAAATGTAACTTTATTGCTGAACATATTCCTCAAAAAGGTACGTCACACATTTTTATTCTAAAATGAAAATTGAAAACAGAATCTTATTGGGGGCATTGTCCTGATTGCCTTTCGAGCAGGGTACATGTCCATGTGGTTTTATGTCTATGCTAGGGATTATAGATCTGCTATCTGTATTTTGCTACTTTCCATTAATATCAGTACTCACTTGTAAACAGAATTATGATTCCACAGTGTCTAACATTTTGCCATAAGTGTTTTCCTGCTTAACTATATTGATATCTTAATATTGCAGACAGGCGAAGGTCGGATTGGAGAGGTCAGAGTAGTCAAGCAGGCAGGCCGGCAAGGGTCAATACACAGAAGATCAATAGGATTTCACTAAGAATAACACACCCAGGAACAAGCTAATTGAACCTAACAATGGGCAATGTGTTAAACTACAAGGCCCCTTTAAATAGTTTGAATTTCACGCTGCCGGCACATAACCATGGGAGCGCGCGGCCGCGCACGCCATAGAGGAACCGGCGCTGAAAGGAAAAGGAGGCATGCAGCCACCATGGTAAAATTTATTCCTTACAATAAACTTGATTATTTCAGAAACAATGCAGAATATTTAATTGATTTTATATACAAAGTTTCTTATTTCAGTATGATAAAGCTTAAATTCAATTTTCATTTTCGTGATGGTCCCCCTTTAAACCCAACTCCAACTGCAGACAGATGATGGAAAGAAACCATTTATTTATCCATGGCTTCTTAATTTCTTTTAACGTGCTTAGGGTCTTAAACTCGATGGGGTCCTGGGTTAAATAAACCAGAACACTATGACCTTCAGTACATAAGCTAACAGAACTATAGGATCATCTTAGTATATATTTAATCTGCAAGTGTAATCCTCAAGATATAGTGTGCTGGGAATAAAATACCAGGAATTATTAAAGTGTCTCCTTCAAATTAACAGGATTTGTGTAAGTTACTCTATACCAACAAATCAGCTATGTTAACTATAAGTATATATTAAATAGAGTGTTGTATATTTTGGTCAGTCAACAAAATAATTATTTTTGTATTCTGCGCTTATAGATCATGACAATGGTGAAAGGTGTGTTGCCAGTGTGGTTTGCAAATCATACTCATTACCAATGAATAAGAAGGGGTAAATCTATACAGATATATACAGTATGTAAAGATATGTCTGACCAAGCGGTGATAAGCTGGCCCAGGGGAGATTGTTTAGACTGGAGAATAGACCCTTCTGTATAAATATTAAAGGGGAGCACCAGTTATGTTTCCAGAAGGCACAATGGCATCCCTTGAGGTTAGAAGAAGGGATGCTCATTCCAAGAAAGGGTTCTTGTTACAGTGTGAACGGTGTGTTTGTCTCCTACTGACAAATTTAATAGCTTCAACAATGGGTTGGTGGTCCACAAAAATTGAGAAAATATAAGGTTATTAGATATTAGGGATGCACTAAATCCATAAGTTTTGGTTTCAGCAAAATATGACACCAAACATTAATTTGCATAGTCACATTTGATCGGCAGCTAATTGGCCCGTGAATGGGGCCCTCCAACGGGCTTCCCCAATTGATATATTCCACTTGTAAGCAAGGAACGACGTTGCAAAGCAAAACCTTTTTGGTTCAATAGAAGCGTTGGTGTTGAGGTGGGTAAGAAAAGACGTGCTTTTAAGGCTTTCAAGTTAGCTGGGACAGCCAAATCATTTATAAAGTACAAAGAGGCTAATAAATCATGAAAAGAAACTATAAGACGAGCTAAAATTGATATGGAAAAGGATATTGCAGCAAGCAGTAAAAAAAATCCAAAATTATTTTTTAAATATGTTAATAGTAAAAAAATGAAGCAGGAAGGGGTGGGACCTTTAGTATCAGAGGGGGGTCAGCTGGTTGATGACAACTAAATAAAAGTGCAGATTCTGAATTCATATTTTTCGTCTGTCTACACAAATGAGGAACCAGTTAATGAAGGTTTCCTTCTTAATAGTCTCAATTCTAGTAATACAACTAATGATGCATGGTTCACACATGAGGAAATTCAAAAGAGACTAGAACATGTTAAGATAAACAAAGGCCCGGGGCCAGATGGTATTCATCCCAGCGAGCTTAGCCCTGTGATTGCCAAACCTCTTACTTAATTTTTCAGGATTCATTGAGGTCTGGCACAGTGCAGAGAGACTGGCGAATTGCTAATGTGGTGCCTCTATTCAAAAAAGGATCCCGTTCTCAGACTCAAACTATAGGCCAGTTAGTCTGACGTCAGTGGTAGGAAAGCTTTTAAAAGGGTTAATAAAGGATAAGATACTGGACTTTATAGCAAATCATTATACTATGAGTGTGTGCCAGCATGGTTTTATGCGTAATAGATCTTGCCAGACTAACTTAGAAGTTAAGCAGGGACCTCGATTCTGGGATGGCAGAGGATGAGATTTACTTAGACTTTGCTAAAGCATTTGATACAGTGCCACACCAAAGGTTACTGGTTAAATTAAGGAATATTGGCCTGGAACATAGTATTTGTACCTGGATAGAGAACTGGCTAAAAGATAGACTACAAAGAGTGGTGGTAAACTGATTTTCTAATTGGACCAGTGTTGTTAGTGGAGTACCGTAGGGCTCTGTTCTTGGTACTTTGCTTTTCAACTTATTAATGACCTGGAAGTACTGTTTCTATTTTTGCAGAGGATACTAAATTGTGCAGAACTATAGGTTCCATGCAGGATGCTGCCACTTTGCAGAGCGATTTGTCTAAACTGGAAAACTGGGCAGCAAACTGGGAAATGAGGTTTAATGGTGATAAATGCAGGTTATGCACTTTGGCAAAAATAATATAAATGCAAGTTATACACTAAATGGCAGTGTGTTGGGAGTTTCCTTAACTGAGAATGATCTAGGGGTTTTTGTAGATAACAAGTTGTCTAATTCCGGGCAGTGTCATTCTGTGGCTACTAAAGCAAATAAAGTTCTGTCTTGCATAAAAAAGGGCATTAACTCAAGGGATGAAAACATAATTCTGCCTCTGGAGAGAGTGCAGAGACTAAGTGCAACTAAACTGGTTAGAGGTGTGGAAGACTTACATTATGAGGGTAGACTGTCAAGGTTGGGGTTGTTTTCTCTGGAAAAAAGGCGCTTGCGAGGGGACATGATTACACTTTACAAGTACATTAGAGGACATTATAGACAAATAGCAGGGGACCTTTTTACCCATAAAGTGGATCACCGTACCAGAGGCCTCCCCTTTAGACTAGAAGAAAAGAACTTTCATTTGAAGCAACGTAGGGGGTTCTTCACAGTCAGGACAGTGAGGTTGTGGAATGCACTGCCGGGTGATGTTGTGATGCTGATTCAGTTAATGACTATAAGAATGGCTTGGATGCTTTTTTGGACAGACATAATATCAAAGGCTATTGTGATACTAAGCTCTATAGTTAATATAGATATGGGTATATATAATTTATGTGAAAGTATGGAGGGGTGTGTGTATGGATGCTGGGTTTTCATTTGGAGGGGTTGAACTTGATGGACTTTTTTCAACTTGATTTAACTATGTAACTATGTAACTATGTAACTGTGAGAGCAAGTCAAAATATGTAGCGTAACCCGAAATCTCTTTAGCAAAAACAGGCAGCTACATTGGTTACAAGAGGGTCCAGGGTTGCCCTGCACTGCAGGAATAGAGAGAATTGGTAACAGTACTGTGTTGGATAGTGAGAAAGCCATTATTATTTACCTATACTCCGCACAGCATATAATGTGCACAGCGAAGCGAGAAACAGTGAGCATTGCAGATTAAAGGACTAACAATGAAGTAGACAGTGAAATCCCTTTGGTCATCAATCTTGTTATAATATGAATAGCATTGTTATTTGCTAGAGCCCTGCTATAGCCTATTAAACTGGCAGCACTGCAGGGAAGGACGGTCACAGGAAACCTCATACATATGCATAGGAATTACAGTAATATAACAGCATATGCTGACACTTTTCTATTCTTATGCGTTTCATCATTACAGTCTCCTGGAAATGCAGCAGAAAAGCCTTTGGATATTTAAATGTAAGGTTCTGCACCTTAAAGAGCCACCATACCTGAATTTTTAATGGGATCTCTCTGTGCAAACCATAGAAGAACTTAGGGAGTTTCTCCTAATAAGGAGTGTTCCGGTTACGACTGTAAAATCATGTAAAATCATACTACATTCATTGGACTGCAAGATCAATCCCTTTAAGCTCCCCAGCTCCATGGCTTCCAAACTCCGCTCTCCTATTTATGATTATACACAGTGGCATTACTACTGGGGGAGCAGGGGGTGCAATTGGACCAGGGCCCACGGCAGATCGCGCACCACTGAATCCGCCACTGAGGGGGGTTCCATACCTAGTTCCATACTAGTTATACATCGGGTTATCCAGTATACAGGCTCCCTTATTCCTATCTGTCCTCAGTGGCAGAACGTGACAACTAGAAGTGGCCAATGGAAAGCCATAAGGAAGCTGTGCTCAGAATGAGAAACAAGGGCACCTGAGACAAGACTAAAAGTGGAGGCAGTAAACTGAAGTATGGGGAAAGGGGCAGGGAACACACTCTTTTTATGATTATTATTTTTGATATTTCCATTAGACACACACAAAGGATAATAAAGGTATAAAGGCAATTTAAAAAGACAAGTCAATCAAACCACAACACCTCGACCTTACCCCTGATACCATCTGGCACCTACCCTGTGGAAACACTCAGGTTTGAAGGTAGGGTTGCCACCTTTTCTGGAGATAAATACCAGCCTTCCTATATATCAAAAATTTAGTTTTACCTGAAATTTTCCTTTTCTTTAGTCCGAAAGGCAGCACATCACAATTGGGGTAATAGATTCCATTCCCCCTGATAGGACAGAATAACAAACAAGCTTTATTAACCCCTATAAAAGTTACCTCCTCCCTCCAGGCATCAGTGTTCAAGTAAATTTTTGATTTTCTTTACGTCCTACAGGCAGCACATCACAATTGAGATTTAGCAAGCTAAACACATCATCATCATTATTTCTCTGCCAAATCCGATACCCAAACTGTACTGCCAAAGGCTCGCGAACCCCATAGACTTCAATGGGAAGGCGAACTTTAACATCTAAAAAAGACATTTCTGGCCAGAAAAATGATTTTAAAGTTGTTTAAAGGGTGCAACGACCTGGACAGTGGCATGCCAGAGGGGGATCAAGGGCAAAAATGTATCTGAAAAATCTGCCTGTGTGTGCTTGGAAGAGATAGTGTAGGGGGAGAGCTGTTAGTGATTTCAGGGACAGATGATAGTAAGTTTGCTGGCTAGTAATCTGCTTGATACTGCTCTGTATTGGAGGGACAGAAGTCTGCAGGGATTTGAGGGACATTTTAGCTTAGGTAGCTTTGCTGGCTAGTAATCTACTGTTCTCTTTAAACAACTGCCATACGTTGACCTTGTAGGCATTGTTTGCCCAGTTTTTTTGGACGCAGCCACTGAAGCACAGTTGCCAGAAAAAATATGCCATATAAATGCTGAAAATAGTAATTTTTCGCCATACGTTGACCTTGTAGACATTGTTTGCCCAGTTTTTTTGGTTGCAGCCACTGAAGCACAGTTGCCAGAAAAAATATGCCATATAAATGCTGAAAATAGTCATTTTTTGCCATACGTTGACCTTGTAGGCATTGTTTGCCCAGTTTTTTTGGTTGCAGCCACTGAAGCACAGTTGCCAGAAAAAATATGCCATATAAATGCTGAAAATAGTAATTTTTTGCCATATACGTTGAGTCAACGTATGGCAAAAAATGACTATTTTCAGCATTTATATGGCATATTTTTTCTGGCCTCTGTGCTTCAGTGGCTGCGGCCAAAAAAACTGGGCAAACAATGCCTACAAGGTCAACGTCGTTGACCTTGTAGGCATTGTTTGCCCAGTTTTTTTGGCCGCAGCCACTGAAGCACAGAGGCCAGAAAAAATATGCCATATAAATGCTGAAAATAGTCATTTTTTTGGTCGCAGCCACTGAAGCACAGTTGCCAGAAAAATTATGCCATATAAATGCTGAAAATATAAATTTTTTTGGTTGCAGCCACTGAAGCACAGAGGCCAGAAAAATTATGCCATATAAATGCTGAAAATATGCATTTTTTTGGTTGCAGCCACTGAAGCACAGAGGCCAGAAAAATTATGCCATATAAATGCAGAAAATATGCATTTTTTTGGACGCAGCCACTGAAGCACAGTTGCCAGAAAAAATATGCCATATAAATGCTGAAAATAGTAATTTTTTGCCATACGTTGACCTTGTAGACATTGTTTGCCCAGTTTTTTTGGTTGCAGCCACTGAAGCACAGAGGCCAGAAAAAATTAAACCAGTAGGGTTTGCACCCTAGTTTGTAACGGTGGCGGAGGGAGGAGGACGCTAAAGGACAGCTGTGTGTGGAGTCATGAGGCTTGAAGAGAAGGACAGCTGCATAGAAGTCAGAACAAGTCTTCCGGCATGCAGTAACCCTCCGAGATCCACCCCTCATTCATTTTAATAAAGGTCAGGTAATCGACACTTTTGTGACCTAGGCGAGTTCTCTTCTCAGTTACAATCCCTCCTGCTGCACTGAAGGTCCTTTCTGAGAGCACACTTGAGGCTGGGCAAGACAAGAGGTTCATGGCAAATTGTGACAGCTCTGGCCACAGATCAAGCCTGCGCACCCAGTAGTCCAGGGGTTCATCGCTCCTCAGAGTGTCGATATCTGCAGTTAATGCCAGGTAGTCCGCTACCTGCCGGTCGAGGCGTTCTTTGAGGGTGGATCCAGAAGGGTTGTGGCGCTGCCTTGGACAGAAAAACATTTGCATGTCTGACGTTACAGACTGGCCAAAGGGCTTTGTCCTTGCAGGTGTGCTCGTGGCAGGATTACTGGCACCTCTGCCCCTGGAATGTTGATGAGTTCCTGAAGTGACATCACCCTTAAAAGCATTGTACAACATGTTTTGCAGGCTGGTTTGTAAATGCCGCATCTTTTCGGACTTGTGGTATGTTGGTAACATTTCTGACACTTTATGCTTGTACCGAGGGTCTAGTAGCGTTGCGACCCAGTACAGGTCCTTCTCCTTAAGCCTCTTGATACGGGGGTCCTTCAACAGGCATGACAGCATGAAAGACCCCATTCTCACAAGGTTGGATGCAGAGCTATCCATCTCCGCTTCCTCATTATCAAGGACTGCATCATCCACGGTCTCCTCCCCCCAGCCACGTACAAGACCAGGGGTCCCCAAAAGGTCACCACTAGCCCCCTGGGAAGCCTGCTCCTGTTGGTCCTCCTCCTCCTCCTCCACAAAGCCACCTTCCTCCTCTGACTCCACTTCTGGCACCTCTCCCTGCGTTGCAGCAGGTGCCTGGGTTCGTTCTGGTGATTCCGACCAGAAATCGCGCGCTTCCAGCTCCTCGTCACGCTGGTCTACAGCCTCATCTGTCACTCGTCGCACGGCACGCTCCAGGAAGAAAGCGAAGGGTATTAGGTCGCTGATGGTGCCTTCGGTGCGACTGACCATATTTGTCACCTCTTCAAAAGGTCGCATGAGCCTGCAGGCATCGCGCATAAGCACCCAGTAACGGGGGAAAAAATCCCCAGCTCTGCAGATCCAGTCCTACCACCCAGTTCAAAAAGGTACTCGTTGACGGCCCTTTGTTGTTGCAGCAGACGTTCCAACATAAGGAGCGTTGAATTCCAGCGAGTCTGGCTGTCAGAAATCAAACGCCTGACTGGCATGTTGTAGCGCTGCTGAATGTCAGCAAGGCGTGCCATGGCTGTGTAGGAACGTCTGAAATGGGCCGACACCTTTCTGGACTGGGTGAGAACGTCCTGGAATCCTGGGTACTTGGAGACAAAACGTTGGACTATTAAATTTAACACATGTGCCATGCAGGGCACATGTGTTAAATTGCCCAGTCTCAACGCTGCCAACAGATTGCTTCCATTGTCACACACCACTTTTCCGATCTGCAGTTGGTGTGGGGTCAGCCACCGATCGGCCTGTGACTGCAGAGATGACAGGAGTACAGATCCGGTATGGTTTTTGCTTTCCAGGCACGTCATCCCCAAGACAGCGTGACAACGGCGTACCTGGCACGTCGAATAGCCTAGGGGGAGCTGGGGGTGCACAGGTGTGGAGGAGGAGAAGGAGGACCCAGCAGCAGAGTAAGAAGAAGAAGAGGAAGAAGACGAGGTAGAGAGCGATGGAGGAGTAGAGGTGGTGGCAGAACCGCGTGCAATCCGTGGCGGTGACACCAACTCCACTGTTGTTGTTGAGCTACCCATTCCCTGCTTCCCAGCCATTACCAAGTTCACCCAGTGGGCAGTGTAGGTGACATACCTGCCCTGACCATGCTTGGAGGACCATGCGTCAGTAGTCATATGGACCTTTGGCCCAACACTAAGTGACAGAGATGCGGTAACTTGGCTCTGCACATGTTGGTACAGGTGTGGTATTCCCTTTTTAGAAAAAAAATTGCGGCTGGGTACCTTCCACTGCGGTGTCCCAATTGCTACAAATTTGCGGAAGGCCTCAGAGTCCACCAGCTGGTATGGTAAAAGCTGGCGGGCTAAGAGTGCAGACAAGCCAGCTGTCAGACGCCGGGCAAGGGGGTGACAGTCAGACATTGGCTTCTTACGCTCAAACATGGCCTTCACAGAAACTTGGCTGGTGGCAGATGACTGGGAATGGGAACAGGTGGTCAAGGTGGAAGGCGGAGTGGGGGGTGGTTCAGACGGGTCAAGGAGAGCAGAGGTAGAGCAGTAAGATGCTGGACCAGAAGGAGTGTGGCTTTTAGTTTGCCTGTTGCCTTTGAGGTGTTGCTCCCAAAGTGCTTTGTGCTTGCCGCTCATGTGCCTTCGCATAGAAGTTGTACCTATGTGGCTGTTGGGCTTACCAAGGCTCAGTTTCTGACTGCACTCATTGCAAATTACAATGCTTTTGTCAGAGGCACACACATTAAAAAAATCCCACACTGCTGACTTTTTGGAAGTGTGCGATCTGGCGGTAACAGTAGAAGTTGGCGGCATTGGCGGCAATGGCGGGTGCGTTGGCCGGCTGAACACAGGTGCCGATACATGTTGTTGCCCTACTGATCCCTGCGGGCTGTCCTCCCTGCTTCTTCTAAGTCTTATTCTCCTACTGCCTCTCTGACTCTCCGTCTCTCCATCTGAACTACCCTCCTCTTGCTCTCTTCTACTAGGCACCCACAAAACATCAATCTCCTCATCATCATTCTCCTCAGATGCATCAATTTCTTCTGACACATCACAGAAGGAAGCAGCAGCGGGGACCTCCTCCTCATCACTCATTATGTCCATCTCTATCGTGTTCTCTGCCAGAATTAAATCTGGTGTAACGTCCTCATCTCCTTCATCTTCTTCTGGCAATAATGGTTGCGCATTACGCAGTTCAAGAAACTCATGGGAAAATAACTCCTCTGACTCCAGTGAAGAAGGGGCACCGGTGGTGGAGGAAGTGTTACGTGGGGTGGCCATAGCAGTGGAGGATGAGGAGGATGTTGTGGTAAAGTTAGAAACGGTAGAGGATGGGGTGTGCTGTGTAAGCCAGTCAACTACCTCTTCAGCATTTTGGGAGTTCAGGGTCATTGGCTTTTTAAAACTGGGCAATTTGCTAGGGCCACAGGATTGCATAGCAGCACGGCCCCTAGCACGGCCTCTGTGTGGCGGCCTGCCTTTGCCTGGCATTATTTTTAAAAAAACAACAACAACAAAAACTCAGTTGGTTTTTCTGGAAACGATAATACACACAGCTAGATGGCAGTTTGAAGAAAACACTGTGCAAATAATGCCTACAAGATCAACGTATACACTACTACAGCGGTGGATACGGATTACGTAAAATATATGAACGCTGCTTGAAAAAAAGTAACTCAAGTGGTTTTTCTAGAGACGATAATATTATCAATATTTAGACAAAATGTGAACAAGCTCACACAGCTAGATGGCGGTTTGAAGAAAACACTGTGCAAATAATGCCTACAAGGTCAACGTATACACTACTACAGCGGTGGATACGGATTACGTAAAATATATGAATGCTGCTTGAAAAAAAGTAACTCAAGTGGTTTTTCTAGAGACGATAATATTATCAATATTTAGACAAAATGTGAACAAGCTCACACAGCTAGATGGCGGTTTGAAGAAAACACTGTGCAAATAATGCCTACAAGGTCAACGTATACACTACTACAGCGGTGGATACGGATTACGTAAAATATATGAATGCTGCTTGAAAAAAAGTAACTCAAGTGGTTTTTCTAGAGACGATAATATTATCAATATTTAGACAAAATGTGAACAAGCTCACACAGCTAGATGGCGGTTTGAAGAAAACACTGTGCAAATACTGCCCACAAGATCAACGTATACACTACTACAGCGGTGGATACGGATTACGTAAAATATATGAATGCTGCTTGAAAAAAGTCACTCCGGTGTTTTTTCTGGAGACGGTAATATTATGGATATTTAGACAGAATGTGAACAAGGTCACACAGCTAGATGGCAGTTGGTTGAATAACACACTGGGCAAAAAATGCCTACAGGGCAAATAATGCCTAAAAGGTCAATTTATACACTAATACAGCGATGGATACGGATTACGTAAAATATATTATGGCTGCTTGAAAAAAGTCACTCCGGTGTTTTTTCTGGAGACGGTAATATTATGGATATTTAGACAGAATGTGAACAAGGTCACACAGCTAGATGGCAGTTGGTTGAATAACACACTGGGCAAAAAATGCCTACAGGGCAAATAATGCCTAAAAGGTCAATTTATACACTAATACAGCGATGGATACGGATTACGTAAAATATATTATGGCTGCTTGAAAAAAGTCACTCCGGTGTTTTTTCTGGAGACGGTAATACTATGGATATTTAGACAGAATGTGAACAAGGTCACACAGCTAGATGGCAGTTGGTTGAATAACACACTGGGCAAAAAATGCCTACAGGGCAAATAATGCCTAAAAGGTCAACTTATACACTACTACAGCGATGGATACGGATTACGTAAAATATATTATGGCTGCTTGAAAAAAGTCACTCCGGTGTTTTTTCTGGAGACGGTAATATTATGGATATTTAGACAGAATGTGAACAAGGTCACACAGCTAGATGGCAGTTGGTTGAATAACACACTGGGCAAAAAATGCCTACAGGGCAAATAATGCCTAAAAGGTCAACTTATACACTACTACAGCGGTAGTAAAATAAAAAAAGTAAAATAAAAAAAAATGAATATTAAAAAAAAAAATTAAAGTTGGTGCTGCTGAACTACTAGGAGCAGCAGATTAGCACACCAGTCCCACTCCCCAACACTGCTAGACTAATAGCACTGGGCTCTTATAGTAGTAGTAGTAGTAGTAGTAAAACAACAAAAAAATAAATAAAAGCAGTCCTTACAAGGACTACTGTTATTGCAGCAGTCAGCAGATGAGATCAGAAGCAGGACAGCTGCCCACTGCAGCTACATACAGAGCACTGCAGTAGAAGGTAGATTACTAGCCAGCAAAGCTACCTAAGCTTAAATGTCCCTCAAACCCCTGCAGACTTCTGTCCCTCCAATAACAGAGCAGTATCAAAACGATTACTAGACAGCAAACTTTCAACTGTCCCTGAAATCACTAACAGGCAGCAGCTCTCTCCCTACACTATCTCTTCAGCACACACAGGCAGAGTGAAAAAACGCTGCAGGGCTTCGGTTTTTATAGGGAAGGGGAGTGGTCCAGGGGAGAGCTTCCTGATTGGCTGCCATGTACCTGCTGGTCTGGGGTGAGAGGGCAAAAAAAAGCGCCAACAATGGCGAACCCAAAATGGCGAACGTCACGCAACGTTCGCGAACTTCCGGCGAGCGCGAACACCCGATGTTCGCGCGAACAAGTTCGCCGGCGAACAGTTCGCGCCATCTCTACTTGTAGAACTTTGCAAAAGTATGTACATTACTCCAAGAGGCTGCTCTGCAGATATCTCAAATATGCACTTGTGATCTTTCTGGCCAAGAAGTGGAGACTACCCTTGAATGTGCTTTTAACTCTGCTGGAGGTTTCCTCCCTGCCATATAAGCTTTCCTATCCAAAGGATCTTTAAATGCTGACTCTTCCACAGGAATTGTTGTTCTTTTTAGAAAGTCTTGCGATCGAAACATCCACCTTAGGTGGCTCCTCCCAGGGTGCCTCCTTAGCATCTATAGGAAACATCATTAGAATTGCAGGTAAGAACCACCGCCTGAGGATTGAATCCTGCAATACTCACTGCTTCATGGTGAAATTGAAGTTTCATGTTGTAATTTACCAACCATTTCCTACTAACCATAGAAAGTAACCGGTTTAGTAGCCATATTGTTGGGAAACACTGTGTTGAGAAAGCAACAATACTGTGTATATCCCAGGGATGCGCACCTACACAGAACGGTAGTGCGTGACGTCATCAGCATACGCCCGGTAATACAGGTCAGTCTGTCCTAGTGCACACCCTCGATCCAGCAGAGGGCAATTATGAATTAGAGAACTACTGAAGCCTGTTCCCCCAACCCCTTTGGTGGATTATTAGCTAAAACCGCTGACTCCAAGCCTCGTGATTCCTGTCTTGTTCCTGAAACCTGTTATCCAGAATTCTTGTTTTGTTCCCGAGTCCTGATATCCAGTTTTCCTGCTCCTGAAAATATCCCGGTAATCCTTGTTTCATTCCTGTTCCCTTGTACCCCTTCTTGATCTGTTTTTGACTTCCCGGAATTGACCTTGGCCTGATATTGGACATTGCATGAACTCTGCCTGTCTTGATCTTTTAGCCTGAATCTGATTCTGTTTGTCTGCCGCCTGCCCTTGAATTTCAGCTTGTTTTTGGACTTGTTTTTTTCTGCCTACATCTGGATTTGTATTTTTCTTTGCTGTATATATTTTTCTGCATAAGGCTGCATATATTTTTGATCAATAAATATGCTAAATTACTCAGCACCATCCCTAACACCTGGCTAGAAATGATGACCTCCTTTGCCTTCTACAACTAAACCATTATAGTAACCCAGAGCAACTAAACTCAGCACTGCATAATATGTTGGCACTCTAAAAATACTTTATAATAATAAAATTAAAATTAAAAATATGTCTCGGCACAAAAACCTTTAAAATAAAAATAATTCCATGATTTATTGATTGTTTGATGGCCTCTTAAGTCCAGCCACACTTGGAACTCTTTGTTATAAATCATTGTTAAAAACTCTGGTCAAAACCTAAGATTTTCCCAATAATTGATTGGTGGATACTGTTCTATTTAGCAATCCATATTGGCAAATAACACTGATCCACTTTTTTCTTGTTGATGGAGCAGGTGAGTAGAGAGTCGCATGGAAGTGGGCAGTTTCCTTCTGGATCTGCCAATGTTTGGTGTGTGCAGCCAAGTGTATTCTGTTTTCAGTTCAGTCAAACCAATTCTAATCCCTTTAAATTGTAATTATAAATATATAAAGGACTGTGCATTCTGTAAATTGATGATGATGATGATAATGAATTTGATGGATCACAGCACAGAATGTCAACTGTCCAAAGTGTCAGCCAAGATGTATCAAAGATTAGGAAGGGCAAATTTACCCAAGCTGCCAACCATATCTGCTCCACTTACCTTTGATAGCTCATCTATTCTGCCACATAAACAACATAGGGAGGAATATTTATCAGAATTCGAATTTGTGTGGTTTAGAGTTTTGTACTTCGAATAAACTCACAATTTTTAAAAAACTCAAATGCTTGCTTATTTATGAAAAAATGCGAATGTAAAGAATTTGATAGCATACATTAGTGAAAATCCTTGAATACCTCAAATTTTACAGCCTTAAAAACACGAATTTGTTTACAAACTTGAAAATTTAAATTAAAACTCGAATTTAAAAAATGGCTTGAATTTTGCCTAGGAAAACTCCCATTGACTTCTACATGAACTCGCCAGCTTTTAGATGCCGATTGTTTTTTACATTTGATTTTGAGGTTTTTGGGGGTTTTTTGCTTCATAAATACCATTAGAGCTTTTGAAAATATAATTTGACTTTGTGAGTTTTTGTGGAAAAAAATTCAAATTGTGGCAAAAACTCTAATTGGAATCTTGATAAATCTCCCCATGTGTATCTGTATATTACTAATAAGTAAAACAATCAGTAAAACAAATTCCAGATTCCAGCAGTAGCGTTCGTTGAGGGGGGCGGGCCCTGGTGGAGGGGGGGCGGGCCCTGGTGCGTGATGCACAGCCGGGCCCCGCCCCCTCCGTACGGCCGCATTTGGCTGAGTTTTCATTGGCGAATGGACTGCCGGGGGGCCCTGAGGGGGTGCGGGCCCTGGCCCGCTCGCATCCCCCTGCTCCCCCGGTAGTTCCGCCACTGGATTCCAGCAAATTTAAGTTTCTGTCATTTGGTGAAATTTTCAGGCACCACTAAGGGCACACATATGAAAAAATACGTCTGAGAAAAAAACTGCAGACAAAACTTTTTTTTCTCGAATGCCAGCTTATTTATGGGGGGGAAAAACGACCAATTATTCCCATGCATGTTTTTTCGCGAAAAAAAAGTTGCATGCCAGCGAGAATCTCATAAATCTTGAATGTTTTAATAAACTGGTAAAGGTATGGGATCCGTTATCTGGAAACCCTTTATCCAGAAAGCTCAGAATTAGGGAAAGGCCGTCTCCCATTGACTCTATTTTATCCAAATAATCCACATCTTTGCATGTTCAAACCAGACATCGGCAGTCAGTACAGCCATCATTAGACAAAGATACACTCGGGAGGAAGAAGATTAGTTCAATACCACCTTCAATAATCCATTTTGGCCAATTTCCAGCCCTGCCACTGCCTGTCTTACAAATATTCAGAAAATATTACACTATGCTAAGTGAACACAGATTAAAACCTTGAGCAGCGCCGGTGAATCCTATTCCAAACATGATGTTTGCCAGAAATGTATTGGGATTAAAATAAGCTTGTCAAAGAAATATACAGCTGTCGGGTTTACCATCGGTACAATCGTCAGCCATGATTATGCAAACCTCTGTGTTCACATTTCTAAAATGTTTTTAGTAAAAATAAAAACAAACACAGTAATTATTGAAGTGCCTGTTGTTAAATTGACTGTGATCATTAATTGCATTTACATTTTATGCCGCTAGATTAACCGTAGTAAAATCCTTGCAATTCCCCGTGCATTCTGAAGTCATATGCAAGGGTGAAAAAATTCCCAGCAAATATATATATATATATATATATATATATATATATATATATATATATATACAGGGCCGCCTGTTATGTTTTGGGTAGCCGAGGATGAGTAGAGTATAACAGTGCTTTATTAGTAGAGTCATGCAGGCATTACACAACAGTAAGCTTTCACTTTCACTTTTAAGCTACCAGGAAGTATGCACAGTATAAGTATGAGCACAGTGACATCTATAGGCCATTTGTATAAACACCACACCGCCATCAGGGTGGGACAGGGGGGACAAGTGCTGCAGTTTTGAAAGAGCCGGGCCCCCCTTGCGAGCGCCGAAGATTTGCGGCCAGCCGAATAGCCAAAAATGCGGAAGTGGCGAAAAGCCGAACTCCCGAAGCGGCGAAAAGACCCAATTTTTTTTTCTTGTTTACTTGTAAGGGAAGCTCTGGCACCAATGCTTTCTAAAAAAAAAAAAAAAACTTTTATGGGGGTGCTGGCACCAATGTTTTTTTTTTAAAACTTATAAGGGGGCCCTGAACATAAATAGCTTTTTATAACTTGTGTGTGGGGGGGTTACTTTTTTAGTGCTGACGTGGTCTTTTAACTGTGATGTGGAGTGGGCGGGGTCTGGGACGGGGCTTGGGTGCCAGGGGGCCCCGAAAATGTTGTTGTACGGGGCCCCGTGATTTCTAATGGCGGCCCTCTATCGTTCGGTCTCTAAGCTCAGGTAACTGAAGGGAGCACAGAGCATGTGCAGTGAATCAGCAGAAAAGAAGATGGGGAGCTACTGGGGCATCTTTGGAGATACAGATCTTCCCTGCTAAAGGGTTGTGGTTGCCTTGGGCTGGTAAAGAGGCCCAATGCCTAATTCTTTGTTAAACTTTAGTTCTAAATGAATAACACATTTCATGTAATTTATGTAAAATGTTTTTCAATGTATTCCTTGTATTGTGTTCTTTGAAAACCGCATTACAAAAATTACTCTGCAAATAATTGAATACAATCCATGTGGAAAGCAACATGTTTGTGTACTATAAGTCCTAAATCCTATGACAGGTAAGGGACCTGTTACCCAGAATGCTCGGGACCTGGAGTTTTCCGGATAACGGATCTTTCTGTAATTTGGATCTTCGTGCCTTGCGTATCGGGTAAATATTAAATAAACCCAATAGGCTGGTTTTGCTTCTGATAAGGATTAATTATATCTTAGTTTGGATCAAGTACAAATAACTGTTTTATTATTACAGTGAAAAAGAAAATCATTTTTAAAAATATGCAATAATTGGATAAAACTGGATAACTGGTTTCTGGATAATGGATCCCATATCTGTAGCGATGAGTGAATTTTTGCCAGGCATGGATTCGCTGCAACAAAAAAGTAGCCAAGACAAAATTGTCACTGAGACAAAAATTTGCCATGAGAGAAAAACTCCCATTGACTTTAATGCATTTGGACAAAAAAAATTGCCAAGACAAAAAAGTCGCCCAAGAAAAATGCCCATTGACTTTAATGCATTTGGAGCGAAAAAAAACATTGTTGTGCAAGTAAAAAAGTGTTGCGTGTAATAAAATATTGATACCTAGGGGGAAAAAACGAGGAATAGAGGGAAAAAACTTTGAATTTCGAATGTTTTTTTGGCTACTTCGACCATCAAATGGGCTACTTCGACCTTCGACTTTGATTCGAACGATTTGAACTAAAAATCGTTCGACTATTCGACCATTTGATAGTCGAAGTACTGTCTCTTTAAAAAATACTTCGACCCCCTAGTTCGCAACCTAAAACATACAGAGGCCAATGTTAGCCTATGGGGAAGCTCCCCATAGGCTTCCTAACAATTTTCTGATCGAAGGAAAATCCTTCGATCGATGGATTAAAATCCTTCGAATCGTTCGTTTCGAGGATTTAATCGTTCGATAAAAAGATTATTCCTTCGATCGTTCGATCGTAGGAATATCGCTAAATCCTTCGACTTCAAATATTTCAATTCGGCAGTCGAATATCGAGGGTTACTTAACCCTCGATATTCGACCATAAGTAAATTTGCCCCTATTGACTTCAATACGTTTTATAAATTTTTTGCCATTTTGTTAATTTTTCACAGTTAGCAAATTTTTCGGAACAGATTCGCTCATCACTAGACACAACCACTTATGTCAAAACTGTCAATACTTTAGACTGCTTTACAACAACATGGTTACAGGCCCACTGGTTGGAAGGCACATGAGAAGAACAGGACACTCACCTGACAAAAGTGGTGCAAACAAAGTTTGTTTTTTTTGGATTATGCAAACTGAACAGTTAGAAGGGTGGTTCTACAGTAAGTGGTACATTTGTAGAATGCTTATCTGCTCTTATAGATACCTCTTAAAGTCCATGTAGAAGGTCAATAAGATTTGAAGTTGAACACTTACTGCCCCCTAGACAATCTTGGAACTATAATGAACGACTGGCAGCTCGTTATGAACTAAGTATGGCCCTGAACAAAGATTGGTCTTTAAAGGAGAACTAAACCCCCCATGGTGATAAGTCCCACTGCCCCCCCTCCCTACCTCCCCCCTGCGCAGTCTTACCCCTGAATTCTGTCCCCTCTAGAAATAGCGACCACACATGCGCAGCGGAGCTCACGAGCGCCATCTTCTTCTCTTCGGTAATCTTCAAGTCTTATTTCTCCCCTTCGGCAATTTCCGTTTCTTTCGGTGCATGTGCAGTTGTCGCAAACTGGAAGATCGCTCCAACTGCGCATGCGTCAATATGCCGCTCTATTCATGAAGATTATCGAAGAGAAGAAGATGGCGCCTGTGAGCTCCGCTGCGCTCACTCTGCATGTGCTGTCACTATTTCTAGAGGGGACAGAATTAAGGGGTAAGACTGTGCGGGAGGAGGCAGGGAGGGGGGGCCAGCAGAGGGGGGCCAGCGGGGACTTATCACCATGGGGTTTAGTTCTTCTTTAAAGGAGAACTAACCCCCCTCCTAAAGAGAGTCTCCATCTAATAGCTCCATTCATCCCCCTCTCCGCTTTCTCCCTGCATAGTCCAGAAAATCACACAGACCTCCCCATGCAGAGTAGTGTAGCAGAGCTCAAGGGCGCCATCTTCGGTAATGTCCGCTAAAGGACCGCTGTTTTCACTTGTGCATGTGCCAGAACTCTCCGTAAACAGCCAAAGGGAAGGAGAGGATCCGAGGATTTGGAAAATGTCGCCTGTGAGTTCTGCATGAGTTTTTAAAATAGAGGACTATGTAGGAAGGAAGCGGGGAGGGGGTTGAATGGGGGATACTAGATGGGGACTCTCTTTAGGAGAGGGGCTTAGTTCTCATTTAATTCTAACACCATGGCCAATCTTGAGCATCAAGAACTGTTTGGGAGAATATGTTGTATTTTTAGTATTTACAAGATGAAAGTTTACAAACCACCCTTGAAACCTGTATATGGTTGTTTGATTTGGGTTTTCCGTTGAAATAAATCCAAAGACCTGAAAACTAGAGTTAAAATAAATATATATGTATGTATATAAGACTTGCCTTCATCCGCAGACACCTCACTGCTATAACCATCATACTCAGCAGACAATGGACTGTATTTCTGCCTGGTTTCCCAAGTGTAATTTTGTTGCTTATCTGTGGTACTCCGGTTGGTGTACAGTCGCGTCATTGCTTCTTGGTATTTACCCAGGACTTCGTCTTCACTTTCTGATGAAGACCCATGGAAGTCTCGACCTACTGAGAAATTAAGAAGCTACAAATAAGGATTTTATAGATATGATAAAGGTTATGAATAAAGTTCAACGATTCATTTTGATTTGACCTGATATAGTGTCTCTCTGTTGACATCTTATAAAAAAAATAGCAATGTCATCAACACAAGCCTCTTTGTTCAAAACTAAGGTCCATGGCACATCTAACATGGAAGACATGTCCTTTACCCTCCATGCAAACTGCACAGTTAAGTATTTTCAGACCAGAAACTAACAGGTATGAGTAGTGAAATGCAAGGACTGTTCTTCTATTTCAACAGGGAGCAGCTCAAGTCAACGGAATTTTAAGCAGAAGGCATGTTTCTGTATAATGTGACAGTGTTCTTATGAAATATTTCCCTAAGTACAGAAAAGCACATTCTGAGGTTAGAGTTTGAGTGTTAAAGGGTCAGTGAACACCTATAAACAACTGAGAATGAGCACAAAAAATAAGACTTGTGAGGGAATTGAATTCCGCCTATTTTTTTAATTTCAAAAAATCTATTTTCCTACTTTTTGTCATTATAAAGCACTAAAGAAAACTGGCTTGCTTTTCACTGATGGTTATTTGTTACCTGGGAGATAAGGAGGATAAACAAACACTCCAATCCTTCTCTTAACTGCACTCTCCTATTTAACTCTTAAGGCAGAGACACGCTGCTATTTCAGGAGATTAGTCGCCCAGCGAAAAATTCGCTTCTTCTTCGGGTGACTAATCTCCCTGAAATTCCTTCCCACCGGCTAGAATGTAAATTGCCGGCTGGATGGCTTCGACTTTCTGAAGTCGCCCGAAGTTTCCTTGTGGGTGACTTCAAAAAATGAAGCGTTCCGAGTGCCATCCCGCCAGCGATTTAAATTCTAGCCGGCGAGGAAGGCAGTTCAGAGAGATTAATCGGCCAAAGAAGAAGAGATTTTTTGCTGGGCGATTAATCTCCCAAAATAGCAGCATGTGTCTCTACCCTTAGGCGGTCCATACATGAACTGGAGGTGGGCGATATTGGGTTGACCTGATATCAATGCTGGCAAACGATTGGATCACAACTCAGTACAAGCAGGCTGTCTGGGCAAAAACCGCATCAATAAGCCAATGCAGTCCTCATCCAATGGGATTTTAAAAACTGCCCAATCAACTTCTGTCTGATTTTCATCCATCTATCAGTCAGGAAAGCCCATCAGAGGGTCACATACATAGCCGATAAGCTGCCAACTTGCCAGTTCATGGCCACCTTTAGTCTCATATTCAAAGCACTAGTTAGTTCCTAGAGAATTTGAACCCTAACAACCAGATAACAGTTTTAATTTACAACCCAATTCAAGTCAGTATCTAAACAATAGTTGGCAGTATTGGAAAATGAAACGTCTGGTACAGGAGTGTTCTGAGACTTATCTATTTGAAATCAAGAATGTTAAGAGAGAAGGTTCATGGCAGAACACATGTAATCTCATGAGAACAACCAGCAGTCTTCCTGATGTACTTGAACAACTCACAACATCCAACCAACAATGGCACCAGTTAACAATCACTCTACCCATCAAAGAACTGGAAAGAATCCTTTGACTTCTACTGGTTAACATTACAGTATATCTAGACAGATACATGTATTAACTAACTCCATTCAATTAGGGGGATAATGATCCAATTCTGGATTCTTTAAAACCTAATTCCATTTCACTCTAAGGGGCAGATTTATCAGGGGTCGAAATGAATAATAAATCATGACAGTATCCCTTTAAAGATTTGGACAAATGATAATGGAAAATTTTATTTACCAGATTACGCTATTTTAATTTCTGTATCCTGCTCAAATGTGAATATTCACATAAGAATCAAATATGGTAGTGAATTCAAATTTGGTTCCATATTTGGCCAAACCTTTTATGGATGATTCGCTAATGATTCTTAATGAAAGAAAAGGTAATTCAAACGAAGACAATAAAAGGATAGAAGAGTCTTCAAGCTCTGCACATCAAAACATGCTGAGGAGTGGACATCTTTACTGTGCTTTGGTTTGCTCTTTTCTCTTTCTTCCTCTATTTCTTGGCCTTTCCCCCTATGGAGAGATCTGTCTTTACCATTGCGTGGAGATCTCTCCTTATCATTGGCATCTCTCCTTTGTTTAATATCACTTTGAGTAATTTCTTTGTGTGTGAGTTTGTGGTCATTCATATCTTGAGATAAAGCATTGTGCTTATTAGAATGTGTATTATTTGTATAGCCATGTTTCACCTCTTTTGCTCCAACACCTTCATTCGAATTCTCTTCAGACTCATAGTCTGCTTTGTTATTTCCATGTGTCCTTTGTTTCACTTTGTGTGTTCCTTCATTGTCATTGTATTTTTGTGTTTTTTCAACTCTGGCATGTTTATCATCAGATATGCCTTCAAACATTTTATGAGGAAACGTCTTGGATTTGCTTCCAACTTGGTTTTTGTCATCTCGCTGATGAGAATTTTCACTTTCATCATCTTCGTCTATATTTTCTTTTGACCTTTTGAGCCTTCCTTTCTTATCCTTATACGTATCTGATGGAAATTGACAGTTTAAATGAGACAGGTCTTCAGCTTCTTGATGTTGAACTGCTGAAGCATGGTGTCTTTGATGGTCAACATTACTGGAATATTCCGATGAACCATGCTGGTTTTGTTTATGCTCTCGCCAATGATGTGAGGTCCTATCTGATCTGTCATAATCTTTTTGCATTTTTGGTACATTTGACTTAAAGGGATCCTGTCATCGGAAAGCATGTTTTTTTCAAAACGCATCAGTTAATAGTGCTACTCCAGCAGAATTCTGCACTGAAATCCAATTCTCAAAAGAGCAAACAGATTTTTTTTATATTCAATTTTGAAATCTGACATGGGGCTAGACATTTTGTCAATTTCCCAGCTGCCCCAGGTCATGTGACTTGTGCCTGCACTTTAGGAGAGAAATGCTTTCTGGCAGGCTGCTGTTTTTCCTTCTCAATGTAACTGAATGTGTCTCAGTGGGACATGGGTTTTTACTATTGAGTGTTGTTCTTAGATCTACCAGGCAGCTGTTATCTTGTGTTAGGGAGCTGTTATCTGGTTACCTTCCCATTGTTCTTTTGTTTGGCTGCTGGGGGGGGGAAGGGAGGGGGGTGATATCACTCCAACTTGCAGTACAGCAGTAAAGAGTGATTGAAGTTTATCAGAGCACAAGTCACATGACTTGGGGCAGGTGGGAAATTGACAATATGTCTAACCCCATGTCAGATTTCAAAATTGAATATAAAAAAATCTGTTTGCTCTTTTGAAAAATGGATTTCAGTGCAGTATTCTGCTGGAGCAGCACTATTAACTGATGTGTTTTGAAAAAAACATGTTTTCCCATGACAGTATCCCTTTAACTCCATAGTCATACGTAGAAGGTCCTTGCAATACATTTTCCCCATTTGGCCTAGAAGAATTCTGTTCTGTAGCCATATGGTTTTCTCCCTCCTCTGTATGCAAACCATGTATCATGTTTGTCACCTGCTCAGTGACCGAGTCCTCCACACTGCTGCTGACCTCTTCGACAACATTTGTGATATCATCCACCGCACTGCTTAGAGTGTCAACAATAGAGGACACAGATGGAAGATTAATGCTTTGCTGGAAGCTCTTGAAGAATGCCATTGTTCACAGCTAGTGAAGTTAGATACCCTCTAAATAATTCTTATGTTCCACAACTTTGTCTGCTTGCACACATATAGCAGCAGTAACAACCTGAGCAGTTCTTCCCTTTATTCTGCATTATATTGACAGTTTAGCTTGGAAAGTGTATATTCAACTGTGGAGTCAATTGTTAAATTGGTCACTTGTATAAGTCAAAATATACTTGGTCTCAGCAAATTTTTTCATGCACATCAGAATATCATAGAGGACACTGTCAAATTATGATTGGAAGGAAGCTCATTGTGTTGAAAATGACAAATTACCATCATTTAAATGGTTTACCTGTAAAAGAAGCATTTAAAATTGCATCATGTTATGCCTTTTTTTAATAATCCCAGTCCAAAATTTCAATATCCAAAAACTCATGATGATACTAAATAGCGAAAACCACGCAATAAAATACATCATTCTCAATTCATAGGATCTGTCCTTTCTCTGTCCTTCAGATCTTATTATCTCAGCTTAATGCTACGGTTTTCAGGGTCCATCCACTCTGCTACCTGTGAAATCTTCTAACTTGCCTAGGTTTATGTCATGTTTTGTGTTTATGTCAAGTTTATGTACGCTTCTTTGAGACCCAATAGACCTTTTGAATTGTCTTTCAGGAAAGACACTGGCTCTAAAATAAAAGACAGCATTGTGTGGATCCAGTCCCTGATAAAATATGATTCCTCAAGATTCATTGGAATATAATGGCCAACATTTTGTCTTTGTGACTTGTTTTTTGAAAATCACGGAGGCCTTTCATCATGTAAATCAGAAACTTAATCCAAATTTGTGGATGGTGGTGTGGCACAAACTATAATATTACCCTGGGGTTTAAGGTGAAAAATTATAATCACTGGGGTGTCCCTACATAAAAGTGATTAATCCTTTCCTTTAACACATGCATTGTCATGCAGTAGAACACATGAAAAATGTACTGCGCAGAAAGCTTATGTTTAATGGTTTATAAGAGTTCCCATACTGGTCCAGGGCAGATTCGGGAACATGCCAAACACCTGACACACTACACAAATATTCTGGAGGTAGAAGCATTTGACATCCATAGGGGTCCTATTAACAGACAAGCTCCCCATATAAACCACAAAAATAAAATAATAAAGTACCAATACACCACCTTTTCTGGTGACATAACAACTGGAGAACCTGCCTCTCTCTGATGTCATCAGAAGGTGCAGAATAGGTACATGCGTTTAAAATCTTTTAAAATATTGAGATGGTCTGGGCATTCGAGTAACAGCTCCCATAGTTGTTCACCAATAGCCTCACATTTAACAAAATAGACTACATTACTTATTATAACACCTAGCAAGTCATTATAAATTATAATAATGCACATTTCAATGAGATCATAAAGCACCATTTGTAACTGATGACATCACTAAACAGTGTTATTTTTGTATATCATTTTCCCATACATATACCATTAGACACATTTACTCTTACCTTGGCAATGTTTTGCTCCAAATTCAGAACCAGCTCTGTAGAATCCTCCATTTTTCCCGAAACCCATTTTCTTGTTGATGTAAAGGAAAAGTAACAAGAGGAGAAAAACCGACACCCCGACAGCTGAGAGGAATCCTATAGCCTCCGGAGACACTGGAGGAAAAATAAAGCACCGCTGAATTTTATAAAAAAGAAGAAGTCTTTGTAAAATAACCACTAGATTCAAACATTAATGAAAGCAGAGTGAAACAAAAGCAAGGCGGCTGTATACTATGCAGAATGCTGCAGTATGGCATACATATATGTCACCTGACCAGTAGTGATGGGCGAATTCGCCTATCACTCCTGTCCTGACCAGTTATAAAGACCATCCCTGTAAATAATCATTTTTTGAAAAGTTGAGAATTGAAAACTTGAACACTATGCCAATGCCAGGAGCAGGGATATATTTTGTTTTTCCTGCACGACTCTATAAACAATGTAGCAGAAGCTGTGAAGAAGCAGACTAGGCTGACTTCTGCTACATTGATTGGAGAGACAGAACCGGCAGTGGAGGGACAGATAATGACTGATTTCAAATATAATTACAAATAACTCTGACACCGTTTAAAATGTTTAATGAAACTGTGCTTAGAATGAAATTGTTTTTCATGGGGAAACATTTAACCAAGGAAAGACCCGGTGCAAAATTTGGCAGCTGCAAATTATATATTCAAGGACGGGTTGTTTTAGATGTTCATAAATAAAACGCATTGACATTTCAGAAATGATCCACGTCTGCATTATATTGACTAGCAGATATCCTGCTAAATGGCACTCGCTCCATATCCTGACAGTGATGCTACCGGGGGTTACTATGGTGCTGCCATTCATTCTAAGGATTATTTGCAGAGGCTTGAATTTCAGCCCACGTCTCCCAGCCACTTAGCCACAGAACCGTTTTTATTTGTCGTGTGAAAGAGCACTTCATTCTACAAACTAATTAGCTTTAAGCTATAATATGCTGCAAGATACACTTTTGTGTTCCGGAGAGAAATGGACCAGTCGTGACTTTTGAACACAATAATGTTTTATCTGGATTTTCCACTTCACAAAAAAAGGAAACGCTAAACATATTTTCTTATTTCTTTGCATACCGGAAAAAAAGTGCTTTTTAATATACATATTAATATAAATGCAATAGAAAGCAGCATTTGTTTGCTCTTTTCTGAACTGGCAGTTTTGTGATAATGTAGCAGAAGTCAGTTTTCCTCCAGTTACGGCTCCAGTTCCCTCAGTGTCCTGCATGCATCATCACACAGCTGGCTTCTGATTCATGGATTCAATAGTCAGAACTAGCAGTGCAGAGGGAAAAAAAGGGACAAAAACTGCTTTCACTATCAATTGCATTGGCAAATAACTAAAAACGACAGAATGTTTATATTGGAATGTTGCTTTTTTAAATGTTACTATTACTTTATACAGGCACGTTTCAGGGGCTGCTGAATACCGAACCGAATCCGAACCCCTAATTTGCATATGCAAATCAGCGAGGGGGAGGGAAAAATAGTGCTGCGCACAAAGTGCATCCCTACTTTATATAATACCTATATATTCCATAGCACTTTACAAGCATTATACAGGTACGGCATACATTATCCGGAAACCTGTTATCCAAAAAGCTCTGCATTACCGGAAGGCTGTCTCCCAAAGACTCCATTGTATCCAAATAATTCACATCATTTTTTAAAATGATTTCCTTTTTCTCTGTAATAATAAAACAGTAGCTTGTACTTGATCCCAACTAAGATATAATTAATCCTTATTGGAGGCAGAACCAGCCTATTGGGTTTATTTCATGTAACGTGAAATGATTTTTCAGTAGACTTAGTGGCCGATTCACTAACTTCGAGTGAAGGATTCGAAGGTAAAAAACTTCGAATTTGGAAGTTTTTTTTGGGCTACTTCGACCATCGAATGGGCTACTTTGACCTTCGACTACGACTACGACTTTGAATCGAAGCATTCAAACTAAAAATCGTTCGACTATTCGACCATTCGATAGTCGAAGTACTGTCTCTTTAAAAAAAACTTCGACCCCCTAGTTCCATATCTAAAAGCTACCAAAGTCAATGTTAGCCTATGGGGAAGGTCCCCATAGGCTTGGCTAACTTTTTTTGGTCGAAGGATATTCCTTCGATCGTTGGATTAAAATCCTTCGAATCGTTCGGTTCAAAGGATTTTATCGTTCAATCGAAGTAATTATCCTTCGATCGTTCGATCGAACTATCTGCGCTAAATCCTTCGACTTCGATATTTAGCGCAGATAGTTCGATGGAACGATCGAAGG
This sequence comes from Xenopus laevis, assembly GCF_017654675.1. NCBI lineage: Eukaryota > Metazoa > Chordata > Amphibia > Anura > Pipidae > Xenopus > Xenopus laevis. The sequence continues at coordinate 17,984,252 of NC_054380.1, read as the reverse complement.
ATAATTACTTCGATCGAACGATAAAATCCTTTGAATCGAACGATTCGAAGGATTTTAATCCAACGATCGAAGGAATATCCTTCGACCAAAAAAAGTCGAAGGATTTTAATTCCTAGTCGAATATCGAGGGTTAATTAACCCTCGATATTCGACCCTTAGTGAATCGGCCCCTTAAAGGGGTGGGGACTTTATGACCCATGCCTGACTTGAATATGCCCCACCCCCTTAGCTGACATCAGAGATGATGTCAAAAAGGGTGAGGGCTCCATGATTGAACACTAGAACATATAAATAACATGTGCAATGTAAATTCAACATATTTCTTTTTTATGCACATTTTAATGAGTAGTCATCAATGTATGGATTATCATTCATCAAATGTATAAAATAAACCTAAAAAAACATTATCAAGGCCAAGGTAAACTCTGTGAACCTCACACACACACACCAACCTGTGCTCCATCAGTCATATTGAACAGTATCCCTTTAAAAGAAGGATGCAACAAATTGGTTGTAGATTCTCTTGAATGCCAGCGCTTTGTGTGGGATTTAGATTCAACCAAACTTCAGAAATTACCCCCCACAGGGGGCAATGTCGCCAGACGAGCAGATCTCTTTGTGTATGGCCAGCTGTCAACTCAGTAGGCAGGGGGCGAGATGACAGTTTATATAGGCCCATGTATGTCCATCTCAAGAGAAATATCACATCCAAACTAGAAAATGTTCTACAGTGTTAGAAATGTTATCAAAAAAAATATTTTATGCCAAAGAGAAAGACAGACACAATCTATGGAGATATTATCCCTTTGTAACACCTCGGGTGTGTATAGCCAGTAAAACTACATAATAGATAATAAAGGTATTCCCCAAGCTCGACAAGGCACCGATGTAACCAACCCAAATCACATTTTAAACAATTTAATGTTGTTCTGTAAATTGCGAATGCATATCCTCCAGCATTTCTCACCCATTAATAATCCTACTGCGTATGTCTGCACATATCAAATTATATCAGGGTAGTCATGAAAGATGATAAAAGTGTTGATGTTATGCTTCAGAATAAAGCTGATGAATACCATAGTCTGGAAATAGAAACAACTGTAGGCAAGAGGTGTGCTGACATTCCTACAAGAACTCACTGGAGAAAGAATTCTATGGAAAATGGACAAATGTTGCATCTGGGCCCAAGACTTTCAAAAGTAAGACTTTACCAGGACTTGGTGGTGATTATTAAGGTTCTGGTTATATTAAATCTAGAAGTCAGAATTATACAATCCAGTTCCGTGCTGTTAAGGAGCAGTCACCACGATCCACTTAAAGGAGACCTGTCACCCAGACATAAAAAATCTGTATTATAAAGTACTTTTCAAAGTAAACCTGAAACCCCAAATTTTTTTTTTTACCAATGTATCCACGCCTGTTATAAAGGTATTTAAAAATCTCATTTGTCAATCATATATTGCATGCCCCGCCTCTATGCCTCAGGCAGGAAATTACCTTCCCTTTCCATTCTGCTCTTCCTTTTTATCACTGCCCTCACATTCCCCCTTCCTCCTTCCTTCCTCCCTCCCTCCCTTCTCCGCACCAGTTGCCCATTCTGACACAGTTTATTTTGCTTGACTAACACAACAGAAAAAAATTTCTTAGGGTGATAGTTTCCCTTTAAAAATGTCTCCTCTCTTCCCCGAAAGATAGGATATTCTAATTAACCATGAGTGAGAGTAACCTCAGAGAAAAAACATTGTGACTAATTTATTTCTTATGTGACACAAAGGAGGTTATTTATTAAAATCCGAATTTTTCTGATTAATTAATCAAAAAAAATCCGACCAAACTAGAATCCTCGATTTAAAAAAACACAAAAAAATCGGATAGACAAAAAACAGAGACTATTCCGGATTGTCGCACGAGAAACGCAACGTTGTCATGTGAAAAATCCGAATATTTCAGATTTGACGCTTGAAAAGTCCAAAATCATAGGAAAAGCCAGAAATGTTTGGATTATCGTACAAAACCCAGCGCAGACAATAATATCCTAAAAATGGCAAATAGGACCTCTGCCATTGACTTCTACAGGACCTTGACAGGTTAAAGATGGAGTATTTTCCGATTCAGACTTTTTGCAGCCTCGGGGTATAATAATTCTCGAAAAATTCCGGTTTTGTTTCCCACAAAAAATGTGGATTTTATAGTAAAAAACTATAGTTTGAGTTTTTACCATTCGGACTCAAATAACCCCCAAACTGTTCATTATTGTTTTATGTGCTACAGGGCAAAACCTAACGGTAAGGCTAATTTAATGGGGGGTGCCAAATGTTAGGCATCCCCATAGTTAACCAGACCTGTGATATACTGCCATGTTACTTCTAAATCTTATGGTTCCCTTGACCTTGTGCAAGTGCAGTATAATAAAATAGAAAAATGGACTATACTGCGCAGGCGGAAGTCCAAGCCTATGTAAGAGAACCCTGTAAGTAGAGGTAAGATGGCACCACATTGCTCCTTAGAAAGATCATTTTAAGGTGAACTATATGTGACAGTTGATTAAACAAAGTGCCCTGTGCAAGTTTGCTTTCCGTGTGTCTAGTTGGACTGCCCATTAAGTTATCATGAGCCCCGTAGGTTGAACTGTATAACACAGTGTATTTGATCTATGTGCGGTCATCTTAATGGTAACAAGTTTGAGAAGCCATTTTTTCTGTATATTGCGTTATCTTGGGGTCCTGTCTTTTGCATTTTACTACAACAATCAAATTTACACTTAACACAGATCATTTGATGCCTATGGCATGTTGGTAAAATTTAGGCTCAGTAGCAACACACGTGCCCCCACTTCCAATCCCATGCACCATCTAAATAACACCGTCCTTCAGTTGCAAAACAGTTCAACGTCCAGGTGAGCCTTCTGTACCAGAGAGGGGGAAGTCACAGCCCATTATGTTTACATACAACACAGATGAGGTGGAATTCAACAATATATATGGCAGGCTACAGGTTAGACAACCCTCATGCAGAAATTAAAGAGAGCATTGATTCTACTTTTGATGGCAAACAACAGGCAAAGTTCCATAATTTCTCCTTAGCTGCAACGTTCCTCTTTATAGAGCTCAACCAGGGTCAAAAATGTTTATGTCCCTACACTGACATCCTCTGGATAACAATGAAAATGCAATTTATTTATTACAATATAATGCTTTACAGTATCATTGTGAACTGTATCATGGCACTGCATTCTCTCTTACATTCAGGGGGTGTGAACTGGTAACTGGGGAACAGTTTGAAGAGAGACATACAGTATTTTCCCTTCAATATTCAATATTATATTTTTAAATCTTACTCCCATATGTACAGCATTCCTGGGTGGGTTAATTCCCCTAGAAAGTCTCACCTGGGTAATAATTAGAAGGCTAGATCTGGGACCTGCATGAAAAACAGTTTGGAGCTACTGTTTGATTTCCAAAAAGGTAAAACTGTCTGTTCATCTGAACCTGCTCACAGGGGTTATTTATCAAATTCTGGTTTTTTTTTCAGATTTTTTTTTTTTAAAAAAAAAAAGTCAGACCAAACTAGAATCCACGATGTGACATTATTTATTAATAAAAAAAACACAATTTTATTAGATCGGGGACAAATTCGATAAAATTGAGTGAAAATCCGAATAGTACGAGTTTTTTCCCAAATCGTACAATTTGTTTGGTCTTTTTCCTGAAAAGTCCGAAATAGTCAGGATTTCCAGTGCAGACCACAGAAACTTCCAAATAGGATAGGGACCTCTCCCATTGACTTACATACAACCTCGGCAGGTCTGAGATGCCTAATTTTCAGATTCTGCCTTTTTGGACTTATAAATAACCCCCTTGTTGTTGCAGGTGCTCTGTTTGGAGCACAGAGACCTGAGGCACCCCCCCCCACCAAAAAAAACACAGGACTGACTGTGGTGAGCTTCAGACTAGTGGAGGCACATGGGTGTACCTAATTCTTGCCCTCTACCATTCAGATGTGCAATTTAGAGAGTATCAGAAGGAGCAGGCTGCAATGGGCCCTGTTCTTATCATCTGCCCTATGTCATTCGGTAAGGACAGGGTTCACCTGCACCTCCTGATGCTGTAGCTCCTCATGGAAAATGTAGAGAATATATGAAGCTTATCTTGAATATATTTATTATGTCATTCCAGAACCACTGGACTTGCTGAGTAATCATCCGAGCAGCTTCTTCAGTTCAGCTGAGTGGTATGGGAAGTGCTCTGCATACTTCTAGTTGCTCTAGAATTACTTATACTAGATATACCATGGCCTGGATGAATGAAAATCTTCATAGTCGAACCTGAATACCAAATTCTGAAACAGTTCAGGCCAAGTCCACAATCTCCCCCCACCCACTTTCTGATAAGACGTGCCTTTGAGTCTAAGGACTGGGTAAATAGAGACAATTGGAAATGAGCCTAATAAGGTATTTATGGAACTTGAGCAAGAATCTAAAAAAAATACATTTTCATTCTCATTAATCCTTACGTTAAGTTCATTTATCTGCATCTAAAATTAGATTGCATGCTCTACAAATAGAGACAGCTATTAAAATGTGCAGCGTGCTGCCCTGGTTAAAACTAGCAATGTTGCAGAACAATAAGCATGTTCTGCTTTTTCTTTAATATTTGTATTTTATTGCCAATTCCCATCAGAAAGGCTCCTGCTTTGTCAGCCAAAAATGAGCAATCAAAGCCATGGCTCCTGCTTAGTGGCATTATGGTGCACATCGCCTGTTTCATTGATAATCCTACGGTTCATTACACAGCAGAACATAAAGCTCAGCGTTTATCATGCACTTGGAATTGCTTGGGAGAAGACAGTGAGCATGGGACAGTCCAGTTTTTGAATGGGGGTTGTCTATGAACCCTATCACTAAACTACAGGTTGTAAGCTTTCTACTGGAAGAAAATACATAAAGGTTCATTTACTAGAATAGTGATGCATGCAAAGCAGAAAAACCTATGTGATTCCATTATCATATCCATTATATTGCCTACGATTGTTTCTATTTCCTCAACAGGAACCCTGGAATGACTGCTGAAGTGCATGGCATAAATATAGAAGAGAACGCGTATGATCAAGTTCTTTATCTGGATGTTTGGGCTGACATAGTTCTACATCTAGAACTCCGCCGTGCAATTGCTACCTTCTGCCGAGTGACTGACTGGAAGGGGGGTGGGCCTGATGACATCAGAGGGGCAGTCTCTGTGACATCGGGAAAGGGGAGATGACATCATAGAGCGTGCTGGCATCTGTCCAGGTGTGTGCTTGTGACTTTGGGGGCAGGGCTATGACATGGCGATCGTCAATTGGCTGCGCCATTCATTTTAAAGCCCTGCCCTGATTTCCTTATTTGGGACACGCTCCCGGATACCAGGCTGTTCCAAACCAGACAGGTGGCAACCCTAAATGAGCCTTGTTTTGTTTTACTTTAAGGGGACCTGTTACCCTGACATAAAAAGCAGTATAATAAAAGTCCTTTTCAAATTAAACATGAAACCGAAATTCTTTTATTTTTAATTAAAACATCCATACCTGTTATAAACTTGCTTAAAAGTCTCAGCTGTATCGACGATACCCTCCCTAGGCAAAGACATATGTTCCCTGTGGATGCCCAGAAATTTGGGAAACTGTGGGACAAATGGCTTGCGGACCCACAAACATGTAGTGTAACTTGACCACACTTGAATAGATACGGGATATGGTTTACCTAACAGGGATACAAATGATGTGTAATCAGGAATGCTCATCTTGCTCCTCTCTTTCCTATTATTTCTTGCTCTTAACTCTTGTTAACACAATAAAAAACTGTTGAAAAAAAAAGTCTTAGCTGTCAATCGTATTATACTTGCCCCTTCTCTATGCTGTAGACATAGAGGCGGGGCAGGCAATTGCTTTCACTTTCAATTCTGCAATTACTTGTCAGTGCCCTCCTCGCATATCTCCTTCATCCGATTCCTCACCATCTAATTGTGTTGCCGGTGCTTGTGCATTGGAATCAGGTGCCCCATTCTGGTGCATGAACAAGATTTAACAATGATGCAAAGTTTGCCTTTACAGTGTCCACAAAATGGCGTCTGCCTGTGTGATGTGAATGTGAGTTCCAAGACTAAAATAATCAAGATTGAAATACTTTATATAGTGTAAGTGAAGTTTATTTTGGTTGACTAACATCATTTCATAGGATCTGGAAATCTTTCTTAAGGTGACAGGTCCCCTTTAATTAACCAGTGGCAGTTTTAGTCTGACCAAGAGGTACCCAGATAGGGTTGTCACCTTTTCTGGGGAAAAATACCGGCCTTCCTATATATTTATCTTTTTTCCCTATTAATACCATTGGGATCAACCATCATTTTTACCGGCCAGGCCAGTAAAATACCGGCCAGGTGGCAACCCTATAACCAGATGGGTGATCTAATCTACATGGTCCACTGACTATAGTGAAATATTATGCGCACAAAGGATTTTTGCCTGCAAATCGTTAGAAATCTTCAGAGATTGTCAGGAATCTGGGTAATGCATCAAAGTGACGGTAGTACAGGATATAGATCCAAAAATCAGATAATTCCCGATAAAATCAGGTGAGTTGACAGCTCTATAATAAGGACCGGGTTAGGTTACAAATCATCAACAAGTCCTTCTGCAGCATCAGTTATTGGGGTGGTTAATAGCAGCCCATGGGTCTCTGTGTACAGAACTGATTGTATTGAAACAGTAAAGTCCTACCTTTTCTAATGCAGATAAGTTCATGAACTCCACAGGTTCGCTCTCCACCTGCAAAAAATCATTTGAAAAAAAAACATGTTATACTGTGTAACCCAGATGAAATAGGTTCTAGAGCTGGCTCACTATTATTATACTTCATACCTGGATCTATTATAAAGAAACCTGTCATCTACAAAACTAAGATAAACATGATTTAAAAAAAAAAACAAAACAAAATACAGTCTTCTCGAGTTCCGTTTTAAACAATCAGACCTCGTATCTGGATATGCCAGGTCGGAAACATTCTGGATAGTAGATCTGTATTACTGTTCATTTATACAGCACCAACATACTGAATAACTCAGGCAGCTATTGCCTTCAATAGAAATTATATTTACAAATACATTTAATTCCACCAGACATTTGTAATGAATGAAATTGCAATAAAATCGAATTACATTGTCTTACATTTGGGTTTACACGTCTGGCTCTGCGAAACCTATACGATTTCTGTATTATTATTCTTTAAATTGAATTAAAGGGGTTGTTTTAGATGCATCTAAAGGTGGCCATACACTGTAAGATTCGCTGGTTTTAGTGAAGTTGCCAAATGAGAGATATTGTGGTTTCGTGCCAACAGATATGGTGGTAATGCCTAGGGCCAAACAATCGCATTATAAAATCTGAGTAGGGTTGCCAACCGCTGGTGGCTCTGGGCGGGTGGTGGGCCAAAGACGTTACAGGGGTGATGACGTTGTTTGTCGGGACAGTGACCGCACAAGTTAACGCACGCGTTAGGAAAACCGGGAAGGCAGTGTAGGGTTGCCAACTGCTGGTTCTGGACGGGTGATGTCACAGGGACGGGCGGGACAGTGACATCGCATGGGTGGATTGGTGGGCAGAGCTATGATGATACGTTAGGAAAACCGGGCCGGCAGTTTTGACTACGGATGCACCAAATCCAGGATTCCGGTCAGGATTTGGCCAGGATTCGGCCTTTCTCAGTAGGATTCAGATTCAGCCGAATACTTCTGCCCAGATTCGACCGAATCCTAATTTGCATATGCAAATTTGGGGCGGGGAGGGAAATCGCGTGACTTTTTGTCACAAAACAAGGAAGTAAAAAAATTTTCCCCTTTCCACCCCTAATTTGCATATGTAAATTAGGGGGGGTAAGGGAAAAACATTTTTGACTTCCTTGTTTTGTTTTGTTTGTCACTGTTCTGGCCATAAAGTCATCGTCCCTGTGACATCATTGCCCCACATATGCAAATTAGGTTTCGGATTCGGTTCGGTATTCAGCCGAATCTTTCGTGAAGGATTCGGGGATTCAGACGAATCCAAAATAGTGGATTCGGTGCATTCCTAGTTTTGACCCAGACAGCCCTTCCTTAAAACAGACTGTGAGGGTCAAATCCGGAAAGGTGGCAACCCTAAGTCAGAGCAAGGACCACATCAACGAGCAAACACAGATCTCAATTGGGGGGAGGCCTGTCGGAGGGCCCCATACACAGGGTAGATAAGCTGCCAAATCTGTCCAAAGGACCCAAATCAGCAGCTTAAATCTGCCTGTGTATGGCCACCTTTAAAGGTCCAAAGTATAGTTAAGCATATAGTAGTGGCCTTAATTCACCACGTGGCTGGCTGCTGAACAACATCTCCCAACCTCTTAATGCATTTTGTGTGACCTCATAAGAATCCAATGAAATGCACCCCCAGCCCCACGGTAGTTCCACCAATGAGGGAGTTGCTTCGTCAAAGGGGTGGTTCACCTTTAAGATACTTTTAGTATGTTATAGAATGACTAAATCTAATCAACTGTTTAAATGGTCTTCTTTATTTGTTATTGTTTTTGAATTATTTGATTTCTTCTTCTGACGCTTTCCAGCTTTCAAATGGGGGTCACTGACCCCTTCAAAAAAAACAAATGTTTTGTAAGGCTACACATTTATACTTATTGCTACTTTTTATTACTCATCTTTCTATTCAAGCCTCTCCTATTCATATTCCAGTCTCTTATTCAAATCAATGCATGGTTGCTAAGGTAATTTTGACACTAGCAATCAGATGGCTGAAATTGCAAACTGAAGAGCTGCTGAATAAAAAGTGAAATAACTCACAAATAATAAAAAATGAAAACCAATTGCAAATTGTCTCAGAATATCACTGTCTACAGCATACTAAGGGGGGCTATATATTAAAACTCAAATTTTTCAAAATAATAAATTCGACCCAACTCCCAACCATGATTAGGCTTAATTTACTAAAAAAAATCCTAACGGAAATTGTACGTGCAGGAAAAGTCTCCACTAATTTGCGCGACTTGTGCGACTTTTTCAAACTGTTGCCCGAAAACCTAGAATTTTTTGAGTTTTCCAAAACAAGCATCAAACAGCCCAAAACCTTTGGAAATCATGAAGAAACAAACATGTTCCAGTTGTAAAAGGGACCATCTGTCGCTGACTTTTACATGACTTCGACAGGTTTTAGGTGGAATATTGATGAACTTGATGGACGTGTGTCTTTTTTTCAACCTAACTTACTATGTTACTATGTAGGAAAAATTTGGATTTTTCCCCTTAAAAACTTGACCAGAAAAATTCCAGGCTTAATAACTAGGCCCCTAAAAGTTAACTCATAAGTGAACAGCCCCTTTAAGTGTGAGGTCAATATTTGGTCATATCTTGGCTGCTTGAACGATTTCATTGCCCCGCCGAGGGAAGAGAAGCCGGTATAACATAGTTACAATAGAATATCATTCTTCCCACACTACATAATCGTTAAGGTGATTTCACTAAATCACTATACTGTTCAGTACGGAGCGAGCGTGTTTAAAGCGATGCATCAAAGTCGCAGTGTAGACTAGAGAGGAATAAATTGCTTGTACTTACATGACTTATGGCTGCCGTGTTCCCCAAACCTGCTTAGTAATTGTATTAACAGAATTTATTCTCCATTGTGCAGCCAAAGAGCGAGAAGCAGGAACAGGCTGGATCAGTAATTACCAAGGCGTAAAAATAGGCCAGTAAGTGTCTATTGATTTTTGTTACCTCAATAGCACGTGATGCCCTCATAAACCTTATCGGCCATTAGTCTCTGTGAATGTCAAAGTGAATCTATAAACACGCGTTAACCTATCCATTACTCACACATACACTCGCCCACCGCAAACCTTTGGTTAATGTGGCTCGTCGGCCCTAAAGGGTTATCCGATCCCAAAATTCCATTGTTATAAGTGTGAACCCTTTGCCGTTTAACTGTCTGACAAGACAGATTTCTATCTGTTGCATCATTGATCTTAAAGGAGAACTAAACCCTAAAAATTAATATGGCTAGAAATGCAATATTTTATATACAGAACTTATTGCACCAGCCTAAAGGTTCAGCATATCTATAGTAGTAATGATTCAGGCCTTCAAAGTTGTCACAGGCGTTTGCCATCTTGGATTTTGTTAGGAGTGTCGGTGGCATTGCACATGCTCACTGTGCATTGAGTAGCTGTTGAAAAGCTAAACTTTCTTTGCAAATCATCAAGCACAGAAACGTGTTCAAACTTTCATAAACTGCCAAATGTTGTCAAATGGACATGGTAATTAGGGCATGTGCCCATAAATGGGTGTGGTCCAAAAATTAGACGTGCTACATGCGGTAGTCATGTGTGGGTCGGGTTTTTCCCGATCCGCATCTGCCCGATATCTGCCTTCCTTCCACCCACGCCCGACTTCCAGATTCCTTTTATAGACCCGCGCCAACCACCTACCGATGACGTCACAAAAGGGGTGGGGCGATCAGGCGCACGGCTATAAATGTTGAACCTGGAAGTCGGAAGCCAGCATTGTAAGGACGCGGGCGGGGAGAGCAGGCAGAAGAGCTCAACCCGGACCCACCCACGACCCAGAAAGGGGGGTGCAAGGTAGGCGCGCACATCACTAACATGCGGCTGATGTTTTTGTCCCTTTTTACATTTTTCAAATTTTGGGAGGTATGCTTTGCAACTGGTCTTCATTATTATAGTTAATTATTTGTTAATTATTTGCCTTCCATCACCGACCCCAGCAGACTAAAAATGATTGCCAACCGAGGCTACAATTTTATTGTTATGGCTACTTTTTATTACTTAATCTTTCTATTACGTCCTTCGCCTATTCGTATTCCAGTCTTTCAGTCAAATCACAGCCTGGTTACTAGGGTAAATAAGCAATTAGATATCAGATAATTACTGGAGACCGTCCAAACGAAAAAAAACACAATCAATAAAAAAAATGAAGACCATTTGCAAATCTGTCTACATCATACCGAAAGTTCATTTCAAGGTGAACCGCTCCTTTAACATTCCCTAAAAGAGATTATTTAATTCATTTAGTTTCTGAATAAAAAAATAAACTCTATGGGGCAAATTCACTAAGCGCTGAAGCGCCGAATGCTAGCGTTAATTCGCTAGCGTTTGCCATTTTCGTTACTGCGCAAATTCACTAACGAGCGCTGGCGTAGTTTCGCTAGTGTTACTTCGCACCCTTACGCCAGGCGAATTTTCGCTAGCTACGTAACTACGCAAATTCACTAACTTGCGCAGTGTCCTGAACGCTACCTTTTACGCTAGACTTCCTTCGCCACCTCAGACCTGGCGAAGCGTAATAGAGTAGATAGGGATTGTTTCAAAAAAAGTCAATTTTTTTTCTAAGTCCCAAAAAACGCTGGCGTGTTTTCTACATTATGGGTGATAGGCTGAAAAAGATCGAAATTTTTTTTGGGGCTCCCCTCCTTCCCCCTACATTTCCTGACTCATGGCAACTTACCTAGACAGTGGGCACATGTGTAGGGCAAAATAAAATTTTTATTTGATGATTTGAAGGTTTTCTAGGCATTTGTAGTGCTGATACGTATTCCTCCATTGAAATTTGAATTTCGCACCGTATGCAAATTAGCCTTCGGTGGAAAACTGGAGTAAAATACTTTCTCCATATTCACAAACAGAAATCTGCCTTAATTCCGTCTCAAACATCACTTTCATATTTTAGTGAAAGAAAGACAGTTTACAGACACTCTTATGAATTTGTCTTTCAAACGGCATAAAAATGGTGCAAAAACGACATTTTTAAACAACATTTTCTCCAGACATTTTAAAAATGGAGTAAAGCTCAGTATAACTCTTCTCCATGTGTCAGATCAATTCTAACATAATCTGCTTTGGTTCAGCCAATCTCCATTTCACCCCCTCTTCTAGGTCCCCCCAGGGCCGGATTTACATAGCGGGTAATTTAAAAAATGATTACGCATCCCCAATGTTTTTTAACCAATGTGGGTTTGGTTGGGCAGCATGCCCCCCCCCTAAAATCCTGCCACCCCAGGCCGGGGCCTTGGTGGCCTTTCCACAAATCCGGGCCTGGGTGCCCCAATGTGGAATTATTATCATATTAATAGGGATTAGCATTTTATAGTCAGGGCACAAGTTTCTGTCTAACGCTATAGGTGTAAAAGCCTCATTAACACAACAAGTAAAACGCTGATTTTTACATAAACATTATTTTACTAGTTTTAGCCTAATGAATGAGGCAATATCAGTAATTTGAGTGAATATATACTTTTAAGGAAAAGTAAAGCCTCCCAGTAATTTTTTTAGTTTTAGCTGCACTTCGACACTTGACCGGAGATAATAAAACATATTTTCTGATACAAATCCCTATATTATGCAAAATAGCATTTCTTGTAGTTAGACCCTTATATCTTGTTACAGAAGTGGACTTACGCAAACATGTAGTCAGATTTCTATTTTTATGTAACTACTGTCAGTCTGATCTATGTAAGGCCTACCCAGTGTCGGACTGGCCCGGCGTGACACCGGGAAGAAACCCGATGGGCCCCCGCCGGGCCAGACCCCCTCGCCCCATATTTTTAATCCCCCCCAAAAATATAGATTTCAGTGCAGTTAGCGCATGCGCCGTTCTCGCCTTGATGCGTGTGTGCGCGACGAGCAGCGCCTCAGTAGGGGGTGGGCGGGGAGGCCAGAGGGGGGCCCTGGACAGCAGTCCCGGTGGGCCCCGGGCCCCCCAGTCCGACCCTGGGTCTACCAGAGTGCCTTGCCCCAACATTTGTTTGTTTGCAGGCAGATTTAGAAAGCCCAGGTTATCCTGAAAAAAATTATGTATAATTTTCCCAGGTAAAATAAACCCCTGCCTCGGAAATGCAGATTTAATGTCTGACTGACAGATTTAATAAGAGTTAAAGACAAATTCAGAAAAAATGTCGTGCAAAAGACAAATTCTGAAAAGTGTCTGTTTAAAAGACAAATTTTTATCTCCACTTTTATTTTGTCTCAGTATCACCACTTTTGTGAAGGGGGACGCATATCGGGGTGGGAGTGGGCGGAGTCATGGGGAGTGGGTGGGGCAGAGGCTGGTTGTGGGCGGGCTGGGAAATGGGTGGGAGGAGGGGTTATCAGAGTGCTCTGGGCCCCTCTAAAGATTTTTTTGCAGAGCCACTGTTTTCAGACTAAGATGACCTCAAAGAGGTGCCTATTGTCCATGCCTGATTGATTTCCGAAAAAGGCAAGAGGGCCTCCCTTGATTGTGGAACTTCCCTTGTGTCAAATAACTTGGCAATCCAGCAAACACTTTGTACTATTTAGATACCTACAGCGGTGTTTACATGGCATAGAAGGTCAAGCATACTATGAAGGAACCACAGGCAGGTCAATAAGGGCTGCTAGCCATGGAGACAGTCTGAATGTATGGACGTGTCCATAAACAAAACCTTGTTGCCTTTTTGTACCAGCATGTGTTCCATTATAATTACTTATACCCCTTCATTCCGCAGTACGACTGAGCCCTATAAATAAATAAACACTTTATACATAAGTAATGATTCTGCACACCAAAAACGGCAGCTTCTGAAGCACCTACATGCCGCGGTTTATCTTTAAACAAATGATCTTGCGATGCTCATGGAAAAAATAACATTCAGTCAACAGATATGGAATGATCCTGGGAACACTTAGATGGCTATGTATGCACTTACATAGAAAATGTACATTTAGGAAGTACGGTTAATCTTTAATTTAGATGCCTAAAGGTGCCCATACACGGGCCGATATAAACTGCCGACAGACTAAGACTGTAGTTTATTGGGTAGTGCATGGGGGGCTTCCAACAAGCTTCCCCAATCGATGTCGGCCAGATGTTGATCAGATAGGTTTAAAAATCCCTTTGGATTGGACTGTGTTGGGTGGTTAAAGGAGAACTTAAGGCCCCAATAATAAAAGCCCCTACCCTGGATAGTCCCCCCTCACAGCTTCCCCCCCCCCTGCATAGGTGATTACCCCTGAAAGTGCCCCAAAAAAATTACTCACATATAGGTGCAGCTTCTTTATATAAACTATAGTAGTACTTATCTGTTATCTACTGTGTATCCTGTGCTTGAATGGCTGCCCCCACAGCTACACAGCAGCTTGTTTATATAAACTATAGTAGTACTTATCTGTTATCTACTGTGTATCCTGTGCTTGAATGACTGCCCCCATGGCTACACAGTAGCTTGTTTATATAAACTATAGTAGTACTTATCTGTTATCTACTGTGTATCCTGTGCTTGAATGGCTGCCCCCATGGCTACACAGCAGCTTGTTTATATAAACTATAGTAGTACTTATCTGTTATCTACTGTGTATCCTGTGCTTGAATGGCTTGATGGTCAGTCTCCATATTTTTGTAATAAAAGTTTTTACTATATTTAAGACCTGTGAGTGCAGATCCTTCCTGTCGGATGCGGATAAAGGTCCTGGGGGTTTAACTTGAAGGACTACTATTAATTATAAAACTCTACTAATAGAGAGGGGGTTGTCTTGACCCGCCGTCATTTAGTTCACAATTTTTATATTAGTACAAAATAGCGCAACATGGATACACAATAACCTTTGAGGGGGAATTTCTGTCCTCCCCCACTTCAGTCCTATACAAAATCAATACCTTTTGTTATGGATTACAGACAGCAGCATGACCTACAGAGTGTAGCATTAAAGGGATTGTAAACCCATAGAATTGTAAGCACATTTCCAATACACAAGACACTTCTACACTGAGTGAACGTTATTTCTAAAATGTCATCGCCTGTTAAAGGCTGTTTCTGTCTGCCCTTTTCTGCACTGCTGGTTCTGTCTTTTGAAACAATGTAGCAGAAGTCCACCAGGGCAGAAAATAGAAAGAAACAGACTATGGGAATATATATTATTAACAAACAACGAATAAAGTACATTGTCCATGGCACTAAACAAGAGATAATCCGGTACGGAGAGATACGAATGCTAATAGGGTTCTGTACAAGAGCAGTTCTATATCTCAGGCATTCCTTCAAATTCTACAGTTCAGTTCAGAGCCAGACGCTCTTATCTCTTATGTTTACAATATATCACCTTCCCCTTCTTCAAAAGATATTACTGGAAAGGTGAGAATGCTCTTGTGCCGGTGGCTGATAAATCTGTCATCGTTTAGAGCCCAGTGTCTGACTCCCACTATGGATACAGAATCAAAACTAAAAGTAGCACCACAACAAAAAAAAAATAACATTCCCTGGATTTAAGCTCCCCATAGACACGACGATTCTTCTTGCCGAACGACGATTTAAGGAAAGTCCGACCAATCCTTCGAAATTATCGTGCGGTTAGTGGGATTCGAACGATCGTACATCTTAGGATTTTTCGGCCGACATCTGTCAGGAAATTGATCGGCCAGGTTAAAAAATCTTTGGTCGGTCCCAGTGCAATCTATCTATGTTTGCAGGGCCAAGCAGGCAGCTCCCCTTTGTTTTCCTGGCAAATTGGTATTTTAGTTGATGGTCAATTCGTACGATCGTACGATCGTTCAGAGAAAATCGTGGTCTCACGATGAGGATTGGATCTTTTAAAAATCTCAACATCTATGGCCAGCTTAAATTTGACCAGACGCTACAATAACGATCTTACCTGGATCTTTCTCTTCAATACACACGTGCCCTAGGGCCCAACTATCAGATTATAATGAAAGCAATACGGGCGGTCAGATCACAGGACTGCATCAACAAACAGATGTGGTCCCCGATCCAACAGGATTTTTACCCCTGCACGATCTATATCTGCCCGACTCCTGGCCAGATATCGATTGAAGAAACTCGTTGAAGGGCCCCACACACAGGCCTATAAGCTGCCAACTCGGACTGTCGGAAGCTTTTATGACCCCATATATGGCCACCTTTACTGTCTTAAAGGGGTAGTTCAGCTTTATGATGTAGACATTGATATTCTGAGACAATTTGCAACTGGTCTTTATTTTTTATGGTTCTTCTCTTATTTAGCTTTAAGTTCAGCAACTCTCCAGTTTAACATTACAACTAATGATTTAAAAACGATGAAAAAAAATGAAAACCGATTGCAAAGTTGCTGAAACATTCTAAAGGTTCTAAAGTGGCCATACATGGACAAGAGCTGCCAAATCCAGACTCAGCAATTTATTGGCCCCATTATAGGGGCCCACGGACCAGCTTGCTGAGCTGGTCTGCTGCTGATCTGGTCCAAAATCGGCCAGATAAGAAAATCCAGTTGGACAAGGAGATCATGAACGTGCTTTTACAGATCATTCCAACCTGGCCCAGCACAATGGTGGCTAAATCAGGCTGCTTGTTTGGCAACATCACCATAAGAGTGGATCTGGTTGTTTATGTCCACCTTCAGATGCCAATAGAACTATAGGAGCGTGAATGATTTCAGATATCTTTTCATGAATTAAGAGTAGCGAAATTATTCATTGGGTAAACAATCTATTAGAGATTACTGTCTTTCACATTAACCACTTCCGGCACAAAGCTGCATGTAGAGAGACACATTGACACTGAAAAAGTGATAGTGAAGAGTAAAGGTCCCCATAGACGCAAAGATTTTTTTTTGCCGAACGAGCAATTTTAGCAAAGTACAACCAATCTGTCAAATTATGGTGAAGTTAGTGGGATCCGAACGATCGTATATCTTACGATTTTTCGGCCGATATCTGTCAGAAAGTTGATTGGCCAAGTTAAAAACCTTTTCGGTCCCAGTGCAATCTATCTATGTCTGCAGGGCCAAGCAGGCAGCTCCCCTTCAGTCTTGTTGGCAATATCGCCTGAAATGGTCTTTTTTCGTTGATGGACACGTTGTACATTTAAACGATCGTTTTGAGATAATCATGGTCTCACGATAAAGAAAAGATCTTTTAAATATCTTTACATCTATGGCCATCTTAAAGCTGGCCATACAGGGAAAGATCCACGATCAGATCAGCCCCATATTGGGGTAAGATTGATCTTGCCAAATGAACAAATCTTACCCCAATATGGGGCTGATCTGATCAGTTGGATCTGACCCTGGCTCCTGCCTGTAGTCGGTTCATATGGACGGGGATATAGGCAGTCGGAAATTATTAACCTTCCCAATCGAAATCTGCCTAATTTTCTCCCAGATATTGCTGAAGCAGGCTGACTCCTTTTGAAAAGGCTGAATCAGTAGCCTTAACGTGTGGTCACCTTTAATTGACTATAGGAATTCCGCTTTTACGTACCCATGTAGTACGTTTTCCTGGATATGACGGCAAACCTTTACTTGACTATGGTGGAATTCCGCTAAGTACCAGGGTAGTACATTTTCCCAGATATGACGGCACTTGTAAACCGCATTCATTCCTTCCAGAATCTTACGGTTTCCCGGATATTATGTAGATATGGCGGTGCCAGGAAAACCGTAAAAGCAGAGGTCCACTGTATTTAAAGGGGAACGCCACAAAAACATAACTTTTTGAAAAGTAAACATAATTTCAAGCAACTTTGCAATATACATCAATTAAAAAATATGCAGACTTTTCATGATTGTTAATGGTTTCTGGCAGTTCCCTAAGCCTAGCCCCCTGCTCTCCTGCTGATCTGTCTGACTACTTTGCTGAGCTGGCTGACTACTGTTACTTTGTATCAACAGCCAACTGTCCTTAGCCTGCATCCTCCAAACCCCACAATTCCCTGCACACGTGATTTCACTAAGGAAGATCACAGTGCAATGCATTGTGGGTTATGTAGTTCCTGCATGCTGTCTGTAAGCTGTGGAGTAGTTGTTACAATTTGTAACATCAGTGTTTAGTCCCTCCTTCCCTGCCAGGATTTCAAATGATGCAGAAAGAGAAGAACTGTTAAACAGCTGGATTTCAGCATAGAAAATGGCATTTATTCATACTTTTTGAAGAAACAGGTAACTGTGATGGGTATATCAGGGGTCTCTGTGTTATGTGGGCCTCTTTATCACATTTTGGTTTGGAAGCCAGAGTTCCCCTTTTAGATATTGTACAACAGGAGTGCCCATACTTTACTAATGTGAGTCTACTTACTAATGTGTGTCTACTTTCAGTGATCTTGTCCCATTATGATCTACACCCACAAAAGCATTGTTGCCATTCTGTTCCATGGAAAATATTACTTAAATATTATATTGATTTATGGGAAAATGTATATTGTTATATTTAACAAACAACTATTTCTTATGAATGAAAAGCACAGGAGGAGGATTTAGACAAGCTGTTGACAGTGACTTGAGATCTACTGATCCCCAACTAAAGGTCTGCTGGTAGATCCCCATCTACATTTTGGGCACCAGAAAGCTTTGAATTATGTAATAGACTCCATTCTCTCCAAATAATGCAAATTTTTAAAAAATTATTTCCTTTTTCTCAGTAATAATAAAACAGTAGCTTGTACTTGTTCCCAACCAACATATACTTAATCCTTATTGGAAGCAGAATTAGCCTATTTAATGTTTACAAGATTTTCAAGTAGCCTTAAAGGGGTGGTTCACCTTTAAGGTAACTTTTATTATGTCATAGAACGGTCAATTCTAAGCAACATTTCAAGTGGTTTTCATTATTTATTTTTTATAGTTTTATAGTTATTTTCCTATTACTTCTGACTCTTTGCAGCTTTCAAAAGGGCGCTGCTGATTCCCTTCTAAAAAAACGAATGCTCTGTAAGGCTACACATTTATTATTATTGCTACTTTTTATTACTGATCCTCCTATTTTCGGCCTCTCCTATTCATATTCCAGTTTCTTATTCAAATCAATGCATGGTTGCTAGGGTAATTTATACCCTAGTTACCAGATTGATTAAGATGCAAATTGAAGAGCTGCTGAATAAAAAGCTAAATAAAGTTTCATTAATAAAAAATTAAAACCAATTGCAAATTGACTCAGAATATCACTCTTTGCATCAAACTAAAAGTTAATTTAAAGATGAACAACCCCTTTAAGGTAAACCCCCAGGTACTAAGCATTCTGGATAACAGGTCCCGTACCTGTATTAAATTTTAAATTCTCAATGACAATTGAATATAAGCTTTGTAAATATAATACAAGTATGGCATCCAGAACGCTCGGAATTATGGGAAAGCCGTCTCCCATCGACTCCATGTCCCCAGGTCCCGAGCATTCTGTATAACAGGTCCCCATTCCTGTTTAAGAATAAAACAAGACTACAAGTCTGCATAATGTACCAATCACTTATTTCCCCACGACTATTCAAATGAAAATTATTTAGAGGGTTTAGGGCTTATTTGTACGACATTGCAATTGAGGGCAGTGTCTGTCTGCTACAGACCCAGCAGTGTAGAAAGGTAAAAATTAAATTTTCAATAAGCTTTACAGTTGCAAATAAAGGTGGCTATACCTGGGCAGATTTAAGCTGCTGATTCGGGTTCTTTAGACGGATTTGGCCTATGTCTGGGGCCTATGACAGGCCTTCCTGATCAATAGCTGGCCAAAAAATAGGCCAGACCTCAGTCAGACAACCTTGATTTTTCTGCAGGATAGAGGACTGCATCGATGCTCGTTGATGTGGTCCTCGCTCCCACTTTTCATATCCCCTTCATTGTAATGTGATTGTTTGTCCCTAGGGCCAGACGACTGCATTATTGCCGGTCCAAGGTGAGTCTGTAGGGGAAAGATTCGCTCCTTTGGCGACTTCGCCAAACAAGCGCTGGGTCGGACTGGGGGGCCCGGGGCCCACCGGGACTGCAGTCCAGGGCCCCCCTACTGTGTGCGCCGTGCGGAGCTGTGTGCCAGCCCCTTGGCACGGATGCGCACAAGACACCCCATCGGCGCTCATGCGCACACTGCACGTCGCAAAGATCCTTTTTTAAAAAAGAGCAACAGGAGAGTGGGTCTGGCCCGGCCGGGGGCCCATGTGGGTCGGGGCCCATCGGGTTTTTTCCCGGTGTCCTGCCGGGCCAGTCCGACACTGAACGAGCAAATCTTACAGTGTATGGCCACCTTAACTTGAAAACCACTGGCTCTGTCTTTAAAGGGCCTTACAGTTAACTTTTAGGGGCCGATTCACTAAGCTCGAGTGAAGGATTCGAATGAAAAATACTTCGAATTTCGAAGTATTTTTTGGGTACTTCGACCATCGAATGGGCTACTTCGACCTTCGACTACGACCTTCGACTTCGATTCGAACGTTTCGAACGAAAAATCGTTCGACTATTCGACCATTCGATAGTCGAAGTACTTTCCCTTTAAAAAAAACTTCGACCCCCTACTTCGGCAGATAAAACCTACCGAAGCCATAGGTTTGCTAACCTTTTTTTGATTGAAGGATTTTCCTTCGATCGTTGGATTAAAATCCTTCGAATCGTTCGATTCGAAGGATTTAATCGTTCGATCGAACGAAAAATCCTTCAATCGATCGAATGAACGTTTAGCGCTAAATCCTTCGACTTCGATATTCGAAGTCGAAGGATTTCAATTCGAGGGTCGAATTTCGAAGTATTTTTAACTTCGAAATTCGACCCTTAATGAATCTGCCCCTTAGTATGTCATAGAATGGTTAATTCTACGCAACTTTTCAATGGCCTTCATTTTTAAGTTTTCAAATTATTTGCCGCCTTCTTTAGACTCTTTCCAGCTTTCATATGGGGGTCACTGACGACATCTAAAAAAACAAATGCTACAAAGTTATTGTTATTG
Organism: Xenopus laevis; assembly: GCF_017654675.1. Taxonomy (NCBI): domain Eukaryota; kingdom Metazoa; phylum Chordata; class Amphibia; order Anura; family Pipidae; genus Xenopus; species Xenopus laevis. Next base: position 17,963,523 of record NC_054380.1, on the reverse strand, counting down.
CTACTTTTTATTCAAGCCTCTCCTATTCATATTCCAGTCTCTTATTCAATGGTTGCTAGGGTAATTTGGGCCCTAGCAACCAGACAACTGAATAAAAAGCTAAATAACTCAAAGACCACAAATGATAAAAAAAATGAAAATCGATTGCAAATTGTCTCAGACTATCCCTCTCTACATCATACTAAGAGTGAATTTAAAGGTGAACAACTCCTTTAAAACAGTGTAGTAGAATCAGACATGCGAGCTTATTTGCGGGCTGTTAATAAGCCGGCTTCTGCTACAAACGTCGAGTCGGAACCAGCAGTACAGAGATCAGAATTAGCAATTAATCACACAATTAAATCACTACTCCCAGCATCCATCATAAAAATGAAAGCTGCCTTGTGGTGCAGGGAGTTGTAAGTTATCGGCACCTAAAGATCCATTACTTACTTACTGTACTAGCACCAAAACCTTTCTAATGATACTATAAACACACCAAACCCCTTCATGGGTCACATGACTTGTACAGCATTTACCCAGTTCCTGCCGTGTCGGACTGGGACACCAGGGGCCCACCAAAAACCCTTAGACCAGGGGCCCACTCTAAATATTATTTTCCTCACTCAACCTCTATTCTCCTATTCTCTTTTCTTTACATACTATAATCTATTATTCCATCTATTTAGCCTCTTTATTCTCATAGAAATAGGCAATGACCATGAAATAGGCCAAAAGTTTAGTAGCATGAGGGCCACTGACACCTGGGCCCACGGGAGTTTTCCTGGTATCCCCGTGGGCCAGTCCGACACTGGTTCCTGCCCACCCTGTGCAGAGACACAACACCCAGCCATGCACTTAGCAACAATGTAATCCAATCAGCGGCCTCTCTATGGCTCTGGGGATGAAGCCATGCCAGTCACAAACAGGAAACGTTAAGCATTCTAGCTATAGCAGAACTACATGTTCCAGCATCCTCAGCGGTGCCTTCATAGCACAAGGGATAGAGGGGAGCTGCATTTCTCTAACAGCTGGATCACCAGTCTCTGCCGCTGTACTCATGGCACATCTATACACACACAGCTATTTGCCTGCCAGTCACACAAGCCCGGCAGCTGTCTCCCGCACTCACACCCCGCTGAGAAGTTGCCAGTGATCTGCTCAGCAGCCGGTTATTGGCCTACTTACTTACCATCAATCGCCATGATGCTTTCAGGATGGAGCGTACCAAAGTACCGGTGAGAAGGGGTGGAGCGAGCCTGCGATTGACAAGGAATAAACCACATGCACTCAGCGCAACAGCGAGCGACTCCGTGTCTCCCCCAGATTGTGACAGCTGCTACTGGGGATGCTGTGCAGTACGGAAAGCATTTTAGGACATCCTCAGGAGAAATCACTCTCCTGTATGCGCTCTCCTAAGGAAGCAGAATGCAGACTCGCCTATTATTACACTCACACATCAGAAAAAGCTGCAGTCACACCTCCGATCATGTTCCCATCTCCCCCCTCCTGTCTCACTTCTTGGTCCTCCTCCCTCAGTCCTCACTCCTCCTCCCTCCTCAGCTCTCCCTCCTCAGCATCTCTCCGTGCTCAGCCCTCACTCTCCGGTATGCGCTCTCCTAAGGCAGCCGTGCTTGTTATTTTACTAACACATCTGAAAAAGCTGTATTCACACCTCCATCTTGGCTACATATCATGTTCAGATCTCACCCCTAGTGTCTCCTTTCTCTGTCCTCCTTCCTTCCCCTCCGTACTCAGTTCACATCACTCCTTCAGCTTTTTCGGATGTGTTAGTAAATAACAGGCACGGCTGCAATCCGCTACCTCAGGAGAGCGCATACCGGAGAGGGATTTCGCATGAGGATGTCCTAAAATGCTTTCCGTAGAAGCCAGCTATAGTCGGGAGAGAATTTTATTAAACTATATTAAACAATTACAACAGAAATACAATTACATTGCAATAAATCAATAGAAAATGTACATTCCTCCAAAGCATCATATTTCCCAAAGATTTCTCAGTTTCCATTGTCGTAATGAAAAGCAGTTCATTCACAATAACTTTTGCAACATGTTCCATGGGATCCTTTGTCTGTCCCAGAGTCCATTTGCATCTCATGTGCCAGACAGGGGCGCTCCACCAATGAGGCGAGTAGAGGCACTCGACTCAGGCGGCAGCGCCCCCTGGTTGCCAGGGGCGGCAAAAATGTCGCTCCTGGTAACTAAGAGCCGAATTTCCGGTTTTCAACTGGCAATTGCGCTCTCTGCACTAGCGACGTGGACCCGTCCGGTGCTGAAGCTGAAGAAAATGCTCCAGTGATTCATCCTTCCCACAACCCCAGGGACAGTCCCTACTAACAACGCTCCTGTACTTGAGGTTCCCCCTCACAAATAACTTTCCATGAAAGGACAGCCAAGCATTATCCCAAAAATTTTTCGGAATTCTCCTACTATTAGGGATGGGAACCCTTAGCTCTCTTCCATGAGCCTACTAATGCCATCCTGAAATATTGGGCGGGTACAAAAGAAAAATCCAAAACCCGTAAATAAATACTCTTCCTAGAAAAAGAAAACAGTTCTTGCTTCCCAATATTCAATTTCCTCAAAAAACCAAACTGCATGGGATGCTGCCTCCTCTCACTCAAATCTCTTTCACCCTGTCACCCCACAGGAATTTATTTTCTTGTGTCAAATTCTTAAAGTTATATTTCAGGAAAATGACACAACAAAATCCCACTGGGCATAACATGCTCAAGCCACCACTTTCCCCCTATAGGAAAGTAACACCTCTTTTTATTGGATTGATCCTGCTCCCCCATAACATCTGTAAGAACAGGCTCTGGATAAGACATAGAGAACTTCTGGCAATAAGAAGATATAGGAAACAAAGAGAAACAGAGGAAGCAAATAAGCCTTAATAATGTCGATCCTTTCCCTATAGGTCAGCTTCCATGCCTTCCATCTCTGAACCTTTGCAATGCCAATATCCAACTTTTCTTCCTAATTAACCTGAGTATTATCGCCCCTCCCAAATTTGATACCCAGAATTCTAACCTGCTCTGGGGTTACGGGAAAATTCTCAAGATTGAAATTTGGGGGCAAATTGACTAAAGGGCAAAGTGACTAACGCTAGTGAAAATTCGCCAGCGTAACTCATTTTGGTACATCGCGGATTTACAAACAGTTACTGGCGTAACTTTGCTAGCAAAGGAGATAGACTCTAGTGGTACTTCGCTCCCTAACGCCTGGCGAATTTGCGCTCTGGCGAATGGACGTAACTACGCAAATAATTGGAAAAGTTTCTAAGTCCCAAAAAACGCTGGCGTCTTTTCCTTTTTTCAGGGTGATTGGCTGCAAAAAAGCGTAAAATTTTTTTGGGGTAACCCGCTTCCCCTCTACATTTCCTAACATGTAGCACATAAACTATACAGTGGGCTCATGTGTAGGGCAATATAACAACTCTATTTTCTTTTATTAAGGTTCCCTGGCCTTGTGTAGTGTAATGTATTTGCTGCAACATATACGTCCATTCAACTTTAACTTCCCGTCCTATGCAAATTAGGCAATGCTAGCGCAACTTCACTTTGCTTGGCGCAGTAACACTAGTGCAACTTCACCAGCGTTCGGCGCCCTCAACGCAACTTCGGATTTTAGTGAATTAGCTTTGTCCTGGCGAATCTACACCTGGCAAAGTGTTGTGCTGTGAGCAAAGCCATCGCTGTTGAATTTTAGGAAGTTAGTAAATTTGCCCCATAGAGAGCTTCTGCCAATAAGAAGATATAGGAAACAAAACAGAGGAAGCAAATAAGCCTTAATAATGTTGTTCCTTTCCCTATAGGCCAGCTTTCATGCCTTCTATCTCTGAACTTTTGCAATACCAACATCCAACTTTTCTTCCCAATTTACCTGATTATTATTGCCCATCCCAAATTTAATACCCAGAATTCATGCCTTCTATCTCTGAACCTTTGCAATACCAACATCCAACTTTTCTTCCCAATTTACCTGATTATTATTGCCCTTCCCAAATTTAATACCCAGAATTCTAACCTGCTCTGGGGCTACGGGAAAATTCTCAAGATTGAAACTTGGTCTCCCTTCTAAAACCCAAAGAGCTTCTGATTTTCCATGGTTGACTAGAGACCCAGAGGCCTCTGATTAACGTTTGATGTGCTCCAGTACCAACGACTCCTCCTCTGGACAAGATAGAACCAAAGTTGCATCATCCGTGCTGGCTATTGACTTAAAAGACTGACCCATGGGAAACGGAACACCTTCCAAATCACAACTCTGCAAACCCCTTAAAAAAGGATCCAGGGCAAAGGTGTATAGGAGTGGGCTAAGAGGGCACATATATTTAACAATTCGTGGGAAAAAATAAAAATTTTGATTGTTGGGAAATAGGCTCCTTCGTGTTGCAACAGCAGTTCTGAATTCATTGAGCATGTGCGGTGCCACTGACACTCTAATACAATCAGAAGCTCCTGTGGATAACTTTAAAAACCTGGATCATTACTGTTATACGGCTGCTAAACTTTTGGGCTGGTACAGAAAGGTCAGTTTATAAAATACAGCATTTCTAGCAAATCTTCATTTTAGGTTTACATTCTCCTTCCTTTAAGAAAAAAATGACAGCCATATGGCTAAATCTTCATTTGTCATTGCACCAACCTGTAACAAGTGTTCATGAATCAGAAATAAATAACACCTATACCCCTCTTTACTGCTTCTAATATAGCGGGTTCTTCCACTCTTATGAAATCAGGTCATGTTCAAGTAATGCTTTGCATAATAAAACCCTAATATTCTGACACCTAAATTACCAGCAATTGTGACTAGGCTCTAAGCAAATAATACATTTTATTTCCTTTGTACAATCAAGCTTTTTGTTTGAAATCGTTTTTTTATTTTTTTTTTGTTCCAAACCCTCTGTGCTCTTTTGAGAGATGATCAAATGCAGCTGGTAAAAGTAGCACAAAGAACGCTCCCATTCAGTATTAATGGTAAACCTTCTTGAATTGTTTATTAATTCTATTTCAGACAGCCCCACAATGCTGCGCACGCCGTATAAAGCATCACAAGACAATGGAGGTTTCACTTTGCCTTGTTTTTATAATGAAGTTGTCAAGTTCAATCGCTCCCTCTCCTTGTTGGCGCGGTGATTAATGAAACAGAATTTGGTGGATAATCACCTGTGTTACAAACTATAGAACTCTACATAAAAAACAGAAATACTAATGATAACACACAAGGCACTAAAGAGAATCCTGGAGGAAACAACTCACCTGCCTCATTCATTCCCTGAAATCAGTACAATCAGCTCATATTGTATTGGATCATCCAACGTCTTGCTGGGAAACAGTCGTTCAAAGGAGCCATCAAATATAACAGTTGATTTTAAACACATCTTCAGAATAACTTCATTATTTAGTACACCTTTGCATAGTTATTTAGAAAATTCTTCTTTTGACAGAGAGCGGTATTAGAGATACTGCTAAAGCAGTTTAAAATCAAAAGTTCATGTTTTAATTTCACATAAAGACTGTCCTAGCAATACTAATGTTACAGTGTGTCTGTTGCAAAAGCCCTTAAAAATGTTAGGTATAATATTCTTTATTAAGAAATAATAATAAAAGTTTCCAGAATCTGATTCAAAGGTTTCATGCCAGGTCTTCTGAATACTTTGACACCACACATGCATATGATTATCTAAACAATGCGGCATGTAGAGACGCCAAAATCTTAAAAATTAGATCTTATGATTTACCCACCCTTGGCTCATTGGATGGCACATGGAGATTTTGGGTGTTTGTGGGGGACATTTCATTAATTTAGGTAATCGGTTAACCTGGCTGTTTATCGCAACTCTGTCCACCTCATCTATGTATAGGGGTAACTGCTGAGCCTACAATATGTGGAGGAAGAAGGGATAAGAATCATTACAATGTGTCTTTCAGTTATAAATAGAGGTTTGGGAGCCACTGCTCAAACTTTAGTTCCATCACTCTATAGTCATAAACCAGTCTAAGGGTGTCCACATGTTCTGCAGCACCATACAAACCATGTATCCAGAAACTATCCAAGACAACGTCTTTCTAGATTCACTAGCATGAGATGGTTTAACCATGTGACGGTCTGTAACGTGCCTGTTTTAATAAAACTTTGGAGTTTTAGATTCACCGGTGTGCGGAACCATCTTCTTTCTGCCTCTAAATTTGTACGGCTTGGGACACCAACGGATTCCGGCACCCGACAATTTACAAGCTGCCAGCTTTCCTTTACCGACTTATACGGTGATTTGGAGCAGTCACGCTCTTCATTTCTAACCATGTAAGAAGGCATCTTCCTTTAAGTGAATTATTGTTCATGCACCATAAACCTTTTACTTTTGGCAGAGCCTTAAAGTGATACTGTCATGGGAAAACAGGAATAAAATAAATTCTATAAAGTACAACATATAATCAGCGGCTTATGTATCATCGATAGGTAACTCTGTATATCGTTTCATAATGATCATCTAGGTGTATCTAGTCACTTCTTGTGACCAATTGGGTTATCCTATTTGCGCTCTGCCGTCATGCAGCTGCAAGGAATGGGGGATGGGGAAATAATATGAAGGGGGGGGGGAAAGGGGGAAAAGAAGGAGACATAAAGGAAAAGAGTACAAAATGTATTCTGGTTTCAGTGTAGCTGTTTGATTAGTTTTTGGTTGCAAATATTTATGGATGCGGTTCGAATATCCAGGATTCAGTTCGGGATTCGGCCAGGATTTGGCCTTTTTCAGCAGGATTCCGAATCCAAAATCCTAATGTGCATATGCAAATTAGGGGTGGGGAGGGAAAACAAGGAAGTAAAAAGGAAGGAAAAAATAGTGGATTCGGTGCATCCCTACAAATTATTGACAGCAGAGGAGGGAGAGACGGGCTTAAATCAGGGAAATTTGCATAGAAAGGCGACACTCCGGTTAAAATAGAAAGGTGGTTTATTCCGACAGGTCACTGACCATCATCGCCTGGCGCGTTTCGGGAGTAACTCCCTTAATCATAGGCCTATGATTAAAGGAGAAGGAAACCCCCTGGGCGCAAAACCCCTCCCGTGTGTTGCCCACAACAACAGAAGACGCGCGTGAGAGAAAAGATGACGACTGTGAACTCCGTGGACAGGACCTGCGCAGAGGGGTGAGTAATAAGTTAGGGCCATTTGCCCAGGGGGACAGGTAGGCCAGGGGGGAGGGTGAGAAACACACAGGAGGAGGGAGGGGTTTGCACCCAGGGGGTTTCCTTCTCCTTTAAGGGAGTTACTCCTAAAACGCGTCAGGCGATGATGGTCAGTGACCTGTTGGAATAAACCACCTTTCTATTTTAACCGGAGTGTCACCTTTCTACACTAAGAAGAACACGCAGGGGGTGAGTTTTGGAGCAGCCTGTATCTTTTTTTTTTTTTTTTTAAATCAGGGAGACCCCTAATATATACAGGGGCGCTGACACATCTGAAAAAGATGGGGAACTACTACCGTGCCTCTTCTTCCCCGCTACAGAAGCCTACAACATATGGTTTAACATGCACTGACTTTTTTTTTTGTTCTTTTACCTTTTGATTTGCTTTAACTGTACACTTAATTGTAAGTGTAGATTTGCATTATATCAAATTAGTGATTTTTTTCTGGAGAATTCTGTGCTCACTTCATGTAATGAAGTGAAATGAATAAGATGGCAGGTTACTCCATCTGACAGAAACAATTGGATCATTATTTTATTAGCAGCCGCTAATCTTGCTTAGTCCATAGATTTAGGTAAGGTGACCTCTCAGAGTCTTTATTATCCCGAGCAGAGGTCAGAACGTGGAAACTGTAATATAATAATGGGCCTTCCAGAAAGCCTGTGCCTGGGAGATAAAAGGCAAAATGTGTTTGATGAAAGTAATCTTCGAAAGAAGCCTCCGAGCATTGTTGACCCGGCCCTTGCATTAACCCTGCCAGGGGAGAATATTTGGTAATGGAGTATTTATGGCTGCTTGGGCTTTTAACAAAATTAATTGCACCAAACAAAAAACACCAGCTTTGGGGCAAATTTACTAAAGGGCGAAGTGACTAACGCTGGCGAAAATTGGCCAGTGTGACGTTGTTTCAGTACTTTGCTGATTACCTTATTCTTGTTGCATGCGTTTTGTCGCAGCGCGTCGGATCGCGTCAGAATCGTTCATGTAGTCCTAGCCTAAGGGGTTTAAGGATTTTTTATCCTCAGTTGCCAAATATGCCATTCCTTCTTACTGGGGTGCTGCCTTCATTTGTATCACAGTTTAGACTACAGCACACATGCCTTTAATATATATTAATATATATATATAGCAGATCAGCTATTTTCACTAGGACACAAATTTTGAGTTGACGGGTGAATGCAAGTTTTTTTTTTTCAATCTCATCTACTATTTTATTGTATTACTTTGAAACTGCAGTTAAAAGCAGCTACTGGTTTTTGCAAGGGGACCAACATATATCTGAATTATACCTTCTGCATCTATTCTCTCCCATAAATGACAGTTTGCATCTCCCTTGTGTTTATGTGAAATAGACCAATAAATATGGTTTGATGTTAAACAACCCAAGCATTAGTCCTGAATTCCAGCAATGCGGATGAACTGAACTTTTTCTTATTTTGATAATAAGAGAGCGCTATGAATATATTTTTTAAAATAGTCTGGGCTTCATCAGTCAAGTGAAAAATGACTTAGTACTTAATCATGCAGCGCGTGGGCCCATCAATTAGTAGCTCTTAAATCAGATTAAGTCAGATAAGACAGATTTCAGATTGTAAGCCATTTTTGCACAAAAAATCCACCCTGTGTGAATTCTAACTTTTGCCAGTGCTTATAATATGCCACTGAATCAGCTGTTTCTCCACCGGTTGAACATTGCTGGTGAAGAAACTGTTGAAATAACATTAGACTTCGCCCACCCAAGCACAAAAATCACCCTCTGCCAATGCCGAGTATCTAGCCAGGAAGCCCCTCTGATTTTGCTCCAAAGACGTAAAAGTTTATGTTTTCTGTTGAAGGCAAAACAATTCACAGCTGCTACATAGACTGACAGTTGGACCATTTTGGTGGTTATTCCATCAACAAAGTAGAGGTGTAACTGTTGAGAAACCAGACCCTGCAACTACCTGGGGGTGCAGGAGATATACAGGGTGCAGTTGGGCAATAACAGATAAGCAGATGCAATATACAGGTATGGGATCTGTTATCCAGAATGTTCAGGAGGACCTCAGGGTTTTCTGGATAACAGATCTTTCCGTAATTTGGATCTTCATACCTGGTCTACTAGAAAATCATATAAACATTACATGAACCCAATAGGCTCATTATCTTTCCAATAAGGATTAAAGGGGTTGTTCACCTTTAAATTAACTTTTAGTATGATGTAGAGAGTAATATTCTGAGACAATTTGTTATTGGTTTGAATTTTTTATTATTTCAGGTTTTTGAGTTATTTCGATTTTTATCCAGCAATTTGCATTATAAACTATATTATTATAGTTAATAATTCCCCTAGCAACCATGCATTGATTCGAATATGAGACTGGAATATGAATAGGAGAGGACCTTACTAGAAAGATGAGTAATAAAAGTAATAATACATGTGTAGCCTTACAGGGCATTTGCTTTTTAGATGGGGTCAGCGAAACCCACCTGAAAGCTTTTTTAATTATAAAACTATAAAAAACAATGAAAACAAATGGAAAAGTTGCTTAGAATTGGCCATTCTGTTACATACTAAAGGGGTTATTTATCAAAGTCCTAATTTAGCTCAATATTTTCTGATACAAACTCCAATCAAATCCGCTCAGATTTTTTACGCTTATTTATTATTATATTTTCCCGAAAATTTGCTTTGCAGGAAAAAAAATCTGATTTTCACGATTTTTTCAGATTCTTCATCAGATTTTCAAGATTTTTTTGAAAACTCAGATTTCTTATGCTTTTTTGCCTGAAAAATTTTGGGGTATTGTATGAAACCCAGCGCACATAAAAAAAAAATCAATGGGACTTCTCCCATTGACTTATATGCAACCTCGACAGATCTGAGATGCCAGATTTTCTAATTTGGACTTTTCCATCCTCGGAGTTTAATAAATTCTGAAAAATTTGTGATTTTTTTTAAAAGTTGTGATTTTTTTTATAAAAAGAAAATCACAAATACTTCGTGATTTTTGCATTCAGAGTTTAGTAAACAACCCCCTAAAAGTTTACTTTAAGGTGAACCACCCCTTTAATTATATCTTAGTTGGGATCAAGTACAAGCTACTGTTTTATTATTACAGAGAAAAAGGAAATCGTTTTAAAAATTTTTGGATTATTTAGTTAAAATGGAGTCTATGGGAGATGGCCTTTCTGTAATTTGGAGCTTTGTTGATAACAGATTTCTGGATAATGGATCCCATACCTGTTTTAAAAAGCCCTATTTCCCCTAAAATGATTTTGAAGTGGGGCGCTAACATCCAGTTACACCATTTTTTCTAAGCTAAGGGCTCTTACTGACGAGCGGTTGAAGCTGCGCTCCCTTGCATTCCGTTTTTTCTGCGTTCAGCCGAAGGGGAGCGCAGGAATAGACACATTTAGCTTTTGTCAATGAGGCTGTAGTCACACAGACGCGTGTAGGCGCCGAACGCAGGTTGAGACGCAAGATGCTGCATTTTTCCTGCGTTCGTCACCTACACGCGCCTGTGTCAGTACAGCCCCATTGAAAAAAGCTAAATGCGTCTATTCCTGCGCTCCCCTGCGGCTGAATGCAGAAAAACGGAACGCAGGGGAGCGCAGCTTCAACCGCTCATCAGTAAGAGCCCTAAGAGGGAAATTTTGCAATGACAGCATCCCATTAAGGGAAGAACTCCACGATGCGGCTTGAGCCGACAAGTTGCCATGCGACGAAACGCATGCAACATGTCGGATGTTCTGAAGATAACAGGAATTGAAGGACAAATCGCAGGTAGGGACTACATTTATCCGACTGTCAGATGATGTTTTCATCGACAGTCGGATAAATGTAGTTCTTACCTGCGAACATCAGAAAATCCGACACGCCACATGCGTTTAGTCGCAATGCCACGTGTCGGCTTGAGCCGCATTGTGAAGTTCCTCCCTAATAAACTATGGTGTCCATACTGTGTATCTATACAAAGGTCTGTCCTACACAAATCCATGTAGGACGTAGGACAATTAGTGGCCGAGTGGGAAAAGTTACCCATTATATTATTCAGTTTCTGAGACAAATATTCCAAGGATGGAGCACACGACCCATGTAGGCCTGTTAATTATTATTTACATTTATGGGGCCATTTCCATTTACACTATAGACTCAGAAGATAAAACTCTGGGGGGTTCTGCCGCAGGCTATTACATGTAGAAAGAACACTTTTTCTTTTAAGGATGGTATATCCGGAAACGACTGTATGTTCCAGCTGTTTTTTTCTTCTCCTTCTTTCTTCTCCCCTGCAATCAAAGTCAATTAAACAATCTCGTCACCCCTTCTAAATGGATGACAATAAAGCCAATTATCCTGCAATCACACAGCCTTTCTGCACTTAGGCTCCTCATGACTATTGTACTGGGTACTTTCATTCCACGCTGGAGATTTTAACCTACACCTTTTTAAACCATTACGTGCGCCACGCACTGCGGGTGATTCAACTACAGCTTAGCAACTGGCGTCTAACCCACAGCTGACAGTTCGAAGAGGAATTCAAAACACCATTTAACACCTTTCAGCGCCAGAGAAAACTCAAAGGAAAACGTTGGCAATTCCCTTGTACATTGTGTTAGGAAAGGCTTTAGTGCACATATGGGTTACATAGAAACTGTTTCTAAAAGCAGCGCTGAGGGACTATTTTAAGGCCAATTTTTTTTAGTTTTCTTGCATCGTTTACTTCTTAAAGCACTATTACTATATACCAGTTACACAGTACTACACAGCCATACACGGGCAGATAAGCTGTCAAAGTGGTCCAAACGACCGATATCGGAAGCTTTATCTGCCCGTGTATGGCCACCTTAAATCACTGGCGGGATGGCATTCAGAACGCTTTGTTTTCTGAAGTCGCCCGAAGTTTCCTTGAGAGGCAACGTCCGGCGACTTCGGAAAACAAAGCTCTTTGAGTGCCACCCTGGCGGCGATTTAGATTCTAGCTGGCGGGAAGGCAGTTCTGGGAGATTAATCACCCGAAAAAGAGGCGATTTGTCGCCGGGCAACTAAATCGCCCTGAATCTCCACACGTGTCTCGGCCATTGCTATTCAGTAACTTGTTTATATAAACTATAGTAGTGTTTCTGAAGCAAACAGATCATTTTTACCTGTACAGGGCAACAGTATATGATATTTTTTAGGGATGCAACGAATCCACTATAATACCGAACCAAGCCCATAATTTGCATATGCAAATTAAGGATAGGAAGGCAAAAAATTTTTTACTTCCTTGTTTTCTGACAAAAATTCACTATATTTCCCTCCCCGCCCCTAATTTGCATATCCAAATTCCGATCGGCTGGGCAGGAGGATTCGGCCGAATCCGAATCCTGTTGAAAAAGGCCGAATCCCAAACCGACCGTGTTAGGTTTGTGTCACACATACTGATTTGACCTTTGAATAAACAGCTCCATCTTGGTCTCATCAGATCACAAAATCTTCTCTCTCAATGAAGTTGGGTAACTTTTCATTGGGTAGTCTGGCAAACACGATACGGGGAAACCTGTATCTGAACTGTGGACTAAGGAGGAAATCCAGAATAGAAGTAGCAGTGGGATCAGGAGAGAAGAGTAAAGGTAATCATACACTGTGAAGAACCCAAAAGAGCAAATCTTTTCCCCGACAGGCTCAACTTGGCTGGGTGATATTGCCTAGGGCCAAACAATTGCATTACAATGTGAAAAGTCAGAGCAAAGGCCACTTCAATAAGCCAATGCGATCCTTGATCTAACAGAAAAACCAAGCCTGCCCGATTTTTGGCCAGATTTCAATCAGGGAGGCCTGTCAGAGGGCCCCATACATGGACATATAAACTGCGGAATTGGTCTAAAGGACCAGCTACGTGTGTATGGCCATCCTAAAGACATGGGGCTGCGACTGGGCTTCTTATTAAAATGGAAAGTAATGAGGGTGCAGAAAACATAAATTCTGCAAGAACCTGTTTCAACTCACTAAAAGCCGATTTTTTTTTTTAGCAGGACAATGATCCCAAACACAAGGCCAAAGTAACACTGGGATGATTTAAGAACTAATAGATGAATGGACTACAATGGCCCATCCTATCTGTGGAATTACTTTAAAAAGCAACAACCTGGAGCAAAAAATGGGCCAAAAACACATACTTAACCCAAAAGTCTAAGCCATTATTGCCGTGGCTCAAAAGAAAAAAAAAAAAAAAGTGTGAGGGTTGCAATTCAAGACGTTTAGAAAAAAAAATTGGATCAAATGTACATGGGCACACCTTCTATTAATTAGAATTGGCTATTTAAGTCGCAGCCATCATTACCGACACAGCTACCTCTATATCAAACAATGAGATTCTCCTTTGTAGCAACAGTTTCAGGGTGGCCCTTACCTGCTACAGGATAATAACCTCTTGCACAAATAAGTTCCATACAGAATTAATTTGCAGGGAAGCACATGATTGGACATACATAGCCCTGACCTGAATCCAACTGAACATCACTAACCATATGGAATCAATTGAAACGCCGCCAAGTGCAAGCCTCATCCCCAACATCACTACCCAACCTTACAATTCGTGTCCGAATAGAAGCAAAATCCCACCAACAATGTTCCAAAATCTAGTTGAAAGCCTTTGCAAAGGAATAGAGGCTGTAATAGCAGCAAAGAGCAGACCAACTTCATATTAATGCCTGTAGTTTGGGGGTGACATGTTGGAGAAGCAGGAGTCGCACATGCTTTCGGCCAAGTAGAGTGTGTGCTGTTTATACAATCTTGTCTCTTATAGAAAACGCCACAATTAGGATTCGGTTTGTTATTCGGCCAAATCTTTCGCGAAGGATATGGGGGTTCGGCCGAATCCAAAATAGTTGATTCGGCGCATCCCTAAGGCTAACAATAACTCTGCATGTATTGACTATCTGACCATATCAATGGGTGACTGTCACTACTACTATTTGTCAGACATAACTTTCGTATGATCGCCGTCATGGCCAGAACATCGTCTGATTTGTTCTTTTACTACTTTATTTAATCTCAATGGTTAGTGGCCGTTCAAAGGATTATGACGTACGATCGTTTGTCAGATATGAGGCTAAAATCTGCACGTCTATGGCCATCTTAAAGTGGAACGGTCACCTACACATAAAAAGCTGCATAATGAAAGTCCTTTGCAAATTAAACATACCCGCGGGTCAGGTGGGTTGAGCTCTTCTCAGCTCTACCCACCCGCCCCGTCAAATGCCAACTTCGTCTTTTATAGACGTTGAACCTACTCGCCCCCCCCCCTTTGTGACATCTGCGGGGCAGCTCGGGTCTATAAAAAGCATCCCGGAACTGCGGATGGGGGCGGGCACGGGCTAAGGGAGGGCAAGTTAGGGTCTGGTGTGGGTCGTGGAATCCCGACTCGCACATCACTACCCCCTTCCCTCCTTAGGTTCTATAATTATGTAGGGCACTGGATATGGGCATTACGTTCCCCATTCTGGTGCCTATGCAAGATTTTGGGGGGACGCAAAATTTATCTTAACGGTGTCCACAAAAGGGCTCCTGTGATTGCGTAATTCTAAGGCTGAAGGAAACAAAATTTAAATAATACATATAGTGTAAGTAAAGTTTATTTTGCTCAGCCAACATAAAGAATTTGGAATTATTTCTTTAAGGCTGTTGCCCGGACATCCCAGGATAATTAATATTAGTAACTGATGGGATGAGTTGTAATTCGCCAGCATCTGGAGGGGATATTGTTGAAAATGACAGTTGCCAAGCACTGAGCAGGTCTGAATTGACTTTACTACTAAGCCACATTTATTGGTGGATTTCACAAGGGGGAGAGGAACTTTGTTTGCATTGAATGTGGCATACACAGCACTATTGTAGGCTGTTCTTACGTTCCATATCAATAGAGTAGCTTCTGAATGTCTCACGTCTAGCTCAGACGGCAGCTGAACAGGAACAAAAAAAAACGTAAATTACACCTTTTCAGCAGATCAAAATGAACATTGTTCTTCTGTTTGTACATTTCGTTCATGCTGAAGTAGCTTTGTACAAAAATACTTGACTGCGTTATTGTTATCAGGCTCCGCGTTTTTTTCTTTTCATCGCCAAATTAACCGTTTTCTCCGGTAACAAAAAGGTGCACATTTTTCTTAGACTGCAGCATCTGCGCGGCACGCTCTGCCCCCACCACAGCGGCCAGTCTCTGGGCATCATACTTCGAGTAAAGCACAGTGCAGGTCCACGTGGCTTCCTCCCCCCGGTGCCACGCTTTCATCATATTGCACACGTCGCTGTAGAAATGGGGATAAGTAGGGAGCTCGTAGAAGATAAGGTTTCGGATACCTTTCAACGTGTATCTTAAATAAAAAAAATTTTTTTGAGATGACAGTCAGATGCATTTAAAATGACGTAGCAAATTATGCAAAACCAGTCTAGTAACTAATGACAACCAATGAGCAGTTAACTACTCAAGAGTAGGTCATACTTTTGTCGCTGTTACGATCTATCCCCCAGGACCTACGTGCGACACGTATTCGACAACAATGATGCGGTCGGCACACTCACCTCTTGTAAAAGTGAAACCTCTCGGTGACCAGCAGAAACTGTCTCTCCCCCTTCAGGAAGAACTGCCGAGCTCTGGAGATTCCGGGCTTGTTCGTGTATTCGCAGACGTGCGTGAAGTTCAGTTCTTCCTTCTTGAAGTAGTTCCGGAGTCGCACGTAGTCGAAGTAGGAAGGGATATAGATGAGCGTATGAGACATGATGGCATCCCGATACTGCGGCAGAATCTTGCTGGTAAAGAACTCGAACCTGAGTGAGAAAATCAAAGATTAGGACATAATATATGTTTGTAAACTGCATAAGTGCTCAGAAGAGCAATTTTAGAGAATTGTTTTTTCTGCAGTTCATGATATTAGTGACTGTTACACTGCTAATACCATGAATGTGTCACCAGAGCTCCCCCTGCTGTACGGTAGGGTTTATTTCTGCTTTAAAGGTACAGTTAACACCAAAAAATGTAATTGTTTTAGAGGAATGAAAATATTATGTACTGTTGTTCTGCACTGGAATAACTGGTGTGTTTGCTTCAAAAACTCTACTATGCTGTGTAGCCATGGGGCCAGCCATTCAAGCACAGGATACACATTAGATAACAGATAAGTACTACTATAGTTTATATAAACAACCTGCTGTGTAGCCATGGGGGCAGCCATTCTAAGCTGAAAAAGGAGAAAAGGCACAGGTTACACAGCAGATAAATAATTCTTCAGAACTTATCTGTTATCTACTGTGTATCCTGTGCTTGAATGGCTGCTCCCATGGCTACACAGCAGCTTGTTTATATAAACTATAGTAGTACTTATCTGTTATCTACTGTGTATCCTGTGCTTGAATGGCTGCCCCCATGGCTACACAGCAGCTTGTTTATATAAACTATAGTAGTACTTATCTGTTATCTACTGTGTATCCTGTACTTGAATGGCTGCCCCCATGGCTACACAGCAGCTTGTTTATATAAACTATAGTAGTACTTATCTGTTATCTACTGTGTATCCTGTGCTTGAATGGCTGTCCCCATGGCTACACAGCAGCTTGTTTATATAAACTATAGTAGTACTTATCTGTTATCTACTGTGTATCCTGTGCTTGAATGGCTGCCCCCATGGCTACACAGCAGCTTGTTTATATAAACTATAGTAGTGTTTCTGAAGCAAACACACCAGTTTTACCAGAGCAGGGCAACACTACATTATATTGTCATCACTTTAAAACACTTTCATATTTTGGTGTTACTTTTCCTTTACAGAAGTCTGACACCAAGACATATTAAACTTTGTATTACATAGTAACTTAGTAAGTCAGGTTGAAAAAAGATACATGTCCATCAAGTTCAACCTTTGCATCAACTAGCAGTTAGGCAGGTTAAAAGAGAGTTCAGAGGAATGCGAAATCCCTCATTTGAAGCCTCTCCAAGTTGCCCCAGAGGGGGAAACAAATTCCTTCCTGACTCCAAAATGGGAATTGGACTAGGCCCTATATGACATTTGCAGTTACATTTTCCAGCATTAGCATATCCCCCCCCCCCACAAAAAAAAAAAAATATTTTCCCATTTGAAATCTGGTCCCAAACTATTAGAAATACAAAACATGAAAAAAATGTATTTCCTGCAAACAGTAGAGTCAATCTCTCCAAAATATTGCTGGAGGATTGACTGGGCACAAATGATCATTGCTATGAAATGAGTGGGAGGTCATCCACTGAAATAGCAAAGGTCTGCACCAGAAGATATTTTGAAGATTAGCCAATATAGTTTTGACGTGCCGGAGCTTGATGTTGTGGTGCCACATATATCCGTAATTGAATGCCTTATCCCCATAAGCCTTCATTTCTATTATACGAATGCCTTAGACACAACTGCTCTGGCGCCAATTAAATAATGACAGTAGAAACCACAAGGAGCAGCCTGTGAGTCTGGCGCAGTCATTCAATTACCTGGCATCTATGACAGAAAGCAGCCCGTCTGCCTCTAACCTCTGGAAGACGTGTGGGAGCTGGACCACAACATGACTGATAGATCCAGTAATAGGCATGTTCCTAACTGCCACCTACAAGAAAATGGAGTCAATAAGCAAGTGATTACGATTAATGATGCAAATAAGCAAGTGATTACGAAAGGAAATACATACAGTTTGTACACAGGATTTATTTTGTGTGTCTTAAAAAACTAAAACTCCCCATACGGGTAGGAGCGGTGACCTCCATATAACTTATTAATAAGCACTTGGAGTATCACTGGATGTTTATGGAGAATCTGGACACTGTTTGCATTTTATTGGTCCTTTCGATTTGCCTTATAGAAATATTAAGAGGAAAACGTTACTGTAAAATGATTTTCTTTTTGCTTTGTCAACTCAATATTCCATGAGGGTTATACGGACAACTGCCAGCTTCAGGCTTGTTTACCGATTGCCTGGCCTTTCTGTATCGATGCCAATGACGGGGAACTACTATAATGTGACATATCCTCACATGAACAATATACGGTTTAAAAGGCAACAACAAGCAGGACAAACACAATAACAAGGCAGGACGGACGGTGCTCACCTGCCCACAGTAATTGAAGCAATGCTTGTTGAATATGGAGTTTATCTGGGGCTCCTGCAGGGAGCTAAACAACAGCGTCTGCCGATAGTACTTGGCCCAGTTGCTAAGGTTCCACATGCGGACACGAGAGAAATCAACCCCATGAGACTCTGTGGGCTGCAGGTTGAGGTGAGCCATCAGGTGCTGCAACAGAAGGAAATGATGTCACAGAGTGACCAAATATAACGTCTACATATCCTGTCCTAGAAAACACAACCCCTATTCTGCCACTCTTACCTCTGGATTTCCTACTTTAAATGCAAGATATGCTACTTGTAGACAGATGTAACCAAACACAAATATAGAATACACCACTGTTTTGTGCGATGATGGTTCTTTGTTTATATGGCACACGGACTATAGTGTATTCTGTATAAAAGATATCGCACAAGGCTTAGAATTCCTGCACTATAAACCCATACTTATCACATACCCTAGGTGCATGGCCGCAGGCGGAGCGAGATCGCCAGACAGGGTGTGAAACAATGATTGCTGATCCATCAGTGCAAAAGCGGAATGACCAAAAAGGACTTACCAACACATGCTCCCAGTTCTGCATCAGATATAAATCGGTTTGATCCAGAATGAGAACTTCTATGGAAGACAGAAAATCAAAGTCCCTCTTCTTCTCCCCGTCGCTGCCAATGATCGTTCGCAATCCGAGGGGGGAGGCGATAATGATGTCGGAGGAGTAGAAGGGAGAGTACAATCTCATGCTCTTCTGCAAGATGGCGACTCCTAATTAGGCATTGGACAAGAGTAAAATGTCACTATCCAATGATGAATGAGCACAAGAAACCTCCTTGAATCTGACAAGAGAGGTTCTTATATAACAGGATACAGAGGGGCCTGTTTAGAAGGAAATATCCAATCTTTACCTATCCTGAAGTGGTCATCAATGTTTCCTGCAAACACGGCTTCATAATCTTCGGGCCTCTTCAAGTTTGGGGGCCTGTCTTCCGGCTCAGATCCGAATTCTTCTTTGAACCTCTTCTTATTGCTCACGTCGACTTTCCTGTCTCCAACTTCCATCAAGCTGATTAAAATCTGCACTACACGTAAGGCGGATTCTCGGAACGGCACAACAATCAGCACCTGAAAGCATTAAACACAATGTAATCTTTAAAAGCAAAGAATTGAACTGTACATATATTTTTTTTACATAGTACAATGCTCGTTTGGTCTCCGTTTCTGTTCCATTAACGTACATATACATACAAGTCAGCCAATAAGTAGCCTCACTGTTGCACCCAGTAAGATTTGCCCTTCCCTATAGCTCTGGGATGGGTGCAGTAATACACCAGTGCAATAGACAATGTACCAGGGAAACATGTGGCTATTAAAGGAACAGATATCAGAAGCAAATTAAGATTATTGTATTAAGAGCATCAATACCCGAGAGCTGGTCCCACAGTGAACCCAACATTTTTTCTTTATCGCCCATATAGTTTTTTTTTTATTATAATACACCAAACAATGAAATCATTGGCAATGCCAGCATCATCCTCCTGGCCTCTGATTGGCCCACCAATCCTATCTCTATATCTGGATCTGTGTGTGATGAGGGATCATGTAAAGTTGGGGGAAGGAAACAGCCGAAATATGATCATTAGAAGGTTGGAGGCAGCTTAATAAACATTTCTTTGAACTATAATTATGGGTGCACTTCATATTCTATAACAGAATCCATTTACATGATACCTTTGGTCTGGTTAAGCCCTGGTCCCTTAGGTCTTCTTCATCCATCCCAGGTTTTTGCTCTCTCTTCCGGGAGTTGTTATTTAATACGTGGGAGTTTGCTTTCAGAGCATGGTTCAGTGCATGGAGACAGTACACATGTCGGATCTCTTCTCCTTGCACCGTAGGGCTCCGAGCTGGATAGAATAAGTCTCTGTAGGAGTTCATGATGCTGAAAAGCTCTCTCTGTAGTGGGGTGAATTTCTGTTCATTAGGAGCCGACAGGAAGGAACTGTTCACTTTGGGCCACGTAGAAAAGAGTGGCTTGTGCAAATAGAGCTTGTGCAGGTCACTTTCTTTCTCTGATTTTAAGGGCTGGACCTCAGGAAGGGAGCTCGAGATAACAATCTGTCCCAAGGCAGGCCACTGAAACCAAAAGGAACATAGAAACGTTATCACAAGGAATGCCGAATAATTCAATCTTAACATACAACGTGACGTATATACACACATGGGTAAGAAGCCTGATACAAGCCATGTGTAAAACTATAAGAATCTGTTTATTATGTCTTATAAAGGAACAAGAGTCAAGAAAGGGGTGATATTGAGATGCCTCCATATTTAATGATATCAAATACAGTAGACTGCACTTTCAGGAGTGTATTATAGTGTATAATAAGTGTGTATATGTCATCCATAGATATTAATGAAATCTGTTGGCTGCTGGGGGCCATATAATACTCCAGATTGACCCACAGGCCACCAGTCACTCTATAGCAGTGTTGGTATCAGCAGCAAGTTCAAGTCATCAACATGGAAAGCTTCTAAAATAAGATCACAGTAAAAGCAAAGGGCCCGTGTGACCTTGTACTTTAATAAAAAAAGAACATCCGACCAAACTAGAATTCGCGATTGGACCTTATTTATTATTAAAAAAGCATGATTTAATTGAATCTGAGACAAATCCTAATCATACCATTTTTTCTGATTTTTGCCTGAAATAGTTGGAATTTGTATCTAATTCCAGCGCAGACCACAGAAACTTCCAAATAGGATGGGGACCTCTCCCATTGACTTATATACAACATCGGCAGGTGTAACATGCTGGATTTTTGGATTCTGACTTTTTGCCACATTGGGCTTTAATACACCCTTTTTTTTTTCACCAAAAATTTTGAATTTTTCTAGGTTTTTTTGCATTCGGACTTTAATAAATAACTCCCTAAATGTGCTCTTTTCTCTTTTTTAGCAACCAAAAGAAAAAATGAACATTTAAGCAAAGATGAATTAACCCAGATACCTTCAGTGATGCTTTTTTAGGATTTGAGCCGATCTTACTGATGTCTTGCTCTTCCAGCTCCCTGCTGACATGCTGAACAAATGGGTCTGTAGAGAGGAAGGGAAAAAGACAACGGTCAGAACCTGCTCCACATTTACTGGCCCCAAGTACAAACCCATTATAACAGCAGCAGACTTTATGCATTCCTGTTCTGCTTGTGTTAAATATTTTGATTAATAACTGCACCTACAGGTATGGGCTAATGAAAAAAACCCTTTATAGGGGGCAGTTAGTTTCTAGAGCAGTTCTATAAAAAGTGTTGAACTTGGAAGGTTCAGATTAGTGAACAGCAATAGCTCACTGACTTCAAGCATTAAACATTGGGAATTCCGGGGCATATAAACCAGCTTGTGTCATGCACAGTTCTATGTCACAATGGAAGACTGACATTTGGCTAGATATTCAATGCAGGGTTCTCTTTGTGACCAGCACCTTATTTATTTTATACCAACCAATAAAGTAGAAGAAAGCATGCAAGAGAACTGGCACTTTGGTGTCAATTAGATAACAGTAACTTTACACACTGCATCTAGTGCCAGCCTGGTGAAAACCCGCAATAACAATAACAATGCAAAAGCCCAGCGACAGCCATAGTGTAAATGCTTGTTCAAATCCACCACAGCCCACAAAAAAAAAAGAAAAATAGGTCCCAAGACACCTAGGGGGTTATTTATTAAAGTCAGAATGCCAAAACTCCAAAAATTGGATTTTTTTCTTTCTTTTTTTTACTATAAAACCTGAATTTTTAGTGAAAAAAAAAAAAAAAACACCCCGCGGGTGTTTAAAGTCTGAACAAAAAGTAGTCCAAGTCAGACCTGTCGAGTTCATGTAGATGTCAATGGGATATGGCCTGAAGATATCCTGATCTGCAGTGGGTTTCGTGCAATAATCTACAGATTTTGTGGTTTTCAGGCAAAGATCAAAAAAGATTGTACAATTCGAATTTTTCACTGTTTTTTTCTACTTTTTTCCTGCACTTTTGGGAAAATGTATTGATAAATAAGGGGGGAAAACCCAGTGTGGATTTGGTCGGAGTAGTTTTCAGAAAATACTTTTTATTTTTTGGATTTTGATAAATAAACCCCCTAAATGTTACCTTCTGTAGCCACAGTTGAACTGGAGACTTGTTCAATCTTAGAATCTTCATTGTCGGCATCCAGAAAATTTGTTTCTAAACTGAACTTAGATTCATGTTTCGCATCAGTGAATTCCCCGACTTCTTCTGCAGCTGGATCTCCAACTACCACCTCCTCCTCATCATCATCTGCCTCTTTCTGCTCCTCTCCAGTTATCCCTGCAATAATAACATGGATTTATTAGCTTTTACAGGTAACAGAAAATGCCGGCACTTTAGCACAGTTCTACAGAAATACCCTCAAAAGCATTTAATAATAATTCAGCTTGTCTGCAGTTCCCCTGCAAACCTCCCTGTGAGCCATTACCCTTAGAATGTGATGTTATAGAAAGACCTACAGAGGGTGCCTCAACTGACCTATGGCATCTCCCACAGAGGGGGTGTCTCATCTGTAAAAATTGCCATCATGCTTTGCTCTTTTTGGTAAAAATAAAATAAATATTTATCCAGTTTTACCAGTGAAACACTGCAAAGTAATTCCACAGCATCTTCATCTACGTTTATACCGTTGCTTGCTTTTCACAAGATATTTTAGCCAAAATGTTGCTTGAAAAGGAAAGCTGCCAAAGCAGTTTATTGCCAATAGATTAGCAACAATAATGCAATCTATAACACTATATTTATTCTGCAGAATGCTTTATCATAGCTAAGTAAACAGCTCTAGAAGCTTTCTATTTGTTTATGATAGCAGCTGCCATATTAGCTTGGTGTGACATCACTTCCTGCCTGAGTCTCTCCCTGCTCACTCATAGCTCTGAGCTCAGATTACAGCAAGGAGGGGAGGAGGGAGGGGGAAAGGGAGGATGAGAGGAGCAAACTGGGCATGCTCAAGCCGTAGCCCTGGGGGTTTAAGCTGAAAACAGGAAGTCTGATATAGAAGCCCATGAGTACACAATAGAAGGAAAGAAATGCTGTGTTTCTTTTGACAGAGAAACTCAGAGCAGCATTACTTAGCCTTTAGCCTTACCTTCTCCTTTAAACTAAAAGTGAATTGGATGTTAAAACACTGAATATTTCTGCAGAAAGAATAAACTTACCATCCGTTGCCCCATGGTCTTCTCCAGATACTTCCCCTTCACTCTCATCTTCAACATCCTCATTTTCTGCTTCAGATTCCTCATCCACCTCTTCTGCATCATCGCCTTCATCTTCTACGGTTTCTTCTTCTACATCATCATCATCATCACTTTCTTCTTCCTCTTCATCTGAAACACTTTTCAAGGTGGCGAGGAGTTGGTGGTACATATTGACCTGCTCTGGCTCACTCTCTGCCTCGCTCTCACTTCTGGATTCATCCTCTGAGCTCTCAGGCTAAGGGCAAGTATCAGTTATAAATATCCAATATGTTAAAAGGTGCATTTGTACGGAATATAAATACAATGTACCAACATGGCTCTTAAATAAGTGCAAAATGTTATCATAGTCCCTTACAGTACAGCCATATAAATGGAAACAAAGTTATGGGGAAGTAAAGTGACAAACTGTGAATCTGTCCATAATGTAAGTTTAGTGACAATGTTACAGATTCATACACATTGTATTTCTGCAGCAACTACGTCTGCTATTTAAAATGGAAAGTTCAGACAGTACAGTCACTCACCAGCTGAATGACTTGGGTTACTTCTTGTTTTTTTTTGGAGACTCTGCAAAAAGAAAAAAAATGTCTCAGCTCTCCTTTATAATGTTTGATAACAGGCAGGTGGGCCAACCAAGAAATACACTCACCCCCCCCCCCATATCAGCTTTTACACCTACTTAACCTGTGAGCTGTTTAAAGGGCACTTGTTGCCTAAATATATTATCCCCAACCAAAGGTGGGGTCAACAGTAGTTTTTATTTTCAATTGCTCCCACTGCGCTGGTGGCGGTCAATTCTTTATTTATTTATTTTTATACTACTGTTACCCCAAACCAGAGTGTGGGCTCTATTAGCCTGCACATTTGGTTGGGGAAAATGTATTTAGCCATCAGGTGCCCTTTAAATAAAAGAAGGGGGGATCTAAACACTTACTGGAAAAGAAACTGCGACT
Organism: Xenopus laevis; assembly: GCF_017654675.1. Taxonomy (NCBI): domain Eukaryota; kingdom Metazoa; phylum Chordata; class Amphibia; order Anura; family Pipidae; genus Xenopus; species Xenopus laevis. The sequence goes on along the minus strand of NC_054380.1, from coordinate 17,939,023 downwards.
ACTGTCTCTTCTATTAACTCACAAGGTCCCCTTTAATGTCGCACACATGGCCCCTGACGATCATATATATTATAATAGTACATAATACCTTTCAAATACTTAACAACATCCTTTTAGAACTCTGACCTATAATGTTACACATAATATTTGCTCCCTGTGATTCTCCTAGTGGGTTCCCCACAACTATGCATCATATGCAGGTGCTTAAATGGAACTCACCTGGCTCCTCACACTGACCCAACAAAGCAGAAATCACAAAACAAAGACTATAGTGCTAAATGGATTCCTTGGCTTACACATACACAGGAACTGAAGTCTTTCAACAAATAATCACCCTCTAAAAACCCGTTTCAGTCTGCATTAATGTTAGTCAATACAGCTCATGCCAACCTTCCCTCGCCCCTTTTTTTGGCACTTAAACTTCTACTTTAAAGGGATCCTGTCATCGGAAAATATGTTTTTTTCAAAACACATCAGTTAATAGTGCTACTCCAGCAGAATTCTGCACTGAAATCCACTTCTTAAAAGAGCAAACAGATTTTTTTATATTCAATTTTGAAATCTGACATGGGGCTAGACATTTTCCCAGCTGTCCCTGGTCATGTGACTTGTGCCTGCACTTTAGGAGAGAAATGCTTTCTGGCAGGCTGCTGTTTTTCCTTCTCAATGTAACTGAATGTGTCTCAGTGGGACATGGGTTTTTACTATTGAGTGTTGTTCTTAGATCTACCAGGCAGCTGTTATCTTGTGTTAGGGAGCTGCTATCTGGTTACCTTCCCATTGTTCTTTTGTTTGGCTGCTTGGGGGGGGGTGATATCACTTGAACTTGCAGTACAGCAGTAAAGAGTGATTGAAGTTTATCAGAGCACAAGTCACATGACTTGGGGCAGCTGGGAAATTGACAATATGTCTAGCCCCATGTCAGATTTCAAAACTGAATATAAAAAAAATGTTTGCTCTTTTCAGAAATGGATTTCAGTACAGAATACTGCTGGAGCAGCACTATTAACTGATTCATTTTGAAAAAATTTTCTTTTCCCATGACAGTATCCCTCTAAAGGGGTTGTTCACCTATAAATTCACTTTTAGTATGTTATAGAGAGTGATATTCTTAGATAATTTGCAGTTGGTTTTTGTTTTTTTATTTGTGGTTTTTGAGTGGTTTAGCTTTTTATTCAGCAGCTCTCCAGTTTGCAATTTCTGTAATTTGGTTGCTACGGTCCACACTACCCTAGCAACCATGGATTGATTTTAATGAATAGGAGAGGCCTGAATAGAAAGAGGAGAAATAAAAAGTAACAATAGATTTGTAGCCTTACAGAACACTTTTTTTCAGTCAGGTCAGAAACTCCCATTTAAAAGCTGGATAGAAGCAGAAGAGCAAAGAAAAATAACTCAAAAACGATTAAACATGATTAATGAAGACCAATTGCAAAGTTGCAGAGAACAGGACATTCTATAACATACAAAAAGTTACCTTTAAGTTGAATCAGCCCTTTAAATCTCCCTGAGATTTACAATATGTCCTGACATTTGACACAGGCCCAAACACCCCCCAGTACAAAGTGTCTGCCTATGACATAACCAACAGTCCCTCAGCAGCACTGGCCAGGCTGCGCAGATTTCCAGCCCACGTGACATTACCGTGACCCGCCCCCGCGCAAGCAGATCTGACAGCAGGCTTCAGGCAGAAAGGAAAGTGCGGGAGAGGATTCGGGTTGTTTTGTGTGCAGTCACAGATACATGAAGAATATATGGAGTTATTGTATCAATGTGTGTCCCCGCGCAGATAAGCCACTCACGCATCATAGAAGGGGTGCTGTTCCCCAAATTCCTTCAGGTGCTTCTTCTGCTTCTTACTCAAGGCGCTAATAGCCTCGTCCCTCCGGGGCTTCCTCCTCTTCCCCATGCCTGCTTAGGAACTGGTACCTACACTTCTCCCACGTGTGCTCCTCCCTGGCTGACGGGATTCCGGCGCACAGTTGATGACGTAAACCAATAACTCGTAGCGATTGGGCACGTCTGTTTGGTGACTGTGCGGCGGGATGAGTTTTCCACGTGACTGGTGAGGAAACACATGGGAGTATCAACATGGCGATTAGACTACAAACAAACTGCTTCTCTATGGAACTTGTTCCAGGTCAATGAATGAGAATGGAATCATAGTGTACAGCCAACAACATAAAGCAGCAATTAGGTATTAGAAACACAATTATCGTCCATGAAACACCCCCCTCCCCCCATTGCACTTGAATCTGTTGAAGGGAATTTTCTCACCACCAGCCACAGGTTAAAAGCTTAGATCTTTGTTCAGCTTGTGCCGCCTGCTGGGAATTAAAAAGCCAATTAAGTGAGAAACTTTGTTTCTTTTTCTGGCTATGTAGTGCAGAGAAAATAGGGACTTTCCAGTACAAATGAGGGACTGCGGGTTCAGCTGTCAAAAGAGGGACTGTCCCTCAGAAAAAGGGAAAGTTGGGAGGTATGTTTGCCTAAGATGCAACTGTCTCATGTATCACCTCCCACAGGCCTCCTGTTATGTTATAATTCCTTGAAAGGAGTCGGAGGATATGGCATATGTGGTGGTGGTGGTTGGGGCAGCAGCCACTTGGAATTAGATACAAAGGGACTGTTATTCATTAGCAGGATATTGAGGTTGAGGCTGGAGGAACACTCCAGAGATGCTTTTGTTTCGATTCTGGTGGCCGTACATCTCAAGATTTGGTCGATGAGTTTGGACGATTTTGATTCTTCTGCCTTACTATCTGCCAGAGTAAGGCATAAAGGTCAAAAACGTCCAAACTCATCGACCGAAATAGTAGATTCGGTGCATCCCTACCCTCAATACACCGTATAGTAAGGTCCAACCGGCCCCACAACATCCCCTTTACTGGAAACAGTAAAGGGGATGTAACGGCAAAAATAAAATCCAATACAAATCTCTACACATTCGCTTGAGTGGCTGGCAAGTAAGGCGGGGGCTCCCCATGCTGTTCATAAGTATGATTGTTTCCCTATGGAGCATTTAGGGACCGTCTGACAATTCCTATCCACAGCAGTAAATGAAGGGAGAATTTCACTGCATAAAGTCAGGTTTCTTCTAAAAACAGTACACATTTTTTAAAGTATATTGGAGATAGGTTTCTTTTTCATTAAAGAAAGTAAAAATGGGATTTTATTTTTTTTGCCTTTACATGCCCTTTAAGTTGAATTTGAATGTAAGTTGAAACATTCACTTATTAAATGCAACAAGACCTTTCTGTGCTCTGCAGTAGACAACACACACCAGAGGGGATTGGGGCAGGTGGTTTATTAAAGCTAAATGCTAATAAAGGCCAAGCAAACCACAGTACATTCATGTTATAGCCTCTGTCTGTAAGTGTGAGTTGTATGTAAGTCAGGTGTATGTAACTCGAGGACTCACTGTATTAGAAAAACAGCCACAAATAGAAAGTAATTGGTAAAAGTCTTCATTTCTGGTGAACAATCTGAAACCAATTGAACTGAAAAAATGTGTGAAGGTGAACAACCCCTTTAAGAAACAGATCAGACCAGTAAACTAAGCACAGGTAGAGGAAGTGCATCCCATAAGTATAAGCCACAAATAGGCTCACCTTAAGTCTGGGGCAACACAGCCAGGGCCGCCATTAGAAATCACGGGGCCCCGTACAACAAAATTTTTGGGGCCCCCTGGGCCCCGCCCACACTGACGACCAAGCTCCGCCCCATATCCCGCCCACATCGCAGTTAAAAGACCACACAGACATCAGCGCTAAAAAAGTAACCCCCCCCCCCACACAAATTGTAAAAAGCTATTGATGGTCAGGGCCCCCTTATAAAAAAAATTGGGGCCCCAAAAAAAAAAAATTAAAATTTTTTTTTTTTTTTTTTAAAACATTGGTGGCAGGGGCCCCCTTATGAGTTAAAAAAAACTTGGGGCCCCAACAAAAAAAATGTAAAAAAAACTAAAAAATAAACAAACATTGGTGGCAGGGGCCCCCTTATAAGTTAAAAAAAACTTGGGGCCCCAACAAAAAAAAATGTAAAAAAAAATAAAAAATAAACAAACATTGGTGGCAGGGGCCCCCTTATAAGTTAAAAAAAACTTGGGGCCCCAACAAAAAAAAATGTAAAAAAAAACTAAAAAATAAACAAACATTGGCGGCAGGGGCCCCCTTATAAGTTAAAAACAAATTGGGGCCCCAAAAAAAAAATTTGGAAAAAAAAAAATTTTTTGAAAAAAAAAACAATGGTGGCAGGGGCCCCCTTACAAGTTAAAAACAAATTGGGGCCCCAAAAAAAATGTAAAAAAAAAATTTTTTTTTGAAAAAAAAAAAAAAATTGGTGGCAGGGGCCCCCTTACAAGTTAAAAAAATTTGGGGCCACCAAAAAGAAAATTAATTTTTTTTTTTAAAAAAAAAAACCAAAAAAAAACAATGGTGGCAAGGGGCCCCTTACGAGTTAAAAAAAAAATTGGGGCCCCAAAAACAAAAGTTTTAAAAAAAAGATTGGTGGCAGGGGCCTATAGAATATTAAAATAATACATTGGTGGCCAGGGGATTAAAAAAAAAAAACACACAAACTGGTGTTCAGTAGAATTGAACTCATGGCTTCAGTACTTCAACTTCGCCTCCTTTCGTGACTTCGGGTCTTTTCACCGCTTCAGGACTTCAATTTCGGCTGTTTTCGTGACTTCGGGTCTTTGCGCTGCTTCAGGACTTCGGCTTCGGCTGTTTTCGTGACTTCGGGTCTTTGCGCTGCTTCAGGACTTCGGGACTTCGGCTTTTTCCGTGACTTCGGGTCTTTTCGGCGCATCGGCTTCGGCTTTTCGGCACTTCCGCATTCGGCACTGAAGAGGAATGACGTACGGCTCGGGCGCTCGTAAGGGGGGCCCGGATCTTCAAAAAAATGCAGCGCTGCCGGGCCCCCCTTCATGCCCGGGCCCGGTACGCTTGTCCCCCCTGTCCCCCCCTGATGGCGGCCCTGAACACAGCCATGGGGCCAGCATGAAGATTCAAGGGGTTTCCACACTATTCAGCAAAGTCGTTGCTAACTTAACACAAGTCCTGGGGGGACACGAGCAATCATTGTGCTTCCCATCCTTATTGGCATTGTTAGCAGGGGATGTCTCTCAGGGGATAAATGCATGTTGCTAAACTGCAATCAATGCAGCCTGTTGAGCTGGAGGTGTCCCTGAATCTGGTAACACAAATAAATAGCCCCAAACAGCTGCGGTGTTTCATTTCCAGTATATAACTACGGTGTTGCGTTGCCAGTATATATAGCTGTGACGTTGCATTGCCAGTATATAGCTGTGGCGTTGCATTGCCAGTATAAAGTGCAGTATTGCATTGCCAGTATATAGCTGCGGCTTTGCATTGCCAGTATATAGTGCAGTATTGCATTGCCAGTATATAGTGCAGTATTGCATTGCCAGTATATAGCTGCTTCTCACAAAGAGAAGACAAGGTGGCCACACACAGGCCAATAAAAATAAATTAAAAGCTGCTGACTCCACTCCACCAGATCAAGTTGGCAGCTTATTGGCCGGTGTATGGGAGCATCCCAATGTCCTATCCAATTAATATCTGCCCAAGAATCTTCAGATTTGAAAATTATTGGCCAAGGACCATGTACAGAGATCTGCCCCTCTGGTGATCTTGCCAAGCAAGGAATATGGCCAACTTTAGCCATGTGTGACTCTTGGCCGTACAGAAAAGGATATGAGAAAGGAAACACTGGTTAGATGAAAATGCTGTAGATACATAGGGACAATTAACAGTCATAAAGGAAAGTGTATCACACACAGACCTATAAATAAAATATTTCTATAGAAGCTTTTTCCACTTCTGCAGGAGGTGATACCTGAGACAGTTGCATCTTAGGCTGAACTCAAACACCATGTTGGGTCAGGAACATCTTCACAGGGACATCATGGAAATGTCACTTCTCCCTATGTCTGTTTGACTCATTCAAAGGGAAAGTATAGACTAGATAATGAAATTAAACGCCTCCAGCCACAAAAATGACTTGAAATTTCCAGCAGGTGGCGCAAGATGAACAAAGATCTAAGCTTTTAACCTGTTGCTGGAGGTGAGTAAATTCCCTTCAACAAATTCAAGTGCATTGGGGGGGGGGGTCATGGAGAGGAGAATGACGATAATCGCTTAATGAGATTGTGTTTCTAATACCTAATTGCTGCTTTATGTTGTTGGCTGTACACTATGATTCCATTCTCATGCATTGACCTGGAACAAGTTCCATAGAGAAGCAGTTTGTTTGTAGTCTAATAGTCATCCAAATGGGGAATATTGAATTCATACTGAAGGGCCCCATGATCTGCTTTATATTGAAGCCTTTACCTATAGGGAGAATCAGTAATAGTATAAGAAGTTACTGACCCCTGCAGCAAAATTATTTTATTTCTCCCCTCCCAAACATTGACATTTTTCTTAAACATAAAGTGAAATTGCTTATCAGTGATTGTCCCACTGGACCCACTATTGCTTCTGGGACCCCCTGTGCAAAATGGAGTTAGAATTCACCCTTGTGACACTGTCAGGTGCTGGAGGTGAATAAGGACAATAGTGAGGCCCCTGGGACACCCCGTGGGATATTAATCACAAGCTCCTAAATTTGTGTCGTTAGCCTAGTTACTCATCAGTTACACTGTGTCCATCTGCCAGCCATAGTATGACAGTTGTACGCAGGGTCAGGGGCTTAACTCAGTTTACAAGGTTGGCTGATGGATATCCTAAGCAAAGGTTTTTCCTAGTTTAACCCCTCATCCCCTGTAATGGCGAATTGTGCAGCACCATAAGAATAAACACCAGCAAGAAACACTGCTTCCATTTCTATGGCTACTCCTGGGCAAGTGCTAGGGGTCCCTACTACACTGAACATATAGGGTGCAAATATGTGCGACCTCCCTGTGTCCATTCCGTGCCACACTGGTGCCATTATGTTATATCAGAGTTTTACAAGCAGTGGCCTTTCAACTGTTTCTGATGTGCAACTGCCAGCACCAAATGACAGTTGAAGTTTGGTGGGGGGGATGCTGAGAGTTTTGTATTTTACGCCAAACAAAGCCACTGTGCACATATGAATCTGGCTTTTGGCCATTTCCTAAAGAACTATCTTCTCTCCCAGTCAGGTACATTCTCTTGGCACCTAATTAAACCCTTAAATACTGTAGAGTAATCAATCCCCATGAGCTGGAGACTGGATGTCCCTAATGTATATACTATATAATCAGTGGAAATTATAATATGCCCTTGTATTTTCATTTACATTCTTTTACCCAAAGAGCCCATGTGATACCCTTTTGCCTTGTCCTTGGCCAGTCACTGAGCTTGAGGCTTCTGAACCCTCTTGAGGAACTAATTTCTCCATTATCCCCTCATTCCGTACATTCCGGTGTGTGAAAGGAGAAATCCACTAACCAGTAAAAGGAGGATTATACCTGCTGCTTATGTAGTGGTCAGAGCTTCTTCCAAATGGGATGAAGGAGATTAAAGGTATTAAGATGACGTCTTGCAAATGTCAGTTTAACCACCTGAAACATTGAGTCTCTCCCTTCTTTGGTGGAACAGGGCCACCAGAAGTAGGTGTTGCCTCTGCTGATTTCCCTTTCCTGATTGTGCTATTAATATCCTTTCCTGTGGTGATACCAGGATTCCTCTTGCTCGACGTAGGGTCTTCAATATGGAAGAACGTCACCTCTTGCCTCCATTTTTCAAGGACTGACTGGTCATCTCTGACACATACTCATTTGGCTAAGGAAAAAGAAATATAAATATCTCTGTTTTTGCTGTCGACCTCTTAGCCACAATGGCCCTGATGAAAACTAAATTTAACCTGAAGAGGAGAGTGAAACTTGCCCAAGGGCTATGGCTCATGAACTGGTGTTGCGTCTTAGCAGGCATTGCCCTTTTCAGCATGGGGGTATTCCTGAAAATTGAGCTCAGGAAGCGCAGTGAAGTGATGGATAATGATGAGAGCCATTTTGTACCCAATTCCTTGATCCTGATGGGCTCCCTGGCCTGTGCCCTTAATGCATTTGCAGGTAAAATCTGCTACGATTCCCTGGATCCTACCAAGTTTGCCAGGTGGAAGCCCATGCTGAAACCTTATCTGATAATCTGTCTCATCTTCAACATCTTCATATTCTTCACTGGGGTGGTCTGCTTCTTGACCAGGGGCTCCTTGGAGAGCACTTTGGCACACGGCTTAAAGAATGGCATGCGCTACTACAAGGATACCGACATCCCTGGCAGGTGCTTTTTGAAGAAGACCATTGACTTGCTGCAGATTGAGTTCAAATGCTGCGGAAACAATGGCTTCAGGGACTGGTTTGAGCTCCAGTGGGTCAGCAACCGCTATCTGGATTTCAGCTCCAAGGAAGTGAAAGAGTGAGTATGTAGAGGAGGAGGATATAGTAGCGGCTTAGTAACATTTTAGTAACTTACAACTGGGAGACTCTAAATGGAAACATGCTAGAATCAGATTGATACCATTGCACTAAAGCACTACAACAATGCCACTCCTATGACTGGAGAACAAGTCCCTGCCCTCAAACTTCATAGACTGATTGAGGAACATGAGATTGGAAGAGGTTGAGTGCAGCTCCATGAGATTTCTCAATGTACAGTACTGTGAATATGTGGTAGCTCTATGCCCAGCTCTAATTGGTCTGGGAGATCATAGCACATGGCAATTGCTTCCATATTCTATATAATGGACATTAATACTTTCAGTTAGTAGGTAACATTTGTCCAATGCCTGATCTGTCCACTCTTTTTGATTTACAAGGTCCAATTTATTCCTGTAGGGAGATGGTGGAAGGCAACTGTAGTTGAGCAACAGGTTGGACCTCTCTGAAAACTATGGAATTGTCATCTACCGACCTTGGTGTCCCAGTTGCCTACTCACCTTCTTCTTCTCCCTCTCATTTCTCACCATGGCCCAACCCTGCACTCTTTGCCCATGATTGGCTAAGGTTTTTATTCCATATGGAATACATCTAATAATTATGGGAGTGATTGCTTCTCATGAATAATATAAATATATAAATATAAAGAGTCACTGTACTGGGGCACACGTGAACATAGTAATCCCACTGCGGGAGTAGAAGTGGGGTCAGCCCTATGTGGCCATTTGCTTGTGTCCAAAATGCTCAGTATTGGGGATTCCAGCCTGAACATTCAGGCTGCCCCCCATTGCTTGGGACCCAGGTTTGATTCCAGACAGGGCACAATCTGCAAGTAGTTTGTATTTTCTCTCAGCTTAGTGGCTCCTATAGGATTGGTTTTGTTTCATTCACATGAATAATGGCATTGCCAGTCATTCATATCCCACAATCTCTCTGTACCCCATGTTGTACCTCGTGTCTCCACTTTCTGACCCTTCTACAATCATAGGGGGGTTGCTCTCACTTTGCGGTTTTTCTGAGCTGTAATTGAGGCTGCTGTGTGTTTTACATTACACCAGGAGGCCAGTATTCTCCTAAAACTAAAACAAAAAAAATCCCAACCGGTTCTGTTTTATAAAAGTGGAAATTAATATTTTATATTTTTTTTTTGTTTGTTACAGTACTGTAGTCTAAAACTTGATGGTTTTAGATTTTCATCATTTAATTAACTCTCCTTTTTTATATATTTTTTAAAATCGAAATAATGGAAGAATTGGCCCTAGAGGGGGAGGGTTGGTCCAGTATTTAGGAAGTGCTGTGTAGGCAGGAGAGGAGCTGGGGGGGATATAAATAGCTGGCCAGGCTGATCAGATCACTCTTATCCCAGTTTGAGGATTGCTCTCCACTAATCCCGGAGAAAAGAACAAAGCCCCACAATGCACCGTGATAAAGAGATGTTGTTGCATGGACAGCAGCAAACTCTGGGATTAACTGTTCCTGTTCCAGAAGTGCAGAAACTGTATTATAATAGAAAGCTCTTGCTGTCACTCACTTCAAAGCGGATTATATTACAATTGGAAATAAGTGTGGAGCAGGCACTCAAATGAAGGCAATCTTCCATCAAATAGTTGAAGCAAAGTAAACCGATTTATTGTGCCCTCGTGTTCTAAACACTTAATCATAGGTTGGTTATACTACAATTCCCATATTTCTTAGCAAGGTATAAGCACAGGCTGATAGGGGAGGTTATAGAGTGGGAAAAGCCTGCTCCTCGGGTTGTGCTGAAAGTACAATTGCAACACTTGACAAATGATTTACACAAAGATCTGCTTTGGGACTGTCCATAATGTGTCTAAGTTCTGCCAGCCTTGAAACCAGCGGGCACTGAACTTAATGGCACATGACGGGGTTATCTGCCCTCCATGTCCCACTCATGACCCAACTCTAGGTCTCTCATCCCGACATTATGAATTAGTGTATCATAAACTATCTACCAGAAAGTTGTCTCTATGTCAGTAGAGAGCTCATAGTACAAGTTGATCCAGGGACTAGTCCGATTGCCATGTTGCAGTCAGGAAGGAATTCTTTCCCCCTCTGAGGCAAATTGGAGAGGCTTCAAATGGGTTTTTTTTTGCCTTCCTCTGGATCAATGTTTTTTTTAACCTAGCTTAGTTACTAACTAGGGTCCACCGGGGCACCAAGAGAAATAGGTGGGTCCAGTCCCCCTGGCTGGTTGGCAGTGGGGTGGTAGAGGCTGGTGGTGTGCCACGCTGGGAAATTTGGCAGCTGACTTGGATGGGGGATGTTTCAGCCAATGTCATAAGCTCTAGGGGTTGGGGTATCCATGGACCCCAGTCTAACACAATATCTAACTCAAGCTTCCTTGAAGAACCACTACATGTAGTGATAGATTTTGTGATTGATACAAGATATAAGGTTTTAAGCTATTAACTCACCAAGTAATGGAAGAGGTCTAGGTGCACTGCCCTGAACCTTCAGCTAAGGGAGTGGATCAGTGGAGCAGGCACTCCAAGAGCAATGTTCCAAACAGGAGTGTAAGAGAACGTAATCATAGGCTCTGATTGTGTCTGTGAGACACAAAACACGTAAGGTTGCTTCCATGCATACGTAAATAAACTTCAATTCTCTTACACAACTGCCTGGAAGATTGCTCTACTACAATACGGTTCTGATAGATTATGTGAATAATAATTACAGAGGCTACAGTTTAGCCTCATCCAGTGGAAGGGAAAAAGGAGTCATTCAAACCAGGTGCAGAAGCTCCAACCAAGTTTTGGATTCTCCCAATGGCAACTGACTAACACGCCAGAGGGGATTTGCACTGTAGCAATGTGACTACTAGAGGAACCTGGACGTTTCTGGTTTAGCTTGTGTGAGCCACTGGCATTTCAGGGACAAATTGCATTTGAGTTGTGGAACAAACCCTGTTTCATTTCCACAATTGGTTCTCATATGGTGTCTACGGATCTGAGGTCTTTTTAAAGGCTGCTTGTCTTTGACCTAAACTTGAAGCAGACCAGTGATATGGATCTAGAAAATTAGGGTTTTTAGCCCTTCATTTGCCATTTTCCAGTCTAAATCACAATGTGCAGAACTGGAAATATTGTGGGATTAACACCCTCTACAACTGTATGTATGTGACATTAAATGGAAGTCACTATAGGGGCTGACTGATTAAAATTCAACTTTGGTAATGTTTGCTGTGGTTCAGGAAAATAGCAAAACATTTTTGTTTTTATCTGCCCACCAAAAACCTGTCAAGATGCCATAGACATCAATGGCAAATATATTTTCAACATTAAAGTAAATGCATTTCTGTCTACACAAATGAGGAACCAGTTAATGAAGGTTTCCTCCTTAATAGTCCCAATCCTAGTAATACAACTAATGATGCATGGTCCACGCATGTGGAAAATCAAAAGAGACTAGAACATGTTAAAATAAACAAAGGACCGTGCCGGATGGTATTCATCCCAGGGTAGAGTCCTGCACGGGTCCATTTTTTGGAACCCGACCTGTACCCGCAACCTGCAAGCCGGACCCGCAACCCGCATTCTTACCCGCTTTGACCCGCTACCCCACCCACAAGCACCTTATCCACAACCCGGACCCGCCGACCATCAAGAATCAGGAAGTGCTGTCATTGTAAACTGGTGACATCATCGGAAGTAGGCGTGATCAGGAAAAAGGAGTAAAAATTGCTATTGAGAAGACCCGCAGCCCGACCCACATCTATACCCCTACCTGGAACTTCTACCCGCAACCCGCAGGGTACCACAGGTTTTTGTGGGTAACCCGCGGGTACCCGACCCGCTGCAGGACTCTATCCCAGGGTACTTAGCGAGCTTAGCTCTGTGATTGCCAAACCACTTTGCTTAATTTTTTAGCATTCATTGAGGTCTGGCATGGGGCCAAGAGACTGGTAGTGTATTGCTAATGTGGTGCTGCTGTTCGAAAAGGGATCCCATTCTCAGCCTCAAAACTAAAGGCCGGTTAGTCTGACATCAGTGGTAGTAGTTGTTAAAATGTATTGTCCTTGGAGGAATGACTCATTCCAGTGAAGAAGAAATTGTCCCAATCCTTACCTGTAGTTGGTATCAGGGAGTAAAAATTCAGTTGGGTGTTAGAGCTCAGTGCTGCCAATGAGCTTTAACACCCTATAGAGCAGAATGGTAGCAGTCAAGTACCTGGTGTTTAACTGATACCTTCCTGCAAATTCCTTAACACTTTCCTGATAATCAACCATATAATCAGTTTTCCATGTATTTTCTGCTTCCTTTCTGTGCAGTCGTATTCAGAGCAATGTAGACGGCAAGTATTTGATTGACGGGGTTCCCTTCAGTTGCTGCAACCCGAGCTCTCCCAGGCCCTGCATTCAGCTGCAAGTGACAAATAACTCAGCTCATTACAGTTACGATCACCAGACAGAGGAGCTGAACCTGTGGAGCAAAGGTTGCAAGGAAGCTCTACTAAACTACTACACCAGTATGATGAGCTCCATGGGCGGTATGGTGTTTCTGGTCTGGATCATGGAGGTAAATGGAAAGCTTTACTGAATTTTGCTTCTTCTTCTACTTGTTCTTTCTTCTTATTTTGTAAACAGATGGAGTTCTGCAAGTGGCCAAAACTGCAAAAGCAATTCCCCATAGGTATTCTCCTCCTCCAGGCTTGTTTAATAAAAACTCTAGGGGAACTGCTAACGCTCCTGAGCATGGGGTTTACATAGTAGCAAGTTCTAAACCAGGATTGTCCTGGTACGGATATAGATCACTTATGTACAGGGCCATTAAATTGCAGTTTATCGTGTACTAATATATGGAATAATGTTGGTAGTTGATACTGTAAGGACATTAGTGATCATACAGTTCCATCCCACCTCCGTGTTAACAGCTAGGGCACAAGAGGCCAAGTTATTCAGGTCACAGGACTGCAAGGACAATTCTTGTTATATTTTAGAGAAGAAGGACAGCGGGGGTAAGTATCTCCCACCTACTCATTAAAACTGTTTCCTATGGATTGTACACAATCATACCTCCCAACATTTTGGAAGTAAAAAGAGGGACAAAAAAATTTTTTCCGCAGTTAGCGCAGCAATTTTTTTGACCACACCCCCTAATTACCATGTTTGTTTTACAAAATTTGGCAGGTTATGAAAGTTTGAAAATATTTCTCCTTATCTAAACTGTGTTTTTGTGTCTCAAAATTGTTACAAAGTATCTTATTTGCACCTGTTACCTGTGCTGGGCTCTCTACTAAAAGCCAATTAAGTGAGAAACTTTGTTTCTTTTTCTGGCTGTTCAGTGCATAGAAAAGAGGGACTTTCCAGTAAAAATGAGGGACTGCGGGTTGAGCTGTCAAAAGAGGGACTGTCCCTCCGAAAAAGGGACAGTTGGGAGGTATGCACAATAATAATAGCAAGGCTCTGTGCTTAAAGGAGAACTAAAGCCTAACTAAAGAAGTAGCTAGAAATGTTGTACATTATGTTTTGGGCTTCTGTACCAGCCCAAGGCAACCACAGCCCTTTAGCAGTAAAGATCTGTGTCTCCAAAGATGCCCCAGTAGCTCCCCATCTTCTTTTCTGCTGATTCACTGCACATGCTCTGTGCTGCTGTCACTTACTGAGCTTAGGTACCCACTCACAATATACAGTACACATAGAATAGAAATGTCACAATATAAGGCTGATTAGTAATTAATACAGATAATTACTACATGGCAGCACAGAAACCAATGCAATTAGCATCAGAATTTAATAATCAGCCCTGTAGCATCAGCTTATATTACAGACCAACCTCATTTTCTGCTGGATAATAAGTGACGACCCCTAATCTTAGCTTCTCAACAGCTGCTCAGAGCCCACTGAGCATGTGAGTGTCACAGACACTTTCCAAGATGGTGACCCCCTGTGACAAGTTTGAAGTCCTGGATCATTGCTGCTATTGACAAGCTGAAACTTTAGCCTCGTGCAGTTCAGTGTATAACATATGCCATTTTTAGCCATATACATTTTTAGGGTTTAGTTCTCCTTTAAAGTCCTTTGATCACTTGGTTTGTGGCCTCAACAATTTGAGGGGGCTTTATACATTGTGACAGCTTTCATCTGGGGTGCCTTATTCCTATTATAACGGAGCAGCTGTAGTTTAATAACAGTCACAAAAGTAATATTAGAACAAAATGATTCCATGAACATCAAATATGTAGTCTTGGAGGAGCACCATTGCCATATAAAGCCACCAGGGCTCCAGTGCTTTTATACATACCACTATGACCTGGTTGTGGGGGAAACCATTATTTCTGATAACACAGGTTGCCATCTTTTATGTCATACATCAGAACTGATGACATCACTAAGCATCTGTAGTCAGAGGACATCTGCCAATAAGTTGTAGCGACAGCATCCACAGCCTGGCACCTAGGCCATAATATACATGTTGGTTGTATCTACACCTGGGCCATTAAATAATATTGTTGCCCTTCTATTACATGATGGTTAAGACATAGCAGGTTTTTGATATGATCCTATTTGGGAGGTCACAGGTTGGAACATGCCGGGGAAACTGCTTGGCATGCTCAATTCACTTGCTAATAACCTTCCCTTAATCTCATCTTCAGATGGCTGTGATGATCGGGCTGAGGTTTTTGCACACGTGTTTGGAGACCATTGCAAACCCTGAAGATCCAGAGTGTGAGAGTGAAGGTTGGATACTGGAGAAGAGCCTGAAGGACACCATCAAATCCTCCTGGGAACTGGTGAAAAGCATGGGTAAGCTGAACAAGGTGGAGACCGCTGGTGGTGAGGAAGCAGGAGTAGCAACTGTCAGCTGAACATCTGGACTAAGCGGGACTTTTATTTCATAATCATCTAAATGTAAATATTCTCACTGTGAACAAAGACAAAGCCCTCTCTGCTCGTGTCTATTCATCAGGCTTCTCTCTACAGCACAATGACTCCTACTAATACAGAATCCGACACTCAGCAATAGCTATACCCAATCATATCCCCCATAAAATCGATGACACTTTGGGTCAATGTTAAGTAAAAAACAAACCTTTTCTCAACTCCGAGATATTTGAATAAAAATATGAAAATCCCTGTAAAATGTATATTACATATAAATCAGACATCCGAAAATACATAAAGACTGAGCATAAAGTCACCAACCCGGGAAAGATTCACAATTCAAAATGGCAGCGTGGTTCCTGTATATGGTTCCACCTCAGCCGTCTTCATGGTGTCCGCGTTCTTCATGAGGTCAAGGCAAGATTTGTATCAATATCAGGGGTAGCCGTGTGTGAGTTCATAGTCTAAGTGCAGGGCACCGACCAAATGTTTCCATCATATATTGGAATATAAAATATAACCATTCATTCGGAACATAATTATAATTTTTAAAAATTGAAAAAAATGTGAATTTGAATTTTGGAAAGGCATATACTTTATGAGTGTTGCACCCATAGCATCACCCACCTGTTGGATTCACTCTGCATGTCTGTCCTTATGTTCTTAAAAAAATGGCCTCGCTAATTTGCTTGGCACCTGGTATAACCCCCATACCCATCTTTCCATTTGAATTTGACTCATGGTAAAAGTGAAGCCAAAACAGCATGTATAAAGAACAACCTTTAGTAAATCTTGTTTTATAGGACTGGGAAATTTGGTTTATAGGAATGGAAAATTTAGGAATTCATTGCAGAAACAAGAGCTCAGGTTTTTAACGTCTTCCCTTTGTCAATCCTTTCTACGCCCCCTTCCTTTATACATGGAATATATTACGTAGTAGCAGCCAGTGATTTTATATCAGTATGGTGGAACCGTCGAGTAAGAATGTTACATATTAAAGTAAATAAATAAACATAAAATGTTAAGACTTTTCTACAGACCTTTATCAGCTTTTGTTGAAATTTTCCTTAGGAAATACAAAAAGTAATGGAGGCAAAAACATTCTTTTTGAAAAAAACTTTTTGGTTTTTTTTTTTTGGTACCAACTGACAGCTTATTCAAAGGAACGTATGGTAACAAGTTGGTAAACAAAGAGAGGCAGACGTTTGATTTTTTTCTGATTTTGACCAAAAAATTAAAATTTCTCCCTGCGTTCATATTTTCTTATTTATGAGAATTCTAGTTAAGCACATTTTTTTCCCTTCACTGCCTGAATAATTTTATTTTTTTTCTAAAGTGTTCCCCTACTCTGAGGTGGCAAAAATCATTATGGGGGTGATTTATCAGTTTGAATTCGATAATTTTGAATTTGAATTTTTGCCAAGATTCAATTTTTTTGGCACTAAACTTAACAGGGGCTCATTTATCAACACTGGGCTAATTTGCCCGAGGGCAGTTACCTATAGCAACCAATCACTGATTAGCTTTCTAAACCAGCTGCAAGTAGAACAATGAATGCAGCAATTTGATTGGTTGCCATGGGTAAATTTGCCCAGTATTGATTAATGACCCCCACAGATTTGAATTATATTTTCAAAAACTTTCAAATGTCTGGTATTTATTAAGCAAAATAAATTTCTCAAACTCGAACGTAAAAAATCGGCATCTAAAAGCTTGCGAATTCATGTAGAAGTCAATAGGAGTTGTCCTAGGCAAAATTCAAGCCATTTTTTAAAATTTGAGTTTTCAATTTTTTGATTTAAGCTTTCAAATTTGTAAACTCACAAATTCGAGGTTTTTTTTTCACGATTGTATTACATTTTTACAATCTTCAGGGACCCTCCTTCGGAGCTTAAAGTGGTTATATATAAAATTTTAGTGGTTTTTAGAGGTTTTGGAAATTTTGACTAAACTCCCAAACTCTAAAACCACGAATATGATTGAATTTATTAAAAGATCCGCTTCTAAAAAGTACGAACGGAAAAAGAGCCCAATGATCCAAAAAAAATACGAATACCTCTAACATTGTGACTGGATTAAAAATGGTTTAATCGGATCAGCGCTGCTCCCATTGACTGATACAGCACCTCGACAACTTTTACTTGGCAAATTTTTGCCTTAGAGGTTTTTGTGGTTTTTACACTTTATAAATCATTTTTTAGAGCTTTTGAGAAATATAGGAAAACCACAATTTTTTTAAAGATAATTCAATTGTTAGTAAATGGGCCCCACAATGTTTGTTCCTACTGGATCATCTTCTAATTTTAAATTCAATTTAAAAATAATTTAAAATTATTTGAGCAGCTAAAATGAATGGATAGAGAATTCCATTTTTACGCGTAGATTTGATTTTAAGATTTAGGTGTCAGTTAAGCGTCACATCCTGGAGAGCTGAAATGCAGCCCTACTATTGGTCTGGAGTCCTGCGTATCAAGTGGGGCAACTAGCATGTTCCGGTCTCCGCTATCCCCAAGGGATGCTCAATACTAGTGCAGCTAGAAGACGTATAGAATTCCTGTACAAAGATTATATTTGGGTGCTGGATTAGTCATTCATGCTCAGCTGCCCCATATTATTCCTGTTATGTAGAATTATTCAAGGTGGTGCTAATTATAATATCCTTATATCCAAGGTCTAATGTAGAAGACCAACAATTGGTCAAATGTAAATCTTATAGGTTCTTTAAATTTGAGGAATCGGCATCAGGTACCTTAGTCCCTTTAGGCAGGGCAGCAATTGTGATTGGCACTGGAGTTTGCTGCTCGCTGGACTATCAATGCCAGCACAAGAGCTGATCTTCTGCCATGGAATAGAAGCTTCTAGCAGGAACAACATGGCTTCCTTACAGAAGAACACATGTTAAAGCCACATGATTAAAGATCTGTTGGCGCTATGGCCAATAACAAATGTAATCAAATAATTGACTACTACTTGTAGTACTTACTCTTGATGCGGCAATGCAATTCAGGTACCATGGCAAGCTCCTTTATCTTCTAGAATTCCAGCAAGAAATCAGTTCCACTACCACAAATGTCCTCGTCAGCAGAATAACAATATCACAGACATCAGCACTGCCAAGCAATACACTGATTAAACTGCATTGTCATGTACAAATTTGTGATATCTTACCCACAACCAACAGCCAAATCAGGCAACACTTGTGTAACAGAAATGCTATTATCTGCTGTTTGCTACTCTAGCTCCTATTATTAAACATATAATGCAAAAATTCTTGTTAAATGAAAATATGACATGTATCTCTTTTGTTTTATTTGCTTCCGATATTGTGTGTTCTGGGATCTGTGGCTGGTTATCATTTACTGATACTCAATGCGCAACACACATTCTCACTTGTCTTCTTTTTATACTTTCACTGTTCTTCCACGGGATTGAGGGTAACAATATCAGAAGCTGGAATTCCCAGTATAAAGGTGGCCATACACTATAAGATCTTTTTCCCAATATGCCCACCAAAGGCAGGACAATATTGAGCAAATCAAATCGTTAGACCCTATGGCCAAACGATCGGATGGGAATGGGTGCTGATGGGACGAGGACCGCATCAACTTGCATCGATCGGGGGGATAAATTAAACCTGCCTGATCAATATCTGGCCTATATTTGGCCAAATATTGGTCAGGAAGGCCCCATACATGGGCAAATATCCGAATAGGCCATCTTTACATGAGCTACAAGTCTACGGGCGGCCATACACGATAAGATCTGCTCGTTTGGAAAGCATCAATATGTCCACCAATGGCAGGGCGGTATCGGGTTACTCCGAGCATTCGGCCCTAGGGATCAGATAACAACGAATGGTCGCTGATGGGTCATAGGACCGCATCAACTAGATGATGAGGTCCTCAATCAGAGAAAAAAAATCAAACCTGCCCGATCTATATTAGGCTTATATTTGGCCAGATTTCAATCCGGGAGACCCGTCGGAAGCTCCCACACATGGGCAGACAAGCTGCAGAATCTGTCTAAAGGACCAATGTCGCCAGCTTTAATCTGCACATGTATGGCCACCTTAAGTTTCTACTAAAGATCTCCCTAACTGCAGCAAATATAGAGACCATAATAAGAAGAGTCGTATATCAGTTCAATTCACGTAGCAGTAGGGTTTCCTCAAGCTGCCTCACAAAACTTGGCCAAATACTTGAACAAATCCCAATTTGCATAATAATATTAGACTGAGTCAGATGTACATGTCGAGGTCAACGCCAGGTATAAAAATGGACGAATCGACTGCAGGAGATACAAGCAATATTGCCGAGACCAGAATGATGACACAAGTGTATCAGTTTGTTCTGTTCTACCATATTGGTGAACAGACCGTATTCAACATTTCTTAGACATTTTCAGTCCTAAATGGAAAGGATTTGGCTTAATCAAATTTCTGATTCCCAAACCAGAGGCTTGATTTGGCACTACTTATTTAGCTCATGCACTACAGGGAATCCAAGTGTAAGTCAACGGTGTTAAAGTAGAACTAAAGCTCAAGAAAGCATTAGGTTAGACATAATACACCTTATATTTTAGGCCTAAGGGGAGCTCTGGCCCTTTAGAAGTGAAGATCTGTGCCTCCAAAGATGCTAGTGCTATACAGTTATCATACGGTTATACAGATTGGCAACTGAACTGCACTGTTCACTAACCTTTTTCAATATTGTATACGTGTGAAACGAGACAGTTCAACTGGGCACAACATAAAACTAGTAGCAAAGACATAGGTTTATCACTATGTGTATAATCATCACAAGAAAGCGCAGTGTGTCGGACATTTGATAAATAATAGATACAGTACATACTTGTATACCAAGATGTAATGGTGAGGTTAGATCTGTATAAGGCATGTCCAACTAATGGCCCTCCAAGCATTTGTTATGAATGTTCTTATGTAGCTGCTGTACAAGAGCTACCCCTTTGGGTTCTAGGGTTCCTAATCCCTGGGTTGGCACCCATTAAGAGGTTGCCATGCTTTTCAGGGTGGGTCACCACAATTGCCTCCTACAATAGATAATACACAAGACCATGGGCCACAGAGTTAACAAGAATGAACGTGAAGTTAATTAAACCCTAATATAAATACAACCGAGGGTATCCATCGCCCTTCACACAACTGTCTCTGCCAATAGTTGGATATTGTCCATGTACACACAAAGAACTCTGTAGACAATCATTAATACACAAGAATCAGAGGAAGACACAGGTCTTTAGCACAGATAAAGATTCTTCTGCTCTGATCTCCAGTCTCAGCACAACAAGAAATGCCATTCCTCTGGGTACTCTAGGCTAATGTTCATCTTCTTTTCAATTAAAACATCTTTGTCTGAAATAAAAGATGCAAAATTATAATTTTGGAAACCCTCATTCAGCTTCTATGATCATTCCTCTTTTTTTCCTCCATTTCTTGACTCCAGCTGGAGCAAAGCTCTATCATCAACACAGCAAATTCATTGCAAATCTATGATACCTCAACAAGCTACTATGGGGGCCCTCAACAGTGAGGAAGAGACGTTTCCTCTCTGATTATACCTTGGGTATTATGTATGTATGCAATGACTTAGTACAAACTGATGGGAATGGGGAAAGCCAAAAGAGCCATTGAATTAGTCCAGAATACAGAGTAGCTTGGATATATCCTTGATATAGAGCTTGCCTATGGCATTTGGAAGTTTCCAACAACTGCCCTAATCTACTAAACTGCTGACGGAGCTGAGTAACGAATCACTGTTGGATATTAGGAAGACTAATATCATAATCACCTTAAGTTTGGCCAGGTAAATGCAGATGCTGCACTTTCTAATATTGGAGTAATCCGGAGCTTAACATGGAGAGACAATGGAGCGCAAACAATGCTGAGCAAGCCTTCCTCAGCACAATGCAGGTCAGTCGGGTCAAGAAAAGGACAAAGCCAAGGACGGCTAAAGCATTTATTGATAAGTTGTGTATTTTTATACATATGTTACATTCAAATATTACAAGAATTTCATGTATATTAAAGATGGAGTAAAACCCTTTTTTTCCCCAAATAGAATTCCATTCAAATATTTGTACATAAACATTTCTACAATAAACATAAATACATGCTAAGAAATATTACATGGAATAAATGAAGGAGAGATCGGGAGGAGTCAGAGGAGGGGGGGGGGTGGGCGACCCTGACCCTTTCGGTACTGGGAGTGATGCCTTCTGGGCACGGCCGGTGAATGATTCCTATAAATCCATGTACAAAGGAAGATTCTGCCAAGTCAATCAGTCTGAGATAGTCACAGCACCGAACGTCTAAAATGCAGAAGACTCATATGAATCTTTGACGACACGACTACAATGATTCCAAATTAGACAGAAAGGGGGAAATCGTTGAACAAAGATTCATAGAAAAGGGGGGCGGGCAGCAGGTTGATTTAGGGATGATGCGATGAACGAAAAGTGACCCTGTTTTTATCGTTACGACTACCCAGTAGCCAGCGGCATAATGATCCTGTTTCAGGGAAAGCCTCCTTTGTACAACTGGAGTTAGAGGAATCCAATCCCTACATGGGAACCCTCAGTCACAGAGGCACAAAGGGAAACAACATAGAATTCCGGCATAACGATAAAGAAACAAAAAACAGTTACTTGCTGGGAGTCCACTAGTGTTAAGGGCCTATTGGGAATCCTGATTTAAGCATATTTTCCACATTTCAATGTGAATCATCAAGGTTTAGAGGGGCGCAGAGGCCTACAATGATTTTCTCTGAAGTGATAAAATGTCACCTGGCTCAAGTCCAAATTCTCTTCAAGCCAAGTATCTATTAATCTTGGAATAAACCACACCATCATTTAGAGTCATGCTAAAAAGAATCAAGTTCAAGACGTCCGCTTCTCACTGCCTGACAGCTGGCGAGGGTATTCAAATCCTTAGTTCTGTAAAGGGCCAGTGAAGCCGAACATTGGGAAATATATTACAAAGCATCAACTTCCTACAGTTCATTATTCAATGCTTATGGGAGCCCTTATTATCTTATCTGGAAAAGAAGAAAAACCTAATGTTCACAGCCCATACTACAGCTCTATATATTTCAAGACGCAAAGCCAACCAACCACATAAACAGGCAGATATGAACATTAAATCAATGTATGGCCACGGAGGTGGGAAATTGATTGTAAAGGTGCCAACACCAATAAAAACTGTGGTTTGGATACCAAACTTACGATCCTCTAAATCTTCCACTGTGACTCTTTCCTGGAAAGGAAGAATTTGAAGGGAATATATTGGGCACACACAAAACCCCTCATGCAATGATTCATAGATTAAAGCCTATACTACTAACCTTAAAGATGGCTAGCCCAGACAGGTACAGTGGCACAGCAGGAAAGGTAAATGTTTGTCCCTGCACTCACGTGTTCTTCTGTACCTGTGTACCTTGTATATGACAGAGCCAACCCCTCCAGCACTGAGCACCAGGCTACGGGTCCCTGTTGGGTATCACAGATGTTATTGAAGGAGAACATTATTTTCTCTGTAGATTATAGAGACTTCTCAGCTAACTTCTGATACAGGTGATACAGGTGGAGCAGTAATGGGCATTTTGTCTCCCTTGTGTTCAGGAGCAACAATGGCAATCTCAAAAATGTCCACAATCAATTTCCATTCACTTTAACAGCAATCTCCTCAACCTGCTGTTGCCTGGGCTAGCTGAAGGACCCATTGCTCAGACGGGTTTGGATCCATGCAACAAATTTTTAACAGGTTGTGGGCAAAACCCTATCCATAGACCTCCCTGTCTGCAATATTAACACCTTCTCCTTCCATCAGCCGTCGCTTATTGATATACTTGTGCCTCCGTGTTCTGTTCAAATGATGGCAGAGAAGGGGTGGAGGCAGGTATAAAAGTAATAATGGCGCTTTGTTTGGGTTGGGGGGGGGGCAGGTTAGGCATGGTAAACCGCACCACCATTAAAGTGAACTGAAAGTGCTTTTAGGCACCGTCAAGTGGATGTCAAAAGAAGCCAGTTTTTGTTTTCATAGACAGACTGCACTGAAATAATAGACTATAATGTTTCATCACTACATTCTCTTTTTGTTTAAAACCTTAAGTCAATAAATCTGTTTAATAAAGTTGGTCACAACGAAATCAGATGAGATGCAACTTGGCCGCAAATGAAAGTTAATTGTTAACTGCTCCACACTTAAAGCTTACAAGAGACAGATCCACTTGTTGGCAAGTCTTCCAAGCGATTGTTATCTCAATGACCATCACAATTGGGCACATATGCAGACCCTTAAGCCTCGTTCACTGCAAAATGCTGCTTTAATCCACCCTGGACAGATTATCTGCCCAAACCTGGACTAAAGAAAAATGAATGGTGAGACTGAAGGGAGCACAGGCTGTCACAATGGGGTGCCAGAACCAGCAGCTTATATCTGTCTGTACATGGGGTACACTGGGTGGAGTAGTTTAAAGTTCAAAGCCTTTTGTCAAACAAGCGTTTAGAAGATAAAACTAGCCTATAACTAAAGAATTGCCCTGTTTTTGCAACTGAATGAAAGGGCTGCCCCCCCTTCAGTTAAAACTAATATGTTATGCTGAATTCACACCCCATGCTATCTATTCGCTGAAGCCTTAGCTACATTGTGGTTTGTATAGGAAGCACAGAAGAAGTATATGGTTAAGTATGGAATTTGCAGTTTAAGGTGTCACTAAGAAACACTTCGCTTTTATTGGATAAACTAGGCAGTGAAATATAAATTAAAGATCTGCATCTGTTTTGCGGTCACAGTTTTGTTTTTTGTTTTTTTTTTGTTGCGTTAGAAAAATGGACTGCTAAAAAATAAAAAAAATAAAGTCTGAATTATAAATGCTGCCACTCAATGCCAGTCAGAGTCTGATTTGCTTCTTGGGCATGGCCAATTTCCTCGGTAATACTGTGCTGCTGCCAGAGCTTCTGGATCTTTTTGTAACGCTCCTTACAGAGGTGCAAGGGGTTCCCACGTCTAAACAAAGAGAAATCAGGTGTCAGTATATTGTATATATATATATATATATATGTGCTTTATATAGGAATGAAAAGTCAATGGAGCAGACCATTAATGGATTGTGAAAACAAAGCAATAAGATAAAAGTCCCAGCAAGCGGAACGGATAATCCCCAGCACTGGCGTAACTATAGAGGAAGCAGACCTGGAAGTCGCAGGGGGGCCCAGACTGTGGGGTCTACTTCCGCTATAACTAATAAAAAATAACTCTCCTCCCCAGCGGCTCTCTTACCTGGGACACAAGTCAGACGGCAGTGGGCAGAGTCTGGGAGGGAAGTGGGTGGGATGTGGGCGGGGCAAAGGCAGGGCGGGAAGTGGGATCGGAGTCAGCCGGGCCCTTCTGAAGATTTTTCTTGAAGTGGGGCCCGGCGCACTCTAGTTACGTCACTGATCCCCAGTACAAACTGCAAAAATTGGTTTTGGAAACTCCCTTCCACTCTGATATAAATTGTCCAGACTAAGACATTGATAATCCTGAAACAATCAGTATTTTTTACTGAGCTGTAAACATTGTTAGCTCTTTGAGGGAAAAAAAAAAAAGGAGCAGTAAAAATCTCTCAAAGTATAATAATAATAAGAGAGAACAAAGTAGAGTTTTCAACATACCGGAGGCCTTGATCGGTCTCTCCATAGTCATCTAAGTAAGGAGGAGCATAGAAACAGCCCTTTGTTTTCCCAGCCAAAAAGAGAACTTGACATTCTCGGACTCTGTAAAAATAAAAAAATACAAGAGAACATTTCAGATGGGGTTATATTTTTGACAAGGATGGTTTCCTGTATTGTCCGGCAACGCATAGCGCTCTTCTTCTAGTATAATTGAATAATATAGACGGATGAGCAAAAAGACACACGTCCACCAAGTTCAACCTTTTAAGTCTATATATAACCTGCCTAACTGCCAGTTGATCCAGAGGAAGGAAAAAACCCCATTTGAAGCCTCTCCGATTTGCCTCAGAGGGGGAAAAAAATCCTTCCTGACTCCAAAATGGCAATTGGACTAGTACCACTGATTCAGGGAGAGAATTGGTTATATAAGAAGGCAATAATATGAACAAAGATGGTAGCCTGTTCTGAATTGGTTATATACTGTAAGAACAAGATGGTAGCCTGTTCTGTAGAAAACTCACTTTAGAATTTGATGGCAGGTTTCACATGAAAATAAACTGAAGTAGCAATAACCACAGCTTTATTACACACAGAAGACGAGTGCCACCTAGTGGAGGGAAGGCTATTTTACATAGCACACAAATGGTTCTGCCACAATAATCCAACCAAACTGCTGATTCACGTTTCCAAAGAATGTCATTGTAATACCTGGCTTAATTAACAATATTATGTCTGCGCCAAAGTAGGCACTTATTACATATATCATAGGTTTTTTTTAATTAAAAGCCTGGGGTTGTGCAAAGTGATCACAAATGCAAACTGCCAGAAGTTTCCACAAAAAAAAAGTTCACCGAAGCTTGGATAGGCCCTTCCACCCCCATCCCCTGGCTAAAAAGGGGAAAGGATCTCGTGACCCCACCTCACAGCTAAGGATTGTCCTTTCCCCTGGGCTTGGCTACCCCCAGGGTTTCTCTGGTGCAAAGTCTTCAGGGAGAACAGGAGCCTGATGGCCACACAGCTCTCCCATTGGTCTGCTGGGTAGAGACCTCAGTAAATCCACAGAACACTCAAAATCCCAGTAAGAAAAGAACAAAACAAAAAAGAATAAAAAGTGACAATAGGAGTGAATAATAAATAATAGAAAAATTGATAAAAAGTGCATAGATCTGTCTGAATGAAAGGAAAAATTAATGCGTTCCATCAACCCCCCCCCCCACACCTTAATGGCCACAGACAGGAAGATTTAGAGACTGTAATCTCCCTAAGGTGTGGCAAGTGGAGCATTGAAATGTGACCTTAACAGCAAAACCACATGGTGTTGTCAATGACAGGGAAATGGCAAATATAATGTATGCAGAGGCTACTAAGTTTACTGAATATGTACTGTATCCATAGAGAAATCCCTACCAGGCTACTAACAAATCAGCAAAATAGAACAGGGTAAAAGTACAAACCGGAGGAAAATGCCCATGCCAGATCCGCATGTGTAGGTATGGGCAGTGCACGCCCCCACATCGTCCCCATCTAGTTCCGTCTGACAGCAGTAACTCTGGGAGCACAGCATGGTTCCACACACCAGACATAGTGTAGGGGCCCTGCTTTTATCTCCACCAGATTTAGGGCACCTACAATAAAAAGAAAAACATATAAGCTTGCCTACATTCATTTATATGCACCATGTATAGGTGTACCGAGGCTGACCTATACACTGCAATGCAAAGATTAGAAAGGGCAATTAGGACACATGTATAGCTGAAAACAACACACACCAGAAATCATATGGTGATGATAACTTACGTGAAATTAGACGCTTGATTAATCAGGCTGCTGTAATCCTCTGGGAGATCTATAAGCTTGTTTGATTCCCTTGGATAGCTAAATAGAAAGGTAAGCAAATCACTTAAATAAAATATGCAAGAAACCCTAGCACTTAGATTAAAGGGGGCATAAAAAGGGTGGATCACACCATAAGGGTCAGGGCACACGCTCAGATTTCGGGAGATTAGTCGCTCGACAACAAATTTCCGGGCGACTAACCTCCCCAAATCTGAGCATGTGCCCTGACCCTTAAGGAGAACTAAAGCCTAACTAAAGAAGTAGCTAGAAATGTTGTACATTATGGTTTGGGATTCTGTACCAGCCCAAGGCAACCACAGCCCTTTAGCAGTAAAGATCTGTGTCTCCAAAGATGCCCCAGTAGCTCCCCATCTTCTTTTCTGCTGATTCACTGCACATGCTCTGTGCTGCTGTCACTTACTGAGCTTAGGGACCCACTCACAATATACAGTACCCATAGAATAGAAATGTCACAATATAAGGCTGATTAGTAATTAATACAGATAATTACTACATGGCAGCACAAAAACCAGTGCAATTAGCATCAGAATTTAATAATCAGCCCTGTAGCATCAGCTTATATTACAGGTGAAGCTCATTTTCTGCTGGATAATTAGTGACGAGCCCTAAGCTTAGCTTCTCAACAGCTGCTCAGAGCCCACTGAGCATGTGAGTGTCACAGACACTTTCCAAGATGGTGACCCCCTGTAACAAGTTTGAAGTCCTGGATTATTGCTGCTATTGACAAGCTGAAACTTAAGGCTGGTGCAATAAGTTCCACATATAAAATATATTTTTAGGGTTTAGTTCTCCTTTAAAGGGGGCAGGGCCATGACGGAAAGAGGAGGGCCATGAAGAAACAGGGTGTAGGGATAATGCAAGGTAGCATTGAGGGTAAATTATAGGGAAGAGAAAGGGTAAGAATGGATGAACTGATGGCTTGAGTAGGGCAGGGGCTCAACATAACTACATTGCTGGTAAATTTGTAATATTGGCCCCAGCCTTGGCAGGTATCTCTCCAGCTGGGTTTGTAAATTACCAGCCAGGTAAAAACCCTTGTTACAGGTGTTTAGAGAAGTAGTCTTTATATACTTATTTTCAACAATAAAAGAAACCATCCGGGCAGGGAATGTATCATTCTGGAAAGAAGTTAAACATAAAACACGTTTTAAAAAGGAGAAGCAAAGGGCACACATCTAAGCTGTTCAACCCTGGGTAGCTTTGAGGCTTTACAACAGCACCATAACCCTATTTAGATAGAATTACTCTGCCCCCTGATAAGATGAGCCAGGATCTGTCTATTCAGAGTCTTGTCTGTTTATACAGCTTAACATTAGATTTTAATAGTAGGGAAACAGAGATACAAGGCCATTGTTACAATATGTACAAGCATTTAAACAGCTGAGCTATAAATACTAACCTGATAGTAATCCGTTCCCCATTCAGAAACCTTTTCACCTCTGAATGGTTACACCACCTGGAGTAAAAGCAAGAATATGTGATGGCTCCAACACGGTATTGCAGTCTACTTACAATTGTCCAAATTAAACCACCCAAAATTATGTTTAGTGTATAAAGCATCCTCTGTATAAGCTGCCATATTGCTTGCCTCAGCTGCACAACAAAAATAGACTCCTAGGCAGGTCCGGACTGAGAATTAAAATGGGCCCTGGCATTTCAGGTACACAGAGGCCCAATCAGCCCACACAGATGCCCAAACAGCCCGCACCAGCCCACTAAAAACTGACTTTCTATGGCACCTTTTAGCAGCCCCTCTGGCATTTGCCAGAACCCACAGATTGCCAGTCCGGGCCTTCTCCTAGGCTACTAAATGTAAATAAATTTATAAAAGCAAAGGCCTCTTTTCTCCCTAAGATTTCCTTTACATATAACAATTAGCTGTCTACAAAATATAAATTTTAGCCTTCTTGATCTCATTAAAGGAGAAACAAACCCTTAATTTAAAAAAAGGGTTTTTTCTCCTTTAAGAGGAATTCCAGTAACAGCCAACAATGGGAATAGTTTAGCACAGGTTAGAGAGATGCAATGGCAGTTTTACTCACCTATTTATTAAAGTCTCCATTACTTTAGAATTTTCTTGAAAGAGGCAGACCAAGTTGGTTGGCAAAGAAAGATAACTACAGAGACAATCAAACTGGCTCATACCACTCACTGAAAAGGCAAAATACAACTCATCAATATAACATGTTTTAATGGGACATTCAGAACATATTTGTCTGCCCAGTTATACTGGTGTTAAACAACGTCTGCACCAGCTGCACCAAAAGGTAAGTGGTTACTCCTTTTCTGTTTGGGTGTTGTTATTATTATTATTATTAACCGTTCAGTAGAATTGTATGTTACCGGAGGGACTTGTGTTTCTCTTTTATGCTTACAGGTTTTTTATTTTGGGAACTGTATCCTAGTGAAAATTATTACCGTATATATGCAGGGGTCAGAATAATAAAGGTAGAGTCAGAATCATGATTAGCAGGATGGGATTTATTCTGGTAAAGTAGATGATCAATAAACTTACCGAGGGACTCCGAAGGTGCTGGGACACCATTTAAATAGTGGAAAAACAATGCAGCACACCTCAGGTACGGCATGATTGATGTCTTAATTGCTCTGCATAGATGCCAGCCAGAGGACAATTCTTTCATTGTGCTTAAATAAGAAAGGGAAAACATAAATCAAGTATAAAAGAAAAGTAACAGGCTTAGTTGTTCAAGGGATCCTGTCATCGAAAAACATGTTTTTTTTTTTAAATGCACCAGTTAATAGTGCTGCTCCAGCAGACTTCTGCACTGAAATCCATTTCTCAAAAGAGCAAACACATTTTTTTATATTCAATTTTGAAATCTGACATGGGGCTAGACATTTTGTCAATTTCCCAGCTGCCCCTGGTCATGTGACTCGTGCCTGCACTTTAGGAGAGAAATGCTTTCTGGCAGGCTGCTGTTTTTCCTTCTCAATGTAACTGAATGTGTCTCAGTGGGACATGGGTTTTTACTATTGACTGTTGTTCTTAGATCTACCAGGCAGCTGTTATCTTGTGGTAGGGAGCTGCTATTTGTTTACCTTCCCATTGTTCTTTGGTTTGGCTGCTGGGGGGGAGGGGGTGATATCACTCCAACTTGCAGTACAGCAGTAAAGAGTGATTGAAGTTTATCAGAGCACAAGTCACATGACTTGGGGCAGCTGGAAAATTGACAATATGTCTAGCCCCATGTCAGATTTCAAAATTGAATATAAAAAAAAAATCTGTTTGCTCTTTTGAGAAATGGATTTCAGTG
This sequence comes from Xenopus laevis, assembly GCF_017654675.1. NCBI lineage: Eukaryota > Metazoa > Chordata > Amphibia > Anura > Pipidae > Xenopus > Xenopus laevis. The sequence continues at coordinate 17,908,953 of NC_054380.1, read as the reverse complement.
CAGAATTCTGCTGGAGAAGCACTATTAACGGATTCATTTTGAAATTTTTTTTTTTTCCCATGACAGTATCCCTTTAACCACCATGTTATCTATGAAGTACTTTGGAAAAACAGTAACAAATTAATAATGGAAAGTAATTGAAAAAAGTCTTTATTTCTGGGGAACAATCTAAAAACAACTGAACTAAAAAAAGTGTTTGGAAGGTGAACAACTCCTTTAACCATGTTAACAGCAAACACAGGGTGCAAAATTGTTAAAAATGGAGAGGTTTTACCACTATATGAATTTTTACAGTCTTGGCTCCAACAGCCTTTAAAGGACAAGGAAAGTTAAAGAAGTAGTTAGAAATGTTGTACATTATGTTTTGTGCTTCTGTACCAGCCCAAGGCAACCACAGCCCTTTAGCAGTAAAGATCTGTGTCTCCAAAGATGCCCCAGTAGCTCCCCATCTTCTTTTCTGCTGATTCACTGCACATGCTCTGTGCTGCTGTCACTTACTGAGCTTAGGGACCCACTCACAATATACAGTACACATAGAATAGAAATGTCACAATATAAGGCTGATTAGTAATTAATACAGATAATTACTACATGGCAGCACAGAAACCAGTGCAATTAGCATCAGAATTTAATAATCAGCCCTGTAGCATCAGCTTATATTACAGACCAACCTCATTTTTTGCTGGATAATTAGTGATGACCCCTAAGCTTAGCTTCTCAACAGCTGCTCAGAGCCCACTGAGCATGTGAGTGTCACAGACACTTTCCAAGATGGTGACCCCCTGTGACAAGTTTGAAGTCCTGGATCATTGCAGCTCTTAAGAAGCTGAAACTTTAGGCTGGTGCAATAAATTCAGTATATAAACATGGCATTTACAGCCCTATTCATTTCTAGGGTTTAGTTCTCCTTTAACACATGAGGTGTTAGAGCCAGAACCAACTATGCCATTTGCGTATAAAATGTAGCTGAATGTGCTTGAATGTATTAATACAGCAAGTAACAAGAAAGAAATATGTGGAATATAATATATTTCATTTGTTTTCATCAAGTGAAGAAAGTGCGCTGTAGTGTTACTATCCCTTTTTAGAAATTATTTCCAATTGTTGGAAGGTAAACAAAGAAGGGTTCCTTTTTTAGTTAGATATATGTGATGGTGCAGCACGAAAGAGGCATCACCCACCTTCCACTGCACTGACAGATGGTCCTATACAAAGACATCACTGCCTGTTCTTCTTTTCCGTCAGTGGATTCTTGGTCCATACCATCCTCTTCTGTAAAGAATAATTGATAAAATAATTTGCGATTACTAGATTTGGTTGCTTTTGCTTTTTTTGTTGTTTACAGACAAATCTTATTGAACATGTATACTCAACACAACTTTTGTTTTCTACATTCCTAAGGTTTATCAACAGGTTTCCTATTGTTAAGGCAGTGTACCAATAAAAAACAATGAGAAAGGTGAATGCCTGCTGTTTTTACCCAATATCTGTTGTATTTCATTAAAGGGATCCTGTCATCAGAAAACGTTTTTTTCAAAACACATCAGTTAATAGTGCTACTCCAGCAGAATTCTGCACTGAAATCCATTTCTCAAAAGAGCAAACAGATTTTTTTATATTCAATTTTGAAATCTGACATGGGGCTAGACATTTTGTCAATTTCCCAGCTGCCCCTGGTCATGTGACTTGTGCCTGCACTTTAGGAGAGAAATGCTTTCTGGCAGGCTGCTGTTTTTCCTTCTCAATGTAACTGAATGTGTCTCAGTGAGACATGGGTTTTTACTATTGAGTGTTGTTCTTAGATCTACCAGGCAGCTGTTATCTTGTGTTAGGGAGCTGTTATCTGGTTACCTTCCCATTGTTCTTTTGTTTGGCTGCTGGGGGGGGAGGGGTGATATAACTCCAACTTGCAGTACAGCAGTAAAGATTGATTGAAGTTTATTAGAGCACAAGTCACATGACTTGGGGCAGCTGGGAAACTGACAATATGTCTAGCCCCATGTCAGATTTCAAAATTGAATATAAAAAAATCTGTTTGCTCTTTTGAGAAATGGATTTCAGTGCAAAATTCTGCTGGAGCAGCACTATTAACTGATTCATTTTGAAACAAATGTTTTTTCCCATGACAGTATCCCTTTAACCACCATGTTATCTATGAAGTCTCTATGGGTCAAGGCACACAGGGAGATTATTCGCTTCCAGGATTTCCTCACATGGAAACTTCGTGCGACTTCGGAAAATGAATCGTTCCGAGTGCCATCCCGCTTGCGACTTACATTTTAGCCGACTCGAAGGCAGGGGAGGCAGTTCAGGGAGATTAGTCGCCCCGAAGAAGAGGAGATTTGTCGCCGGGCGACTAATCTCCCCGAATCTGCCTGTATGCCCTGACCCTTACACAGCTGCTTAATCTACTTGCTAATAACTTTATCTCCTTATTGAACGTTCCTTCCCAAACCCAACGTTTGTACCTGTGGAGGAGGAGAGCACTAACTGCACAATGTGTGCCATGGTCACCAGATGGAAAAGATGGAGGTCTCCCGTACCAAGGCTGTTCCCTGAAAAGTCCTGGCACTGTAAAGCTGGGAACGAAACCACCAAGCTGACCTGAAAGACAACCATTTAATTACTGGATGGTCAATCCCATACTATTAAATCTGGAATGTCTACTCATAAGGATCATTTTATATTGTACTCATCAGTTCAAAGACTGATTTTACTTCATCTTATCTTTCCTAGTAATAGAGCAAAGAAATGTTGATATATGGAGCTATTTTCCCCCACTTTTTCCATATAGGGTGAAAAAACACAGGTTCAGGTTAAGGGTAGGGACACACTGGGCGATTTGGGGAGATTTAGTCGCCTGGCGACTAATCGCAGCGACTTTTCTCCCCGAATGCTTCCCCTCGCTCTGCGCCTGGCTAAAATGAAAAATCGCCTGCGCTAATCACACGCGGCGATTCGTTTTCCGAAGTCGCCCGAAGTTGCCTCACGAGGAAACTTCGGGCGACTTCGGAAAATGAATCGCCGCGTGTGATTAGCGCAGGCGATTTTTCATTTTAGCCAGGCGCAGAGCGAGGGGAAGCATTCGGGGAAGATTGGTCGTGGAAAGTCGCGGCGATTAGTCGCCAGGCGACTAAATCTCCCCTAATCGCCCAGTGTGTCCCAGCCCTAAAAGAGAACTAAAGCGTAACTTAAGAAGCAGCTAGAAATGTTGTACATTATGTTTTGTGCTTCTGTACCAGCCTAAGATAACCACAGCCCTTTAGCAGTAAAGATCTGTGTCTTCAAAGATGCCCCAGTAGCTCCCCATCTTCTTTTCTGCTGATTCACTGCACATGCTCTGTGCTGCTGTCACTTACTGAGCTTAGGGCCCCACTCACAATATACAGTACACATAGAATAGAAATGTCACAATATAAGTCTGATAAGTAATTAATACAGATAATTACTACATGGCAGCACAGAAACCAGTGCAATTAGCATCAGAATTTAATAATCAGCCCTGTAGCATCAGCTTATATTACAGACCAACCTCATTTTCTGCTGGATAATTAGTGACGACCCCTAAGCTTAGCTTCTCAACAGCTGCTCAGAATCCACTGAGCATGTGAGTGTCACAGACACTTTCCAAGATGGTGACCCCCTGTGACAAGTTTGAAGTCCTGGATCATTGCTGCTATTGACAAGCTGAAACTTTAGGCTGGTGCAATAAGTTGTGTATAAAATGTGCTATTTTTAGCCAAATAAATTTTCAGGGTTTAATTCTCCTTTAAGAAAGGGAAAACAGCGGAAACAAGTTCTTGTCAGGGGAAGTTGCAGCGACACAAGGTGGTTAAATCACCGCTACTCACCAGTAAATGAAACATATCGATATCAAGTATACAAGGGGAATTCTCTGTGTCATCATTAGGCACAATTGCTGGATAAAAGTAATAAAATACACCGTCACTTTATGGAACAATAACATTGCCGGTATAAAAGTCTTTTCTAACTATATATTTTTTCTAACTATATATTACATGTTTTCTCAATCTATCTATCTATCTATCTATCTATCTATCTATCTATCTATCTATCTATCTATCTATCTATCTCTATATACACATATATACACACATGATCAAGGATAATGGCACATTGGGCCAATTTAAAGGGAATAGTTTCCCATTAAAAGGAATATTTTTCATAATAATGGCCAAATTAAATCCACAGATATTTACAGGTATGGGATCTGTTATCCAGAACGCTTGGGACCTGGGGTTTTCCAGGATAAGGGATTTTTCCGTAATCTGGATCATCACACTTTACGTCTACTAGAAATTTATTTAAACATTAAATAAACCCAATAGGCTGGTTTTGCTTCCAATAAGGATTAATTCTAGAATTAAAAATTTAGTTTGGATCAAGTACAAGGTACTGTTTTATTATTACAGAGAAAAAGGAAACACTTTCTAGATAACGGATTTCCGGATAATGGATCCCATACCTGTACCAACAATGCATATTTTAGATTGAGTACACTTATGATGCATTCTTACTTTCAAACAGACGACCAAAGTGTTTTTCCACAACAGGAAGCATTCCCACCGTCCAATGTGCTGCAGAAAATCTGGTCAGTGATTTTAGGCAGTCATCCTTGAATGGCAAAGAAAAATAGATAAGAAAAACATTAAATGGGATTTAAGCTTGTATTAAATCTGAGCATGTGCATAAAAAAAAAAGTGACACTAAAAACATATGGGGCAGATTAATTAAGGTTTGAATGTAAAAATCTAGTTTTCGAATTAGTTTTTGGTCAAAACTCACAATTCCAAATTGTTTTTAGGTCATAACTCACAATTTCGAATTTAAAAGCTCGAATTTGAATTCAAATGTGAGATTTATCCCACCTCGACCCTGGAAACAGTTCTACTTTGAATATTCGCCACTTTAAACCTGCCCCGTTCATGTAGAAGTCAATGGCAGAGGTCCCTTGAACTATTTCAAGACGTTAACAGTGATGAGCCAAATTTTTGGCAACTTTCGCTGAGAAAATGACGCCCCAATGGGGAAAAAAATTTTTTGTGACCGGCAAAAGTCAACTTTTTTTTCAGAGGAAAACTTGATTTCAATTCGAATTTGATTTGAGTTCATTACCTGTCTGCATGGCAAGTTTCCAAACAACGGCCTCTCTTCATCTGCCAAAATCCGTTCTATAAAGAGCAAAAGTACAGATCTAAGTAAATCCGTTTTAAAACAATGTCGTAATTAACAATGTACCAGGGGGTTTCTCACCAATCGTTTGTATTGTGTATGCGCAGCTTCCCCAGCACATAATTGGGACTCGTGGATCCTGCTCATTAGGATGCACCTTCAGCCCGACCTTATATGTTGCTGTGCCGAATGTTGTCAGCATCTCCCTGATGCTGTCTGAGTATGGATTTCTGGGCCATTTAAAGGAAGTTGAGAGTTAATGATGCTACCTATGCTTGACATGATTTTCAAATGTAAAATTGACTTTAAAGGAGAAGGAAAGCCAATAGATTAGCCACAATAGTGCAAGCTATAACACTATATTTATTCTGTAGAATGCTTTACCATACCTAAATAAACAGCCCTAGAATCTCTATTTAATTAGGATAGTAGCTGCCATATTAGCTTGATGTGACATCACTTCCTGCCAGAGTCTCTCCCTCATAGCTCTAAACTCAGATTACAGCAGGGAGGGGAGGAGGGAGGAGCAAACTGAGCATGCTCAAGCCCTGGAGGTTTAAGATGAAAACAGGAAGTCTGATACAGAAGTCCATGTGTACACAATAGAAGGAAAAAAATGCTGTGTTTCTTTTATCAGAGGACTGGGAGCAGCATTACTTTGATGGTTTACTGGTGTATTTATATAGACCTTTCTGATAAGGCTTACTTAGTTTTAACCTTTCCTTCTCCTTTAAAGAAAAGACATAATCATCATACTTAGGTTGGAAATCAGGCCGGAATCCTTCAGGAATCTCCACCTGTGCGGGCATCTCAGAATCTGAGCCAGCTGCAAAGAGTAAAGGAAAGCTGTTAATAAAGTTTATGACATTTATTTTGATAAGTTGATAGGATTAGCGATATAAATAATGAATCTCTCTTTTCCGAGCTCACCTGAATTGCTTTTTGCTGCGTGCAATGCTTTGAGTTGTTGAGACGTAGTGCTAAGCCATTCTGCTAAATTAGGCTGATCTGAGAAATCTAACCTGCGAAGTAATTAGTTGTAAATGAGATGATTTACTAACGACAGGGAACAGGGTATAAAATAGCAATCAGATGCATCCTGTAACATATACTTGCTTGAAAAATCTAAGGTTCAGGGTCACTTATTAAAGAGATATAGTTAAGAGAGATAGTTAAGCTTTAGTTCTCCTTTAACAGCACTGTATTGATGTTCACAAAGACCAGGGCCTATGGGAATTATGCGTGGAGCAGGGAGTAAAGTCTAATAACAAGGCATGCTCCTGTTTTAGCACACTGTCCTGTGATTTGTAAATGAGCCCTAAAGTCAAACTATGTCAGAATGCGTCAAATAAGTGTCTCCCAGTTTACACCGCAAACAATGATTCAAACAGGAAGTTGATTTATGGGCAAAAACCATAAACATACACAAATAATAAGGCCTATTTGTACAGGCTACTTGCTGTTTCATTTCAAGTGGCACAGATCATACATTTAGATTTGAGTGAAGATATTAAAAAGTCATCTAACCTGTGGTATAAACTTCTCGGTGGTGGAAGCATAGGGATGACAGTGTTACTTAAACACTCACAGAGGGGGCAGAGAAATTCCCCATTTTCCACATCATAGCTCGTATGTACCCGTAAGCGCTGCTGTCTTCTCTGCTCCTTGGCTTGCACCGCATCAAAGTACCTACATGAGACATACATTAGTCACTATATCATCTGCACTAACACATCACAGTGCAATTCAAGCAACATTCGCCCCAACTTTAATCTCTGCTGGGTACCATTAAATCAAAAATGGACTGGTCCCCACCCTTTTCCTGATGACAAAGGATTTAACCTTATCTTTAATAGTACATTACCTTTTAAACAGAAGTAACATTATTTAGAGAGATACTGTCATGGGAAAACATCAGTTAATAGTGCTGCTCCAGCAGACTTCTGTATTGAAATCCTTTTTTCAAAAGAGCAAACTGATTTCATTTTGAAATCTGACATGGGGCTCGACGTGTCAGTTTCCCAGGTGCCCACAGTCATGTGACTTAAGTCACTCTTTACTGCTGCACTGCAAGTTGGAGTGATATCACCCCCCTCCCTCCAACCCCCAGCAGGCGATCACTAGAACAATGGGAAGATAACAGCTCCCTGGTAGATATAAGAACAGCACTCAATAATAAAAATCCATGTCCCACTGCGACTCCTTCAGTAGGAGAAACAAGAGCCTGCCTGAAAGCAGTTCCATAGTGCAGCACTGGCTGTTTCTTAAAGCACATGACCAGGCAAATATGACCTGAGATGTCTCCCACACACCAATATTACAACTAAAAAAATACACTTAATGGGTTAGAAATTATATTTTACATGGAAGAGTGAATTATTTGCAGTCTAAACAGAGTAATTTAGAAATAAAAACGACACCATAAAATCATGACAGAATCCCTTTAAGAATATTTAGTAAAACATTTGACCAGTTCACAGATAAACCCTATGTAGAGTGAGTTTCTCCTTTTCTCAAAGCCGAACAAAGGCTACAGTTTAGGGAAGAGAGGGGTTTGTTTATAAAGAGCTCAATACATCTATACAAATATAATGTACTGTTGTGCTGCACTGGTAAAACTGGTGTGTTTGCTTCAGAAACACAACTATAGTTTATATAATGAAGCTGCTGTGTAGATGAAAAAGGAGAAAAGGCACAAGATACACAGCAGATAACATAAGCTCTGTAGTATTTAATGGGATTCTTCAAAACGTATCTGTTATCTACTGTGTATACTGTACTTGAACAGCTATCCCCATGGCTACACAGCAGATTATTTATATAAACTATAGTAGTACTAATCTGTTATCTACTGTGTATCCTGTGCTTGAATGGCTGCCCCTATGGCTACACAGCAGCTTGTTTATATAAACTATTGTAGTACTTATCTGTTATCTACTGTGTATCCTGTGCTTGAATGGCTGCCCCCATGGCTACACAGCAGCTTGTTCATATAAACTATAGTAGTACAGGTATAGGATCCCTTATCCGGAAACCTGATATCCAGAAAGCTCCGAATTACGGAATGGCTGCCTCCCATAGACTCCATTTCATTCAAATAATCCAAATTTTTAAAAATTATTTCCTTTTTCTCTGTAATAATAAAACAGTAGCTTGTACATGATCATCATCATCATTTATTTATATAGCGCTGTCAAGATAGGCAGTGCTTTGATCCCAACTAAGATATAAAACAAGCCTATTGGATTTATTTAATGTTTGAATTAATTTCTAGTAGACTTAAGGCATGAAGACCCAAATTACGGACAGATCCATTATCCAGAAAACCCCAGGCCCAGAGCACTCTGGATAACAGGTCCCATACCTGTACTTATCTGTTATCTACTGTGTATCCTGTGCTTGAATGGCTGCTCCCATGGCTACACAGCAGCTTGTTTATATAAACTATAGTAGTATTTATCTGTTATCTACTGTGTATCCTGTGCTTGAATGGCTGCCCCCATGGCTACACAGCAGCTTGTTTATATAAACTATAGTAGTACTTATCTGTTATCTACTGTGTATCCTGTGCTTGAATGGCTGCCCCCATGGCTACACAGCAGCTTGTTTATATAAACTATAGTAGTGTTTCTAAAGCAAACACAACAGTCTTACCAGTGCAGGGCAACACTTCATTATATTTTTATTACTTCAAAACACTTTAATTTTTTGATGTACTGTAAGTTTCACATGTCTGAAATACGCCTTTGTAATATTTAGAGATGTCGCGAACTGTTCGCCGGCGAACTTGTTCGCGCGAACATCGGGTGTTCGCGCTCGCCGGAAGTTCGCGAACGTCGCGCGACGTTCGCCATTTTGGGTTCGCCATTGTTGGCGCTTTTTTTTGCCCTCTCACCCCAGACCAGCAGGTACATGGCAGCCAATCAGGAAGCTCTCCCCTGGACCACTCCCCTTCCCTATAAAAACCGAAGCCCTGCAGCGTTTTTTCACTCTGCCTGTGTGTGCTGAAGAGATAGTGTAGGGAGAGAGCTGCTGCCTGTTAGTGATTTCAGGGACAGTTGAAAGTTTGCTGGCTAGTAATCGTTTTGATACTGCTCTGTTATTGGAGGGACAGAAGTCTGCAGGGGTTTGAGGGACATTTAAGCTTAGGTAGCTTTGCTGGCTAGTAATCTACCTTCTACTGCAGTGCTCTGTATGTAGCTGCAGTGGGCAGCTGTCCTGCTTCTGATCTCATCTGCTGACTGCTGCAATAACAGTAGTCCTTGTAAGGACTGCTTTTATTTATTTTTTTGTTGTTTTACTACTACTACTACTACTACTATAAGAGCCCAGTGCTATTAGTCTAGCAGTGTTGGGGAGTGGGACTGGTGTGCTAATCTGCTGCTCCTAGTAGTTCAGCAGCACCAACTTTAATTTTTTTTTTTAATATTCATTTTTTTTTTATTTTACTTTTTTTATTTTACTACCGCTGTAGTAGTGTATAAGTTGACCTTTTAGGCATTATTTGCCCTGTAGGCATTATTTGCACAGTGTTTTCTTCAACCCGCCATCTAGCTGTGTGACCTTGTTCACATTCTGTCTAAATATCCATAATATTACCGTCTCCAGAAAAAACACCGGAGTGACTTTTTTCAAGCAGCATTCATATATTTTACGTAATCCGTATCCACCGCTGTAGTAGTGTATACGTTGACCTTGTAGGCATTATTTGCACAGTGTTTTCTTCAACCCGCCATCTAGCTGTGTGACCTTGTTCACATTCTGTCTAAATATCCATAATATTACCGTCTCCAGAAAAAACACCGGAGTGACTTTTTTCAAGCAGCCATAATATATTTTACGTAATCCGTATCCACCGCTGTAGTAGTGTATACGTTGACCTTGTAGGCATTATTTGCACACTGTTTTCTTCAACCCGCCATCTAGCTGTGTGACCTTGTTCACATTCTGTCTAAATATCCATAATATTACCGTCTCCAGAAAAAACACCGGAGTGACTTTTTTCAAGCAGCCATAATATATTTTACGTAATCCGTATCCACCGCTGTAGTAGTGTATACGTTGACCTTGTAGGCATTATTTGCACACTGTTTTCTTCAACCCGCCATCTAGCTGTGTGACCTTGTTCACATTCTGTCTAAATATCCATAATATTACCGTCTCCAGAAAAAACACCGGAGTGACTTTTTTCAAGCAGCCATAATATATTTTACGTAATCCGTATCCACCGCTGTAGTAGTGTATACGTTGACCTTGTAGGCATTGTTTGCCCAGTTTTTTGGCTGCAGCCACTGAAGCACAGAGGCCAGAAAAAATATGCCATATAAATGCTGAAAATAGTCATTTTTTGCCATACGTTGACTCAACGTATATGGCAAAAAATGACTATTTTCAGCATTTATATGGCATATTTTTCTGGCAACTGTGCTTCAGTGGCTGCAACCAAAAAAACTGGGCAAACAATGTCTACAAGGTCAACGTATGGCGAAAAATGACTATTTTCAGCATTTATATGGCATATTTTTTCTGGCAACTGTGCTTCAGTGGCTGCAACCAAAAAAACTGGGCAAACAATGTCTACAAGGTCAACGTATGGCGAAAAATGACTATTTTCAGCATTTATATGGCATATTTTTTCTGGCAACTGTGCTTCAGTGGCTGCGTCCAAAAAAACTGGGCAAACAATGCCTACAAGGTCAACGTATGGCAGTTGTTTAAAGAGAACAGTAGATTACTAGCCAGCAAAGCTACCTAAGCTAAAATGTCCCTCAAATCCCTGCAGACTTCTGTCCCTCCAATACAGAGCAGTATCAAGCAGATTACTAGCCAGCAAACTTACTATCATCTGTCCCTGAAATCACTAACAGCTCTCCCCCTACACTATCTCTTCCAAGCACACACAGGCAGATTTTTCAGATACATTTTTGCCCTTGATCCCCCTCTGGCATGCCACTGTCCAGGTCGTTGCACCCTTTAAACAACTTTAAAATCATTTTTCTGGCCAGAAATTTTTTTTTTAGATGTTAAAGTTCGCCTTCCCATTGAAGTCTATGGGGTTCGCGAACCGTTCGCGAACCGCTCGCGTTTTTGCGCAAGTTCGCGAATATGTTCGCGAACTTTTTTTCCGACGTTCGCTACATCCCTAGTAATATTAGAGCAGGGATCCCCAACCTTTTGAACCTGAGAGCAACATTCAGAAGTAAAAGTAGTTTGGGAGCAACACAAGCATGAAAAATATTATCGGGGAGCCACATTAGTGCTGTGATTGGCCATTTTGCAGCCCCTATGTGGATTGTCAACCTACATTGAGGCTTTATTTGGCAGTACACCTGGATTTTATGCAACCAAAACTTGCCTCCAAGTCTGGAATTTAAAAATATGTTCCTGCTTTAAGGCCACTGGGAGCAACATCCAAGGGTTTGGAGAGCAACATGTTGCTCACAAGTTACTGGTTGGGGGATCACTGTATTAGAGGAAAAGTTTACTGTGCTTTCATTTTTCATAGCAGCAGCGCCTAACAAGTCTTTTTCAGGTAAAATAAATGCAATCCTTTACCTCTGCCAGCAGTGAGCGTGCATTATATGTCCACAGCTTCCTGTGTGGGTGCCACATGCCAAGTCTGGGTGCATGCACAGCGGGTCATGCTTTTCTGTAGAAAACAAAGAAGTTCACATTATCATCTCTGTTATATTGTTCTCAACATCAATTGGTTTAACTGACATGAGTTACAAATATATCCCTGCGGTCATTTGGCAATGCTGGTGTGACCCATTCTGTTGTGAGTGCTTAGCAAAGGGTTGCTGCAATGTGTTTTACAATAAATAAGAACAGAAACTGACTGGAAGCTGGTGTACTATACACTAAGTAAGCTATTTAGTTATAAAGAAGCATGCTTCTGCAGCAGATCTTTGATGATAACACTACATTTTGGGGCAAGCTGCAAAATGTCCTTGGGAATGTACTTTCCTCTCATTCGCAAACATGTTTCGCATTTTTTTCCCCACAAGAGCTATCACAGTACAGGTATGGGATCTATTATCCAAAAACCTGTTATCCAGAAAGCACCGAATTACGAAAAGGCCGTCTCCCATAGACTCCATTTTATCCAAATAATACAAATTTTTAAAAATTATTTCCTTTTTCTCTTTAATAATAAAACAGTAGCTTGTACTTTATTCATACTAAGATTTAATTAATCTTTATTGGAATAAGAACCAGCTTACTGAGTTTATTAAATGTTAAAAGTTTTTCTACTTGACTTAAGGTATGAAGATCCAAATTATGGAAAGATCCATTATCCGGAAAGCCTTAGGTCTCGAGCATTCTGGTTCCATACCTGTACTGCAATTTCATAATTAGTCATAACATTTTTTACACACTTTAAGGGGTTATTTATTAAAGTCCGAATGTCAAAAACTCTTTTTTACTATAAAATCCGAATTTTTAGTGGCAAAAAATAAAAACCTCAACTTTTTCGAGATTTATTATACCCCAAAGATGGAAAAAGTCAGAACCCGAAAATCTGTCATCTCAGATCTGCAGAGGTTGTATATATGTCAGTGGGAGAGGCCCTTAAACTATTTGGAATTTTTTTAATAATAAATAAGGTTAAATCGTGGATTCAAGTTTGCTCTGACTTTATTTTTAATAAAATTATCAGAAAAATTTGGATTTTGTTAAATAAGGCCCCCAATGTCTGACCCAACTGAAGACACATTGCCCATGTTGAGGAGCCATATGACTTTTGAATTTTCTTTTATACAAATACATTGAGTAGTGTTAGATAAAGCCATATTGTCCTTGTCTGCCTATAAATGGCCATAAACGTTAGGAGGTGGCTGCCTGCTTTTCATAACTGGAAGCTTTCGGTTTGGGGGTACCCTTGGTGCAAAACTTTTAAACTGCAGCAAGTTTTTTTTTAGTAATGAGTTTTATATACAGTGATACAATGTATCTTAGTAAAAGTAAAACCCCAAGCTTATGTGACTGCAGAGGTTTCAGACTGGTTACCTGGATCTGTAATGACTCTGCTCCTGTTCTTAGAGAATACCGTCGATCTCTGGATAAAAGCTGCAAGAACCATGGCTTTATTGTCCACTGTAAAAGCTTGTTCTTCTTGACACAGGATACAAGTAACTAGCTGCCTTGGTTCACTGACTCGGGTTTGGTGAGGCCCCAAAGCGACAAGTTTGCTGTCCATCATTGTATGACAGCTGTTTATACAAGAGGTTGTAGGATTAATGGCACTGAAGTAGGACCAAATAAATCAATGTTCATTTCAAAGGTTGTTCACCTTTAAATAAACTTTAAGTATGAAGTAGAGAGTGAGACAATTTGCATTCAATTGGTTTCATTTTTTATTATTTGTGGTTTTTGAGTTATTTAGCAGCTCTCCAGTTTGAAATTTCAGCAATCTCATTGCTAGGGTCCAATTTATCCTAGCAACCATTGATTTGAATAAGAGTCAGGAATTTAAATAGGAGAGGTCTGAATAGAAAGATGAGTAATAAAAAGTAGCAATAACGATAAATGTAGCCATATAGAGGATTTGTTTTTTAGATGGGGTCAGGGATGCCCATTTGAAAGCTGGAAGGAGCCAGAAGAAAAAGGCAAATCATTAAAAAATAAATAATGAAGACCAACTGAAGAGTTGCTTAGATTTAGCCATTCTATAACATACTAAAAGATCATTTAAAGGTGGACCACCCATTTAAAATCTGCCAATAATGAAAGGACATTTAATAATAAGCAACTATCCAAAGTATTTTTAATGAAAAACGGTCAGTGATTTTAAGATTGTTTGTAAATCGCACCCTTTCCATGACGGCTTGGAAGGAGGCTTGAAAGGAGTCAGGAGGAAAAGGCAAATAACTAAAAAACTATGAAAAATAAATAATGAAGACCAACTGAAAAGTTGCTAAGAATTAGCCATCGTTTAACGTACTAAAAGAAAATTTAAAGCTGAGCCACCCCCTTTAAAACAGAAAAGGTCTGCCTATAATGAAAGGAAATGTAATAATAAACAACTATCCAAAGTATTTTTAATGAAAAACGGTCAGTGATTTTAAGATTGTTTGTAAATCGCACCCTTTCCGTGACGGCTTGTGCAGATGAAACATTGTAATAGTAGTTGGCTCTCGTCCAGCCAAGACTAAAATTTGCCAACAACAGGCCATTCTATAACATACTAAAAAGCTTCACCTGTGATCATATGCAGTGGAGGTGGATGCATTCAGTTCATCTGTTGTCTGCTGGAAAAGTTCCCTATTTTCATCAATGAAATGTCGCTGCATTTCTGACATTTGGGCCATAATCTTTTCTCTGCGGAGCCTGGCAATCTCCGCTTTCCTTTTCCTCTCTGCTTTGTCTTTATCCCGTGTATTCTATTTAAAGGGGAGGACAGAAATGGTAATACAAATGAAAATGCATAGAAATTAGTCAGCCATAGTCATATAACTCAACAGCATGCTCCCCAGGTTCAGAGCAAATTAAACAAATTCTCAACAGAAGAAATTCTTCAGATTTTGAGGCTGAATTCAAAAGGGTCCCCCCTTGCTTGCTACAAGATTGCAGATTTAAAAGTTCTGCCTAAAATGTTAACTTAACTATAGCATCTCATACTTTTGAGTTCAGGATTCGGCCTTTTTAAGCAGGATTCGGATTCGGACGAATTCTTCTGGCCAGCCGAACCAAATCCGAATATGCAAATTAGGGGCGGGAGGGAAATCACATGACTTTTTGTCACAAAACAAGGAAGAAAAATGTTTTCCCCTTCCCACTCCTAATTTGCATATGCAAATTAGGATTCGGATTGGTATTCGGCCAAATCTTTAGCAAAGGATTCGGGGGTTCTGCCGAATCCAAAATAGTGGATTCGGTGCATCCCTAGTCCAGAATAATATCAGTCCCACATCACTAACCTGATCACTGTTTTTGGTAGAATTATATTTCTACATGGCAAACAATTTACAAGTAGGTGTAGCAGAGTAATGGATCGTTGGATCAGCAAGCCGTCCTCCTCACACACCTGTGGCTGCAACTAGCATAATATCAATTGCTATCTTACCCAACCAACAAGCACTTTTAAATAAATTGAAGATACATTCTCATTATAATATATATATGAAGTGTGTGTGTGTGTACATATAAATTAAGATTTACTGTTCCATCTCTTAAAGGAGAAGTAAACCCTTAAAATGAATATGGCTAAAAATGTCATTTTATATACTGAATTTATTGCACCAGCCTAAAGTTTCAGCTTCTTAAGAGCTGCAATGATCCAGGACTTCATACTTGTCACAGGGTCACCATCTTGGAAAGTGTCTGTGACACTCACATGCTCAGTGGGCTCTGAGCAGCTGTTGAGAAGCTAAGCTTAGGGCTCGTCACTAATTATCCAGCAGAAAATGAGGTTGGTCTGTAATATAAGCTGATGCTACAGGGCTGATTATTAAATTCGGATGCTAATTGCACTGGTTTCTGTGCTGCCATGTAGTAATTATCTGTATTAATTACTAATCAGCCTTATATTGTGACATTTCTATTATATGTGTACTGTATATTGTGAGTGGCTCCCTAAGCTCAGTAAGTGACAGCAGCACAGAGCATGTGCAGTGAATCAGCATAAATGAAGATGGGGAGCTACTGGGGCATCTTTGGAGACACAGATCTTTACTGCTAAAGGGCTGTGGTTGCCTTGGGCTGGTACAGAAGCCCAAAACATAATGTACAACATTTCTAACTACTTCTTTAGTTTAACTTTCCTTGTCCTTTAAACACTGTCTGTTGTACTTAACTGTTAAAAATCACAATGAAATTGAAATAACAGACATATTTGTAGACGTAAAAGAATAAAAATACCTCCGCCAAAACACTGCCTTCTGTTTCAACAATAGGGCTTGTAGATGGATTCTCTCTGATATTCTTAATACTACTGAACATCTAGAACGATAAGAAATCATAGATTCTGACAAACACTAGACACTGTTTCTCTATGAAAACTGTAATAATATGAGCAGGTCTGGACTTGCATTCAAAATAGGCCCATGCATTTCAAGCACACACAGGTCCAAATAACCCCCCCACAGGCCCAAATAACCGCCCACATGCCCAATAGTGTCTATGGCATTTACCAGCAGCTCCTCTGGCATTTGACAGAATATACAAATTGCCAGTCTGGGCCTGTAAATGAGGTATTTATATGTATTATATATTAAAATATGCATTTATTCAGAAAGCTCAGAATTAAGGACAGGCCTTCTCCCATAGACTCCATTTTTTTTCTTTTCCTCTGTAATAATAATACAGTAGCTTGTACTTGATTCCAACTAAGATATAATTAATCCTTATTGGAAGTAAAACCAGCCTATTGGGTTTATTTAATGTTTACTTGATTTTCTAGTAGAAATTACAGAAAGATCTGTTATCTGGAAAACCCAGGTCCAGAGCATTCTGCATAACAGGTCCTATACCTGTATTTCTTAACCATTACACATTAATGTGTCAGAGAGAAAGTGTTCAAAGACTTTTTTTCTTCCCTTCTGTAACACGGCTTTAACCTCTGCGTCAGAAGGTTTTCATTAGTTTCATCGGTGTCAATAGAAGGTGGAAAGGGTGATTTTTTGGTACTGAGTGATACATTATCCAAAACATTAAAAATTGCTTATTTTTACTGTGACAATACAAGTTTACAGGTAATTATTGCTAAATATACAGTTCTTCCTATCTAAAACCATCTTAAGTAGATAACTAAAGATGTTGGGATTGTTCTTAAAAAATACCTTCAGTATCCAGCGTATCATATCCTTATGCACTTCCAAGTGTGCTGCATTTTGCAGTGTTTCCAACATAGCCAAGATGCTTGGTGATGCATTTGGGACTTCCCCAGGCCCTATACATGTCATTGGGAAAAAAACATCATTCCGTAGTTTCAAAAGCAACTGTGCACAGTATTTAGTTAATATAATAAAACTGCTTCAATCCTGTAGAACATGATGTGAAGGACATTTGACATTTATTTTGCCTGGTAAACTTAATGGATGAGCAAAGTCCCTAATACTGATGCTACACGGCTATACAGCTTCCCTCATACAATGTATAATCCTTGGTGGGTTTTTTTTGTTTTCTCGTAATGTACCAGTAATACCTTCTATCATGCCTTCATACCTCGTCCTCCTAAATCAACTCTCCTAATACTCCCCCACGAGAACTTGGTGCACCCTAACCTGCTGCTGCTGCATATCTTTGTCAAGAAAGTGCATTTCATAGCATTTTGCTCAAAACCCAGCAACATTGAGGGTCAGGGCACACGCTCAGATTCGGGGAATTAGTCGCCAGCCACAAATCTCCTTTTCTTTGGGGCGATTAATCTCCCCGAACTGCCTCCCGCCGGCTAGAATGTAAATTGTCGGCCAGATGGCACTCAGAGCGATTTGTTTTCCGAAGTCGCCCAATGTTTCCCCGTGAGGTGACTTTGGAAAACGAAGCGCTCCGAGTGCCATCCCGCCGGCGTTTTATATTCTAGCCGGCAGGAGGTAGTTTGGGGAGATTAGTCGCCAGGCGCCTAATCTCCCCGAATCCGAGCGTGTGCCCTGACCCTAAGGGTGAATAGGGGACAGCAGTACACATGGGCTGCATTAGGACCTATGTGATATGGCTGCTGTGTATCAAATTTGAGACTTTCAAGCTTAAAGCTGTTCTTTTTGTGAGGCTAAATACTTTATAACAGTTAAGGACATATAGATGAACCAAAATGAATGAATTGGAGTTAAAAGATGCTTGCAGTACAGCTGGCTGCAATATCAATTAGTTTAATTTAAACTAAATAAAAAAAACTGTGGATGTGAGGACGTTAACCCCTTTATCAGAGTAGTTAAACTGATAAGTATAAGTACAGAAGACTGCAGACTGAAGCTTCCCCAACCTACTTGAGATTTTTTCAGTGAAATTGAAGGTGACAATGTTGTCCTCACAAATATTCTGCAAGTGCTGATGCTCTTCTTGTAATGCCATCCCAATCAAATGCAAAACCTGAAAAAAAAATATATAACAGGATTTTTAATACTCACCGTTAAATCCGTTTCTCTGTACCCTCCAGAGGCAGGACACTTGAATAAAAATGAAGGGGGCGTGCCCTGTTGGGCTTAACCCCGCACACTGTGCTCTAGCCTTCAGTTTGTCCCAAAGACTTTGCAACCAGAACAATATGAACATAACCATAACTAAATGCAAGCCGAGGTAAACCAGGGACTATCCTGGAACAAAACAATGGTTAAGCTCGTCCTAATGGGCGGAAAGCCCTGTGACCCCCTTTCGACTACAGATAAACGGATTTAACGGTGAGTATTAAAAATCCTGTTTTCTCTGTCGTATTAGGGGGACGCAGGGACGATGGGGGACTTTTCAAAGCAGTCCCAGAACAGCAGGGTGGGAACGAGCTTAATTAGACACATTGGTGCGAGAAAGACTAACACTCTTGACCGAGGAAGGCTTTGGCTGAGGAAAGAGTGTTGAGTCTGTAAATTTATTTTTTTTTTTTTAAAGTATGCACCAAAAATCAGGTGGCTGCCTTGCAGATGTGGCCCAGTGAGTCAGTGATGCACCACGCCCAAGAAGTTCCCACTGCTCTAATATAGCGGGCTCGGATACCTTCTAGTGGTGACCTTACTTGTATGATATGCTTGATAGAGCTTTAATCTGATGCACTTGGCGATCAAGGTTTGAATGGCGATGGACACCCAGCGGATACCAGACATGGCCATAATGCTGACAAGGAAGATAATTTGCTTCTAACAGCCCATCATCGTCTGTCGGATTCCTGAATGCTGCCGCCATTGTCACTGGCAAGTAGTAATTTTGACAGTCTGGATAGCAGTGCATCCACTGCTTGGAATTTTCTCTGGGGAGTATTCCATTCTCCTTGTATTATTTCAAGCAGCTGTTCATGTGAAGAAATAACAATTTGTGGTTGAACAGCTTTTGTGCTGTGCCTTGCTTCTTAGCCGTTTATGAGATATTTAGAATCTCACGTACACCCTTATGATTCCGCCAGAAGATCATTTTATTTATTTATTTTTTTGCACTGGAGATGACCTGTCAGGCATTTACAGTAATGTCATCATTGGATCTGTCCATAATGGGCAACGAAACGGAAGGCGGATGATGGACTTCTGCCCTTCCATCACTCTCGAGAGTAGGTTAAAACACAGCGGAACAGAGCTGCTCTGGAGCTGAATTTTTAGCAGATGTGGGAAACGAACCGTCAACCGTTTGGACCAGGGTATCAACCTCCAAAAACCTTCCCAAATTAACAGTAAGGCAAGCAATCCTTGACATGATGCTAAGGAATAATGGAGGTGTATTGCCAAAAATGAAGCTTGTGGTTCAAGACACAGTCGCCTCCCGGTTCCTGAAAGATAGTCTCTAGTGGCACACCTTCAATTGGTAGCGCTACTGGACTGGGGTTGCCATCTGAAGCAGTTGTGGCCCCTAGCATCACTGAACAGCCCCGCACACTGTAGCAACAACTGGCAAAAGGCGCATGCAATAAAGACCTGCACTGTGGAGGGTACTCTCTCCTCCCCCGGCCCTTGTGGTAACTCACTGGCTTACCTTGTGCCATTTGGGAGCCTACTAGCTTATGCCCGTGCGGCGCCCTTGTCTCTCGCAGCCTGCAATGGCTGCTGGAACACATCTGTGTTCCAGCAGCGCACAGCAATGCAAAATGGCGCTCACCTCTGCTTCCTCTCCTGCTGATAAGAATGCTAGCAGCGCATTCGGATACTGTCTGGTAACCATCCAGGAGAGGGCACCCATTGAGCGCTGTTCAGAGTAGAGAGGAGACGGACAAAATTGGGTCTCCGTCAACTGACTGAGGTTTAACCCGCAGCCAGGAGAAAACTCTTAGGGGGGGGGAGGGAGGGAATTCTGCAGCAGAATGTCACCGCTGGAGCCCTCTGCCCATACTTACTAAGGGTTTACACCGGCCAGACCCTCTAACCTCCAGTGAGGCGTAGGCAACGTCTGGATGGTCGGTATAGCCTTCACGGCTAGAAATTGACCCCGGTGGGCTACTCCGTGTTGGCTAACTGTAGAAGAGACAGGTAACACTGCTCTTAGTATCACCCCAGGTGTCAGACAGGACAGACCATAGAATCATCTATTTTCCTGGTAGCAGGACACTTGAAAAACTGAAAGCTAGAGCACAGTGTGCGGGGTTAAGCCCAACAGGACACGTCCCCTTAATTTTTATTCAAGTGTCCTGCCTCTGGAGGGTGGAGCTTAACCCCATCGTCCCTGTGTCCCCCTAAGACGACAGAGAAATATATATATATATATATATATATATATATAATATACGAGCATTCCATACTAAGGTGGATTAGTTCATGCATGTGGACGTATAATCGATTCTCCTTCAGATAAATTGCAAACAGACTAATGGGAAGTCTTAGCAGCGGGGCCTTTTCAGTGCAAATGGAACAGCTGATGTGATCCAATGGCCGTTCCTCCATCTGACTGGAGGGGTGTCACAAAGCACAAACAAAGCAATTAAGCTGGGATCCATCCAACACATTTATTGGAACAAGGCTGATTGCTTAAAAGGAAGTAGGAGTAAAAGACACAGATCTGTCTGTTTATTAGCAGATGCAGCCTAGCATGTGTATTTAATGTAATGAATCCACCTCACTCCTGAAATTCACTTTTACTGCACTGAACTGGTGGCTAGGTCCTTTAGCAACAGTACGATTTTCACGGATCTACACACACAATTTTCTGCAGTTGGGGAGCTTACCCCTTTTATTATATCACCAACAGGATCTTTATGAAGGGAGGGTGTACCCCCACAAAACGTTGATACTGTTGGTGTTATAATAAAAGGGGTAAGCTCCCCAACTACAGAAAATTGTGTGTGTGTGTGGATCCGTGAAAATCTTGCTGTTTAGTATTTAAAACAGCAGTGTTCCATTATGGTATTATCTGACGGGATACATTATTAGCATAATATATTTTTTTTTCAATGACCCTGGGTATGATGCCTGTTTAACAAAAGTAATTAGACAGTGCTTACCCTCTGAAGCATGGATTCCGACCACGCGTATCCATTTGGCTCTACTGCCCACTGTAACACAGTTCCCATGATACACAGCATGACATCTGATTGAAGGATGTTTATCAAACTAGCAAATAGCGGACAGAATGGAGGCAGCACCGGTGGAGGGAGAGCTGAAACACAAAACAATTTTGGTTCGATTGATTTCCAAATTTGCCGCTAGAAGCAAATCAGTCAGCAAAATTCACAGGGGGTGAGACATGGATGAATAATCCCCACTCCAAACTGCCATGCTGATTTTACAAGATATAATCCATCTGTCCAATCTGTATTAATCAGTGTAGAATATACAAAAATACAATAATTGAGTGTTGAAGGTGTCACACTCTTCTGTAGCCTCAGCAGCAAGTGGATATACAGTAGCTCTGTCAAACACAGGCAACGCTTATGGGGCAGCTGCAGTTCTCTGTATGTCTCTTTGCATCATCATTTTATAATCAGACCTCTAATACAGGTATGGGACCTATAATCCAGAATGCTTGGGACTGGGGTTTTCCGGATAACGGATCTTTCTGTAATTTGGATCATCATATTTTGAATCCACTAGAAAATCATGTAAACCTTAAAGGACTAGTAACATCAACAATTTTTAAAAAGAATTCGTTAGTATACATAGAAAAAAAAAACACCAAGACAGATTAAACTTTAAAATCGCAAAGTCTATATTAAGAAATAACTTACCGAAACTCCACTTATGCGCCTCGTCAGTAAGCGATCGGGCTATCGATCGGGCTATCGATCGTGCGGCGATCAGTTTCTCCTCCCTGCCTTCCTTATAGGATAGCCAGGGAGGAGAAATTGAACGCCGCACAATGGATCGTCGCTGTGTCACCTTTTCTGAAGAGGAGCGGAAGCGGAATTTTCGGTAAGTTATTTCTTAATAAAGGCTTCGCGATTTTAACGTTTCATTTGTCTTGGTGTTTTTTTTCTATGTATACTAACAAATTTTTTTAATTTTTTTTTGATGTAACTGGTCCTTTAAATAAACCCAAAAAGGATCCATTATATATTAGTTGGGATCATGTACAATTAACTGTTTTATTATTATAGAATAAAAGGAAATTATTTTTGAAAATTTGGATTATTTGGATAAAATGGAGTCTATGGGAGACAGCCATTCTGTAATTCAGAGCTTTCTGGATAATGAGTTTCCAGATAATGTATCGCATACCTGTAACAGCTTCTCTGACCAATTAATCTAATTTTACACTTCATGATTTGCATCAACTGCTAAGCTTAGTTTCTCAACAGCAGCAGAGACCACATTGAGTTTGGGAAGTTCCCGTGCACAGCTTTAAAAATCTGGATCACCTCTGTTAAAGGAATGTTGAACTTTTAGGCTGGAGCAGCAAGTTCAGTATATAAATTAAGGAAGTTCAAGGAATATTCATTTTTAGGATTAAGTACTCCTTTAAAAACAGATAAAACAAGTACATGCAAAATATTTGTATTACTAGCCACATTATTTTTACATCCCCCTGTACAGGTATGGGACCTGTTATCCAGAATGCTCACGACCTGGGATTTTCCAGATAATGGATCTTTCCATAATTTGGATCTTCATACCTTAAGTCTACTAGAAAACCATGTAAACATTAAATAACCCCAAAAGGCTGGTTTTGCTTCCAATAAGGATTAATTATATTTTAATTTGAATCAAGTACAAGGTAATGTTTCATTATTATAGAGAAAAAATTAACTGTTTTTTAAAAATTTGGATTATTTGGATAAAAGAGTCAATGGGAGACGATCTTTCCATATTTCGGAGCTTTCTGGATAATGATCCTATGCCTGTATTACTATTTGGTTCCATACAACCATTAATTATATTAAATAAGTTATGCACCTGAATCTTCACCAATCTGTCTCTTCAGTTTGCGCTGTGCTTCCTCTGCCTGTAAAAAAAAGCAAAAATCAGAAAAGAAAGATCATTTCTATGCAAATTCAAAGGCATGATAAGTGCAAGGATGCCCATCTGCCATGGAATACAGTTCTGAACTGACATTTATAAATGAGCAAAAACAGGCTGTTACTTTGGTTAGATGTACTGTACAACAAAAAACATCCCTTGTTAGCATTTATTGTATCTAGCTTGCAAATAACAAAATTGGAACAGTCAATGGTAGCACTAACATTTTGGTCCCACGGAAACACAAAAGCTAAAGAGAAACATTACCTTGGACTGTTCAGCCCTTGAGAAGTGAAAGTAAAACAGGTTGAAATCCTTGGTACATTCAGGCTTCAGTTCATACAGGCCTCGTCCTGTTAAGCCTGGTTTTCTTAAGTTGAGTGGAAACAATATATTAATATTGCATACAGTATTAATGAATTCTGTGCAATTTAGACAAGCAGGCATACAAACTTACTTAAATGAAGCAATAGTTCCAATCACAGTCTCCATTCCGGTTTCCTTATTCTCCTGCAAGTAAAACACAACCAAGCATTATTCAACACGACTCAAAAACCTCTAATGTTGCTGCCGCTGATCAAGATTTAACCCTTTAAAGCAGGGGTCCCCAAAAAAGAGCCACATATTTTCCAAGGACCGGGGGGACGGGGACGGGTAGGGGGTCAGAGTCCAATTTGGGTGCACCGGCGTCCAATTTGGGTGCGGTGACCCATAGAAAATAGAATTGGAAAAATAATTATTTCTGGTGATCTATCTGAAAACAACTAGTTGTTTGAAGGTGAACAACCCCTTTAAGGTTGAGTTTTGGGACCTGTTATCCAGAATGCTCGGGACCTGGGGTTACCAGGTAATTTCTCTTTTCATAATTTGGATCTTCATTCCTTAAGCCTACTAGAGAATCATGTAAACAATAAATAAACCCAATAGGCTGGTTTTGCTTCTAATAAGTTTTAATTATATCTCAAATTGAATCAAGTACAAGGTACTGTTTTATTGTTACAGAGAAAAAGTAATTTTTTTAAAAAAAAAAAATAGGATTATTTGGATAAAATGGAGTCTATGAAAAATGGCCTTTCTGTAATTCGGAGCTTTCCGGATAACAGGTTTCTGGATAATGGATACCATACATGCAATACTAATTATTATGTTAACAAATCAACCAGCAAATATGCAATTACAAATATATTTTTTTAAAAGATTCCTTGAAATTAATTTCATGTTAGTGTCTGTGTTTCACATATAATTAGGATTTTATGCAATAAAAAAGCTCCTTTCTACCATATTTCAGTTTAATACAGACAGAGGAACTGTTAAAGAGGAAGGTGCAGTATAGTACATTACTTAATGTAGGGCATTACTCACATCCTCTGGCAAAGCCTTGACTAGCTCACTGTGGGCCATTGGTTTGATGCTCAACTGATGGATAATTTCACGTTTTATCACATCCGTTGCACTGACTTGTCCCACTCCAGGACAAAATCTTTCCCCTACAATAGAGAACAAAAACGGTTATTTAATCGAATGAAGTGCTGGAATATGGAGCATATGTAATTTCTAATAATGCAAACACAATTAATTGACAGCAAATTCATGGGTAGCGAAAAATAGTCTGCATACTCCAAAGGTTTTTAGAGCTGTTTGGTTCAAACCTCCTTTGACGTTCAAAATTTACTCTGGGCCCCCTTTATTTGATTTATATTAAAGTGACACTGAAAAAATACTTTTTAAAATACAAATGTAGATTAAAAGTTACCAATCTTTTTTTGCTGAGAGGTTTGTTTTTGTAAGTAATTGTTACTTTAAGTAACAATTAAGTGACTGTTTTTCCAACCTGACTGTCCCATCTCAGTTGAAGTTTCTAATGCTAACGGACTTCCGCACAAATATGGCAGCCCCTCTCATAGGTGATCACAGGGAGTCAGATGGCAAAATTATAAGAAGCATACAAAGTCAATTTTATGGTAGCTGTAAAAAAAAAAAAGGTTACATTTCTGGTGTCATTATCTCTTTAAGGTTACAGACAACAGAAAATGCTTCTGTTAAGTAATTAACCATTGATCCAAGAATGACCTTCAGGCCTTCCATGGGTATTCTCAACAAATTTTTCCATAAATTTGGGCCCCCTTAGGTACTGCTAAAACCATAGGGAAGTCCAGCTCTCCTGTTAAGATAGAAAGGTAAACCTGAGACTATAGTCCCCAGTGACCTACTTTCTCCCCGTGTGGGTCCCAGGGCCTAGAAATACAACCAGGCAGCAGTTTCTTGGGACTTCTCCACCTCGTCTCTATTTTCAATTTCCTACTTTTTTTCTCAAATGCCGGGTTGGGTTTAATTCACTTCCTATACAAGGCAGCTTTTACAAGTCTTTTACAAAACCAATTTTAATTAATTGTCTCTGCACATGGGCAATCTGTGATTGCATCTAAGTAGTGGCACTAGCACTTCATAAGTATTTACTCTATGGTGGTTGAATCGTGTTGTATTTAATTTAAAAATTGTCTTATAGAACGAATTAGCATTTAGCACTTTTATTGCTTTACAAGCAATTATTTAATGATTTAAGCACATAAATATCACCTTTTAACCCAGTAATTAATGGTACCACGTTTAATATTTAACCCATTGAATTATTGTTTTAAGCACTTGTATAATTCCTAATTGGTTTGGGGTGTGGAAGGAAGGGGGGGTTTTACTTCCTTTCTCTTGGTCTAAGCTTAAATTGAACAAGTAATACACACCTCCATCCCTTCAGGAAGTGATTTATTTTAATTGGTAAGGTTCCTACAAATCAACCTTTGTCAAATTGGTTCTAAGTTATATCCTTATTGGCTGTAACTTCAATGGCTATCCTAATAATAGTTACAAACGATTACATTTTCCCAAATATGTATTGAGAAGAAAAGAATCTGATTCTGCTAACCTGCATCTGAGCAGATTTACCTGCAGCTGCTAGTCTGTAACTGAACATTTCACACGTAAATCATATCATTTAATATCTTACCGACAATCATGATGATTAGGTGTAGCATTTCTTCAATGAGTGTGTTATTTTGTTGTATTATATCCTGAAAGAGAATGGGTAGCAGTTCAACCAAATGTAGATGTTCTACACACATGAATTTTTTGGTGCAATTAATACACATATTAGGGCATACAATTCTTAGGGCGAAAAAAAAACAACATAATATGCAAAATAATGCACAAAACCCCCACCTTTAATTCAATAAGAAATTACCTTATGCGTGCTTTCTTTCCGGAATCTCTTGCCGTAATCTGGAGTGCTGAAAATCTGATAAAGTTCAAAACGGCTCAACACAATCATTAGAAAATGATTTGGGTCCATCATAGATGCTCCAGCCTACACGAATAGAGAAACGCTACATTTCAAAAAGAATATTTGAAAACTTATAGGTATTGTCTTATTTATAATCTCAGAAAAAAACAGAAACCAATGTGGTTAAAGGAGAAGGAAAGGTATTTGTACTTGGGAGTGTCAAATGTTAGCACCCCCCAAGTGATTGTATTTACTTACCTGACACCCCAGGTCAGTGCTCCTATCAGCAGAAAACTGCACTGGCCCATGGTTATTCCAGCGAGCACCACGGATCGATCGTCCTCCTGCTTCTTCTTTCTTCGAATTTCCCGGGGCAGAGGCATGCGCAGTAGAATGATACAGCCAGCTTTTTCGTTAAAATTCGGATTTTTGCTCTGCTGCAAATGCACAGCCCCAAGAAGAAGGAAGAAGCCGGTGCAGTTTTCTGCTGATAGTACCGGCTTGGGTGCCAGGTAAATAGAAACAATCACTTGGGGGTGCCTAACTTTTGGCAACCCAAGTACAAATACCTTTCCTTCTTCTATAACCCCACCCCCTCTTTAAATCACTAATATTGTTTTATGTATTCCCTCATCACATTTTTGTCTCACATCTTTCACTTATGTTTCTACGTAAGTGACACCAACAAAAGTCAACATAAAGTGGTAAGATCCTGAGACCCAGATCTGATAAGAGATATGCCAAGACTACATACATAGGACACATACAAGCTACATTTAAGGCAGTGATCCCCAACCAGTAGCTCGTGAGCAACATGTTGCTCTTCAACCCCTTGGATGTTGCTCCTAGTGGCCTCAAAGCAGGAGCTTATTTTTGAATTCCAGGCTTGGAGGAAAGTTTTGGTTGTATAAAAACCAAGTGCAATGCCAAACAGAGCCTCAATGTAGGTTGACAATCCACATAGGGGGCTACGAAATGGCCAATCACAGCACTTATATGGCACCCCAAGAACATTTTTCATGCTTGTGTTGCTCCCCAACTCATTTTACTTCTGAATGTTGCTCACAGGTTCAAAAGGTTGGGGATTCCTTATTTAAGGCATATCCAAAGTAGCCAACACCCACCAAAAGTACACCCCGGCCAGCTTGGAAGTCACTGGGTCACAAACAAATTATGAATCAGTTAAGATGTAAACAATAATTCTTTCAAGCAATAATTGTACTAAAAAAAGCAACATGTGTTACCTGAAGCATCACAATATCCTTGTCAAACATCTCTTTTCGACATTTTACGTTGTGATAATAATAAATCTGTGAAAGGAAATGCAACAGATTCAGATGACATATAATTTCAGCTGTCCGGTGTTTACATTGTTCTGTTGTTTAATAGGCAAGTAAAGGGTTAATCACACTGGGGATGTCAATTTGTTAAGCAACCTCCAGTAATTATAAATGTTAAAGGAACAATAAGTCCAAATGAGCATTTCAGGTGGCACTCCGGATAAGTTTGAGGGAGTTTATTGCAACATTAGGGTAACAGCTACCCTAACAGTACTACTATAGTTTATATAAACAAGCTGCTGTGTAGTCATGGGGGCAGCCTTTCAAGAACAGGATATACAGTTGATAACAGATAAGTTCTGAAGAATACTTCAGAGCTTATCTGTTAACTGCTGTGTATCATTTGCCTTTTCTCCTTTTTCAGCTTTGAATGGCTGCCCCATAGCTACACAGCAGCTTGTTTATATAAACTATAGTAGTACTTGTCTTTTATCTACTGTGTATCCTGTGCTTGAATGGCTGCCCCCATGACTACACAGCAGCTTGTTTATATAAACTATAGTAATACTTATCTGTTATCTACTGTGTATCCTGTGCTTGAATGGCTGCCCCCATGGCTACACAGCAGCTTGTTTATATTAACTATAGTAGTACTTGTCTTTTATCTACTGTGTATCCTGTGCTTGAATGGCTGCCCCCATGGCTACACAGCAGCTTGTTTATATAAACTATAGTAATACTTATCTGTTATCTACTGTGTATCCTGTGCTTGAATGGCTGCTCCCATGGCTACACAGCAACTTGTTTATATTAACTATAGTAGTACTTATCTGTTATCTACTGTGTATCCTGTGGCTACACAGCGGCTTGTTTATATAAACTATAGTAGTACTTATCTGCAGTGTCGGACTGGCCCACCAGGATACCAGGAAAACTCCCAGTGGGACCTCCTGCTTCTAACCATTTGGCCTGTTTCATGGTCAATACCTACTTCTGTATGGTAAAAGAGAGGCTAAATAGATAAAGAATAATAAATAATAGAATAGAAAGAAAAGAGACTTGAAAAATAGAGGTTGAGTGAGGTAGAGGAGAAATAGTTTGGAGAATGGGCCCCTGGACTAAAGTTTTCTGGTGGGCCCCTGGCAACCCAGTCCGACACTGTTTATCTGTTATCTACTGTGTATCCTGTGCTTTAATGGCTGCCCCCATGGCTACACAGCAGCTTGTTTATATAAACTATAGTAGTACTTATCTGTTATCTACTGTGTATCCTGTGCTTGAATAGCTGCCCCCATGGCCACACAATATCTTGTTTATATAAACTATAGTAGTACTTATCTGTTATCTACTGTGTATCCTGTGCTTGAATGGCTGCCCCCATGGCTACACAGCAGCTTGTTTATATAAACTATAGTAGTACTTATCTGTTATCTGCTGTGTATCCTGTGCTTGAATGGCTGCCCCCATGGCTACACAGCAGCTTGTTTATATAAACTATAGTAGTACTTATCTACTGTGTATCCTGTGCTTGAATGGCTGCCCCCATGGCTACACAGCAGTTTGTTTATATAAACTATAGTAGTACTTATCTGTTATCTACTGTGTATCATGTGCTTGAATGGCTGCCCCCATGGCTACACAGCAGCTTGTTTATATAAACTATAGTAGAGTTTCTGAAGCAAACACACCAGTTATACCAGTGCAGGGCAACACTACATTATATTGTCATTACTTTAAAAACTTTAATTTTTGGTGTCACTGTTCATTTAACCTCAGATTTCTGTTCACTGACATGTGCACCACACAGGGCTCCTGAAGATCAGCGCTGGTACAGTGGATCCAGTATATAAAGTACAGCATTTCTAGACATTATCTTTTTTTAAGGCTTTAGCTCTGCTATAAATCTTAATTGGTAAATTGCAGAAACATGAATTCCTTTACCTGATTTACTAATGAAAAGCCATTCCTTCTCCACATCCCGGCATGAACTTGCGCACATAACACCAAACTGCGGAGAGGATGCTCTATAAGCATCGGTGGGCTCAGTTCACTCTGCATGAATGAAAAAAAAAACACAAATCAATCAACAGACACAACATGTGTAAAAACTAGGGATGCACTAAATCCAGGATTCGGTTCGGGATTCGGACAGGATTCGGCCTTTTTCAGCAGGATTCAGATTCAGTCGAATCCTTCTGCCAGGCCGAACCGAATCCTAATTTGCATATGCAAATTAGGGGCGGGGAGGGAAATTGCGTGACTTTTTATCACAAAACAATGAAGTAAAAAATGTTTTCCCCTTCCCACCCCTAATTTGCATATGCAAATTAAGGTGCGGATTCAGTTCGGTATTCAGCCAAATCCAAAATAGTGGATTTGGTGCATCCCTAGTAAAAACAACACATTTACCCACAATTGATCAGTGCAATGTCAGAGACAAAACACTCCTTTCTATAATAACAAAGGTCTACTTCCGCTGGAACTTACCAAATTATATATAACAGTCATATTTTGTCCCTTTTAGTTTCGATCCTCCAAGTGGGCTATTTTCTTGTCCCCCAGATCCCCCAAAAATATATACATTTATCCTTTGCCCCCCAATCATAAATATATCTGAAACCAAGGACCATGAAAAGAAATGGCTAGCAGCTGCTCATTCAGCAGCTCAGTGATGCATGACAATGGCGAAGAAAAAAAACAGAAATGTGACTATAAATATATGGACAGTAGTCTTTGCTATTGAACACAAACAATTTACAAGTTGTGGTGCTAGTTTTGTTTAGGCGCTCTAGACAAGAATTGTAACTGTAAATATAGTTCAGCAATACCTAAAGCATACTCACAAAGGGAAGCTGCTCTGGAAACCTGTATGCTACTTCGCTTTTACTCAGCAAGGCATGTAGCCCTAGGGATCAACAAAGGAGGAAAAACATAGATAAACATATCCACATTATGCAGCAATACCTAATTCAACATTTTTATTTGGTTATTCATAAGTTAGGAGGTTCTTTTTTTTTTGTATAGGTCACCATATCCAGAATGTTGCCCTTCATCTCATGTACAAGTTGAACCCACAGCAGCACATTTCTCTCTCTGCTATGGGAGTTTAGGAGTTGAAGTTGTACAACGACTATAAAGTGCCTGAGGTTTAAAGTACAGGTATAGGACACATTATCTGGAAACCCGTTATCCAGAAAGGTCTAAATTACGGAAAGGCTCCCATAGACTCCATTTTATCCACATAATCCAAATGTTTAAAGGGATTCTGTCATTATTTTTATGATGTCGTTTTTATTTCTAAATTATACTGTTTACACTGCAAATAATTCACTCTACCATATAAAATTTCAGTCCTGAACCAACAAGTGTATTTTTTCTAGTTGTAATATTGGTGTGTAGGCAGCCATTTCCGGTTATTTTGCCTGGTCATGTGATTTCAGAAACTTTAGGATGGAACTGCTTTCTGGGAGGCTGTTGTTTCTCCTACTCAATGTAACTGAATGTGTCGCAGTGGGACATGGATTTTACTATTGAGTGCTGTTCTTAGATCTACCAGGGAGCCGTTATCTTGTGTTAGGGAGCTGGTTACCTTCCCATTGTTCTGTTGTTAGGCTACTGGGGGGGGTGATATCACTCCAACTTGCAGTATAGCATTAAAGAGTGACTGAAGCACAAATCACATGACTGGGGACAGCTGGGAAATTGACAATATATCTAGCCCCATGTCAGATTTCAAAATTAAATAAAAAAATATCTGTTTGCTCTTTTGAGAAATGGATTTCACTGCAGAATTCTGCTGAAGCATTTTGAAAAAAATGTTTTTTTTCCCTCAGTATCCCTTTAAAGACAATTTCCTTTTCTCTGTCTTAATAAAACAGTACCTTGTACTTGATCCCAATTAAGATATAATTAATCCTTATTGGACGCACAACCAGCCTATTGGGTTTATTTAATGTTTACATGATTTTCTAGTAGACCTAAGGTATGAAGATGCAAATTACGGAAACGTCTAATCTGGAAAACCTGAGGTCCCACGCATTCTGGATAACAGATACTTTATAGATGCTTTGTGTGCATTCTACCAGACAAAGGATTATGGCACAATTGGCAGGCTGATTGCTGCTGTTTAAAGAATTTTCTGCGAATAAAGGTGGGCAAAAAGGTACACATGGATCTTGCCACTGTCATTAAGCGAAAAATTTACAACGTAAAGTATATGGCCCTTTCATATATGCAATGCAAAGTACAGGTATGGTATCCGTTATCTGGAAACCCGTTATCTAGAAAGCTCTGAATTACAGAAAGGCCGTCTTTCATAGACTCCATGTTCCATGCTCCATGTTCCATGCTCCATGTTTAATGAAAATTTTTCTTTGTAATAATACAACAGCACCTTGTACTTGATCCAAACGAAGATATAACAAATCCTTATTGGAAGCAAAACCAGCCTATTGGGTTTATTTAATGTTTACATGATTTTCTGGTAGATTTAGTGTAGAAAGATCCAGATTACAGATCAGTTATCCGGAAAACTGATCTGAGTATTCTGGATAACAGGTCCCATACCTGTACTCCTGCCTTGAAGCGCTTTAGTCCTAGGTTCTAGTTCACCCAAGACACTACTGCAAGGTTTTTGTATGTTTTCCCAATGCTTGTGTGGGTGTTCTCCTGGTGATCCAGCTTCCCCCTTCCACCTCGAAAAATATACAGGAAGGTTAACTGGTTCCTGATAACGTGTGAATACGATTGTGCCCTTAGATTGTAAGCTCCACTGGTGCAGGAACAAAGCAAATGAGGTATAATTTCTGTAAAGGACTGCGGAATATGTTGCTATGTTGATAAATACTAAATAATCATATTGATGTGCCAAGAAAGCCCTTACATTTACCCCAGTATGTTTTTTTCCAGTGTAAATAGATACTACAATGCAGAAACAGCACAATAATATAAATGTCAGAACATAAAATCCCTGCAACACAATGCAAAGACACATGTCTAATAAATACAAATCAGGAAAACAGATAATGTGACACCATTTTGACTAATTCTTATCCTTGTTTCTCTTTGGATGACAAACACATGCTTTGCCATTGGTTAGTAATAAACTGTTAAATGAAAAATGAACATTACTAGCTTACCTGCAAGCAAGCGTGAAACAGGCAGGTGAATGCTAACTTTCTCCTGAGAAATACAGTATCGTATAGTCTCTACTGAATGGCCAGATATACTAAGAGTAATAGGTTGCTCCCCATCAGTAAAACCACTATGGCACTGCATCAAGACAATAAGGCACTTCTTATACGCTTCAATGAGGACTTGTTCCTATTAAACAGAAAAGAGACATAAGATCATCCAGCTATAACCCACTGTACAGGTGTCCCACACGATTATATGAGAAAAAAATCAGGATTGGTCCCAACAACCACCCAAAGGGCCTACACAGCTTCTGAAAAAGCTGTGTAGGCCCTTTAAAGGAGAACTAAAGTTTAACTAAAGAAGTAGCTAGAAATGTTGTACATTATGTTTTGTGCTTCTGTACCAGCCCAAGGCAACCACAGCCCTTTAGCAGTAAAGATCTGTGTCTCCAAAGATGCCCAGTAGCTTCCCATCTTCTTTTCTGCCTATTCACTGTGCTGCTGTCACTTACTGAGCTTAGGGACCCTCTCACAATATACAGTACCCATAGAATAGAAATGTCACAATATAAGGCTGATTATTAATACAGATAATTACTACATGGCAGCACAGAAACCAGTGCAATTAGCATCAGAATTTAATAATCAGCCCTGTAACATCAGCTTATATTACAGACAAATCTCATTTTCTGCTTGATAATTTGTGACGACCCCTAAACACAGCTGCGCGGAGCCCACTGAGCATGTGAGTGTCACAGACACTTTCCAAGATGGTGACCCCCTTTGACAAGTTTGAAGTCCTGGATCATTGCTGCTATTGACAAGCTGAAACTTTAGGCTGGTGCAATAAATTCAGAATATATAATATGCCATTCCTTTAAGACTTAAGAGTCTAAGGGGTCTCTTTCCGGGTACATTCAGTGGTTACACTGCTATGGTTACACTGCATTGGCTTAAACCTGACTAGTCTTGGGGGTGAGGGTACCAGTTGTTAGTGCTCAGATTTCCTCCAACTGCCGTGCCCCTTTATAATGAAGGGAGCATACCGTAGTGGATGTTCTTAGAAAAAACATTTAAAATTATGGGGTCCCTGTAAGGGGACTTTCAAGACCTGCTGAAGACTAAACCAATGGCCTGGTGACAGATACTAGTTAAATTAAAGCCATATAGGGACCAATATTCTGCAGACAATATTGGCCTGTGTACTGCTAGATTCACTTCATAAGAACCAGCATTTTAGCCCCACTGTGACTTTTTTCTGTATGTGACCCAGGCATTTTTCACACTATAATGAGTGTGTGCCTCTTTATTTTCTATATATAGATTTACTTATAAATACACACACACAGAGGTAGCTGGAAAACGTCAAGTGGAGTATTGAGCAATTTAGAATAATGATGACTTACATCACAGGAACACCAGTCTTGAATCATTGAAATGATGTGTGTGAGTTTCATCTGCAAAGTGAAAGCTGCCTCCCACTCAGGCTCCATCTCAATATGCTGCCCAACCTGGCGTGTTATTGGGTCCATTCCCTGAAAGGCAAATGATTATGTATGAGTGATCCTCACTTAAATCTTCTGTAACCTACAATAACCAGCTTCCTCTGACAGCTACAGACTTTATGTTACAAGCACTGTTTGTAGTACAGGTATGGGACCTGTTATCCAGAATGCTCAGGATCTGGGGTTTTCCGGATAATGGATATTTCAGTAATTTGGATCTTCATACCTTAAGTCTACTAGAAAATCATGTAAACGTTAAATAAACTCAATAGGCTGGTTTTGCTTCCAATAAGGATTAATTATATCTTATAGTTGGGATCAAGTGCAAGTTACCGTACTGTTTTATTATTACATAGACAAAGAAAATATTTTTTTCAAATTTGGATTATTTTATTATAATGGAGTCTATGGAGACGTAATTCAGAGATTTCTAGATAACGGGTTTCTGGATAACGAATCCCATACCTGTACCTGCAACAATTGAGAATCCCTGTAAAACAAAGCTATTTTGCTCTACTGGGACAATAATGTGTGCTCAAGTTGAACTGGGGCTGACCTAGAGCACATGGCTGTGAAGTCGTTTATCAATTAGAGGAAAGTCGTGGATCAATTACAGAAACGTGTAGGGGTGACTGAGGGCTGTTCAAATCAGGTGTCAGGGTGTAGGTGGTTGTGGACAGAGCAGTAGTAGCGGGAGGAGAGGATCAGGGAGTGGGTGGGATGCTTGGGTGTCAATACTACTTGACACAGATCTATTAAATACAAATATACATGAGTAAGTTCAATTGCCTTGATTTTCATGCTCCAATTATTTATGGGGACGAGGGGAGCATTGCAGTGTAGAAAACATTGAGAATCTTTCAGGATTCCCCAGTTCTATTTCACAAAACCCTCCTGTGTACCTTGGAACTATGGCCATAAACTTCTCCAAATATTGCTTAGAGCATGCAAGACAGAATCCTTTCAGTCGAAACTGGAAAACGAGAGCTCTGGGTTGGCCCTACATTATCTCCTATACAAAATATTTGTCTTCTTACAAAGCCAGCACTGATAACACTGTGAAGAGAAGTATGTGAAAAGTGCTAACAGAAAAAACTGAGAAGTCAAGGAGGTTGAATAAACACTTGTGCTTCTCTCAAAAATTCTCTTATAATAAGCAGTCGATTTTCCAGATAAGGGTTTTGTACTGTGTTAAGGTGGATGTACATGGGACAATATAATCTTATTAGGCAGTGTATTGGGCCCTCTGACAGGTTTCCCTGACTCTTTTGTTGATGCTGTCCTCATTCCGACCACCTGTATTATAGACAATGTGATCAGATCGTTGGGCCCTAGGGCCCACAATGGGATCTGACTGATATTGGGGAGAAATCTGCTTGTTTAACAACCTCACCAAAGAACGGATCTCTGCATGCATGGTCACCTTTAGCCACTTGAAAAATAATTGGGTAAAACTTTTTATATGTAATATAAAAAAGTTGGTGTAAAGGTGATAGCTTTATTGGGTAGCTTAGATAATAATAAACTTTCAGAAAATTTGTTTCTTCTTCAAAGCTGCCCATTATTACTAGTGATTTTCTTCCCTGTACAGCTTCGATGTTTTATACCACTGAATAATAAATGAGAGCATTCTTTCAGATAATAAGGTGATAGTTATCAGTATAAAGAGTAGATACTGTACACACACACACATATATCTATCTCTATCTATATCTCTTTCTATATCTATATCTATCTATATCTATATCTATCTCTATCTATATCTATCTCTATCTATATCTATCTCTATCTATCTCTATCTATACCTATCTCTATCTATACCTATCTCTATCTATACCTATCTCTATCTATACCTATCTCTATCTATACCTATCTCTATCTATACCTATCTCTATCTATACCTATCTCTATCTATACCTATCTATACCTATCTATATCTATCTATCTATCTATCTATCTATCTATCTATCTATCTATATCTATATCTATATCTATCTATCTATATATACATATACATACACACATGTATGTTGCAAGCCTGTCATTTTCTGATCAGATTACTACCTATTTATTCTAGTTATTTTGCACCACACCTGCATGCATTTTAGCAATTCAAGGAAGACATCAAACCCCTCTAGGTATTTGCAACGTAGAGCATCTGTCCACTCCAATGGCTTGCTTATCAGCACATACCTGCAATGTAAACAAACTCCCATTAGTAACTTATCCGAACCTTAGCACATAAGAAGCATGCAGCTCTAGTTGGTAAAGAGAGATGCTGGGAAAAATGATAATAAACATTTGAGCAGAGTTTTGGAATGGGACACAAATTAAGTCTGGCATTCCTCATCGACCCAAGAACTAGCATACAATTGCCTATCTTTTTTTTATTGCAATAGTCTATTGCAGAAAAACATTTTATTGTATTAAAGGAACAGTAACACATAAAGTTATTAAAATAGCATGTACTATTGCCCTACTAACAATTATGTTTTTTTGCTTCAAAAACACTACTATAGATTGCAAAGCTGAAAAGGCACAGCAAGAAAGCTGTGTAGCATACAATGGGCTTATTTCTCGCACAAAAATATGGGATCAAATAGCTCTCTACGAGACTAAAGGCTGACATTATATAAAATAAGACATTTTTTGCCAAAAAAACAGTTTATTTGTTGCCTCTGAATCAACAGATACATACTTGAAATGTAATAAAAATATGTTCACTTTTTGCTGTTACCGGTCTTTTAACAGGGAACATGGGGAGCCATAGGTTACAGGCACTGGCACACGGTTTGCTATGACGTAATTTTTTGGGAGTTTTGTCAGCCAGCAGTAGCACAGGTTCTGCACTACTGCTGGGTGACAAAACTCCCAAAAAATTATGGCATAGCAAACTTTAAGATTGCTGCAAGTAAAATGTTATTACTTACACTGATCCAAATTAACCATTGAAAAATGTGAAGAGAAGCAATTTCCCATAATGAAGCCATTTGGCTGTGAGTAATAGTTTTTACTTGCGGCAAATCTAATGGCAAGTCATTTTTGGGAGATTTGACGCCGACAGTAGAGCAGATTCAACAGC
Source organism: Xenopus laevis (assembly GCF_017654675.1). Classification (NCBI taxonomy): domain Eukaryota; kingdom Metazoa; phylum Chordata; class Amphibia; order Anura; family Pipidae; genus Xenopus; species Xenopus laevis. The sequence continues at coordinate 17,871,464 of NC_054380.1, read as the reverse complement.
AACAAATCTTACTGTATGCTTTAGCCCTAAGTATCACTGTCCTAGAGACTTTATGTTTTTTTTTTTAAATGTTACATCACTGCTTGTTGAAAGGGGCCACAAATACCAACATGCTAAGCAAGGACCCAATTTTGAAGTCTGCAGATTGTTGGACTGTGTATGGAAACAATGGACAGATTTTTATATGCCAAGATGTTTCGTTTTACATAACTGAACAATGGAACGTCCAGGACAGATGACGCTCTAAGGTTTTTGTTGGACTGAAAACCCAAGAGCAGAGCTCACTTTCTTCGATGAAATAACTTTATTATAATCTGTACATCATATATTAGTCACTCTCTTCAGAGTCACTATTATAAGTCACTCACTTCAGATCCAAAATTAGGCTCTGGACTCTCCTAAACTTGAAAGCTTGCAGAGCGGTATAGCGTTCAAACTGAAATCTGCCCTGAATATCCCGTGTTCTCAAGTTGTCCATAAATGTCTTTATTACGGTTGTCATCATATTCTCCTCTGTGATCAGCATCCGAGCCTATGACAGAACAGAATTAACTTTTGTTGCATCTACTATAGACAACAGTATAACATGCTCTAACTAAATCATATACAGGGGCTGGCACTTAGTTTTAGTGAAAGCTCTGTTTACTAAGCCATAGTTTGGAGCAGTTTACGTTGTCTGGTTGCTGCATGCTTGCCTTCCATAAGCTACAGAGCAACAACAACTTCTGGGTCTCCGTTAGCAACTTCTGGGTCTCCGTGTATCTTCAGTGCGCTTTAGCATTGAACGCACACCAGTTTCGACTAAACTATGCAATACACTCCCCCATATATCGGGTCCTGAGGATGGTACTTCTGCATCCTTTAAAAATTCAATACCTGGTGGTATCACTGAAAATCTCAGGGACAGTGAATGTTGTTTAATAGTCGTGTCCCATAAAGCTAGGTTTTCTAGTGATTTTTAGCACATTTCTTACATGAATGCATGTCACCATGAAACACAATAAACCTTAGCTGCATCGTTATCATTTGCACTTCCTATTTGCACACCAAAATTCTTTTTATTCATTGGCAGGGTGATTATAAAATAAATTTGTTAAGTGAAGGAAAGGTGTGCAGTTGAAATGGTAGAAACTGTGTCCCCCTTACAGAGAGATTGTGTGTGTCTTTATAGGCCTGAGTAGAGTCATAGATAACGTGGCAGGGCAGCCTAGCATTGTCAAAAACAAAAAAAGTGTAGATTTAGGATACATTTCATGGGCTGTGAGATAGTGTCAATCTCCTTTGCAGCCATTGGTTGGCTCCACTGGCTGTTCCGAGTGGACGGCCCTGACTGTCCCAGTGTATGCACTATTTAGAGAAAGAGAGTCTATCTCACTGGAGAGCTGCAGGGAAGTGTAGCAAACAGGGAGCAGTGAAAGTAATTGTGAACCTTATTGGGTTTTGAGCAGAGAATCCCGGTCAGATCCACAAAAGAGTGAGGGTCCAACTTCGTTTTAATTTCTTTTGAAAGACACGCTATGCTGTTTGGGCGAAACTGCCCTCATGTTTATAAAATGCAGTGAGAAAACTGCTTTAAACTGAAATTTGGTGTCCATGACCAGTTTGAGCAAATGCCCACAATACTTACAAATGATGGCAAGTGCTTACCTTACAGAACTAGGTACAGTTTGCTATAGATACCTACTAATGAATGCTAAGAGTCTACTTTACAGTCTCTTATGGATACTTACAAGCAGGGCCGCCATTAGAAATCACGGGGCCCTGTAAAACAAAATATTTGGGGACCCCCAAACTGGCGCCCAAGACCTGCCCCAGATCCCGCCCACTCCACATCAAAGTTAAAAGACCACACAGACATCAGCACTAAAAAAGTAACCCCCCCACACACACAAGTTATAAAACATATTGAAAATTTTTTTAAAAAACATATGTGCCATGGCCCTCCTTACAAGTTAAAAAAAAATTGGGGAAGGATCAAATCTGTGAATCGAGGTGCTGTTAAATTACACTTTTTACAGGGGACCCTGTGGTCATGGTAACCAGAGTGAACCCCTCTGTCTTCTTCTGTCTGTACTGCAACTCCCAGAATCCCCTGTCCCCCAAGAAGATACAAGAAGTTTTAGTGAAAGCCTCTCGCAGTGGGCTCTTCCCGTTGGGGTAGAACTTGCAGAGCTGATTAGAAAGCTTAAACACTTCAGAGAAATTCATTTTCTTCCCACAGTGACATTTAGTAAACTGTCAATCAATTCCATAACATGGATAACATGGATTGGTGCGCGTAACACGCCAACGGTGGGTCGGAATTACGTCTAATAGGATTAGTCAGTACTAGGGCGGAGCTTCACTGACAGACAGAACAAAGCAGCCTATAGGAAACACGAAGACGGAAGGCTACACTAAATGGGCGGAAAAGGCTAGAGGGGGTGTGCGTAGCTTGGAATTGGGCGGGTTGATAAATAATGGAATGGAAGGACTCTTTTGGCACTGAGCTGTGGGATTATTTATGGCAGCTGGTAAGTGCAACTAACACAACGGGTGGGCAGAAAAGTGCAGCACTGCGGGCCCCACTTCAAGCCCGGGCCCGGGACACTTGTCCCCCCCTGATGGTGGCCCTGCTTACAAGTGTAGGCAAAATGCACACCTTACAGGACTGAGTGCAGTCTGTCATAGATACTTACAAGTAAAGACATGATGTATACCTTATAGAACTGAGTACAGTCTATGGATAATTACAAGTAACGACAAGATGTATACCTTATAGGACTGAGTACAGTCTATGGATACTTACAAGTAAAGGCATGATGTATACCTTACAGGACTGAGTGCAGTCTGTCATGGATACTTACAAGCGAAGGCACGGTGTTTACCTTACAGGGCTGGGCACAGACTCTTATGAATACTTACAAGAGAAGGCACTGTTAATATCTGTACCGAAAGGTCAGTGATAGAGAATTCCCTGTCGTGGTCGTCTTTCACATAATCATTCTGCAATCGCTCATAGTTCTAATGAGAAGAAGGTAAGAAAGACAAGGAGTGGCAACTATCAGTTCAAACATGAGCATTTACTCACCAGAGTGGGTACAGTGAAGAGCTGAACAGACAGAGCAGCCACCGATACTGCTCGCTCGTGATCATCCTCCATAAAATCTCTCTGCAACTGCTGGTAATTCTAGACAAAAGGGTGGGAAATTCACCTCTAATCCACACTGGCCTTGAATGTGATTCTTAAACCCTCTAATGATATTGTTAGGTCCTGTTACTCAAGTCTATATTGATCAAAGATCTTATACGTTTGTCCTGACCTGAATCCTGTACAGCTGTTCCCATGAGCTATTTGTAGAAAAGGGAACCTTTGATTAGTTAGACCAGCAATAACTTAAATTAAGTCAACCTTATATAAAAAGGTATTCTGGGACATTCAAAGTTTTCATGCCTTGATAAATCTAAAAAAAAAAAATCTATTAATTTAGGTCTGCACAAGAAGGTTATAGCAACACGTACATTGCAATTGGCCATTGGCACGCTTCCATTTTCCTTTAATTATGAGGCCTGTGCACTGAACAGAAAGGACCAGTAAAAATACAATTTAACAGGAAAGAACAAAGCATCATAATACAGCATTATTTTTTTTAAGGTTCCATCTTGTATTTTATGACGCAGGATCACAGAGTCGTATTAAAACCTGGCAAGTGAATTATATCTAAGATAGACAAGGCAGTAATAAGTGAATGAGGAAAAGTATCTGGAAACCTATCATAAGTATAAAAAAAATTATAAAATTGTATTGATTTGGAAGGGAAGTGAGCACAATTATAAGCACAATGCTGGATTGTTCACGGTCAGCTTGGATAAGAGGCTCCCGTGGCCTGAAACATGCCAACTATATAAAGTAATAATAGCATGAAATCTGTATTGGTGCACTCTTCTCTATATTCTACATATTGTACAAGTCTCCCAGGAGTGGAGGAGAATAATTCCAGGGCCAAGACACTGTAGTGATCACTGGGCTTGTAAGGAACTTACTTGCTTTCTGACAGCATTTTTAAAATCAGTGCGGCACTTATAAAGTTGTAAACAAAAAATAATATTTTGTGTAATGAAAGAAAACGTAACTTCCCAAAATACCCAAGTCCCACGACATATTGTACGTTCTGTGATTAAACGGCCTTAAGAAAATGAAGACAGATGCATGCAAGGCATTGTGGGAATGAAGGACAGGCCACAAACCCTAATTTGCATATGCAAATTATGTGTGCGAAGGGAAATCATATGCAAATTCAAATTCGGATTCAGCGAATCTTTCACGAAGGATTCAGGGATTCGGCCGAATCCCAAATAGTGGATTCAGTGCATGCCTAGAGCATTGTTTCAGAAAACAAGTCTAGAACTGCATTTTCTTTCATTATTTTTTAACGAGTTACCTGTATTTTGACATGCAAGCAGTTTATTGGTTAAAAATAAAAATCTTATTTCAGGTTTAGTTAATTCATGCCTGGTGTATACTGTCAGAATCACAATATTTACATAAAACACTTTTCCACTTAACATTTTTTTAACTTACGTTTGCAAAGCGGATGGCAAAAAGCTTCTTGTACTTTAAATCCATAAGTAGACTGCTCATAAAAAGTTGGTGATAGCAGTTTCTAGCACCTAAAAGTGGGGAAAAAAAAGACTTTTTATGATAAGAAATTAAATGTTTATTAATTTTGGATGGAGTAATTCTTCAGTAAGCATATTAGAAGAGAATATAAAATAAAATAGCACCCGAATGAATGCAAGCTCCTAATACCATAGTGTGCAGATTTTGCAAGAAATCACATGATCACAGGCCAAAATAATGAAATCATAGTCGTTCACAAAAATATGGGCTACTGGAGAATTGAATGACTTCAAGAAGGTCACAAGAATGAAGCATGAATACAAATCAGGATGAAGCAATGATATATACTTTTAAGAAAGAAAATGTGTTAAGCTCTGGCAGAAAATGGGGTATAATGGCATTAAAACTAGGGACACACAAAGCAAATCTGTAGAAATATTTTGTTGACTGGGGAGACTACAATTAAAGGGGTTGTTCACCTTTGAGTTAACTTTTAGTATGATGTAGAGCAGTGATCCCCAACCAGTAGCTCGTGAGCAACATGCTGCTCTCCAACCCCTTGGATGTAGCTCTCAGTGTCCTCAAACCAGGTGCTTATTTTTTAATTCCAGGCTTGGAAGTTACTTTTAATTGCATAAAAACTAAGTATAGTGCCAAGCAGAGTCTCATGTAGGCTGCCAGTCTAAATAGGTGCTACCAAATAGCCAATCACGGCCCTTATTTGGCACCCCAAGGAACTTTTTTATGCTTGTGTTGCTCCCCAAATCTTTTTACATTTGAATGTGGCTCACGGGTAAAAAAGGTTGGGGACCCCTGATGTAGAGAGTGATATTCTGAGACAAATCGCAGCTGTTTTTCATTTTTTGTTATTCGTGGATACATTCTCTAGCTTGTTATTCAGCATCTCTCCAGTTTGCAACTTCAACAATCTAGTTGCTAGGGTCCAAATTACCCTAGCAACCATGCATTGATTGAAGAAGGGACTGGAATATGAATCAGGGAGGGTTGAAATAAAAAGAGGAGTAATAAAAAGTAGCAATAACAATAAATTTGTAGCCTTACAGAGCATTTGTTTTTTAGATGGGGTCAGCGGAAGGGTATATGGCAGAACTGGAGACTTGACTGGAGGTAAGTGGACTACCGCTATGGTGTTTAAATGCACATAAAGTCAGGACCAACACTGAAGAGAATAGCACACTACAACAGACTTTGATTTCAGCAGCAAATACAGTTACAAAAACAGTTGTTGAACTTTTTAAATTAAATTTCTTTTGAAATGTTGCTTATAATTAAGTTTGCATTTAGCTGCAAATGTATTAATATACTTCTGTTTGCAAATCAAGCCCAGGCTATGGAATGATAAGAATGGAGCAAAACATGAAGGGCTTTATTGTCTTACCTTTCCAGAGTTTTGAGTCAGACAACATTAGTCTATCTACAAGAGAAGAGTTTTCCCCCTCTGGGCCTTCTTGTAAACCAACCTGGCAAAGAATGCGTCGAAGTCCACCTATAGAAAAATCATACGAATGAAATCACTAATTCAAGAAAAATATTTTTGGAAATCAGAAAAAAAACAGTATTGATACAGTTGAGCATTGGAACACATGATGCATGAGTTAAATGATTACCCTAGAACCATAAAAACAATTATGGTTAGAAATGCTTTATTTTATATACTGAACTTACTTTACCAGCCTAAAGGTTTCAAAACTCTATAAACATAAATGATTCAGGGCTCAAAGTTATGCACAGGAGCTAATTGTCTTAAATTGTATTAGGAGTGTCAGGGACACATGCTCAGTGTGTTCTGGGCAGTTGTTGAGTTAAAAGTTAGGAGGTCATCACAAACCATTAAGCAGAAAATGGGCTTTGTCTGTCAAGGAAGCTACAGGGCTGATTATTTAAAGGGCACCAATGATGATCAAAATCATGTAAGTAAATACACTATGTGAAAGTTCAAGAAATACGATTTTTAAAACAGTTAGAATTGTTTGTATAATGTAAATGATCTGCAAGATCTCCCCTGCAGTTCTAGCTGAGGCAGCCATCTTGGATTTCATTGGCTCCTCCTACCTATATCTTCCCAGCCAACTGTAGCTCTGAAATCTCGCACATGCTCAGTTGAAATTCCTTGCTTGCTTATCAACCCTTCTAAGCTATTTTTAAATCAGCCAAACCTGTGTGTTAGCTGCTGTTCAGTAGTGCTGCCACCTGCTGGAAGTTAGTGTGTGCCCTTCATTTGCATAATGACATCACCAGCAGGGGACAAGATAGGGAAATCTCCTGGATACTTCTAGTGGAGGAGTTTACTTAAACAAGGCATTCTGGGTAGAATACTCAAAGCAGTGTTACAATCTGAGCATGCTCCTGGAATTTGCATATTAGAGTCTCTGTTATAGTCTCAGTATGGCCTCCCTCAGTGAAAGAACCTATTTGACAAAGTAAGGGATTTTTTTTAAAACCTGCAATTTTTTCAAAAAACTATATATGTAGTTTGGTTAAACGTGTTTAGCTTGTACTGGTCAGATTGTTAATATGTGTTTGATTTTGGCTGTGATAGGTGCCCTTTAATGCTAATGCAAATTGAGCTGGTTTTTGAGGTGCCATGTAATGTGAATTAAAATTAATTACTAGTCACACTTGTGACATACCGTTCATATATATTCCAGTGATCCACAACCAATTGCTCACGAGCAACATGTTGCTCACCAACCCCTTGGATGTTGGTCTCAGTGGCCTCAAAGCAGGTGCTTATTTTTAAATTCCAGGCTTGGAGGTAAATTTTGGTTGCAGAAAAAACAGGTGTACTGCCAAACAGACACTCCTATATGCTGGCAATTCACAGGCTGTCAAATAGCCAATCACAGCCCTTATTTGGCACCCCAGGAACATGTTTCATGCTTGTATTGCTCCCAAACTCCTTTTACATCTGAATGTTGCTCACAGGTAAAAAAGGTTGGCGACTCCTGCACTATACTGTGAGTTCGTCCCTAAGCTTTGATAACATACACCAGCCCAGAGCATGTGCTCTGAGAGGGATGACAACTGCCTATGTCTCTCCGTGAAATAGAAAAATACACATTGTCTACTAAACAGAGGAAAGAAGCTGAACATTAGCAAGCCTGTCCTTAAATACATTGAAAAAATATCCCACACACACACACACACACACAGTAAACATGTACCTGAAGACCCAATAACTTGGCCGAGCCAGCTGATGAGTTTTAACCCAAATGTCTGGTGTGCAACAATAGCAGAATGCATGACCTGCACTTTAAGAGGTTTTGTTTGTCGACTGGTGTTCCTCTGAGGAAAGACAGAATATTAAAGTAAACCATAAGGTGGCAAAGTGGCAGGAGGCATTACTTGTTTTTGATCACAATATGATATAATTGTTTTGTCACCAATTTGCATGCAGAAAATATCAAAAAGATATACATACATGAATAACATATTTTGAAATTAACAGGTGAAATTAGCCTACAATTGGGTCTTGACTGCTAACTAGCCTGACTAGCGTAGCTCTATATGAAGTAGCCAACTTCAGCATTAAAACCCACTGTTTGGGATTAGCCGGGGCATTGAGCATATAAAGTCAATACTGCCATTGGGGAAGATTTACAGGAGAATTCAACATGTGGGGAAAAAACCCCGTACCCACCACCCCAGGTAGACCCCCCCCTCCCACCAGGCTAACTACCCCCCCCCCGGGGAAATGCTCCATACTCCATACTTACTCCTAGGCGCAGATTCTTCCAGCAGAGTTCCACAAATCCATCTTCTGCGTCCTCAGTAAGCTGACTGGGAGATCGGTATTTCTGCGCATGGAGCAGTTTGCTGGTTTCAGACAACTGCACATGCGCGGAATTACACAGAAATTGCCCATCTCCCTTACAGAGCAGCTTACAAAGATCGCGGAAGATGGATGCATGCAACTCCGCTGGAAGAATCTCGCCGAGGAGTAAGTATGGAATATGGGGCATTTCCCAGGGGGGAGGGGTAGTTAACAATAATAAAAAAATAGGAACAATAAAATCAAAAAATTAAAGTGTTTTAGGGTAAGGACACACTGGACGATTTGTCGCCAACGTTTTAAAAAAGTAAATCGCGGCGACAAGACGATCGTCTTTTTTGAACAGACGATTCACAGCGACTATTGGCACAGAGCGATTTGTATCCCATTACTCTGTGCGGTACGTGCTCCACCCAAACCGTAAACGGTTTGTGCTTCCCGCTGTAACCTGGCGTGTTTACGTTCTTGCGTCATTGCGTTCGCATTGTAATTTGAATACAATTGCTGCTACTTATCTGTATGTGTGTGCGTGTCTAGGAGCTTTCAGTGCTTTTCTAAGTACATGCTATTTCTGATAAATCGCTCGGAAAAGGGTCTCAGTGCGTTTTGGAGCTACAGGCGATTCACAAACGCGCTGTGGGCACAGGAGCTGGCGTCTTTCATTTGGTTTTGTTCAGAGACAAAACGAGCGAAATGTCGCCGCGATTTGCTTTTTAAAAACGTTGGCGACAAATCGTCCAGTGTGTCCTTACCCTTAAAGTAATAAAAAAAACTGATGTGTTTGCTTCAGAAACACTACTATTGTTTATATAAATAGAATGCTGCGTAGCAATGGGGGCAGCCATTCAAAGGAGAAAAGGCTCAGGTTACACAGCAGATAAGCTCTGTAGAACATAATGGTGTTATCTGTTATCCACTATTTAACCTGTGCCATATAGCCTTTTTTAAATTTCCGCCATTGCTACACAGCAGCTTGTTTATTTGAACTATAGAAGTTTCTGAAGCAAACACATCCGTTTTACCAGTGCAGGGCAACAGTACATAATATTTTCATTACCTTAAACCATGTTAATTTTTTGGTGTTAGTGTTGCTTTAAGACTCAACAATTGTTACATCATGCCATTTTTAACATTGTCTTATCTTCCGATAAGTAGCCTCTACGATCCTAAAAAGAGATGTTTCTCACCACTATGACCGACTTTGCTTGCTCGCAAGACTGGAAATCCCCGTTTCGAACTGATCTCCGCCCCTGAAGAGGAAATGACATAGTAGGCGAGAAACAGAAACAAGTTAATTGACAATTTTTCCCATACAAATTTACTGACATAGCAGAAATGCAGTGGGTGTTGAACTACTTACATCCCTGTCCACTGTTGTTGCAAAACTGATGGCTTCCTTCTGGCTGCAGCTAACAGCTTTTTGAAGAGTGTATATGACCTGCTCATATGTGTGTACTTCATCGTTAAAAAGCATGCAGTAATAGGTATCATCTTTCTTCCTGTATCAAATAGATGACATTTTTAATTGAGTCAACACTTCCACACTTTTACCTCTTTTAAAATAATACAACCTATTAAAAAATGACCCACACATGGAAAGATATACAAATTGTCTTGACTTTATCAAGCTTGCCAGTATTCTACAAGTTAACCCGTTCTTATTGTATTGTTATCACCAAACAGCATTTTAGTTGTATTATCAATTGGTCAGTATAAGGGACCCTTTAAAGAAAATTTAAACCCCTCCCCCACACAAAAATTTAATCACTGAAGAGTTCTTTGAAATCTCTAAATACATGTCACTCTGGTTGTTCAAAGGTTAATAGTAAGTGTGCCCCCTTAATCACTTAGGATTCCTTATGCTCCTCTAACCCACTCAACTCCCTCCCTCAGGAATTTCCTGGCTACTGAGCATGCTCAGTTCTTCTCAGCTCAGATTAATAAACACACCCTCCAGTCTAGCAGCCAATGAAGTGATGGCATTACTAGTTCCCATAGAAACTCTGCTCTAGCTGTCTGCTCCTATTTTTAACTCCTAACCCCCTCTCCTGAGCTCAGTGTAACCATTACAATGCTCAATCTAAGCAGGACTTGTCATCATAGTGAATTCTGTCTGTGTTATGAAAACGAAAAACACAAGGGACTTTTAACTCCTCAATACAAGTGTCAGAAACGATGTAGAGATAATGCAAGTAATTACACATTAGAAATAAAATAAAAAGCAATTTTTATTCACCACCATGCCATAATAATCACATAGGATTAAAAACATTTAAAAACTAAGCAGCGCTGCATATGAAGCTGAAGGGATCCCTTCTGTAAGGACATAACCCCAAAGGCTGAATGTATTAATCAGATATGGGAAAAATTTGCATGCTATTTTGTAAAAAATAAATAAATGAAAAATTGTAGTTATAAATTCCTTAGGTTAGTTATATTCGATTGAGTAAATCCATGTTGGTCCTAATAGGAAAATTCCAAAACTTAGAAACAAAACAGCATGCATGCATTCCCCAACATCATATAATGTGAAAAAAGGGATTGCAAAATAAATGCCTGAATATTTTTTGCCCATCGGCCAATGTTCAATTCAAAAGTAGCTCCAATATTAAGGGTTATTGCTTTCTATGCGTGCTGGAGTCTGTATAATGCTAAGAGTGCGCTAGCTGCACCTGCGATGCACAATAATGACTAAACAGTCCAGATAATCTCCATTAGCGATATAACTATCACAACATATACTTCCAATTGTTATAGCCGGTTTGCAAGTGATGTGTCCTCAGCGCCGCTCACTGTAGCGGACATGTGACAGTCAAATGAAATAAAAATTATACCGACCGTATATTGGGTAGCGCTCGCAGGTAGTTGCAGGATTGATTAGATTAGCTGCATGGCATCGCTGCCACAGTCCCCCACTTAGCACGCTAGACTGCTGTCCAGAAGAGCCTCCATACAGCGGACGCAGCACTGCACCTCGACAGCTGTTTCGCCACAACTCGTGGCTTTGTCAACTCGTGCTCTTCTTATCCTTCAACACTAACGATGTGATTATTATGGCATGGTGGTGAATAAAAATTGCTTTTTATTTTATTTCTAATGTGTAATTATCTCTAGATCGTTTCTGACACTTGTATTGAGGAGTTAAAAGTCCCTTGTGTTTTTCGTTTTCATATTGCTAATTTAGTGGACACCCCAATACCTGTAGTCAGATATAATCTCATTAAGCCCTATCTTAGTTACTTTGTTGTTGGTTTTTGTTTTTGTTAGCCTGAATTTTTTTATTGCATGAACTTTACATCGCATATGTGCTGTTTGCAGATATAAATGCACTGATGTGTCAGAGGAAAAATGGCCCCCCGGGTGAAAGCTGCTATTTGTTTTAGGGAAATGTAAAGAAGTTAGCAAACAGAGGGGGTATATGCATTATAAATAATGACATTTGGGTGGTGGAGATATGCCCAACTTATATACATGGTAGGAAAACGTAGGCTGTCCTTTAAGGGCAGTTACCAAGTCTGTTTATCCCACAAGATTCTGAAGCAAGCCAAGCAATTTGCCAGTTATGGAACACCGAACAACTTTTAAATTGGCAAAAGATACTCACAAACACTCTAACCCAGCAGGCAGCTCATTCTCCTTCTCCCAGGTCAGAATTTCCACTGCGTAGCGAAACATAGTGGCAAACATATTATATGCTCGTGCGATCATATCTTCTGACAAATGAATTAGTGGGTCCTAGGGGAAATTAGTACGATAGTTATTTAAACAAATACATATTCAAAGCACAGATAAGTGAACAGTCACCTTATGAGTGATCAAAATAATACAATAAAAATATACCCTGAATGGATATTAAAGAACTGCTATTGTGTCGAGACAATGGAGGAAAGTAGCAATACCATACTCGAGAGTACCTGCTAGATGAGTATATAGAAGAAACCAAATTTCTCAGACACAGAATAGCACCGCAAGCATTGATCAATGCTGCACCTTCCAACGCCAACCAAATACCATCTTTTTACTGATGCCCTCTTTTATTCAACTTCCCTTCTCCCTTCCCAGCCACTTGGGTGTTATAGTAGGTGGTTACCTAGCAAATAAGATACCACCACATTTGTCCCAACTGGAAAGACAGGATAGTTTTGCAGCCATCTAAAATGGGCAGCCTAGCTGGTGCAACGCCATGTGATGGGCAGCCTGTTGAATTCAGGCAGGACTCAATGGGGCTCATTTATCAACACTGGGCAAATTTGTCCATGGGCAGTTACCCATAGCAACCAATCAGCGATTAGATGTTTTAAAGCCAGCTGCAAGTAGAACAATGAATGCAACAATCTGATTGGTTGCCATGGGTTATTGCCCATGGGCAAATTTGCCCAGTGTTGATAAATGACCCCCATTGTTCTGTGCTAGATGTAGCAACAAAGCGAGGAGCACCGTGACTGTGTTTCAGACAGATCCAAGTGCTAAGTTAATGCAATTAGGCACCTTTTAGCCCTTGTATCTATTTGATTGTAAATAATTCACAAGAGACAAAATACATAGTGAATGAAGTACCCCCTCTTGTAAAATATAAGGATATTATAAGTTATCGAGGAGTTTCATGACCATATACAGGTCATTTATACAGGGCATGGAACTCAGAGGTAACTTCTAATATCCTCATATTTTGCAACATGGGGTACTTTATTTATTATAATACACAAGTTTTAGTGAGTCATGTGACAACAATGACATCCATACTAACAGTTTATAACTGATGACATCAGTACTCACCATTTAAAAGGATATCATTTAAAAGATATTCATGGCTTTTGTGTAATATATATACATATATATGTAAAACAGGGGGGGGGGGGTGAGCCTATACGGCTCACCAAAAATTACATACAAATAAAACTGAAATTATCACATGGAAGCACTACATACTCATATGTTAAAGCTTAAATCATTAAATACCTCTGTCTCACTTTCAGAGATGTTAAGTGCATGTTTCTGGCAGTATGGTCCTCCTTTCCATGCTTCAGCATCTCCGCAGTCACAGAATCCTCCACCCCCTGATGTGGTCATCTGTAACAGATAAGGGAACAAATAGCATCCTGGATTCCCAGTGAGGTATAGAACACGAATACTGTTAATGTGGAGTACTCGATTATTAGAGGAATCTCCAGTTGAACTGACTTTTTTCTTTTAGTTTTTGCTTTTTTCTTTTTGTTTGTTCACTTTTTGAAAACAATAAAAATTACCTTTAATAAGAATTTAAAAAAAACAACATACTACAAGAGCTTATAGGAGTATATTGATATTAATGTGGTATATTTATTAACAATGCTGTTAGTATCTCTAGCCCTTTGATATAGATAAATGACTGCAGAATTCTGTGCATGCTAGGAGTAATCCAATCACTAGGAGACCAAGCAAAACAACAAATCTGCTTATAAGATTTCGTAACATAGGGCTAGGTTTTACTAAAACAAACCGTCTACCATTGTACAGGTATGGGACCGGTTATCCAGAATGCTCGGGACCTGGGGGGTTTCCGGATAATGGATCTTTCCGTAATTTGGATCTTCATATCTTAAGTCTACTAGAAAACCATGTAAACATTAAATAAACCAAATAGGCTGGTTCGGCTTCCAATAAGGACTAATTATATCTTAGTTGGGATCAAGTGCAATGTACTGTTTATTATTACAGAGAAAAGGGGATTCATATTTAAAAGTTTGGATTATTTGATTATAATGGAGCTTATGGGAGACGGCTTTCTGTAATTCAAAGCTTTCTGGATAACGGGTTCCCGGATAACAGATCCCATACCTGTACTACTATATCTGACATGTAGCTCAGTCTTTTAATATGAAATCCACCTCTTCTTACCATTAATATACCCCTTATACGGACAATTAAAAGACCCATGACAACATCAAACTTACCCGATAGCGGTGCTCTCTATGAGTACTTCCTAAAAAACACTCCATGCATAAAACACATGTTGGGTCAACTGCACAGTCCCTGGAAAATATAAAAGTGTGTAAATAAAGGAGATTGTATTAAAAAGCTGAATTTAGTCATCTAAGCATCCAGCTCAGAGGATATAAATCTAATCTCCCCCATTTCCTAATCCTCTGAGCGCAAGGCGATCATTGCTTGAAGTAGCATTAGGCAGTGCTTCTGAGCAATAATTGCCCAAAAAATAAATGCAACCGCAATCACAAGTAATTTGCATAGGAAAGAATGTTGGGCCTTTCCAAAAGTTTTGTTGCCTGCCTGCTGATCTGGAAACTGCTTCAGCGACAAAACATGTGGAATTGCCCTTTGTGCCATTATCCTTTTAGTATATATCCACAGTAACTTTGGATAAATGTTATTTCATTTTAAACTGGGAATTTTTTTTCTTCACTGAGAAGAACCCTGGGCAGGAGCAGTTTTCTGCTGGCAGGAGCACGGCCCGGCGTATAAGATAAATGATTACAATCACTTGGGGGTGCCTAACTTTTGGCATCATTAAAGAGGATGTAAAGGCAAAAAAATAAAATCCAATTTTTACTTTATTTAATGAAAAATAAATCTATCTCCAGTATACTTTAATTAAAAAATGTCTACAGTTTTTATAAGAAACCTGACTGCATGCATTGAAATTCACCCTTCATTTTACTTGCTCTGACAGCTGCAGATAGGAAACTTCAGACAGTCCCTAACTGATCAGCAGGGAGAAACCCCCCCACCTTACTTCCCAGCCCTGCAGAACTCAAGCAGCTTTGTTTGTTTCCCTGTAAAGCAGTCGGCGCTTGTGTAGAGATCTGCAGACCCAGTGCAGTCTGCATATTCTGATTATTAATCAGTCTTGCTGTATCGGCTTCTACAGCAGATATTATTTGACTTGTGCTGTTTTTATAATTTATGACAATCCCTAAACTTAGCCTCCTAACAGAAGCTCAGACCACACTGAACATGTGCGTAGTATTGGTCTTGCAAAGATGTTTAACATAGTTACGACAAGGTGACCCGCTGCGGCCAACTTTGAAAGCATAAATCATTTGCTTTATTAGGCTTCTGGTGTAGTAAGTTCATGTTTAGTATACAAAATACAACATTTCTAGCCTTATTCTATTTTATACTTTAGTTCCCCTTTAAGGGATTGTGACTTTCCTTAATGAATGTTAATGAAGACATAGGCAAGACTAAAACTGCAAGCGGAGTCTTGAAACTCTGAAAAGTTCAAACAAATCAAAGAAATAAATCAACAGTTTGTTCTAACAATTTCATTTAGACAAAGGTGAAATTAAAGAAATGATGTACAGTGGTCCTAAAACAAGGGAGGTCATTTGAGTGAAACACTGCTAATATTAAGAATGAGCACAGTAATTAACAGGATCTTATGAGAAGCTATTTTTGGGAAGCCGTCTGAAGCTTGATCACGGGCCAGATTAGGGGAGACAGATAAGTGAGACATTGTAACAGGAAGTGGTGTTGAACTGTAGCATCTCGATTCACAGCAGAACTGTAATTGAGGTCAAGCTTATGGCTGGGTTCAAGTTTCTATTTCCTGTTTGCGAAAACCCAGAGTATTTAGTGAAAGCCACTTTATCAATTCAAGGGGATAGATAATATTGAAGAAACACTCTTCTACAATGAGCTGCAAGAGAGCAAGTGTTACTTCCATTGAATATATCTGTATTCAAATGAACAACTGTGGGCATAGCCATTAATGCTGACAAGAGGTTGCAGCTTAATAAAGTTATGGGAAATCTACAGTACATCTGGCCCTCCCTCTGCTGCTATAATAGCCTCTACTTTTCTAGGAAGGTTTTCTACTGGTGGGATTTGCTTCCATTCATATGTAAAAGGTTGGGGACTGATGTTGTGGGTCAAATCCGCGTTCAAATGTTTCCCACAGCAGTTTTGTTAGTTTACAGTGATCGTCAACCAGTAGCTCTTGAGTAACATGTTGCTCGCCAGCCCCTTGGATGTTGCTCCCAGTGGCCTCAAAGCAGGAGTTTATTATTGAATTCTTGGTTGTATAAAACCAGGTGAACTGCCAAACAGAGTCTCAATGTAGGTTGACAATTGACATTGGGGCTACCAAATGGCCAATCACAGCCCTTATTTGGCACACCAAGAACATTTTTCATGCTTGTGTTGCTCCCCAACTCCTCATCTGAATGTTGCTCTCAGGTTCAAAAGTGTTGTTTAAAGTGTGGTGGCACTTGCACCAGAAAAGATGATGCTTACTTAAATAACCAATTTGCAAAAACTAGAAGGAATGTTCATCAGCAGGTGGAATGAACAATTCTGTATCCTCGGGTGCCCCAAGGCTGCAGAGTCCTAGAGCTCGTGTGAACGTGCCTTCCCCCCTATAGTTTATATAAACAAGCTTCTGTGTAGCTGTGTATACTGGAGTTTTTCTACAAGCTGGAAAAATGGAGAAAAGGTTAAATAGCAGATAACAGATAAGCTCTGTAGAACTGAGTGGTGCTTTACCAGGCTAATATGTTACTTGTTAACCTGTACCTTTTCTGCTTTTTTTAAAGCTTGAATGGTTGCCCCCATGTCTACACAGCAGCTTGTTTATATAAACTATAGTAATACTTATCTGTTATCTACTGTGTATCCTGTGCTTGAATGGCTGCCCCCATGGCTACACAGCAGCTTGTTTATATAAACTATAGTAGTACTTATCTGTTATCTACTGTGTATCCTGTGCTTGAATGGCTGCTTGAATGGCTGCACTTATAAACTATAGTAGCCTTTATGAACAGAACATAGAAATGTTACTAGTGCAGGGTAGCAGTACATTATGTTTTATTACTTTGGACATTTTTTTGGTGTTATTATTCATTTAATTCTAAGAGTCCTAGGGATATTCTGTGCTGTAACTACAGGTAAATTATGTCTACTCTGAAGTCAAAGGATTTTTTTGCATGCCTTGTAGTGTTATAGACCCAAATGCATTGCTTTCATTTAATCTGACAATAATCAGTTTTATGAAACAAACTTAATATATAAAGAACGATTATGATAGAGAGAAAGAGATGGGACTTAAAGATAAAACGAAGATGCTCAGAGCATTGAAACCAGATTGGGAAAAGTGATTGTAGATCATTTTGTATGGGAACCTTGTTTAAAAGGGTTGTTCACCTTTAAACAAACTTTTAGTATGATGTAGAAAGTGATATTCCCCAGATAATATGCAATTGGTTTTCAAAACTGATTTGAATACAAGACTGGGATATGAATAGGAGAGGCCTGAATAGAAAGATGAGTAATAAAAAGTCAGTGACCCCCATTTGTAAGCTGAAAAGAGTCAGAAAATGACAGCATATAATTCAAAAACTATAAAAAATAAGTAATGAAGACCAATTGAAAAGTTGCTTAGAATTGGGTTTTCTATAAAAAAAAAACTAAAAGTTACTTTAAAGATGAACCACCCCTTTAATGTGGAGACGGATAACAGAAGAGAGACTTCTTAAACAGATCATTCATTTTAAAGTTCTTTAGAGTCATGTAGAAAGTAGCACAATTTGGTTTCATTTTGAGGCTCCAATCTACAATATAGATGCATGCATCTAGAATTGTTGATTTTTATGGTTACTATAATATTCGCAACCTGACCTAATCATATTGTGATGTGTCACTCAATCCACTGCCTGACTGCTAATTAAGTAGAGCCATATATATATATATATATATATATATATATATATATATATATATATATATATATATATATATATATATATATATATATATATATATATATATATATATATATATATACACACACATTTCGGGAGAAACCAGTGCTTATGTACAAGATCATGATAAACTAAAATTTTTATACACTTTAAAGGAGAACTAAACCCCCAATAAACTATACAATTATTTAATCTGAATATACTAAGTTTAAATGTGTTTGTTTACCGCTGTGTACAATGGGCCCGGGTGCACACGCCCCAGACTTAAGCAAGGGGAGCCAAACAGAACCAAGGCCTGACGCGTTTCGTGTCTACCAAAGACACTTACTCATAGGCTATGAGTAAGTGTCCTTGGTAGCCACGAAACGCGTCAGGCCTTGGTTCTTAATTATGGAAAATAAAATGTAAACCTTTTTAACCCTTTTACAATCTGACTCCGGCTTTACAACTTTACTACCAGGCTTGTGCCAGGTTCTATTGAAGTTTTCTGGTGTTTAAACCCCCCATCCACTACCCCTCCCCACACCCATAGTAAAAGACTGTGCAGTTGGAGCCAGTCCCGTATTTGCACCAACTGCGCATGCGCCGGAAAGCCATTAATTGCCGAAGGGAAGGACGAGGATCCGAATAAAACAATAAATGCGGTAGATGGCGCCCTGGAGCTCTGCTGCACTTCTCTGCATGGAGAAGTGAGATTGACAATTGGGGACTTTTTTTGCATTAATGCACTATGTGGAAAGGGAACAGGGAGGGGGGACTATGAGGGGGTAGTGGATGGGGATTTTCTCATGGGGGGGGTTAGTTCTCCTTTAAGGTTAGAAATTGCGGACTTCATTAAATATGAAAAAATAATTAAATTACCTGCATGAATATGTTGGCTCTCCAACTTTAAATACCCGGCCACACAGCTGAGATGGCTTGTTTGCTTGTTTAAGCTTTGGAAATCCAATCACAGGGTCTTCTCCACATAGATACCACTCCATGGGGCCCAAGAGAACGTGCTGGACCACCATGTCCTCATTTTCTGGAGTGGGGTTGGAGCCTTGACAGTAAATTTTGGGTACATAGTAGGCCAGATGCTGATAAACTTCTTTAGGTAGATCAGTTGCTTGGAGCCATTTCTTTTAAAAGACAAACAAGACACAAACCATCATCATGAGGAAGTTATATAAGGAAATGCTTTATAATACACAAAAGCCATGAGTATCTTGTAAATTATGTAGTGAATAAATTACCCCTATTGTAAAATATAAGTATATTATAAGTCACGCGGAGTTCCATGACCATATTAAAGTCATGGAACTCTGAGGTTACTTCTAATATCCTCATATTTTCCAACAAGGGGTACTTTATTTATTATAATACACAAGTTTTAGGAGTCATGTGACAAAAATGACATCACTACTCATCATTTAAAACTGATAACATCACTAGTCACCGTTTATATAGTGAATAAAGTAACCCCTCTTGCAAAATATAAGGATATTATAAGTGGAGTTTCATGACCGAAGGCCGAGTGTTTTTATACAGGTCATGTAACTCCGAGGTAACTTCTAATATCCTCATATTTTGCAACTGGGGGTATTTTATTTATTATAATACACAAGTTTTAGTGAGTCATGTGACAGAAATGACATCAGAACTCACAGTTTATAACTGATGACATCAGAACTCACCGTTTATAAGGATATCATTTACAAGGTATTCATGGCTTTTGTGTATTATAAGGATATAATACACAAAAGCCATGAATAGTGAGTAGTGATGTCATTTTTGTCACATGACTCACTTAAAACCTAGTGAGTCATGTATTATAATAAATAAAATACCCCTTTTTGGAAAATATAAGGATATTACAAGTAACCTTGGAGTTCCATGACCTATATAAAAGCATGATCATTTTATATGAACATGGAACTCCTTGGTGATTCATAATATCCTTATATTTTACAATAAGGGGTACTTTATTCACTATATATTTCAAAAGGAAGTAGCCTCATTATAATACATAAGTATAACATTTAAAAAAATCTGACCATAACTGCAAACAGCAAGTCACTTGAAATGCCTGCTTTTCTCTCTGTATTGCCTAATGGGAAGCAAAGAACAACCGTTTTGAGATTATAGCTTAACTTGAAAGAAAATAGAAATTTGAAAATAAGCAGCATTTAACTGCCACGCAACCCAGGCTTATATCTCTGCTGCCTACCCCTACTTCCAGTCCGGACTTCTGAAATAATGTAGCAGAAGCCAGATTATCAGGAGTGTGAAGAATTTCTGATACATTGTTTCAAGAGATAGAACCAGCAAAACAGAAAGGGACAGAAAAATAATGTATTTAATTGCAATAACATTTGTAAATAATTTAAAAACCATTTTTTTTTCTAAATGAATATATATTGGAAAGTTGTTTTTTTTTATCTCAACTCGTGTACTAACTAAAAAAAACTTAAAAATATAATTCAAGATATGATTAACATACAAGACTGATGAACGGAGAAGGATTGAGGATAGTAAAGAGTAACATGATTACTGTATTTCATAAACAGTGTGGAATTGTTTACAGATTAAATTTAGAAATAATCTTATTTCCCCAGGATATAACTTATATTTAATTTTAAATTTCATGCCGGTTCCCCTTTAAGGACAATTGGAATTACTGAATCTGGGTTTCTAAATTCTAAAAGGTTGCTTAATCTTAAAGGGGAACTATGGCGAAAATGAAAATGTAATATAAGCTTCAGCATACTGAAATAAGAAACTTTCTAAATACAATCAATAAATATTCTGCACTTTTTTCTGAAATAATCAAGTTTATCTTCACTATTCCTCTCTAGGTGTCTGTCTCTCTTCATTCAGTCTTAATGCAGGAGCTGGGTGTCAGATATTCATTGACTGTTAGATCCAATATATCTTATAGTGGGGCTTCCTTTCCTAGCAGATGTATCAGAGCTCACTCAAATAACTGATTCCAATGCAAACAAAATCTAACTAAATAACTGCATTTTCTACAAATTCTGCATGTAGACAGGATTTCTGGTGATTTTAATAGCATGAGCTCTATTACACCTTCTACGTAAAAGGAGCCCCCCTATAAGATATATTGGATCTATTGGAACTCCTGCAAGAAGAGAGAATGAAGAGAAACAGATGCTGAGAGAGGAATAGTGAAGATAAACTTGATTATTTCAGAAACAGTACATACTTTTTCATTGATTGTATTTAGAAAGTTTCTTATTTCAGTATGCTGAAGCTTATCATCAATTTTCATTTTCGCGATAGTTCCCCTTTAACTTTAACTCTAGAAATACAGATTGCACAAAGACCCTGAGTGAGAATGAAGGAAGAGTAAGGGTTTAGACTACATCATTGTACTACAGGTATGGGACCCATTATCTGGAAACCAGTTATCCAGAAAGCTCAGAATTACGGAAAGGTCATCTCCCATAGACTCCATTTTATCCAAATAATCCAAATTTTAACAAATAATTTCCTTTATCTCTGTAATAATAAAACAGTAGCTTGTACTTGATCCCAACTAAGATATAATTAATCCTTATTGGAAGCAAAACCAGCCTGTTGGGTATATTTAATGTTTACATGATTTTCTAGTAGACTTAAGGTATGAAATTAGAGAAAAAAATCTGTTATCTGGAAAGCCCAGAGATTTCTAGATAACAGATCCCATTCCTGTACTAAACCACTACTGATATATAACTATAAAAACCAAGAAAGCATCTCAATCAAAACTTCTCAATGAAATTAAAGCAAGTGTATAAAAAATACATTAAAACAGCCGTTATTCCTTTCATGCATGTCAATCTGTAGACCTACCTCTCCTCATCCATATCTTTCTCACAAAGTAAAGGTCATTTATTTTTATAGTAAATAGATACATAGTAGCTAGGGTAAACAAATGGCACAAGGCCATCGAGTTCAAACTAATATAGACCACTTTTATCTTACTGCAGAGAAAGAAAGAAAAATAGATACACAACTTGGTTGTGACACTAAGAAGCCCATTAGTTACCCCTGAAACACCAATACAGTGTATCTAAGCCTATCTACATAAATAACAATTTGTTGCAAAATTATTCTTTGTCAATTTCAAGCCGATAATTTAGACAATGTGAACACTGTTATAATGTACTCTAAAGAGCAGTATGACAGCTCCCTCTCACATTAATACAAAATACACGGACACATGCAGAATGCCCTGTTTTTTCTGGTATAGCATTTGGCCACGGAATTCTTTACCCAACAAGATTACAGATCATCCATCCTACTATACCTAATATACTGCCAATATCACTGCCCGCATTTCATCAAATCCAGCCTTTTTTAACTTCACTTTAAAGGGCAAGTCAACCCCAAAATTTAATTTTGCCTAATAAAAGAAAACATACTTCTAAGCAACTTTCCAATAAACATTTTTAAAAAATCAGAGTATCCCAGCAGACAGGTCTGTTAATCAGCTGTCTTGTCTTACATTATATCAACAGTCTGAGCCAGCAGGGAAGAGAAGAGAATAGAAAGGGACAAACACTACTTTTAATAGCATAACATATTCGAATAACTTAAAAACCATAGAAAAAATGTAATGAATTTATATTGCAAAGTTGCTTAGAATTAGGTTTTCTTTAATCAGGCAGAAAAATATAGACAGACGGAAAGACAGATGGACAGATGGACAGACAGACGGATGGACGGACTGACGGACAGACAGATGGATGGACAGACAGACGGAAATACAGAAGGACAGACAGACAGATGGACAGACAGATGGATGGACAGACAGATGGACGGACGGACAGACAGACACATAGATGGACAGAGACACAGATGGACGGACAGATGGATGGACGTACAGACAGATGGACGGACAACAGACAGATGGACGGACGGACGGACAGATGGACGGATGGACAGACAGACACATAGATGGACAGACCGACACAGATGGACAGACAGATGGATGGATAGATAGACAGACAGCCAGACAGATATGCAGAGCGAGAGAGAGACAGACAGATAGATGGATAGACAGACAGATGGATAGACAAGACAGATGAATATACAGAGAGAGACAGACAGATGGATATACAGACGAGAGAGACAGACAGACGGACAGATTTGCAGACAGATAGATGGATGTAGATGAATATAGAGAGAGAGAGAGAGACAAGCAGATATATAGATCTATAGACAGACAGAGCCATTTCTATGGTAGTTTATTGTAAGTGGCTACTGACACTATGTGCTGCATATAAAGAGATGTGGAGAAGCAGAAGCTCAGTACATCTATGGGAATGTGTGAATGGAGCAGGAAAAGTCCTACGTGCCGCCTGCTAATGTCTGAGGCTAATATTATAAAAGTGCCAGCACTGATATATAGAGCTTTGGGCTATTGCTGGGAGTAGTTGTACAAGAGCAAGAAGGCGGCCAGTTGCGTGATAAGGAGGTACGTGTGTGTTACACAACTACAGACACATATGACAGACAGGGAGACGAACAGCTGTATCCCTGGCAGCTTATATCTCCCCTGTGCAGGTAGTGGTACAGTCTGCCTCTAAACCCGCAGCGGTACCGGGACAACTATTCCCAGGGGCTGACGGACTCCAGGCCTTTCTCGGGCACATACCAAGGCCACCTCGCCGGCACAGCAGGCCAACAACTCGCTGTCTATCCCTGGCACCTCGGCTTCTTGCCCCGGAGCCGCCATCTTCTCCAAGCTGGAGACTGCACCGGAAGCGGAAAAGCGTCACAGCGAAAGTCTGAAGTGATTGTGACAGGCAAAAAAAAGAATGTTCTGACTGAGCTGAAGATGGTGACGGTGCGTTTTTTTCTTGCGCAAAGTTCTGCAAAGATTACAGCAGACAGTCCAAAAAAGCATAACTCGCTGGAGACCGTAGTTTATAGTTGGATGTTATAGTAGGATGCGGGAGATTTACATAAATCAGGGAAATGCTGCTGTGAGTGAAGCTGAGCAACAGCTGGAGGGCTGCAAGTTGGCCTTGTATCTGATGTGATCGAATATTAACAGATTCTTATGTGGCATGATTGTACTTCTGTGGCGTTTCCCATGAGGCAAATGTCAAAATTAAATGGGTGGTTCCCCTTTAAAGTTCACTTTTAGGGGCAGATGTACTAAGCTCGAGTGAATAGTTCGAATCAAAAAATATTCAAATTTCGAAGTAATTTTTTTGGGTTCTTCGACCATCCAATTCGATCGAATCGAATGATTCGAACGATTCGAAGTTAAAATCGTTCGACCATTCGATAATCGAAGTACTGTCTCTTTAAAAAAAACTTCGACTTCATACTTCACCAAATTAAAGCTACCGAAGTCCAATGTTAGCCTATGGGGACCTTCCACAGCACTTTTCAAAGTTTTTGGTTGAATAATAATCCATTGATCGCTTAAAATCGTTTGATTCGAACGATTTTATCGTTCGTTCGATCAAATGATTTTTATTAGATCGTTTGATCGAACCTTTCGCGCTAAAATTCTTCTAATTCGAATTCAAAGGATTTTACTTCAAGGGATTTTTAACCCTCGAAATTAGACCCTTGATCAATCTTCCCCTTTGTGTGTTGTACAATGGCCAATTATAAACATCTTTTCAACTGGTCTTCTTTTTAGTTTTTGAATTATTTTCCTTCTAACATTTTCCAGCTTTCAAGTGGGGGGTCACTGACCCCATCTAAAAAACAAATGCTCTGTAAGGCTACAAATGTATTGTTATTGTTACTTTTTATTACTCATCTTTCTATCCAGGCCTCTCCTGTTCGTATTCCAGTTTCTTATTCAAATCAATGCATGGTTGCTAGGGTAATTTGGATCCTAGCAACCAGATGGCTGAAACTGCAAACTGGAAAGTGCTGAATAAAAAAGCTAAATAACTCAAAAACCATAAATAATAATAAATGAAAACCAATTGCAAATTTTCTCAGAATATCACTCTCTACATCATACAAAGGTGAACAACCCTTTAAAATATCCAGCGCTTCCCCATATTTCATAATTAAATATTAAAAAATGGCAAATCAGTCAGTGCAGCAACACAGTTACCTAATTTCCCCTACGTCTCTCCTGAGAGTAATCGCCTGGTGCTGGCTGGAGGGGTCGGCGCCTCTCCCAACGAATTCAGTAAAGAAGGTTAGCCAAACAACACAGGTCAGTGTAGCGGGGATCTCCCCTGCACGTTTATTTCGTCAAATGATGTAACGTTTCGGGGGCGTACCCCTTCATCAGACATGTCTGATGAAGGGGTACGCCCCCGAAACGTTACATCATTTGACGAAATAAACGTGCAGGGGAGATCCCCGCTACACTGACCTGTGTTGTTTGGCTAACCTTCTTTACTAAATCAGTCAGTGCCCCATTGGGGGATCCTGTAGTTCCTGGGTCCCTAACAGTTACAGTGGTTATACCCAGTGTCAGACTGGCCCACTGGGATACCAGGAAAACTCCCGGTGGGCCCAGGTGTCAGTGGGCCCTCATCAGGGTCGGACTGGGGGGCCCAAAACCCACTGGGGCTACTGCCCCAGGGCCCCCCGAAGCGCCAGCGTGTTCAGCGCGTCGCTGTGCCGGCCTGTGTGCTGCTTCTCCGCATTTATACACATGCGACTGGCGCCTTGGTTGTGCGCAGAGTGCGCGCAAAATTTTTTTTTGCCGCAACCTCTGATAAAGGGGGTCGCGGAATTAAGAGGCAAATATGGGTACGGACCTGGGCCAGCAGGGCATATAAGAGCCAGGGGCCCACTGGGTTTTTTTCCCGGTGTCCCGCCAGACAGTCCAGTTATCGGAAGGGTTGTCCAGGTCAAAACCAGACCCTACATGCAAGGCACGTGTGCTCATTAGCCCTGAGCTGTCTAAGACACATGGGGGTCAGTGCTCGCCAGTGCCTTGTCTGGCTGCCTAATCTTCTCCAAGCGGGTGCTGGCCATGTAACTGTCCTGCTAGCCCTAACACAGATACAAATACGAATAATAAAAAAGCTAGATCATTAGCCCCTTGTGTCTCCAGGTACACCCGTGACCCTGATTAATTATATATAGTAGTATATTTCTAAACTTTTGGGGAGTGGGAGTAGCCTAGGGGGCCTGTGGAAAGTGTAGCCGAGGGGCCTCTCATCTCATTAATCCACCACTCTTAGGGGGTTATTTATCAAAGTCCAAATTTATCTCAATATTTTCTGGAAAAAAAAATCCTCACTTTTTTTGGTATTTATTTATTAATACACTTTCCAGAAAATTTTGTTTGCGAGAAAAAATCCAGATTTTCACGATTTTTCACCCGAAAACTCTGAAAAATTCAGGGTATTGCCAAAAACCCAGCGCACATCAAAAAATCATTGGGACTTCTCCCATTGAATTATATGCAACCTCAGATTCTGACTTTTCCCATCCTCTGGGTTTAATAAATTCCAAAACATTTGTGATTTTTTTTATAAATCCGATTTTATAAAAAAAAAATCACGAATTTTTCATGATTTTTGCATTCAGAGTTTAGTAAATAACCCCCTAAGTATACCAGGTAACAGTTATGCATTGAATTGATAGTTTTTGAAATCAGTCAAATGCCTAAACCTTTTTTACCTGTGAGCCAAATTCAAATGTAAAAAAAGTTGGGGAGCAACACTAGCATGAAAAAGTTTCTTGGGGTAACAAATAAGGGCTGTGATTGGCTATTTGTTAGCCCCTATGTGGACTGGCAGCCTACAAGAGGCTCTACTCGGCACTATACTTAGTTTTTATGCAATTAAAACTTGCTTTTAAGCTTGGAATTCAAAAGTAAGCACCTGCTTTGAGGACTCTGAGAGCAACATCCAAGGGGTTGGAGAGCAACATGTTGCTCACAAGCTACTGGTTGGGGAACACTGGCCTAAACCTTAACAAAAGATTTGTCCGAAATACAAAATGTAATCCGAAGCCTTTTTTGTATATTCATATTTGAGTGAAAAGTTGCCATTGTCCAATCAAAATTCATGGCACTCATTACAGCATTAAAGTTCTGCTGAAATCTTGTTCCCTAGTGGGAACAAACCATACAATTGCTTTTGGAACCCATATATCCATCTTCATCAGAAACAATTCTTTTGGATTTGGCTGAACACAGTAATTTCCGCGGATTTTGTCCAAATCCAGACCTTAATCTTGCATATGACATCTTGATCTGAATAAAAAGTGAGTTGCGTGATCTGCGAACCCATTTGCTCGCTTTAGTTGTCCAGAACTTTAAAGTCATATCTCATTAAGGGTGTGGATTTGGTTCAGCTGAACACCAAGGATTCAGCTGAATCCATATCCCGGAGAATGTGATCATTGGGGTAGACCCAAAATACAGAATATAGTATTCAAGGCATTCCTGGAACATCTGTGTTGCTTTATTAGTAGTTTTTATTTGCATTCATGAGTAAAGATGGCACGTGCGGGTCCTGTATTTTTATTGATCCAGTAGTGTTTCAGCCATGGTGCAAGACAAGCCATTTCCTTAACCAGTCACCCATAATTTATAAACGAGGTGTGGTGTTTATATAAATGGCCTGTAGATGTTGCTGTGCTCAAGACTTATACTGTGTATACTTTCTATACAGCTTGTGGTGTTAGAGTTGCTTACTGTTGTGTAATGGCTGCATGAGCCTGCTAATAAAGCACTGTTATACTCTACTCATCATCCTTGGCTACCAAAACATAACAAGAGGCTCAGCTATATGAGGGGAAAAGAACTCTACAGTATGCTCTACAAAGGCCTGAATGAGAGGTGTATAGAGGTAGAGAATTTCTTGTTACTCAAAGTCTACTAGCTAAGATTATTCATGGGTCCTATTCAGGATTTATTAAAGGTTTGAATAAAAATAAAGTGAGGGCGCTATCTGTCAAGGGGTTTCTATGTGCTCCCCTAGTCTGCATAGGTTTCCACATTCTAGTAACATACAGACGAGTTAAATGGCTCCTGATAAAATTGTGATTGGATAGGAAAAAGCACATAGATTGTAAGGTCCACAAGGGCAATGACTGATATGATGATGTATAGTCTCCATAAAGCTCTAGGGAATTTGTTGTTGCTATAAAAATAAATGATTATTATAATAAGGGCAAGTTGCTCAGATCTAAATTCCCTATGCAGACAGCTTCTCCAATCAGAAGACTTCTGACAAGGAAACCGCATTCGCAATAAGGTACAATGCAAAATAAACAGCTATTCATGTTGAAGGAGGCTTCTGAGTAAAATGGGTATTAACCCCAGCCCTGCAGTCATCATCAGATCGCTCATCAAAGTAAAATGATTAAAACTCATGAACAGATTTAATGGATTTTAAATTGTGGTCACTCAAAGACTTTACCTTTCACTCTTTTTAGACCCTTAGCTTTTTTTTGAGCTTCACTCTCCCACTGCATCACTCTGATAACATTCAGTGAGGGAATCAAAACATATTTCAGTAACGAAGCTGAGAAAAATAATCGAAAGTCAAACAAGAGTAAAAGTAAATAGAGTGTAGAAAACTGAAATCATTCTCCAAGGTAAGTGTTGCTGTTATCATTGTGCGTATATCCATATTAAGAGTATTATATACTAAAATTCAAATTTTTCTAGAAACTCAAATTTTTAGTAGAAAAAAAATTCTGATATTTTTTTTACCCCAAAGCTGCTAACAATTTGAATCTGAAAATACTTCAGCTAATACCTTTCGAAATCAGGTAAGTCAATGGCAGATGGTCCCTTTAACCTTTGGAACATGTTTTATGCCTTCATGGTTCTTGGAAGTTTCGGGCTTTTAAAACTGGTTTTCGTTCGATAATCCAAATTATTTAAGGTCAAGTTTTTGGAGCATCAATATGAAAAAGCCACATGATACGAATTGACGCTCAATTTTGTTGGAACTTTTTCCGCACAAATATTTTCGAGGCAAATTGTTGATAAATAAAGGGTATTTGGGTTTGGGAGTTTGGTATAAAAATGTCTTAATAAAGTGAAAGAACATTTAAGGTTTAGTAAATAACCCCATATAAGGGTAAGGCCACACAAGGAGATTCGGGGAGATTTTGTCGCCTGGCGACTAATCACCTCGTCTTTTGAGCGACTATCTCCCCAAACTGCCTCAGCGTTTTACCCCATAGGTTGCTATGAAAAGTCACCCGAGGCAACTTTGGGCGACTATTGAAAACGCATCGCCGTGTGTGCATTAGCGCAGGCATCCCTATGGTACACCATAGCAACCAATCAGATATTTGCTCTTAAACAGCTGATAAGTAAGGGAGCTATTTATTAAAACTCAATATTTCCCATTATTTAAGTAATAAAAATTCGACCAAACTTCTATCCATACAATCTGGCTAAATTTACTAACAATTCTGATCGAAAATTGACCATGTGGGAAAAATCTCTACAAAATCGCGCAATTGTGCGACTTTTTCGAATTGTCACCTGCAAAACTTGAATTATTCAGATTATCGAACAAAAAATCAAATTTACTGGATTAAAAATTGAATATGATTGTTTAATATAATTTTTTAATTGTATCATTTGCACTAGCACACACTAAAAGGAAACACTGATGCAGAACAATACTGTCATAGAAGCTGGAGTTACAGGGCTGATTATTAAAGGGGAACTCCGGCTTCCAAACCAAAATTTGATAAGGAGGCCCACATAACCCAGAAACTCCTAATACACCCATCACAGTTACCTGTTTCTTCAAAAAGTATGAATAAATGCCATTTTTTATTCTGAAATCCAGCTGTTTAACAGTTCTTCTCTTTCTGCATCATTTGAAATCCAGGCAGGGAAGGAGGGACTAAACACCGATGTTACAAATTGTAACAACTTCTCCACAGCTTACAGACAGCATGCGGGAACTACATAACCCACAATGCATTGCGCTGTGATGTTCCTTATTGAAATCACATGTGCAGGGAATTGTGGGGTTTGGAGGATGCAGGCTGAGGACAGCTGGCTGTTGATACAAAGTAACAGTAGTCAGCCAGCTCAGCAAAGTAGTCAGAGAGCTCCAGAAAAACTTCAAAAGAGGCTGGCACAAGCTTCAAAAGAGAGCTCAGCAGGAGAGCAGGGGCTAGGCTTAGGGAACAGCCAGAAACCATTAAAAATCACGAAAAGTCTGCATATTTTTTAAATGATGTATATTGCAAAATTGCTTGCAATTATGTTTACTTTTCAAAAAGCTTAAGTTATGTTTGTGTGGAGTTCCCCTTTAACTATTGGTGCAGAATGCAGTGGTTTCTAAACTGCCTTGTAATGTGAATCTGAATGTATTACGAATTAGCACTGTATAGTGACTTTTATACTGTTTGCATACTGTTCATTGTGAGTTGGTCCGTAACCTCATGCAACCAACAGAAGCCCAGTGCATGTGCTGTAATTCAAATGAAAATAAAATAGTATCTACTGGGGGCTCTTTAGAATTAGAGATCTTCACTACTTCGATCACTTTGGGATGGTACAGAAAGTATTGTAGAGCAGGCGCTCAGAATAAATTCATTCTTCCATCAGGCGAGTAAAAGCAAGTTGAAAGAGTTTATGTTCAAAAACACAGCCTTATGCGTTTCTTATTATAAACACTTAGTCAGAGTGCCAGCCTATGACTAAGTGTTTGTAACAGCAAATGCGTACAGCTGTGTTTTTGGCCATAATTAACTCTTTCAACTTGCTTTTACTCGCCTGGTGGAAGAATGAATTTATTTTGCGTGCCTGCTCAAAAATATTTCCTGGTTTCATCTGCTCCCCTTGCTGAAGGCTTGGGCGGTATACCTGGGCCTCTTCTTTATGTGTATAAAGAATATACCTTTTTGGGACCTTTATTCATTTATATTAAAGGTATATTACCTTTTTGGGACCTTTATTCATTTATCCTTACCTCATGGTACAGAAAGTAGTGATGTGTGGGTCACGCAGCTAACCCTAACCCAAGCCCTCCAAACTGGCACGGTCGCTCTATTTATAGCCCTGCACTTGACCCGTCAATGACATCACAAAAGGGGACGGGTCAAGTACATGCCTATAAATAGAGTCTCCTGGAGGTGGAAGCCGGCAGAGTAAGGTCATGGTTGGGAGAAGTGAAAGCAATAGCTCAACTTAAACCCACCCGCGACACAGAAATCTTATGCAGAAGTTGGCCCAAACCCACTTGACCTGCAGGTAAAAGGTCATTTCTCACTACAAGCAGGATGGAAAGAACAGGTGTAGGGATGCACCGAATCCACTATTTTGGATTCGGCCGAACCCCGAATCCTTTGTGAAAGATTCGGCATATGCAAATTAGGGGTGGGAAGGGGGAAAACATTTTACTTCCTTGTTTTGTGACAAAAAGTCACTCGATTTACCTCCCCACCCCTAATTTGCATATGCAAATTAGGATTTGGATTCGGCTGGGCAGAAGGATTCGGCCGAATCCGAATCGTGCTGAAAAAGGCCGAATCCCAAACTGAATCCTGGATTCGGTGCATCCCTGAACAGGTGCAAACTGCCATGATTTTCATCCTGCCGGTTTTTCGTACTTTGCATCTGGTAAAGAGCACAAGTTTAAGTCAGACACAAGTGCTTACCGAATGAACACTAAGGGCAGAATTTTGCATTATAACTTGCATCCAGGGCATATACAAATGACCCCCAAATATGTTGCAATTCTACCCTTCTTCTTTGATCTCCTTTAAACTTTGATTTGGGTGATGGTGAAGTGGTATAGTAAATGAAAGCAATATTTAAAGGGGTTGTTCACCTTTGAGATAACGTTTAGTAGGATGTAGCGAGTGATACTGAGATAATTTGCAATTGGTTTTCATTTTTTATTATTGAATGTTTTTGAGTTATTTAGCTTTTTATTCAGCAGTTCTTCAATGTGCATTTTAAGCAATCTGGTAACTAGGGCCCAAATTACCCTAGCAACCATGCATAAATTTGAATAAGAGACTGGAATATGAATAGGAGAGGGTCTGAATAAAAGGATCAGTAATAAAAAGTAGCAATAACAATACATTTGTAGCCTTACAAAGCATTTGTTTTTAGAAGGGGACAGCGGCGCCCATTTGAGAGTTGCAAAGAATCAGAAGAAAAAGAGACTAAACTAAAAAACCTATAAACTAAATAACTAAAGCTATGAAAAATAAACAATGAAAACCAATTGAAAAGTTGCTTAGAATTGGCAGTTCTATAACCTAATAAAAATTACATTAAAGGTGAAGCACCCCTTTAATATTATGTAGATAGTATTATTTACAATCTGTATTTGAGATATTTTTATCTTGGTTATATAAACATTTATGGAACCTACATATTCTTGTAAAGTGCTGGAAACTATAGTAAGCTGTAGCAATTTTAATTCAACTAAAATGTTGCACTGACGCTGCAGCTTAGGACAAGGACACACAAAGCAGTTTTGACCAAGTAAAATGATGGCAACTAAAAACATAAAAGTCTTGAAAGCCACTTTGTAATTAAAGGTGCCAAGGTGGCTAGACTACAGATATAGTTATGGTGTGCAAGGTTTCCTATATTATATTTTTAGTTTTAAGCATGTCTAAGGCAGGGTTGAAACTAGGGGTAGGCAGAAGAGGCAAGTGCAAAGCTGGGAGGCACTGGGAAATTATGCAAATTAGGGGTGAAAAGGGGGAAACATTTTTTACTTCCTTGTTTTGTGACAAAAAGTCACGCGATTTGCCTCCCTGCCTAATTTGCATATGTATTTGGATTCAGTTCGGCCAGGCATTATGATTCGGCTGAATCCAAATCCTGCTGAAAAAGGCTGATTCCTGGCCGAATCCTGAACCGAATCCTGGATTCAGTGCATCCCTACTGGGAACGTACCTAGTTTATTCCTTGTCCAAGGCCGCATCCCCAATGGTGTTCTGCTCCCTGTAATACTATGGGCCGCCCATTCCCTACCCCTGCGACATCACAAAGCAGGGACTTCTCCTTCAGGCCGTAAAAAATCTATACGAAGGGGGCAACCCTACCCCCCCCCTCCCATTTCTGCTGCCAGATTCCAAGGCCAAGTGGCCAGCGGCAGGTACATTTCTGTTACCATATAGGCATCCAAGGTCCGTCCCTTTAAAGGAGAACTAAACCCCCCAATAATAAAAAGCCCTACCCACTACCCTACATAGCCACTCCTCCCTGCTCCCCCCTCCCTGCATAGGTGATTACCCATGAAAGTTCCCTTAATGCATTACTCAATTTTGTAAAACTTTTTTGACCCATTTTATGACCCTCTAATTACTATGTCGATTTAACAGAATCTGGCAGGTTATGAAGTTTGAACACTTTTCTGGGAGTTTTAGGGTCATGTTATAACTGTTTTGCTAATGAAAGTCAAATTGCCCTTTCAGCTGTTAGTCTCAGTTCTTCCAAAAGATTTGTTTATCTTAAATAGTTACAATTTTATGTTTGCTTATCTTAATTTGTTACAATTTATCTAAGCACAGGGGCTGAGTGTTGTGGGCTTTCTGCCAAAAGGCTTCTTATTTAATTAAGTTTTCGAAACGTTGTATCTTTTTCTGGCGTCGGTGCAGAAGATCAAAGAGAAACTCCGGACTTTGAAATAAAAAGTTGGTTGAGCTATCAAAATTGGGACTGTCCCACAGAAAACAATTGGGAGCTATGATTATGGTCTAACTCAGGGGTCCCCAACCTTTTTTACTCATGAGCCACATTTAGGGGCATATTTATCAAGGGTCGAATTTCGAATTTGAAAAACTTCGAAATCTAAAAGACCAACCAAAATTAAGTCAAAATTTTTTTTAACCGAATAAGTCAGTTTTCAATCGAACAGGTCCATATGCAGCTGAAATCGAACCGCACGAATCGAAGTAATAGGACATTCAATCAAATTTGATTAGAAGATTTTCCCAAAAAAACTTCGATTTTTCAAAGTCCACCAATTGACTCCAAATAGGAGGTTCTAGGAGGTCCCCCATAGGCTAAAACTGCAATCCGGCAGGTTTTGAGATGGCGAATGTTTGAAGTCGAATTTTTAAAGAGACAGTACATGATCAATTTCGATATTCGAATTTGGACTATTCCCTAGTCGAGGTACACAAAAATAGCTTGAAATTCGATTTTTTTTCTTTCATTCAAAAATTCACCTCGACCTTTGATAAATCTGCCCCTTAAATGTATAAAAAGTTGGAGAGCAACACAAGCATGAGAAAGTCCATGGGGATGTCAAAAAAGGACTGTGATTGGCTGTTTGGTAGCCCCTATATGGACTGGTAGCCTACAGGAGTCTCTGTTTTGTAGTACACCTGGTTTTTATGAAACAAAAACTTGCCCCTAAGCCTAAAATTCAAAAATAAGCACCTGCTTTGATGCTACTGGGAGCAACATACAAGGGGTTGGAGAGCAATATGTTGCTCGCGAGCTACTGGTTGGGGATCACTGGTCTAACTTGACCTTGCCAGATCCCCCTGCAAAAAGTTTTTTGGGGCCTTTCCAAGTAGCATTACGGTGACCCCTAAATCCCATACCCATGAGGGCATGGATGAAACATGAGTGCAGGCAGGACAGAGAGTACTGGGGGGTTCAAGTTCTTACCAGGCCCCCTTGCAGGCCCTGCTAATATATATGTAAACTATATCCAATATAACGAAGTACTGAGAGAAAGCAATCAGAGCAGAGCTTGCTGCTAAATATCTTTTATTGAACACAACATGTTTCGGGCGGGTGCCCTTTACACTTGATAAAGGGCACCCGCCCGAAACATGTTGTGTTCAATAAAAGATATTTAGCAGCAAGCTCTGCTCTGATTGCTTTCTCTCAGTACTTCGTTATATTGGATATAGTTCAGCACCTGGAGCGGGGGTGCTCAACTGAGATTGAGAGCAGCAAACTACCATTCCCCAGTCGCATATTCTTTTCTCTGGATATATGTAAACTACTGAGTGGCATCTAACTTCAACTGTCATAACCACTTTCCTCTGCAGTGACTGGTCCATCTATTTTCACATGAATTGATACACTTTAAAGGGTTTGTTCACCTTTAAATTAATTTTTAGTAAGATGTAGAGAGTGATATTCTGAGACATAATGCAATTCGATTTCATCTATTATTATTTGCGGTTTTTGACTTATTTAGCTTTTTATTCAGCAGCGCTCCAATCTCATCAGTCTGGTTGCTAGAGTCCAAATTACCCTAGCAACCATGCATTGATTTGACCGAGAAACTGAAATATGAATAGGAGAGAGACTGAAAACAAAAGTGAGTAATAAAAAGTAGCATTAAAGGGGTTGTTCACCTTCAAACAACTAGTTGTTTTCTGATAGATAACCAAAAATAACGACTTTTTCCAATTGCTTTTTATTTTCTATGCATCACCATTTTATCTAATATTGAAATGTAACGAGTCTTTTTTCACCTGCTAAAGCAGCTCTGGGAGGGGGGTCGCCGACCCTGTAAACTGTTCTAAATTGATACATTTAGTTGATACATTTCTTATCTTTGTCCCTGCTGAGCAGAATCTCTGGGTTTCATTACAGGCATCTGTTAGACTTGATACAATAGTCAATACTCTAGAGATGCTGCTGAGAAATGTATCAACTCAATGTTGCGAAATTGTGACAGTTTAGAGTCTGCACCTGAATTACTGAGCTGTCAGACTCAAACACCAGAGACACGAACATTCAACTTTAAACTAAAATTTTGGAAAAACTGTAAAAAATAAATAATGGAAAATAAATGGAAAATGTCTTTTTTTCTAAAAACAACTGAACTGCAAAAAGTGTTTGGAAGGTGAACAACCCCTTTAACAATACATTTGTAACCTTACAGAGCATTTGGGTTTTTTTTAGATGGGGTCAGTGACCCCCATTTGAAAGCAAGAAAGATTTAAAAGAAGAAGGCAAATAATTTAAAAACTTTAAAAAAATAAATAATTAAGACCAACTGACAAGTAGCTTAGCATTGGCCATTCATTAACATACTGAAAGTGAACTCAAAAGTGAACTACCCCTTTAATATAACCTTGTTTTTAGCACTTGAACCTTGATTTTAGACCAAATCGTTACAGGTTAAGTTTTAATTGAACTTCCCTAGTATTAATGCCCCCATTCCCAGAAAATGGATTCCTTGTATAAATTCCTATTCTTGTATTTACCCTTGAGCACACTCACAACCCCCCACTTCTATTGACTGGTCAGAGTGGGAGGTGGGTTATCCTTTCCTATCAGTCTATAGACAACGAGCAGTTGTCAGCAGGTTCATGCACTTCCTGGTTGCACCCCTCCCACACAGGCAGCCAGACAGATCTGATCCACCAATCATCTGACAACTTGATCACAAACTGACAGAATAAAAAAATGCAAATTGGGCTGTAAAGTGACAGCGGCCAATCCTGGAACCCAGTGCAGTAACCAATGAAGAGGAAAAACACCAATGACTGTCTGCCTTACATTGCAACTTCAGGAACTTGCCTTTGGTTTCGAGATTGCTCTGCAGAGGGAGGCTTGTGCATGGCCAATCCCTGCTGTACCTGCCCTGCAGCTTGTGAGTAGCTCAGAGGAATACTTTACGCGGATACCTGGCTTTCTGTGCTCGCATAAGAAACTAGCCCACTGGCTACTTGCTGCCTTGTAACATGAACACTGCCAGACTTTAAAGAAAGAGTGAAAGCAAGAGAAAAAGAAGGTAGATCAGTTTTTTTCTTAAGATTTTGCAACTCCAGAGCTGTGTTTATTTCCTAAAAGTGTATTAATAATCTAGGGGTAGCTCATGTATTTAGCATGCATGTGGCACTTGTGTGTGCTAAGTGTCATGCAGTGAAAGTGGCTGCAGCGGATTGGAGCTTTCCCTGCTCGAACTGTCAGTGCACTTGTTGCAGTCAGGTATCCGCTTTCCCAGCAGCTGTGATTGTAGGATTGAGCGACTGTCATTTTGCCATCTGCCAGCTATTACTTGGGGTATACTTAAAGTAGCAGCCGCTGCTGAAAAAGAATATGCACCCTATAACTTTTTTGCCTAGTGAAAGAAAATGTCATTCTTGTATACATTCATTAAAAACGTTCAGTGGTTTTAAAGTGTATTGTAAATGGGATTCCTATGAAAAGCAGTCTCTGTTCTCTGCAACGTTGGTTCCGACTCCTGCTTTCAATCGTATTTACAATTTGCAGTTTGCCATTAACTTTGCAGCTACAGTAAATTTGTAATTAATGTATACTGGAAAGTTATTTCATTTTACAAAAAACAGTTTTTAGGTGGAGGAACACTTTTATATTCACTGTGCTTGCTAGGTCATGCCCATTTTCACACCCACCCACAATCGTATAATATATATATATATATATAACTACTACAACTTGTATATGGACGTATGTGTGTGTATATATATATATATATATATATATATATATATATATATATATAATACACAAAAGCCATGAATATCTTGTAAATTATATCTTTATAAACGGTGAGTTCTGATGTCATCAGTTATAAACGGTGGGTTCTGATGTCATTTCTGTCACATGACTCACTGAAACTTGTGTATTATAATAAATAAAGTACCCCCAGTTGCAAAATATGAGGATATTAGAAGTTACCTCGGAGTTCCATGACCTGTATAAAAACACTCGGCCTTTGGCCTCGTGTTTTAATATGGTCATGAAACTCCTTGGTAACTTATAATATCCTTATATTTTACAAGAGGGGGTACTTTATTCACTATATATATATATATATATATATATATATATATATATATATATAATTTTTTTTTATTATTATTATTAGGGATGCACCGAATCCACTATTTTGGATTCGGCCGAACCGACAAACCCTTTGCGAAAGATTTGGCCGAATACCAAATCCTAATTTGCATATGCAAATTAGGGGTGGGAAGGGGAAATCATTTTTACTTCCTTGTTTTGTGACAAAAAGTAATGCGATTTCCCTCCCTGGCACTAATTTGCATATGCGAATTAGGATTCAGTTTTGGTTCAGCCAGGCAGAGGGATTCGGCCGAGTTCAAATCTTGCTGAAAAAGGCCAAATCCTGGATTCGGTGCATCCCTATTTATTATACAGGTATGGGACCTGTTGTCCAGAATATTCGGGACCTGGTCCGTTCCGGATAACGGAATTTACCATAATTTGGATCTTTGGATTTAAGTCTACTAGAAAATCATGTAAACATTAAAATAATCCCAACAGACCTGTTTTTGCTTCCAATAAGGATTAATTATATTTTAGTTGGGATAAAGTACAAGCTACTGTTTTATTATTACAGAGGAAAAAGGAAATCATTTTTAAAAATTTTAATTATTTCATTATAATGGAGTCTATGGGAGATGGCCTTTCTGTAATTTGGAGCTTTTTGGATAACGGGTTGCCAGATAACAGATCCCATACCTGTATATATTTCATACAGCAGGTTATGTCTATGGCCCTCCAGCTTTAACGTCAGTTTGAATGCAGTGGGTTCTGTGTGAACAAGAGTTAGAAGTTTGCAGGTTGCATATTCCTGATGTTTAAATGAATTACTGATTATGATGTGGAACCTTTGTGTTTCAATCATCTGTTCTGGTGTCTTAATGAGAAGTTTCTGGGTAACAAAGCAAAATAATTTTAGGGCCCCCTTAAAGTTTAAGAATAAGACCATTTTGTGTTCTGAATCTGTGCCTTTGCTGGGCTCCACTATACTTCTTTCCTCTGTTGTTACCTCCCAGCCGTGATTAGTAGATCTGCTTGCAAAGAGGTGCTGCAGCAGCATATTCGTTTTCCCATCATTTTTTTTTAACATTCACTTCTCTATTTGAAAAAACTCCATAGAATCCTATATGGATTTGGCCAACAAATAGAAATATTTAGCTTTGTTCCTATGTGTTGGGACACTTCCCAGAGAACACGTGCTATCAGTCTGTAAACATAGTAACGTATATTTAGGGATGTGTCTGAGATCCTATTGGGCCGTGTTTGTATGACAAAATAACGGCTGCAATTTGATCAATGCATTTTTGTCATTGTTCATTATTCTCCAAACACACAAAAACAACAACGGACAGAGTCAATCAGTTTGCTTGTGATTACAGCGCTTCCTATTACGTTGCAGAAATACGTACGATTTCATATAGGACTAAAGCAAATTATTCTTTGCATTTTGAGGTGGAATAAAATGCACAGACAAGTTGCCGTGTGCCTTAGCTCCATACATCCCTGGTTATGAATTTTCTTCTATCTAAGAAGTTACTTTAATTATTTGTTAAATACTGCGTTATCTGTATGTAATTGTTCCACGCCATTTTGCCTAATACTATTTGTATATTTCGAATTAAAATGGTTGCTGAAAGCAGAACTGCTGCTATACCGGTTGTGCAGGAATTTAAATTTTAACTAATTTTGGGTTGGGTTCATCACGAAACTTCGGGCGACTTCGAAACACGAATTGCCGCGTGTGATTAGCGCAGGCGTTTTTTTTTATTTTAGCCGGCGCAGATCAGGGAAGGTGTTCGGCCTAGTGTGGCCTAACCCTAAGGGAATTATTTGCTGTTTCAGGTGTCTGTTTTGTATCCATAATCCCCAAATCAAGATTATATGGGCAGAGGTTTTCAACTAAAAGTTTCATTGGATTTTTTTTTATCAACCAAAAATGGCGTCATGTGATAAGTAATACAGATTACATTTGTATGAAATTCTTTTTAAATGACGTACAATAGTTGCCTCTGTCCTATTATGACTGGGTCTGTGCCCCTCGTGTAAAATTGTTCCTGTATTACGCTGGGCTCAGAAGACAGACTACTGATGAGATTGGATTTTGGTTTTAGAGCCCTTAAACGGTGCTGCATTAAAACATTTTAAGCAAGAGAGAATTTAATATTTACGAGGGTTGGAGCAAAGTTTTGGAAATGTATTGCCTTGCTTGATTTTCTTTGTGCTGAGTAAATGCACGTGTTGCACAGAATCACTGCATAAATCACGTGCCAAAATAGGGCCAATAAAGGATTTTAATTACTGCTAGAAGCAATGTTATACAGGCATGGGACCTGTCATCCAGAATGCTCGGGACCTGGGTTTTTCCGGATAATGTTTTTTTTCCCGTGATCTTAATACCTGAATGCTATTACAAAATTATGTAAACATTAAATAAAGCCAGTAGGCTGGGTTTGTTTCCAATGAGGATTAATTATATCTTAGTTGGGATCAAGTAAAAGCTACTGTTTTATTATTACAGAGGCAAAGTGGAGAGGTTTTAAATGGGGGTTTTGCCTTCCACTGGATCAACTAGCAGTTAGGCAATTTAAAGGAACAGTTCAGTGTAAAACATAATAACCAGAACACTACTTCCTGCTTTTCAGCTCTCTAACTCTGAGTTAGTCAGCGACTTGTTCAGTGAGTTTACAATTGATCCTCACCATTCAGTTTAGATTCAAAGGCATCAGTTATGACCCCATGTGCCCCCCCCTCAAATCACTGACTGCCTGGTAACCAATCATTCTGGCTATTATGTTAGACATCCAGTCACTCAAGTCTTTATACATTACATTTTTGACTAACTATATTAGATACATTTTTTATGTTGCACAGTCTATTTTTATTTTTAAACTGAACTCATTTGCTTATCTTGTATACGTTTAAATATAGGGCCACTAACACTACATCAATGAAATGGGTTTACATGTGTGTGTGTATGTATATATATATATATCGGGTTGTAGCAGTGTGGCATACAGAGACAAATTCTGCTCAGCAAGTTCCAAATTATGTGTGTGTGCGCAAACTTTGCTGTGCACTCTACAAATTATTGTGTGAGCACATGAACACACCGCTTAGAGCATTAACATTAATTGCAACAGGAGCAATCCCAGGGGAATGCAATTGCTGTCCCTCCCCTTAGAGTCCTGCAGCGGGTCTGGTACCCGTGGGTTACCTGCAAAAACCTGCGGTACTTTGGGGGTTGAGGGGAGAAGTTCTGGGTGTGGGTAAAGACGAGGGTCGGCGGTTCTGCGGGTCGCTGGTCGGGCCGCGGGTCTTCTCAGTAGCGATATTTACTCCTTTTTTCTGGTCACTTCTACTTCCGATGATGTCACTTCCGGTTTACAACAGCACTTCCTGATTCTTGATGATCAGCGGGTCGTGGGTCCGGGTTGCGGATAAGGTACTTGTGGGTAGGGTCGGGTAGCGGTTCCAAGCGGGTAAGAATGCGGATTGCAGGTCGGGTACGGGTCCCAAAAAATGGACCAGCGCAGGACTCCCCTCCCTGTGCATGTACGCTCTGCATTAAAGAGGTGTATTTCCAGATAAAAAATGAAAATTCACTTCTTAAAGGCACCCCTAAGAATGTACAGAAGTTGCATTTTTCCAATGCTGATACATTTTTTTCAGGAGTATCAAACTGGGATCTGAACTGTCAATAAATATCTGACACCCAACTGCTGCATAAAGACAGAATGAAGAGAAACAGATGCTGAGAGGAATAGTGAACATTAACTTGATTATTTCAGAAACAATGCAGAATATTTAATATATTTAGAAAGATTCTTATTTCAGTATCCTGAAGCTTATATTAAATTTTCATTTTCGCAATAGTTCCCCTTTAAATGGACGCTGCTAGTGCTTTCCATTTAAACTCTATAAAAACGTTGTATGTAAACTCCATAAAAGCAAATGATAGACTGCACAGTACAGTTTGGCCACTCCTCCACCTCTTTAAGAAATGGCATCATAAGTACATCAGATATAAACTAGATCCTACATTGTATCGCTTGATATCACAGCTTGTCATTGTGGTTGTTGTGACAGAGTGGGGAGTTATCTATTAATCGACAATCTAGCAGGGACACCAGCAAGGGGAAACTCCAACAGTTATCAGCAAGGACACATTACTGAACCCAGGAATATTATGACTATGAAAGACTATCCTAGATTAATGGATAACTAATAATCCGTGTGTCATGCCAGGTAGGCAATGAAGTGTTATAGATTTATACACACACACACACACACACACACACACACACACACACACACACACACACACACACACACACACACACACACACACACACACACACACACACACACACACACACACACACACACACACACACACACACATACCTGCTCACACACACACACACACACACACACACACACACACACACACCTGCTCTGAGTCCTCTGTCAAAAGAAACAAAGCATTTCTTTCCTTCTATTGTGTACTCATGGGCTTCTGTATCAGACTTCCTGCCTTCATCTTAAACCTCCTTGCCCCGGGCGTGAGCATGCTCAGTTTGCTCCTCTGACCCCCCTCTTCTCTGCTGTAATCTGAGCCCAGAGCTATAAGTGAGCAGGGAGAGACTCAGGCAGGAAGTGACGTCA
Source organism: Xenopus laevis (assembly GCF_017654675.1). Taxonomy (NCBI): domain Eukaryota; kingdom Metazoa; phylum Chordata; class Amphibia; order Anura; family Pipidae; genus Xenopus; species Xenopus laevis. The sequence goes on along the minus strand of NC_054380.1, from coordinate 17,829,054 downwards.
CACCAAGCTAATACTACAGCTGCTATCCTATAACAAACAGAGAGCTTCTAGAGCTTTTTACTCAGGTATGGTAAAACATTCTACAGAATACATACAGCATTCTAGCTTGCACTATTGCAGCTAATCTATCGGCAATAAACTGCCTCCGTAGCTTTCCTTCTCCTTTAAATGAAAGTTTGTTTAATAAGTAATAATATATCATTGCCAAATGAAATTGCAAATACGACAATCCATTTCAAAATCCACGCAGGATATATTTCCAACAGAGCAAAAGGTGATATTTTCAGTTTCTCCGCAGATTGTTAAGCATCTGTACACATTTGTATATGCAGGAAGCATACCAGGAAGTGAGGGATACAAAAAGGAAGTGGATTCCTTCAACCTAAATAGTGCAAAGCTGTTCCTATACCGTGGGGAGACCAATTTATCAAATATCAAGGAAAAAAAACAAAATCACAGAGGAAAAGAAAAAAAACTGCATGTGACTTATTATCCGCTTTCTGTTAACTTGATCACTTGATTATTTAAGAAAGAACTGGAACAGAATATTTGTGGTCAAGTTTATCTGCAGAAAAAAAACTTGGCACACAAGCGAAAATCACATTGTTCTATTCATTTTCAGTTAGGGTGAAAAATCTCTAATATTTTAAAGGAGACATATTGGGGCATATTTATCAAGGGTCGAATGTCGAATTGAAAAAACTTTGAAATTCAAAAAGACCAACCAAAATTAAATCGAAGTTCTTTTTTGGCTGAATAGGTCAGTTTTTGATTGAATAGGTCAGTTTTTGGCCGAATTTGAATAGTACGAATCGAAGGAATAGCGCAGTCGATCATATTCGAATCAACGTTTGAGTCCGCCAATTGACTCCAAATGAGTTCTATGAGGTCCTCCATAGGCTAAAACAGCAATTCAACAGGTTTTAGATGACGAATGGTCAAAGTCGAATTTTTTAAAGAGACAGTACGTGATAAATTTCGATATTTGAATTTTCAAATTTATTTCAAATTCGAAAATTCGAATTTAATAAGTAAAGTTGTTTGTGACAATGCTCATTGACTTCTAAAGAAATGTTCTATAGAATCTTTTCTTTTCTTTAAAAAAGTTTGCATTATTTCAAGAAAAAAAAAAACTTATTGTGGTGCATTACTGATGGGAACATTATTTATCAAAATCCAAAATGTTCTCACTCCAACAAAATCCAAATCGTTTGTTTTTTTCGGACCTGTCGCTAAAATCGGTGACTTTTTCGGATTTGACGCCCGAAACCACAAAATCTTCAAATTATTGAACAAAACCCATCAGTATATTTTTAAAATGTCAACTCAACATCTGCTATTGACTTCTACATGAACTCGGCAGGTCTGAGTTCGAGTACTTTTTTTATTCAGACTTTTAACACCATCGAGCTTTAATAAATCTCGAAAAATTCAAGTTTTTTTTTTTAAATGAAAAAATGGTGGTCCGGCCAGAAAAAAAAATGAGCTTTAATAAATAACCCCCTTACTGATTATAAGATCTGCAAGTTTTGGTTCACACTTGATATTTTTAACTGTCACACATATTGTACATTATGTAAAATCTATATTTTACCCATAGGTCCCAGACCACCAGGATTTTTTTTTTTGTTTCTCTTAATTGCAAATAATTGTTTTTCAGTTAAAGAACATGCCTTATTATTTCAGTACACCTGGGGGCATATTTATCAAGGGTCAAATTTCGAATCGGGAAAACGGTGAAATTTAAATTCAAAATGACCAACCGAAATTACGTTGAAGTTATTTTTTGTTTGAATTCGGGCGAATTCAAATCATACCAATCGAGGAATAGCGCATTCTGATTCAAATCAAAGTTTTTCCCAAAAAAAAGTCCACTAATTGACTCCAAATAGGTTCTAGAAGGTCCCCCATAGGCTAAACCAGCAATTCAGCAGGTTTTAGATGGAGAATTTTTAAAGAGACAGTACATGATAAATTTCGAGATTCGAATTTTTGCATTTTTTTCAAATTCAAATCGAATTTGGACTATTCCTTAGTTGAAGTACACTAAAAAAAATAGCTTGAAATTCAAATCTTTTTCATTCAAAAATTCATCTTGACCTTTGATAAATCTGCTCCTTGATCCCCAACCTTGAGGAATAATATATTAACCCCCCTCTAACTAATAAACTCGACATTGAGACAATAAAATACCATATCTGTCATTATACCTTTCAACAGCTGCCTGGCACTGAGCTCTGTGGATTTCTTCACCTAACCCTCTCATGGTGCACTCTAATGACTGAGAGTAGACACTACGCGGCAGATTTATCAAAGGTCGAAATTTCGAATTTATGTGAATTGTTTTTTACTCTAATAAATTTGAATATACTCACAACTCGAACGGGAGGTTATTTAAGAAAAAACTCAAACACCTAAAACTCGAACGAATATTACCAACCCGAAAACCTGAATCGAATTCGAATAAACTTGAATCTATTTTTTTTCTCTGAATGTCAGGAAAGCTATTAACATCTTCAAATGGGTCACTGGACCTCTGCCATTGACTTCTACATTAACTTGGCAGGTTTTAGGTGGCGACTAGTCACATTGGAATCGTTCCAAGGGTCCAAGTATGATAAATCTCGAATTTGATTTCCAATTCGAGTTTGGATTATTCTCAACTTGAATTTTTGAGTTTTAACCAAAAATCCAACTCGTCCCTTAGTAAACCTTCCCCTACATCTTTGCTCTTGCCTTTTGCTCTTTTAAATCAAGTGTCCACCTGCCACTGAAATGACTAGTGGAGATCAATTCCAAGCTGTCATTGTAATAAATGAACACTAGGGGGTTGATTCACTAAGGGTCGAATATAGAGGGTTAATTAACCCTCGATATTCGACTAGGAATTAAAATCCTTCGACTTCGAATATCGAAGTCGAAGGATTTAGCACAAATACTGCGATCGTACGATTATTCCTTTGATCGAACGATTCGAAGGATTTTAATCCAACGATCGATGGAATATCCTTCGATCAAAAAAACTTAGGCAAGCCTATGGGGACTTTCCCCATAGTCTAACATTGACTTCGGTAGCTTTTAGCTGCCGAAGTAGGGGGTCGAAGTTTTTTTTTAAAGAGACAGTACTTCGACTATCGAATGGTCGAACGATTTTTACTTCGAATCCTTTGATCCGAAGTCGTAGTCGAAGGTCGAAGTAGCAAGTAGCCCATTCGATGGTCGAAGTAGCCCAAAAAAAACTTTGAAATTCGAAGTTTTTTACCTTCGAATCCTTCACTCGAAGTTAGTGAATCGGCCCTTAGGTCTACAGGTATGATGCTAGTGGCTGGGGTAGGGCAAGCATAACATTTTTATTGACTTGTGGCATAGACAGGCTTTACTTTTCCTTTACGAGACATCCTGCTACACATTGACAAGCGTAGATGGAAAATCCATATACAAGAGGTGTTTTTGTCCCAGCTAAATTCACCATAAAGCTTCACAGGAATGTGATATCCGAAATAGCGTCTGTATTGTTCTGCAATTAAAAGGTTATTTTCTGTTCAATACCAAGTATGGTCAGTATTGACAACATTACAAAATGTAATAATAACTAATAAGAAAAATTGGTAATAGCTAATAAGATATCCTTCCACTCACAGGGGCAGATTCACTAACGGGCAAATTTTCGCTTCACGCCCATCGCACCACTTCGCCAGGCGCAAATGCGCTGTGAATATGCTAATTCACTGAAATGCAAAGTTTTGTCCCGGGTGTCGAACAATGGCGTTACTTTGGCAGTGTGAGCATTTCATAGCGAAAATGCAATAGTGTTCATTTGTGGCTAACGAAAATTCGGTAGTGATCTTGCGCTTAGGTCAATTAGCATAGGGCGGGTAATTTAAAGTTGTTTGGATGTCTTTATTATAAATGTTGGTGCAAATGCTTGAAGTCACCACTTTTTATTACACATGTCCAGGGAACCTTAATAAAGACAATAGAGTTAATATAATGTCCTACACATCAGCCCACTGTAAAATGAATGTTCCATATGTTATGAAATGTCTGGAGAAAAAAAAAATCGAATTTCGAGCTATTTTTTGTGTACTTCGACTAGGGAATAGTCCAAATTCGATTTGAATTTGAAAAAAAAATCGAAAAAGATCGAAATTTATCATGTACTGTCTCTTTAAAAATTTGACTTCGACCATTCGACATCTGAAAGCTGCAGAATTGCAATTTTAACCTGTGGGTAGACTGTCACGGTTGCGGTTGTTTTCTCTGGAAAAAAGGCGCTTGCGAGGGGACATGATTACACTTTACAAGTACATTAGAGGACATTATAGACAAATAGCAGGGGACCTTTTTACCCATAAAGTGGATCACCGTACCAGAGGCCTCCCCTTTAGACTAGAAGAAAAGAACTTTCATTTGAAGCAACGTAGGGGGTTCTTCACAGTCAGGACAGTGAGGTTGTGGAATGCACTGCCGGGTGATGTTGTGATGCTGATTCAGTTAATGCCTTTAAGAATGGCTTGGATGATTTTTTGGACAGACATAATATCAAAGGCTATTGTGATACTAAACTCTATAGTTAGTATAGGTATGGGTATATAGAATTTAATTAAAAGTAGGGAGGGGTGTATATATGGATGCTGGGTTTTCATTTGGAGGGGTTGAACTTGATGATCTTTGTCTTTTTTCAACCCAATTTAACTATGTAACTATGTATATATTTTCAAAAACTAAAGGTGGTCAAACACGGGCAGATTAAAGTTGCTGACATCAATCCTTTAGACCAGTGATCCCCAACCAGTAGCTCGTGAGCAACATGTTGCTCTCCAACCCCTTGGATGTTGCTCCCAGTGGCCTCAAAGCAGGAGCTTATTTTTGAATTTCAGGCTTGGAAGGAAGTTTCGGTTGCATAAAAACCAGGAGTACTGCCAAACAGAGCCTCAATGTACATTGACAATCTACACATTGGCTACCAAATGGGCAATCACAGCATTTATTTGGCACCCCAAGAACATTTTTCATGCTTGCGTTGCTCCTCAACCACTTTTGCTTCGGAATGTTGCTCACGGGTTCAAAAGGTTGGAGATCCCTGCTTTAGACGGATTCGGCAGATTATCTGCCCGTGTGTGGGGGCTCCCGACGGGTCCTCCCGATCGATATCAGGCCAAAAATCGTCCCGATATCGATTGGGCAAGTTTGACTTTTTTTCTGCCATCCAGGACCGCACCGGCTAGTTGAAGCGGTCCTGCGACCCATCGGTGCTCATTCGCAGCATTGTAATCCGATTGTTCGCCCGATATCACTCAGCCGTTAGTGGACATATCGGGTTAAGATCCGCATGTTTCTAGTAATGTATGGCCACCTTTATTTGCATCTACTTTAGCTCAATGGTTGCAGGTTCAAAGATAGGTGGGGTATTATGAAGAAAACCATGAATGGTTACAGATTGCACTTTGTACCTTGACCACTTTTAGCAGACTGATAGATTTTAAATAACCTTTGGTAGAACTCTCAAAATTGTCCTTAAATGCCACAGTTCAGATACTCAAGCTGAGTCTCAAGTTATTCATTAATTACAAATATTTTTTACAGCAGTAGCCAGAAAGGGCAAAATACATGTAAGGCTCACTACCTTAATAAAAGTATTTCCTAGCAAACTATATGAAAGATTTTATATGCTGTAGTGCTGCTCGGAGTTGCAACCTCACCCTCTTCTGTTTCTGATTTGCACCACCCCCTTCATCCATGGCAAAATTCCTGTCTGTTATTGCCCAGCCAACCACGCTTCACCCTGTCTGACTGGGTGTAATAATATTCAGTTGTTTAGCTGCAGGCCAAGTTGGATGTGCGGAGTTTTACAGCAGGAATGGAAAGTGTTAACAATTTAAAGGAGAACTAAACCCTGAAAATTAATGTGGCCAAAAATGCTATATTTTATATCCTGAACTTATTGCACGAGGCTAAAGTTTCAGCTTGTCAATAGCAGCAATGATCCAGGACTTCAAACTTGTCACAGGGGGTCACCATCTTGGAAAGTGTCTGTGACACTCACATGCTCAGTGGGCTCTGATTGGCTGTTGAGAAGCTAAGCTTAGGGCTCGTCACTAATTATCCAGCAGAAAATGAGCTTCCCCTGTAATATAAGCTGATGCTACAGGTTTGCTGATTATTCAATTCTGATGCTAATTGCACTGGTTTCTGTGCTGCCATGTAGTAATTATCTGTATTAATTACTAATCAGCCTTATATTGTGACATTTCTATTCTATGTGTACTGTATATTGTGAGTGGGTCCCTAAGCTCAGTAAGTGACAGCAGCACAGAGCATGTGCAGTGAATCAACAGAAAAGAAGATGGGAGCTACTGGGGCATCTTTGGAGACACAGATCTTTACTGCTAAAGGACTGTGGTTGCCTTGAGCTGGAACAGAAGCCCAAAACATAATGTACAACATTTCTAGCTACTTCTTTAGTTAAGATTTCGTTTTCCTTTAAAACAACAATGCTAACATACGAACAGCTGGTGTACAATTCAAAATACGCAGCAGCTTCTTTAAAGGGGAACTTCAGTTAGGACAGGGCACTGATACAACTTTATCAACTGAAATATTCATGATAAAGGACAAGTATTTGGGTGGCATTATATTACTCTAACAGTAGAATGTTTGTGTAAATGTTTTCACTTGTATTGCACTTTTAATTGCTATCACAAGCCCACCTTTCTTTTCCGGCCAGCTTGTTTTCTGGGCTCAGCACTTTATTCTATAGAATGCCAGACAATCCCATCAAATGAATAGAGAGCTAATCCAACTAGGCTGATTTTACAGAGCCTTGCAGTTTATCGTACTGTTTGTGAAGGCATAGCTGCTATACCCTACATCCTACTGTGCAAGTATATATATATATATAATATATAATAATTCTATCTGTATGCCTTTTTTTTAATGATTAGTCTACTCTCGCTATCTTTACCCTACAGCACGCCCTCTGGTTCTTAGGGTCACTGACCCTGGCAACTAAACTACAGATTAACTATTTATTATTATTTAAATAATTCAAATATAATATAATAATAATTCATCACTGCATTACTATTGCAAAATACACATAGCTGCTTTATTGATGATTCTAAACATAACAATGTACAGGTATGGGACCTGTTATCTAGAATACTCATTCTCATTTCCGGATAATGGATCCTTCAGTAATTTGAATCTTCATACCCAAAGTCTACTAGAAAATCATGTAAACATTAAATAAACCCAATAGGCTGGTTTTGCTTCCGATAAGGATTAATTATATCTTAGTTGGGATCAAGTACAAGTTCCTGTTTAATTATTACAGAGAAAAAGAGAATTGTTTTTAAAATGTTAATTATTTGGATAAAATGGAGTCTATGGAGCCTTTCCGTAATTTGGAGCTGTCTAGATAACTGGTTTCCGGATAACTGATCCCATACCTGTATATTGAAATACGTTATAAAGACTGAGATATGCGGTGTATTGCTGTTCCCTTCAAACTGGCCAAACTTACCTACTTACAGCGACCACCTCCTTCCCTTATGTTTAAAATGATACAAAGCGCTCAGTCCTCTTGTCGTCAGAAACATACTTTGTAGATTCCTCGGACGGGACCCTCACAAAAGTGCTGACAAAGAAATCTGGGTGCAGAGTCTTCTGCCATCGCTCTCTGTGTCTCATTTTTAGCATCAGCAACAAAGTCCACTTAGTAACAACATTAATGGAAAAATGGCACAGAAAGGTCTTACTGTAAAGAAAAATTCCCTTCAAAATACCCTCGTTATATTTTACTAAATTCTTGAGAACTATGTGGGTGCAGTTTTTATAGTCCATAAAAGAAGCATATACTAAATTGATAAGGCTATTCTTGTTATTATAAAGCAATCTGTTTACTGGCAGTAACTTTTATCTGTGTGCGACATATTAATACTTCGGCTTCATTATTGGGGCTTTTAGCCTGTGACTGATCCACAGATCTTCAAGATCTCCCAACAGCCAACATTTCCGCTGTTATAGACAAAATAGTTGCCTATTAGCCGTTAGCCTTGATTATAAATTAATATGCTGATTGCTTTATTACAAACTAGTACCCTCCAGGAGATTACCTGTTTGGCATGCCACTTATTATATTTTCTAGAACTGAGAAGATGTATTAGAACTCAAATAACTGATTCCAGTACAAGCAAAATCTAACAAAATAACTGTCTTTTGCACAAATCCTGCATGTAGAGAGACATGATGTCTGGTGATTTTAATAGAGCGAGCTCTAATAAATCTTCTAAGCAAAAGGATCCCCCTATAAGATATATTGGATCTAACTGTCAATGAATATCTGACACCCAACTGCTGCATGAAGAGAGAATGAAGAGAAACTGATGCTGAGAGAGGAATAGTGACGATAAACTTGATTATTTCAGAAACGCTACAGAATTTTTAAATGATTGTATTTAGAGAGTTTCTTATTTCTTATAATAAAACAGCAGCTTGTACTTGATCCCAACTAAGATATAATTAATCATTATTGGAAGCAAAACCAGCCTATTGGGTTTATTTAGAGGCAGATTTATCGAGATGAATTTTCAAATTGAAATAATATAATATTTTTTGTATACTTCAACTAGGGAATAGTTCAAATTCTATTCGAATTTGAAAAAAAATCAAAAATTCGAATAATGAAATTTATCATGTATTGTCTCTAAAAAATTTCGACTTCAACCATTTTCCATCCAAAACCTGCCGAATTGCTGTTTTAGCCTATGGAGGACCTCCTAGAACCTAATTGGAGTCAATTGGTGGACTTTGAAAACCTAAGGTTTTTTTGGGAAAAACTTCAAATCGAATTTGATCGAATGCGATATTCCTTCGATTTGAATTCAGCCAAATATGCACCTATTCGATCAAATACGGACACATTCAATCGAATACGGACCTATTCGACACAAAAAAACTTCAACTTAATTTCGGTTGGCCTTTTTGAATTCAAATTTCTATGTTTTTTCAATTCAAAATTCAATAAATATGCCCCCTAATGTTTACATGATTTTCTAGCAGACTTAAGGTATTAAGATCCAAATTACGGAAAGATCGGCTATCTGGAAAACCCCAAGTCCAGAGCATTCTGGATAACAGGTCCAATGCCTGTATATGTTACTATAATATTGCAACATAAGTGTCCTAAACAGGTAATGTGTCAAGAATTTTTTTAATAGTATAATTTTAAGTTTGCTGCATCTGTGCATTCTCTTTTTATACATTTAGGGGGTTATCAAAATCTGAATTTATCTCATTTATTTTTGAAATATACTCCAACCAAATCCGCACGGGTTATTTCCCCTTATTTATCAATACATTTTCCCGAAAATTTCATGAGCGGGGAAAAAAGCAAATTTTTTGGATTTTCCGCCTGAAAACTCGGCAGTTCTGAAAAGATTCAGACTTTTTTTATCATCGGGGTATAATAAATCATGAAATATTTGAGGTTTTTTTTTCCCGCTAAAAATTTGGATTTTTTAGTAAAAAAAACTCTTTAATAAATAACCCCCTTAAAAATGTTTCTCCTTTTATCAACATGCCTGACTCCATTAGGAGGTTATACTTGGTCGAAGCTTATTAGAGAGTTATTACAGTTGTGATACTGGTTTTATAATTCAAATTATAAAACCCCTCTATTATGTGATCTGCCATTTTACCCATAAAGAGTAAAATAATATAACCAATTACAAAGGCTGTGCCATTTCTGAACGAATCAAGTTACTCTTCCCCCTCTCAACAATCGGCTTCTACATGCAGGAGTTATTGCACTAAAACATTTTTGTATTCAGATGAATCAAACTGAAACCCTTAAAATCATGCAACGTTAATGCTCTACAGTATATAACAGAATACGGCAGTTTTCTTTTTTTTTTTCAATGCAAATACATACTATTTTTAAAATGATAAATTTTGCATATACAAATGAAGGTTTGAGTTTTATATTCTTGTATATTTGCAGCCAGATCCAATTTACAGTAGAATCCCCATTTTACATCCCCTGATTTTAAGTTTTTCTTCATTTAACATTGTTGTTTTGTGGTCCTGCCTTTGGGGCAAATTTACTAAAGGGCAAAGTGACTAATGCTGGCGAAAATTCTACGTCATTTCGGGACTTCGCTGATTTACTAACGTGCGCTAGCGAAGGAGATAGACTCTAGCTCTACTTCGCACTCTAACACCAGGCGAATTTTCGCTCTGGCGAATGGACGTAACTATGCAAATACAAATATACTACGATGCAGATTTTACTGAACTCTTGCGCCAGACTTGCCTTCGCCACCTCAGACCTAGCGAAGTGCAATAGAGTAGATAGAACTTCCTCAAAAAAAATTTTTTCTACGTCCCAAAAAACGCTGGCGACTTTTCAGGGTGATCGGCTGCAAAAGATCGTAACTTTTTTTAGGGTACCCGGCTTCCCCCCTACATTTCCTTACATATGGCACATAAACTATACACTGGGCTCATGTGTAGGGCAATATAACAACTTTATTTTATTTATTAAGCTTCCTGGGTTTGTGTAGTGTAATGTATTTGCTGCAACATATACGTCCATTCAACTTTTACTTCCCGCCGTATGCAAATTAGCCAACTCTAACGCAACTTCGCTTTGCTTGCCGCAGTAATGCTAGTGCAACTTCGCCAGTGTTCGGCTCCTTGGACGCAACTTCGGATTTTAGTGAATTAGCGTTGTAGTGATTAGCAAAATGCTTTGCCGAGAAAATGACGTCCATGGACTCTAATGGGTGCAAAAAAGTTGTTGTTGCCCCTAGACTTCAATGCATTTCAGCAAATTTTCAGCGAAAATCGAAATAGGTCGAAATTGAAATAGGTCAGATTCACACATCACTACTGGCGAATATTACATCGCTAAGCAAAAAACTCCTCAATTTAAAAAACCCTTTGCGATTGTTATTTCATACACTGCACATGTTTGGAAACAGTATTTGTTTGCAAAGAGGTTGTAGAGTTCTGTAATCAGTCCAATAGGACTCAAACATGGTCGCAATTGTCTTTGTCATCGTTTTTTGCACTAACAAAGCTTATAACATTCCTCCAATTGAGTTTTTATCTCGTTGAATTGCAACTGGTTCTATGGGAGAATTTGGAATTGAATTAGGAGATCCGCTTTTTTCATCTAATTGAATTAGGTCCAATGTAGCAAAAGTCCCCCCCCATCCCCATTCATATATATTTTTTTTTTTGATTGGCTTGTTTCTATCCCTTTCCCCAATTAAATCTGTATGTTCACTTCTTTGTTATAAAGTTAAAAAACGGAACTGAAACGTAAATGTAGCGGAAGTCAGATTCATGCTTTTTTAGGTGAGTTAACTGGCTGAAAGGAGCAAACAGATTTTGCTTTCATTAGCAATATAATATAAAACTTTAATGGCCAGATTTATCAAAGGTCGAATTTCGAATTCTTGTGAATTTTTCTTGACTCTAATAAATTTGAAAATACTCACAACTCAAATGGGAGGTTGTTTAAGAAAAAAATTGAATTTCTAATATTCGATCGAATAGTCCCGACACAAAATTTGAATCAAATTCAATTCGTACTAATCGATTCTGCCATTGACTTGAACATGAACTCGGCAGGTTTTAGGTGTCAAATATTCGAATTAGAACTGTTTCCAGGGTCGAGGGGTGATAAATTTCACTGTCTAATTTACATTCAAATTGGGGTATTGAAATCCGAATGTGTGAATTTTGACACCAAAAAACAATTCGAAAATTCGAATTTACTATTCGACCCTTACGGGCAGATTTATCAAGGGTCGAATTTCTAATTAAAAAATACTTCGAAATTCGACCATCGAATTAAAATACTTTGAATTCGAATATCGAATTCGAACTTTTTTCATCGAATTTGTGTATTCTGCGGTCAAAGTAAAATCGTTCGATCAAACTATTAAATACTTCGAATCGAACAATATAATTTGACTTCACAAAACTTAGAAAAATGCTGTAGAAGGTCCCCATAGGCTAACATAGCACTTTGGCAGGTTCAATTAAGTATTGAAGCCGAAGTTTTTTTTAAAGAGACAGTACTTCGATTATCGAATGGTTGAATATTCAAACTATTTTACTTCGAATCGAATTTGATAGTCGAAGTATCCAAAAAATTACTTAGAATTTCAAATTTTTTTTACTTAGAAAATTCCCTCGAATTCACTTTGACCCTTGATAAATCTGCCCCTAAGAGTCGCAGTCGCTTAAAGTATGATGCTTTGCGCTATACAATGTTTCATGTTTCGATTATCGAATGGTCGAATATTGTAACGATTTTTAAGTAAAGTGAGATCAAAGTCGTAGTATCCTATTCGATGGTCGAAGTATCCAAAAAAGAATTTTTTTACTTCTTTTTACCCTCGAATTGACTTTCACCCTTGATAAATCTGCCCCTAAAACAAATGGAAATTTGTAATGAATGTATGTGTGTGTGTATATATATATATATATATATATATATATATATATATATATATATATATATATATATATATATATGAAAGGTTCTTAGAATTCCAATTCTAAGTTTTTGTTTTGGGTTTACATCCCCTTTAAGCAGTCTGTGCTGAGTGTGGAATTTATAAATTGTATGTATGAAATGTTTATAAGAAAACCTCCCCCAGAGCTCTATTTTATCAGCAGACTAATAACTGTAATTCTATTAATTTCAGGCAATGTTGTACTTTTTTTCTGCTTTACTCCTACACAGGGCACATTTTTACTCACTTATACACCTACCAGTAAGTCACATTCACGGCTGTTTCGTAACTAATCCAGCACCTGCCTTATTACTCTAGTTATCTCCTTGTACCGCACCTCCGACTTAATACAGACAACACACATGAGAGGTGCAAAGGCATTCATGGGAAGGAGAAAACTGACAAAATAACACCTTGGGGAATTTTTCTTTTTTTTTTCAGTTAAATTTGTAGATTGATGTGAAATAAAATGACTTGTTAATTTTGCGAATGAGCAAGAACATGAATCAGGTTATTAGTCATAGACCCTTCTTAGCAGAGCCTTGTACTCCTCTTTGTTTGGGTGTAATCTTACTGTATATTACTCTGCAGTTTCTCTTGTTTCTCAACACAATCCTAGATTATAAATACAGTGTGTATAGATATATATATATATATATATATATATCTATCTATATATATGCGTGTATATATATCTATACATATATATGTGTGTGTGTGTATATATATATCTATACATTTATATATGTATATATACAGTGGTGTGAAAAACTATTTGCCCCCTTCCTGATTTCTTATTCTTTTGCATGTTTGTCACACAAAATGTTTCTGATCATCAAACACATTTAACTGTTAGTCAAAGATAACACAAGTAAACACAAAATGCAGTTTTTAAATGAGGGTTTGTATTATTTAGGGAGAAAAGAAATCCAAACCTGTGTGAAAAAGTAATTGCCCCCTGAACCTAATAACTGGTTGGGCCACCCTTAGCAGCAATAACTGCAATCAAGCGTTTGCGATAACTTGCAACGAGTCTTTTACAGCGCTCTGGAGGAATTTTGGCCCACTCATCTTTGCAGAATTGTTGTAATTCAGCTTTATTTGAGGGTTTTCTAGCATGAACCGCTTTTTTAAGGTCATGCCACAACATCTCAATAGGATTCAGGTCAGGACTTTGACTAGGCCACTCCAAAGTCTTCATTTTGTCTTTCTTCAGCCATTCAGAGGTGGATTTGCTGGTGTGTTTTGGGTCATTGTCCTGCTGCAGCACCCAAGATCACTTCAGCTTGAGTTGACGAACAGATGGCCGGACATTCTCCTTCAGGATTTTTTGGTAGACAGTAGAATTCATGGTTCCATCTATCACATCAAGTCTTCCAGGTCCTGAAGCAGCAAAACAACCCCAGACCATCACACTACCACCACCATATTTTACTGTTGGTATGATGTTCTTTTTCTGAAATGCTGTGTTACTTTTACGCCAGATGTAACGGGACGCGCACCTTCCAAAAAGTTCAACTTTTGTCTCGTCGGTCCACAAGGTATTTTCCCAAAAGTCTTGGCAATCATTGAGATGTTTTTTAGCAAAATTGAGACGAGCCTTAATGTTCTTTTTGCTTAAAAGTGGTTTGCGCCTTGGAAATCTGCCATGCAGGCCGTTTTTGCCCAGTCTCTTTCTTATGGTGGAGTCGTGAACACTGACCTTAATTGAGGCAAGTGAGGCCTGCAGTTCTTTAGATGTTGTCCTGGGGTCTTTTGTGGCCTCTCGGATGAGTTGTCTCTGCGCTCTTGGGGTCATTTTGGTCAGCCAGCCACTCCTGGGAAGGTTCACCACTGTTCCATGTTTTTGCCATTTGTGGATAATGGCTCTCACTGTGGTTCGCTGGAGTCCCAAAGCTTTAGAAATGGCTTTATAACCTTTGAAATTGAACTCAGGTGTGATAAACCACAGTTAAGTTATTTTTTAACAAGGGGGGGCAATCACTTTTTCACACAGGCCCATGTAGATTTGGAGTTTTTTTTTCTCCCTTAATAACGTAAACCTTCATTTAAAAACTGCATTTTGTGTTCAATTATGTTATCTTTGACTAATAGTTAACGGTTTTTGATGAGCGGAAACATTTAAGTGTGACAAACATGCAAAAGAATAAGAAATCAGGAAGGGGGCAAATAGTTTTTCACACCACTGTATGTGTATATATATATATATATATATATATATATATATATATATATACATATATATGTATATATGTGTGTATATATATATATATATATATATATATATATATATATATATATATATATATATATATATGTGTGTATATATGTATCTGTATATATATACAGGTATGGGACCTGTTATCCAGAATGCTTAGGACCTGGGCTTCTGAATAACTGATATTTCCGTAATTTGGATCTTCATTCCTACTAGAAAATGACATTAACATTTAGGGGCATATTTATCAAGGGTCGAATTTCGAAGTGGAAAATGCTTTGAAATCCGACCATCAATTGAACACTACGAAATTCGAAGTCGAATTCGTAGGATTTTTTGCATCTTACGATCGGATTCCGATCGTAGTACGATCGTACTTCGAATCGAACGATTTTATCGTTTGATTTTCCTTCGAATACAAAAAACTTATTTTCTGGAAGGTCCCCATAGGATAACAGCAGGTTAAAGTCGGCGAAGTATAGAAGTCGACGTTTTTTTAAAGAGATAGTACTTCGATTATCGAATGGTCAAATAGTCGAACAATTTTACTTCAAGTCGAAGTCGTAGAAGCCTATTCGATGGTCGAAGTATCCAAAAATTACTTCAAATTTTTTAACTTCGAAAATTCCCTCGATTTCACTTCGACCCTTTATAAATCTGTCCCCAAGTAACCCCAATAGGTTGGTTTTGCTTCCAATAAGGATTAATTATATCTTAGTTGTGATCAAGTACAAGCTACTGTTTTATTATAAGAGAAAATTATTTTTAAAAATTTGGATTATTTGGATAAAATTGAGTCTATGGGAGACAGACTTTCCGTAATTCAGAGCTTTCTGGATAATGGGTTTCCAGATAACGGATCCTATACCTGTATATATTTTGTTCAGATAAACAGTATTGACATGTAAAATGAGGGGAAACTTAAAATCAGGGGATGTAAAATTGAGGTTCCACTGTAGTAGTATTGAGGTTTTTTGTTTTTCCCTTCATAGACTTGCAGCTTTAATTACATTTTTCTGGTGTTGATTTGTTTATAAATTACACTGTTTACATTACAAGTAAGCCACTCTACCATATAAAATTGTATTCCTGAACCAACAAATGACTGTTATTAGCTGTAATATTGGTGTGTAGCTGCATCTCAGGTCATTTTGCCTGATCATGTTCTTTCAGAAAGAGCCAGAGCTGCACAATGGAACTGCTTTCTGACAGGCTGTTGTTTCTCTTACTCAATGTAACTGAAGGAGTCACAGTGGGACATGGACTTTTACTATTGAGTGCCGGGAGTGATATCACTCCAACTTGCAGTGCAGCAGTAAAGAATTACTTAAAGGAACAGTAACACCAACAAATGAAATTTTTTTAGTACCCTGCACCATTAAAAACTGTTTGCTTGCCTTATAAAAACTACTATAGTTTATATAAATTAACAGCTGTGCAGCCACTCAAGATGGAAATAAGAGGAAAATGCACAGGTTACATAGCAGATAACATATAACGCCTGTAGAATACAATGGTGTTTAACTGTTATCTGCTATGTAACCTGTGCATTTTCTCCTTTTTTCCAGCTTGAATGGCTGTCCCCGTGGTTGCACAACAGTTTATTTATATAAACTATACTTGAGTTTCTGAAGCAGGAACACAACTTTTACCAGTGCTGGTCAACACGAAATTGTATTTTAATCACTTTGATTTTCAGTTACTGTGTTCCTGAATCCAGGATTCAGTTCCGGATTCAGCCAGGAGTCTGCCTTTTTCAGCAAGATTCGGATTTGAACGAATCCTTCTGCCCGGCCGAATAAAAATCCTAATTTGCATAATCAAATTAGGGGCGGGGAGGAAAATTGCGTGACTTTTTGTCACAAAACAAAAAAGTAAAAAATGTTTCCCCTTTCCACCCCTAATTTGCATATTCAAATTAGGGTTCGGTATTCGGCCGAATCTTTCGCGAAGGTATTCGTCCAAATCTTTTTGCCTGTACCAATTATATTTTTTTGTAGGGATGCACCGAATCCACTTTTTTGGATTCGGCCGAACCCCCTAATCCTTAGCGAAAGATTCCGAAAAACCGAACCGAATATGGAAATTAGGGGTGGGAAGGGGAAAACATTTTTTACTTCCTTGTTTTCTGACAAAAAGTCACGCAAATGCCCTCCCCGCCCCTAATTTGCATATGCAAATTAACCAAATCATGCTGAAAAAGGCCAAATCCTGAATTCGGTGAATCCCTAATTTTTTGTATATTTTTCATTTTAATATGGTTTAGAGCTTAGCTCTCAAGAGGAATTACTAAAAGGGATGTGGACAAGTAAATCAGGGGTTCTCCTTCATATATCCCTATATATAAATACTGTTAAATGTTATATTGTAGTAAAAGTACCTTGTCCTGTAGCTTTAGTGTCTCCTTAAATATGAACACATTTAGCTTTGTGTATTATGAAAAATGATTGTGTTCATTCATTCTCATACACTGTAAACAAATATTTTATGAACCTAAAAGCCCAATACCGTCATCTTAAATGGTTTGGACTCCACCCCCGTTGTCCTCAAAGAGAGTATGGAGAAAAATCTAACAATATAGTAGCCAAATTATCAAGAGCTGGAGAGAAAAGTATAGATATTTATAAATGGCTGCAATGATCTTTTCATAGCACGTAGAAGAGATGTATAGCTGCATACATACAGGTAGGACTTCCCTTCTCCAAAAACATTCAGTTTTTAAAGATAACACCATTTCCTGATAATTTGATCTATTTCACCACAATGGATTTTTAACTCTTTCATCTGAAATACTTTCTCATATTGAGGAACAAACCTTTGTTTAGGCAGCAACAGGTTATTGCTTGTAAAGTCTTTATATATGTTTTGGTGGCTTCCTGTTGCTTCTATATCTTCATCACCGTCGCAGTACTAAGAAAGTTCATACATACCCACAGGCAAGAATAAAGAGGGATCGTGTAAAAAAAAAAAAAAAACAATGTAGATAAGTTGAACCTTTTGAATGTTTTTCGCTAAAGGTAAGATCTTGTAACAATAAATTTGCTAACCACAGAAAAACAAAGATCAAGACAGAAAGGTGTAGCCCTTGAGTTTAAATGAAACGTTTTTTTGCCTATGAGACAGGATGGACTTGTATTTCGATACCGAGCCTTGATCAAGATCCATGATTTCTGCTTTCTTTTGTCATTTTATCCAAATATGCAAAGCACAATATAAAAATACCATTGAGGACATGGAGCATAAAGTTGACATTTATTTTGACATGAAATGTTTATATTGTTCATGTTAATCCTTTACTCTAAGAATTACCAATATCCTTTCCAGAAGCTGCCTGGCACCAATTCATTTGCAAATGTTGCAAGCTTTCTGTTAGTGGGACATCCCAGCAGAACCTCTCATCATTTATAGCTAGATATGCTGCAATTAAAAATATTCCATATAGGAAAATACTATGGGGCAAATTCACTAAGATTCGTAGTTGCGCCAGGCGTAACTTCGCCGCACTTCGCCAGGCGTAGTTTCGCCAGTGCTCCGCAAATTCACTAAAATCCGAAGTTGCGCTCAGGGGTAGCGTAAGGTTGCGAAGTTGCGCTAGCGTTGATTCGCTAAGCGAAGCGAAGTTACGCTAGCGATGTTTAATTTGCATACAGTGCCAAATTCAAATTTCAATGGAGGAATACGTAGAATCACTACAAATGCCTGGGAAACCTTCAAAACATCAAATAATTTTTTTTTTTTGCCCTACACATGTGCCCACTGTATAGTTAAGGTGCCATGAGTTAGGAAATGTAGGGGAGAAGGAGGGGAGCCCCAAAAAATTTTTCGATCTTTTTCAGCTTATCACCCATAATATAGAAAAACGCCAGTGATTTTTGGGACTTAGAAAAAATTTAAACTTTTTTGAAGTCTAGCGTAAAAGGTAACGTTAAAGGGATCCTGTCATTGGAAAAAAATTTTTTTTCAAAAAGAACCAGTTAATAGTGCTGTTCCAGCAGAATTCTGCACTGAAATCCATTTCTCAAAAGAGCAAACAGATTTTTTTATATTCAATTTTGAAATCTGACATGGGGCTAGACATTTTGTCAATTTCCCAGCTGGCCCTGGTCATGTGACTTGTGCCTTCACTTTAGGAGAGAAATGCTTTCTACAGGCTGCTATTTTTCCATCTCTATGTAACTGAATGTCTCAGTGGGACATGGGTTTTTACTATTGAGTGTTGTTCTTAGATCTACCAGGCAGCTGTTATCTTGTGTTAGGGAGCTGTTATCTGGTTACCTTCCCATTGTTCATTTGTTTGGCTGCTGGGGGGGAAAAGGGAGGGGGTGATATCAGTCCAACTTGCAGTACAGCAGTAAAGAGTGATTGAAGTTTATCAGAGTACAAGTCACATGACTTGGGGCAGCTGGGAAATTGACAATATGTCTAGCCCCATGTCAGATTTCAAAATTGAATATAAAAAAATATGTTTGCTCTTTTGAGAAATGGATTTCAGTGCAGAATTCTGCTGGAGCAGCACTATTAACTGATTCATTTTGAAAAAAATTTTTTTCCCCATGACAGTATCCCTTTAAGTACAATGCGCGCGTTAGTGAATTTGCGTAGTTACGTCCGTTGCGAAAATTCACCAGGCGTAAGGGTGCGAAGTAACACTAGCGAATTTACGCCAGCGTTCGTTAGTGAATTTGCGAAGTAATGAAAAGGACCAACGCTAGCGAATTGACGCTAGCGTTAGGCGCTTAGTGAATTTGCCCCTATAAGTTGTCTCTCTCTCTATTTATATATAAAATCCAACATTTCAGTCATATAGTCACATACCTCAAGGTCAGGCATTTTTTTCCATAAGGAAGGTCACTTTATGTGACTGAAACGTTGGATTTTCAATAAAAACACTTCTTCCTTTTCCGAACCCGCCCGACCTGCGGGTAAACCAGCGGGTCCCACGGATATCCGGTCGGCCCGCACATCACTGATGTCTTCCAAACTTACATTTTTGAGATTTCTCAAAATGAAAAATACCCAAAAACTTAAATGAAAAAAATAGGCAGCTAAAAGCTTCTGTTATAGTTAACTATTATAATTGTTATAATTCAAGGTTTTCGAGCTTGTGTCCAACGGCATAATTGAATGTAAATAGTAAAAGGCAGAATATAAATTTAAATGTGCTCTCCCATGTCGTGCTGCCAAGTCCTTTAATGTTGCCTTGTCCTTTAAGCATAAATTATTTACTGTGTATTTTTCCTTAAATAATGTGTTTCTTATCTGAAAAAAAGAAGAATCGGAAACTGAATATTAAGCAGTTTTGTGGGACAGTCCCTGCACTGAAACTCTCCATTAACCACAAACATACCTGATCATTCTACCTTTGCGGGGAAAGTCTCCACCTACTACATGTATAGTCATTTACAATGAAACAGAGAGATACAACTGAAAGTAGACACATCTGTTTAACCCCTTAGAGCAGGGATCCTCAACCTTTTGAACCCGTGAGCAACATTCAGAAGTAAAAGGAGTTGGGGAGCAACACAAGCATGAAAAGTGTTCTTGGGGTGCCAAATAAGGGCTGTGATTGGATATTTAGTAGCCCTTATGTGGATTGTCAACCTACATTGATGCTCTGTTTGGCAGTACTTCTGTTTTTGTATGCCAAAAACTTACCTCCAAGCCAAGAATTCAAAAATAAGCACCTGCTTTGAGGCCACTGGGAGCAACATCCAAGGGATAGGAGAGCAACATGTTGCTCACGAGCTACTGGTTGGGGATCACTGCCTTAGAGTATAGTGTTTTAATCGTTTAAAATATTACCTTTCTCTGCATTACATTATCAGGCAGAGAAAAAAATAGTATGCTTGAATATGATAAATGCTAAGGGGCCCATTTACTAAGCTCGAGTGAAGGAATAGAGGAAAAATAGTTTGAATTTCGAATGGTCGAATATGGCTACTTCGACCTTCGACTCTCGACTTCGAATCGAACGATTCGAACTAAAAATCGCTCGACTATTCGATAGTCGAAGTACTGTCTCTTTAAAAAATTCTTCGACCCCCCTAGTTCGCCACCTAAAACCTTCCGAGGCCAATGTTAGCCTATGGGGAAGGTCCCCATAGGCTTCCTAAGAATTTTCTGATCGAAGTAATATCCTTTGATCGATGGATTAAAATCCTTCGAATTGAAGGATTTAATCGTTCGAATGTAGGAATATCTGTAAATTCTTCGACTTCAATATTCGAAGTCGAAGGATTTTACTTTGACGGTCAAATATTGAGGGTTAATTAAACCTCGATATTCGACCCTAGGTTAATGTGCCCCTAAATGTATAAAAGTGTATGAGTAAAGGATAACGAATACAATGAAACTATAAAGTACTAAATAAAAATGAACTTTAGATGATCTGATACAAACTGTGTGTATATATCATATCTAGGGGTAATGAACGTATAAGAAGGCATTGACCTGCTACCATCACATAAATAATGGAGGGGGTGTAAGCTTATTACTATAAACAGTTGGTCCTGGTGCATATGCCCCAGACCTTCAGCATAGGAAGTAATCACGAGAACTGATATAAGACAGACTGGCACTGATCTGGAAAACAGAAGACAATGAACAGCTAATGATTTTAAAATAATTCTAGTTTATTTTACATCTTCTGTATTCACAAAAAAAAAAAATAGACCTTTGCTTTTCGTGCCTCCATGGGGCATTTAATCTTAGCTTATGATTTAGTACCCCTGGGAGGCACTAAATGTGTAAAGCTATTTTTGTATGATTATTCAAGATGTAAATTAAACTATTTGTATGTGTTTTTGGGTCCAGCCCATTTCGCTTCCATTTGTTGAAGAGATATAGGGACAATTACTTGTTACATGTTTCTTACCAAATGCATCAGATGATAACACTCCTATGTAAATTTGTTTTTCAAATGAGCAAACTTTTTTTTATATTTAATTTTGATGTTTTATGTGAGGGGAGCCATCTTCTGACTTCTTCCCAAGTGCCCTCAGCCATGTGACTTGTGATAAACTTCAGTCACTCTTTACTGGTGTGCTTTCCCTCCCAAGCAGCCTATGAACTGAACAACGGGCAGGTTAGGGGATAACCGCTCCTTGACACCATTACTGAAGGATTCAGCTGCCTGAACTGATGCCCATGTTTCTGTGCTGTTGCCACTGCTCTGGGCTAACAGTACTGGTGATAGAAAAACTGTCCTGTATTGTGTGACTAGGGAAACAGGCAAAATTGACCATACTGCCTCCCATTCACTTTAGGGTAATGGCACAGGGGAAGATATGTTGTTAATGGGAAATCCATTAAAGAGATACAGACACAAATTATTGCCTGTTTGAATAATTACCAGTGCCTCCAGGACCTGATATCCTGAGTCATGTAGACTGTCAACCTAAGGTGTCTTAAAGGCAGTGGACATCATGCTTGTATTTTTTGGC
Source organism: Xenopus laevis (assembly GCF_017654675.1). Lineage (NCBI taxonomy): Eukaryota > Metazoa > Chordata > Amphibia > Anura > Pipidae > Xenopus > Xenopus laevis. The sequence continues at coordinate 17,806,861 of NC_054380.1, read as the reverse complement.
TACTGTTCCCCTCAAAAATATTGCAGCTGTACCTCTGGTTTCCAAATTTTTCTTGGCTTTGAAACTTTTTACATACGCTACATTTTACATAGTGCTAATGTGTAAATTGTTTAGATTGATATGGCCCTTTATTCTAGATGGCTAATTTTCCCATTGTTATGATATAATAATCTATAGGTATATTTTAGTGAGGCTCACTGAGGAGGCTCTGATGATGCCTGACGACATTCTTTGCTTTTTATACTGTTTCATAGAATAATCGTAGAGGCTTATTTATTAGAGGTCAGATTTTAGTGGTTTTTGAAACCATGCCACACAAAATCCAAAATCTTCTCACTATTTTCTGAAAACCACTCTGACCAAATCTACACAAACTTTTCCCCCCTATTTATCAATGCATTTTCACAAAAGGAAAAAGACTTGATAAAATCGTGAAATCAAAGTTGGTCGGTGCACTTTGTAGCTGGGTTATTTTTTTGCGAGTCCCTCACCGTTTGACATAGTCATGTTACCTCACTCCAAGGGGCATAGCCAGAGTCTTGCACCCTGGAAACTGGTTTCAGATGTTTTCTTTCAGTTGTCCTTGGTGCAGTCTGTATCCTTCTTAGGTAGGAAAAACACTGAAGAGGGGAGGAGCCACTTCTAATTGGTGCGGGCTAATCCTACCTACAGGTGAGGAGAGCTTCTCTCGTTTAGTGCTGCCTGTAGGGATGTGAGGGAAATTTGTGTTTTTCTTGCGAAGAGAAAATCTGAAAACCTCTAAATTGATTTAGTGGTCCAATGAGATCAGCGCAGCTCAGGTTGACTTCTATAGCACCTCGACAACTTTTAGGGCAGGACTACATGGCCGATTCTGCCGCGATCCGCAAAATCGCAGGCATCACGTCGGATGCAACGGAAATAAGGTAAGTTATTCAATTGTCGGATCGTGTCGCATTGTTGATGCGACGCGACACGACTGTTGGATGCAGAAGCTGCACGGTGCGTCTGCATCCGACAGTCGTGTCGCGTCAACATTGCGACACGATTCGACACTGGCATTACTTATCTTATTTCCGTCTCATCTGGCATGCCGCCTGCGATTTTCCACAGCGTGTCGGAGGCAGAATCGGCAAGCCATACAACTTTAGTAGAACTGTGGCCACCATGTTTGGCAAATTCGCTTCTGGTCCATAGCTCTCTGGAACTGATCATCAAACAGGTGCAGAGCTGTTCCTGTGCATTACCTGTTTCAGGCACCTTCAGAGATGTGCTCAATCACAGTTATCATTTAATGAGGCAAAGGGCCTTGTTGGCATGTGCAGTGAACATTCAGTAGTGTTTGAAAATTGCCAGTATGCTTGCTCCTGTTCAGTTATCTGTGCTAGGGGCTGGATGCAATGTGACTAAACATGGTTGCTGCTAACCATGGCCCCATTCTGTATGAAGGCCTGTACTACTTCTTTAATCACTATAGATCAAAGACTTTTTTGATTTCAAAAAATGAATATAAGGTTGCAGTAGCACTTTCATTTAGTCTCAATGATATCCAATACTGCCCAAGGGAGCCCAGCCTGACAGTTTGGAAACCACTTCTATAAATGATTATATAGTGAATAAAGTAAAATATAAGGATATTATAAGTTACCGAGGAGTTTCATGACCATATAAAAACATGAGGCCGAAGGCCGAGTGTTTTTATACAGGCCATGGAACTCCGAGGTAACTTCTAATATCCTCATATTTTGCAACTGGGGGTACTTTATTTATTATAATACACAAGTTTCAGTGAGTCATGTGACAGAAATGACATCAGAACTCACCGTTTATAACTGATGACATCACTACTCACCGTTTATAAGGATATAATTTACAGGATATTCATGGCTTTTGTGTATTATATATATATATATTTGTGAGTTGCATTATACCATGTCCATGTATAGAAGCTTTCTGTCATATACAAGAAAACAGTGTTCTATGGCAACTTTCATTTTCATGTTCATTCACTTCACACTTCCTGAGGTTTTTACCTATGCCGCGTTTCACAATCCATATCACCTGTTTTACAAAGTGTGACTTTCCCATAGCGTAATAATTGATATGGTAAATTTCATGTTTTGTCAGTAACAGGATCCGCGTACTCAGAGACCTGTTTGATTATTGTAGCCCTGTGGAACATTCCATGGAAACCATTAAAGATATTTAATTTTGTATAACTGAAAGATCATTTTTACTGCAAGTAGCATTTTGGCTGTCACTGAGATTAGCAGTTCCATGGCACATTTACTTTTTTTGTGAGCGGTCTTCATATGAGCAAACATGGCTGCTCCCAGTAATATACATTAACACAAATAATGCAGATAAATAGGCTCCTATGTCCAAAAAAATCTGTGCCAATATATTTTGCTAAACATACACAGAGAATTGTAGTAAATGAAAAGCTCTTTTAGCTTTATTGCGCATCTAAAAGTAAAGAGGCAATAAAAACTATGTGCAGGTCGAGAAAAACTGTCAGAATGTGTTCAGCTGCTTTGAGCAGCCAAACACAATTTTGTTCTATGGGAGCTGGATTATATAAAACCTTAAGATCAGCCAATTCTTTGCTTTTCTAGAAGTGGTGCTTTATTTCAGGGGTGCCCAAAAGGTATATCGGGATCTACCAATAGACCTTTGGGGGGAAATTTACTAAAGGGCGAAGTGGCTAACGCTGGTGAAAATTCGCCAGCATGACCTCATTTTCGCACTTCGCCAATTTACTAACAGTAGCTGGCGTAAATTCGCTGGCGCAACTTCACACTCTTACGCCAGGCGAATTTCCGGTCTGGCGAAAGCTTTACTACGCAAATTCACTAAGTTTCTGATTTACTGACAGTTACCTCCATCGCCAGACTTGCCTTCGCCACCTCAGACCAGGGGAAGTGCAATAGAGTAGATAGGACTTCCTCAAAAAAAAAGTTGAACATAAGTCCCAAAAAACGCTGGCATTTTTTCCTATTTAAAGGGTGATAGACAAAGATTGTAAAATTTTTTTGGGGGTACCCTTCTTCCCCCCTACATTTCCTAACATATGGCACCTAAACTATACTGTGGGCGCATGTGTAGGGCAATATAACAACTTTATATAATTGTATTAAGGTTCCCTGGCCTTGTCTAGTGTAATGTATTTGCTGCAGCATATATGGCGATTGCACTTTAACTGCATGCTAATTAGCCAACGCTAGCGCAACTTCGAACTGCTGAGCGTAATTTCGCCAGCGTTCGGTACCCTGTGCGCAACTTCGGATCTTCGTGAATTAGCATTGTCTGGGCGAATTTTTGCCTGGCGAAGTGTTGCGATGTGCAGCGATGTGCACAAAGCCAGCACTGGCGACTTTTGCGCCAGTTAGTGAAGTTGCCCCTTGGTTGGTGATCAGTAGGTCTCAAGTCACTGTCAACAATGGCCTGAATTACACTTCTATTTTTTTTATTTTCATTCAGATATTTATTCTGTTAAGGTTACATAAGAAAATGTTGTAACTGCAATGAGAAACAACGTGTGCCTGTTATTAAGCTCCCAGCAAATGTTTTGGGGACAAGCACCTTCTTCAAGTGCTCTTGAGAATATGGTTTGCAGGGCTGCGTTATACACTATCTCTGGCCTGAATCTTGACTCCCCGATTAATATCTCATGATATGAATTATTCAGTTACTGTAGATCTAAAACGATCAACTAGGGGCAGATTTATTAAGGTTCGAAATGTAAATTGAAATTTGAATTTTCAACTTGGGTTTGGTCAAAACTCACAAATTTGAGTTGGGAAGAATCCATATTCGAATTTGAGATTGATCATACCTTGACCCTGGAAACAACTCAAATTCAACTATTCGGCACCTAAAACCTGCCGAGTTCATGTAGAAATCAATGGCAGAAGTCCAGTTACCCATTTGAAGATGTTAATAGTAGGGATGCAATACTGAATACCGAACCAAATGCTAATTTGCATATGCAAACTAGGGGTGGGAAGGGAAAAAACCTACTTCTTTGTTTTGTGACAAAAAGGTCACACGATTTCCGCCCACCCCTAATTTGCATATGCAAATTAAGATCGGATTCGGCTCAGTTCGAAACCCAATCTTGTTGAAAAAGGCAGAATTCTGCCTAAATCCCGAACTGAATCCTGGATTTGGTGCATCCATAGTTAATAGCCTTCCTGACATTTGATGGTTTTTTCAGAGAAAAAACTTGATTCGAGTTTAGTCAAATTCAATTTGAGTTTTCGGTTCGGGAATATTTGTTCGAGTTTTATCTTAAATAACCTCCCATTCAAGTTGTGAGTATATTCAAATTCATTAGAGTTTAAAAAAAATTCACATGAATTCGAAATTTGACCCCCTAATTTCTGAGCAGAATTAACAATGGTACATTGTTCCCTTTGCAAATTCATATTTCATTCTGTTGACTTTATAAAACATGGCAAGTTCTGACTGTGAATGGTTCATGGACTGATGGTTACCTTAATATATATAGAAACAATATATATATGCAACATCAATATAATCTGCAAGTTTTTTCCAGCAACAAAGATCTCATTTGATATTTTTACCTTTTCTAGGAACTTTACTCACATATTTGGCTCCGTTGTGCTTATTAACAATTGTGTATTTTTTTGGGGTGCATCGAATCCAGGATTCGGTTCTGGATTCTTTTTCAGCAGGATTTGAATCCTAATCCTAATGAAATCGCGTGACTTTTTGTCACAAAACAAGGAAGTAAAAAATGTTTTCCCCTTCCCACCCTGATTCCCACCCAGATTCGGTTCGGTATCGGTAATCTTTTGCAAACGATTTGGGGGTTTGGCTGAATCCAAAATAGTGGATTCGGTGCATCCCTAGTATTTTCTTTTACTGTAATATTTGCCCGCAGTTGTTTTACAAACTTTTTATTGTTTTTCAGGCAAAATTCACGTTTTTACAATCTTAAGTTTTATGGTCTTTCAGGTCTCAACATCTTCTTCTGTGTATTTCATCCTATTTTTATCACACTCTGGTGTAGCAACGAGAAACTTGGCTTCCTGTGCTAATTTCATTTGCTCGCAATAGTAACCCCTTTATTAAAAGTGAGAAATAGTCATTTACTTTTTCTGCCCCACTAATGTTTAGAGCGTATTGCTCATACCAAAAAGTGTGACCTCCAATCGTGTGTCATTTCAAGGGAAGCAAATATTCACTGCTTACCATCCATTACCTATAAAGGACAAGGAACGGGGGATTCACTGGGGGGTTGCCCGTCCTGTGAATTCAAAATTCACACAGTGATCAATAGGAAATGGATCGAGTTAACTATCGTGTTGTTCTTGTAGGTGTTTGTTCTGGCATTTTTTCTTTTTGCCATGACTTAACACAACAAGGAGTAAGACATTCAAGATTTCTCTTAAAGGAGAACTCAACCCTAGAATTATAAAAAGCCTCTACCTAGTAAACAAGATAGTCCCCTACTTGCTTCCCCTCGCATAGTTCAATAGGTCTAAAAATTTTTAACAGTGCAGAGAAAGCGCAGCAGAGCTTGTGGGTGCCATCTCCCGAATCTTCAGATTTCTTCGGGTCCTCTTCGGCAATTTTCGGCACTTTAAGCGCATGCTGCAGTTGGTACACTCCGGAAGACTGCTCCAACTGTGCATGCGCCGGTACAGTGCTGTTACAGATGACGATGCGTGATCCGGAAGATGGCGCCTACAAGCTTCGATGCGCTTACTCTGCACTGTTAGGTGGAACAAAATTTAATTTTATGGACATTTTCAGAGCTATTGAACTGTGCGAGGGAAAGCTGGGAGGGGGGGGACTATCTTGCTTACTAGGTAGGGGCTTTTTTAAATTCTTGGGTTGAGTTCTCCTTTAAATATGAAAATCGTGGGGATAAGGAAACCTGGTTGTGAAACAAAAAGTGCTATTTTTTCCAGCAGTTTAATAAATTTGACACTCAACATTAGTTGACATTAAAGCTAATTAATGTTTTGTGCCCAGATACTACATGATAGTGCATTTATTTCAGATCTAAATATGCAAATTACAGTTCAAATTCAATCTTAAATGTTTAAGCAATTTCAGGTTGTATATTCCCCTAAAGTAACTGGATACATTTTAGGGGAGCGTTATTTTTCATTTAGATCCAGATTATTTTAATGTATTACTTCTTCGCCAAGAATTCACCATATTTTGAGATATTTACTTAAAATAACCCAGGTTAGAAAACACAAATCTTCTGGAATCATTTGTGGGCATATTTATCAAGGGTCGAATTTCGAATTGAAAAAACTTCAAAATTCGAATTCAAAAAGACCAACCGAAATTAAGTCAAAGTTTTTTGTTTGTTTTTGGTCGAATAGGTCAGTTTTCGATCGAATAGGTCTGTATTCGGCCGAATTCGAAACGTACGAATCGATTCAAAGTTTTTCACAAAAAAAACTTTGATTTTTCTAAGACCACCAATTGACTCCAAATAGGAGGTCCCCCATAGGCTAAAACAGCAATTCGGCAGGTTTTAGATGGCGATTGGTCGAAGTTGAATTTCTAAAGAGACAGTACATTTCGATATTTGAATTTTTTTCAAATTCAAATCGAATTTAGACTATTCCCTAGTACACAAAAATTAGCTTGAAATTCTAATTTTTTTCATTCCAAAATTCACCTCGACCTTTGATAAATTTGCCCCTTGGTATATCTGGTGCTCCATCAGCATGTACTAAATGTGTACTGTATATCTTGATTTATATAGCAATTCTATTCCCTCTGCTATATATTTTATATACAGTGATTATGTTAAAAGACACAGGAGGAAGGAGGTACTTGCCCAATAGATCTTACAAAGTGGATACATTATTTTACAGGCATAAAGAGGAGGTTAATGACTTCGTCCAATCATATTGTTTCAAGAATTGGCCCATAAATGTCAGGACTAAGTCATATACTGTACCAATGGAAGACATGTCCTAATGTTTATTCCCTAAGGAGAATAGAAGAATGAGCCAATCATAGCTTTGCCTTAACACACATAAATATAAAATAAGATATAAAATTCCATATGTGAACTGTGCACAGAAAAAAATTATTTGGGGGATTGCCTATTTTAAATCCTTGATATTCCTGGAATCCAAGCTTGAAGATCAATGTGAGGGTGATATGGAATAAGCACTTATTTGCTGTAAAAGGTGTTTTTGGAATTATTGCACATTGACCGATACAGCAATGTTTCATGTCTCTGTGACATTATTATAAATTGTGGGGGCCTGACTAAGGGGCATATTTATCAAGGGTCGAATTTGAAAAACTTTGAAATTCAAATGAAAAAAGACCAACCGAAATTAAGTTGGTTTTTATTGGCCGAATAGGTCATTTTTCGATCAAATAGGTCCGTATTCGGCCGAATTCGAATCATACGAATCAAATTAATAAGCGCATTCGATAGAATCCGATTCAAAGTTTTTCCCAAAAAAAAAACTTCGATATTTCAAAGTCCACCAATTGACTCCAAATAGGTTGTAGATGGTCCCACATAGGCTAAAATTTGGCAATTTGGCACATTTTAGATGGCGAATGGACGAAGTCGAATTTTTAAAGAGACAGTACGAGGCACATTTACTTAGCCCGAATAGAATAAAAAATACTTCGAATTTCAAATGTTTTTTTTTTTGGCTACTTCGACCTTCGACTACGAATCGAATGATTCGAACTAAAAATCGTTCGACTATTCGACCATTCGACAGTCGAAGTACTGTCTTTTTAAAAAAACTTCGCCACCTAAAACCGACCGAACCTCAATGTTAGCCTATGGGGAAGGTCCCCATAGGTTTTCTAAGCTTTTTTTGGTTGAAGAAAAATCGTTCAATCGATAGATTAAAATCCTTCAAATCGAACGATTCGAAGGATTTTGATCCATCGATCGAACGTTTTTTCTTCGATATTTGAAGTAGAAGGATTTAACTTTGACAGTCGAATATTCGACCCTAAGTAAATCTGCCCCTACATGATAATTTTCGATATTCAAATTTTTGCATTTTTTTCAAATTTGAATCAAATTTGGACTATTTTTTAGCCGAAGTACAGAAAAAATAGCTCAAAATTCAAATTTTTTTTCATTTAAAAATTCACCTCGACCTTTGATAAAGCTGCCCCTAAATGTTGCAAATGTGTAAAATCACTCAGTGATGAGCGGAATTTTGTGCCAGGTTTCTTGCAAAAAAGACGCCCATATAAAAAATTGTCATCCATAGACAAATACATTTGGCGAATTTGTTGTGAATTTTCGGTGAAGCAAAATGTGTCAGATTTGCCCATCACTATTTGCCACATATACTGTAACAGCAGTTAAATCTATCCTTTTTTTTTCGGAAGATGAATTTAAAACGTTTTTCACAAAAGGTAACATTTGTAGAGCTTCAAACTTTCACCACGAAAAATGTAATGTTACAAGACCACGTAGTACATAACAAGTAATAATAATACTAAAGACATTTACAATGAATATATGTTTACTAGCAATATGAGTATCAGGGAAGCATTAGTCATTTTCCCACGCTACGTGAAAACCTCAAGTGAGGATGTTGCTTTTTATTGATTAATATGTGTGTCTGCTTAAAAGACAGTCATTTTCTACTACAGATATAGGATCTATATTGCTTATAAATTCAATTTTTATTCACAACTCAAATGGTATATTATTTGTTTAAAAATGTGAACGTTTAAATAGTCCCGACCTGAAAACTCGAATCAAATTCAAATTGAATTCGAATCGAGTTTTGTGCGTGTGACGCGGAACATTTTTTTTTACGCACATTTATTTTCTCACATTGGAGTCTGTCATTTTCGATGCAAAACTTGGCAACAATTTGGCTCATTACTACTGTGCAAAAAACGGTTATATTAAAAAAAAAAAAAACTACAAAATACTATGGGGGAAATTTACTTACCTCCGAAAATCCACTAGCGTTGCCTTCCACTACTTCGCCAGGCATAGTAAAAGTATATAGGGGTGTTCTAATGCCCTACACATGTGCCCACAGAATAGTTAAGGTGCCATATGTTGTAAAATGTTTAAAGCCTATAACAATATAAAAAGTAAAACACGCCAGCGTTTTTTTTGGGACTTAGAAAATTTTTCTTTTTTCAAACTCCGATCTACTCTATTGCACTTTGCCTGGTCTAACCTGACAAAGTCAACTCTGGCGAAAGAGGTAACGTTCATTAAAAAAAAAAACGTAATCAATTTGCATAATTTCGCCCCTTTGCAGCCAGGCGTTAGGCTGCTAAATTGCACTACTCTATCTAATTCGCTGGCGAATTTTCGCCAGGGCCACTGTTAGTAAATTGGCGAAGTGGCAAAGTGACGTCACGCTGGCGAATTTTCACTAGCGTTAGCCACTTCGTGAATTTGAAAAAAAGGTGTGAATCCATCCCAAAATGTTATAGAACATTTAATTCTGAGCAATTTCCAAAATAAATAAATTACATTTAAATGTTTTCAGAATGATTTATAATTGTAATTCCAGGCGGAAGCAGTATTTGTTATCCATTTCTGTTCTACAGTTCCGGCTTTTACAACAACGCAGATGAAGTCGGTTCTCTTCTGTTATAATGTTTCAGGAGTTAGAGCCAACCCCAGTCAAAGAAAATATCATTCTCAGCAACATTTAAATGTACATTTATTAAAGATGTTCAGTGGTTTTAATGCGTTTAAGAGAGAGAGAGAGAGAGAGAGAGAGATTGATTTGATTGAAAGACCCGCACACCAAAGTTATTTTCTTCAAAATTAGTGATTTTATTTAGTACATAAATCCGACGTTTCGGCCCACATTTGGGCCTTTTTCAAGGATTTTTTGACCGAGCACCCACAAAGATTAAGCAAAGTCCGGTCTTTAGAGTGCGGTCGCTTGACACAGATTATATATATATATATATATATATATATATATATATATATATATATATAGATATATATATAGATAGATAGATAGATAGATATATATATATATATATATATATATATATATATATATATATATATATATATATATATATATATATATATATATATATATAAATATGTAGATATATAAAAAAATTTTTTTACATGGTTATGGGGGAAAGAGGCTTTACTATCAACTCTTTCTTCACCAACCCTAGCAGTGATTCAGTCCAAGCAAAACAGGACAGTCACTGGGATTTACAGGAACAGTAACATCAAAAACTAAAAGTTAATCAGAATAATTAAAATGTAATGTAGTCAGGGGCGGAACTACCGGGGGAGCAAGGGGTCGAGCAGGCCAGGGCCCGCACCCCCTCAGGGCCCCCCGGCAGTCCGCACGCCGCATATTCCCGGCCAGTTCCGAGTGTACGGAGGGGGGCGGGGGGCCCGGCTGCGCGTCCTGAGCCAGGGCCCCCCCCCCTCTAGTTCCGTTTCTGAATGTAGTGTTTGTAAAAGTTGTGAATTTGCTTCAGAAAGACTGCCATAGTTTATATAAACAAAGTTGCTGAATAGCCATGTGTGCAACCATTTAAGATGAAAAAAATGCACAGGTTACACAGAAGACAATTGATAAAGTACAATTTTATTTTACAGGGATTATCTGTCATCTGCTATGTCACCTGTTGTCAGGTTACTCACTGTTTGCTGGAGCCTGGATGAGGAATAGCCTCTCCTGCACCTCCCACAATGAAACAATACCAGAAGGTAGAACAGGACTGGTCACATGGAGGAGTGGCAGAAGTGCTGTAACAGTAACACTTCCAGTAGCGCAGTGCACAATCGTCCGGCAAAGGCAGAGTCAAGAACAGGCCGAGGTCAAGGCCAGGCAGCTTAGGATCAACAAACTGGAATCAGGCAGAAGTCAGCAAGAAGAGTAGCAAGTAGGGAAGTCCAGAAGTCAGGCCAGGTCAAAAACAGGTTCAGGCAATCTGTAGAAAAGGCTCAGAGACACGCTGGTAGGGAAACTTCGTCAGGAAAAGCAGGCCTTGAAGTCTTTTTAAGCGCATAGCGCATGAGCATAAATTGATACGCACGTATAAATTGTAATCTCGAAATCAGTTTAAAATTCAACCCGTATAACAAGCTGAATTTATGAACTTTAATTCCTATAGCAGAGACACGTACATTTTGTTCCTGTTGTTGAATGCATTGGTTGCCACTAACCCCGAACGCTACTTTGGCCGTTACACAAAGACAATCAGAAGCAGTTTGCAGGTGAGAATACAAAAAACAACCTACCATTATGCCAAGCATAGTTCATAAAGGAAATATAAAGATTTTTTAGATCACTTGTTATCTGTGCATAGTTACCAATGTTTGAGAAAGTACATTTGTGATTGAGGCTCCTATCTTTCTGAACATGTCCCTTTATGTTCATTTACATTGCAAATACACTCCAAACCCTGACTTTTATGAGAAACAACCTTCTTCTTGAAACCGTTCTGGCAAATTCGGAACCGTTGGCAGGTACTGTATGTCCATTTTATGTAAAGCTGCTCACCTTGGGGGTTATGTTAAAGATATTCAACAGATAGATATTACAGTAGAAACAGGACTTAGGGCTCTTCTTTTATATACACAGTATATAAAAGACAACTTCATCATAAATCAAACATATTGTTGTCTCGATATGATGAGGACCTTATTGTATGTAAACACATTTATTTTTTTTATAAGATTTTATATAAAATTAGTTATTACACTAGTTTAGAGTCCTGCAGCGGGTTGGGTACCCGCGGGTTACCTGCAAAAACATGTGGTACCCTGAGGTTTGCGGGTAGAAGTTCCGGGTGCGGGTATAGACGCGGGGTGGTCTTCTCAATAGCGATATTTACTCTTTTTTTCTGATCACGTCTACTTCCGATGATGTCACTTCTGGTTTACAATGACAGCACTTCCTGATTCTTGATGGTCAGCGGGTCGCGGATAAGGTACTTGTGGGTCTGGTAGCGGGTCCAAGCGGGTAAGAATGCAGGTTGCGGGTATGGGTTGCAGGTTGCGGATACAGGTCAGGTACGGGTTCCAAAAAATGGACCGGAGCAGGACTCTGCATTATTTAGGCATGCACCGAATCCAGGATTTAGTTCGGGATTCGGCCTTTTTCAGCATGATTCAAAATCCCGGTGAATCCTTCTGCCTGGCCGAACCGAATCCTAATTTGCATATGCAAGTTAGGGACGGGGAGGGAAATCGGGTGACTTTTTGTCACAAAACAAGGAAGTGAAAAATGTTACCCCTTTCCACCCCTAATTTGCATATCCAGGATGCAAATTAGGATTCGGTTCGGTATTCGGCCAAATCTTTCGCGAAGGATTCAGGGGCCAAATCCAAAATAGTGGATTCGGTGCATCACTGCACTATTTTGGAGTCTTTCCCTATATATTTGCTCCCCATAGAGCACAGAGCTGCAAATCTGATGGTTCCTTGATCAGGTTGAACAACCATCTCTTAGCATGGGTAGCTTTTACCATAAGACACCCAAAAGCATAATAACCATCTCCACCTTGTCTTATTTTGCAAACGTTTCACGTTTCCTCACATTGCCCCTCCACACTGGTGGTTTTCAGGTGTTTATACTTAGAACTTGTTATGGTTTTGTGACAAACAGATACTTTCTATGCCACATGCTACTCCTCTGATTATTTATAGTGGTTTTTGCATTGTGCTGCAGTTTGTGCCTTTCTATATCCGTATATATATTTCAATGGGTAGTTTCTCTTTTGCAAGAACTGATCATTCCGCAATAACAATTGACTTTTATTTGTTCTGCCAGTCCAAAATGGTGTATTACTTTCAAGCTACTCTAGCTATATAAATTCTCAGGCTGATTTGTCACTATTTTGTTTTTTTAAATAATGGAAACAATGGTTACCCTTAGGGGGAAAAACAATTGATTTCTATTTACTATACTTTTCTAGCACAAGAATAGAATCAATTCCCCTACAGGGTAGCTTTGCTAATGCAGTGCTCATTCTTTTTCTGGTAATAAAAAAATTGGTGAAAAAAAGTATTTTCACCCCAGAGAAAACAATTGGAAGTCCATTTATCAACAGTCTCATTTTAGTGGTTTTAGGGTTATTTAAAACCACAAATAAACTAATTTTCTCTAAAACCACAAATGCCATGACATCTATAAAATATCTAAAGATAAATAGCACAACAAACACTGAACAATTCACATTTTTCTGACAATCAGGGGCACATTTACTTAGGGTTGAATATCGAGGGTTAATTAACCCTCGATATTCGACTGTCGAAGTTAAATCCTTCGACTTCAAATATCGAAGTCGTAGGATTTACCACAATTTGTTTGATTTGTTAGAAAGCCTTCCCCATAGGCTAACATTGAGGTTCGGTAGGTTTTACTTGGCGAAGAAGGGGGTTGAAGTTTTCTTTAAAGAGACAGTACTTCGATTTTTAGTTCGAATTGTTCGATTCAAAGTCGTAGTCGAAGTAGCCAATTCGATGGTCGAAGTAGCCAAAAAGAATCATTCGAAATTCAGTTTTTTTTTTCTATTCCTTCACTCGAGCTAAGTAAATGTGCCCCTTAGTAGTGAATAAAAATCAGAAACTCTCTAAAAGTCCGAATTGATTAAAAATGGATCAGTAGGGTCAGCACAGCTCCTATTTACTTCTATAGGACCATGACAACTTTTACTTGCCAAATCGTTGTATCAGAGTGCCTCTTTATGTAATGATCCAGTTTTGTGTGTCATTTTTATGTTTCATATCTAATTCATGTGATAAAAATATTAATAATAATAATAATAATAAATGTGCCTGTCAGAAAACTATTAACAGATGTTATACAATTCAAACTATATGCATTTTTGTAAGTCTTTCCCATAGGGGCCCACTTACTTACTTCGAGTGAAGGAATAGAGGAAAAAAATTTTTTGGCTACTTCGAACATTCGATCGAACGAATTGCGCTAAATCCTTCGACTTCGATATTCGAAGTCGAAGGATTTCAATTCGGCAGTCGAATATCGAGGGTTAATTAACCCTCGATATTCGACCCTAGGTAAATGTGCCCCTTAGTCTTTTATTTTGTCAGTTTTTAAATTTTTTTTAAAAAAACTGTCCAGGATGAGATTTGGGATAAAAAGAGACTTAAATGGAAGTAAGGGACAAGAAACCCTGTATATGAGAGCTATTTGCTAAATAAAGTCATTCTGAAAGTGAAAGATCCGGGCTAGTTTTTAGAGCAGCCTCTTGGTTTGTTCTACTACAAGTTCAATTTGCCCTAGGTAGGAATTGTCTTAGAAACTGAACCCAGGTTATTCACGGCACCAAAAACTGTAAAACAGATTTACATCTCTACAATTGTCTACAATTGGTAGCCTATTTATAGTATTGATTAAAAGAGAACTTAACACTAAAAATGAATACGGCTAAAAATGCCATATTTTATATACTGAACTTATTGCACGAGGCTAAAGTTTCAGCTTGTCAATAGCAGCAATGATCCAGGACTTCAAACTTGTCACAGGGGGTCACCATCTTGGAAAGTGTCTGTGACACTCACATGCTCAGTGGGCTCTGAGCAGCTGTTGAGAAGCTAAGCTTAGGGCTCGTCACTAATTATGCAGCAGGAAATGAGGTTTGTCTGTAATATAAGGAGATACTACAGGTTTGCTGATTATTAAATTCTGATGCTAATTGCACTGGTTTCTGTGCTGCCATGTAGTAATTATCTGTATTAAAGGGGTTGTTCACCTTAAAACGCTTTTTCAAGTTCAGTTGGTTTTAGATAGTTCACCAGAAATAGACTTTTTCCAATTACTTCTATTTCCTATTTGTGACCCTTGTTCTAATAAGTGTAAAGTTTCATTTTTCACTTTCTAAAGCATCTCTGGGAGGGGGGGTTGCCGACCCTTTAACTGTTCTAAATTGATACGTTTAATTGATACATTTTTTTATCGTTGTCGCTGCTGACTCGTGGGCCACTATAACCTTTTTCTAAAGGCCTCAGAGAGCTCCTCTAGGTCTAGGCATGGGAAAACCACATTCTTCAACAACAGAGTGAAAAACAAACAAAAGGTCTAAGGTTAAAATATGGTTCTTCCCAGATCCTCTCTAATGTTGTTGTAATAATTTTCACCTAATCTGGTACATTTGATTCTATTAGATTTTTCAGCGAATGATAAAAGTGGGGGTATACTTGCTTTTCATATACAACATTTGCATTTTTGATTATCTAAATTACACACTGGGCTATAAAATGTAAATGATAAAAAAAATGGTGTAAAAAAGTGCCATGGGCTGTACATAGTCTTTTACCACTGTTCAGTATATATTGTAGCTAGATATACTTTGGTAATGCAGAACAGCCATATCATGTTCTTTTCTCAGATGTTATTTTAAATGTATATATGCGTATATATACTTTTTTTTTTTTTCCACACCATATAATATGGTCATTCTAAGACCTGTGTCGATGACACCAATGGAAAGTTTCATTCACGCTATAAGGAGTCTGTGTGTACACATCAAAACAGTTAAACAGATACAACATGCTGTGTGGTTACACAAGAGAAACCACAACATTATAACTAAAATGACAGAATAAAAGGCTAAATACAGGATTCCTGAGAGAGTTTTGTCTTCATGGGCTTATTTTCATATAAATATTCTAAAACCGTTACAAAGCATGTCGTTTTGTGTGTACTGATACATCAGGCAGAAGCACAATGGAGAAACCACAATTATTTTGGTACCATGATCCCTTTCTCAGTCTCCACCACATTTGGTATTAAATGAATATTGGTTGGCTTGCAGTGGTTTGGTTAGTTTGTCTTTTTAGCCAGTTGTTAATCAAAAGCTCTTTGAAATAACCTCTTCTGAAATTCACATTGAAGAGACACCACCAGCATTTTGTTTTTATAGCACCCGCAAATGATGTTATTACAATAAAATGACAAACAGAACATGTACATTAAATTCACAGAATTACTGAAAATACTATTTTTGTACTTGCACCTTTAAACAAAGTATAGCATTAAGTATAGCAGAAAAGCGCATCAGTTAATAGTGCTGCTCCAGCAGAATTCTGCACTGAAATCCATTTCTCAAAAGAGCAAACAGATTTTTTTATATTCAATTTTGAAATCTGACATGGGGCTAGACATATTGTCAATTTCCCAGCTGTCCCTGGTCATGTGACTTGTGCCTGCACTTTAGGAGAGAAATGCTTTCTGGCAGGCTGCTGTTTTTCCTTCTCAATGTAACTGAATGTGTCTCAGTGGGACATGGGTTTTTACTATTGAGTGTTGTTCTTAGATCTACCAGGCAGCTGTTATCTTGTGTTAGGGATCTGGTTACCTTCCCATTGTTATTTTGTTTGGCTGCTGGGGGGGAAAAGGGAGGGGGGTGATATCACTCCAACTTGCTGTAGAGCAGTAAAGAGGGATTGAAGTTTATTAGAGCACAAGTCACATGACTTGGGGAAGCTGGGAAATTGATAATATGTCTAGCCCCATGTCAGATTTCAAAATTGAATATAAAAAAATCTGTTTGCTCTTTTGAGAAATGGATTTCAGTGCAGAATTCTGCTGGAGCAGCACTATTAACTGATTCATTTTGAAAAATCTTTTTTTTCCCATGACAATAAAACCAATGACGTATTACAAGTTGTACAATGTTATACACAGATTGAGTATCAGTGAGACTTATTGCGCCATTGCTCATGCCAACCAACACACACTGCTTTAAAAAAAAAAAGAAAAGACAATGATGATCCCAAACACGAGGCCAACGTAACATTGAAATCACTCAAGAACAATAAAGGTGAATGTTTTACATTTAGCCTGATCCAGTATAGAGGTGCACAAGTGTTATTGGACTACATCTAGGAGCAAATCTTTTGTGTGTTTCTGGTTTTCAGATTATGCTCATTATCTCAGAGGCTTATTTATTAAAGGTTGGATTTTAGTTGTTTTAGAAACCACGACTAAACTCACATTCTCTAAAACCACGAATGTCCTTGAATTTATTAAAAGATCAGAATATAAAAAGTACAAACGGGGAAAAAGTGCGGAACGATGCAATAAAAATACCTCTTCTAAAACCTCTGAAAGTTTGACAATTTCTTGCGACAAAAAATCCGATTTGATTTAAAGCAGTCCAATAATATCAGTGCAGTCCCCATTGACTTCTGTAGCATCTCACCAACTTTTACTTGTTTGGTACTAGATGTTTTGTGGTTTTTTTCCACTTAAAGGAGACAGGCTGAATTTACTAAGTGATTGTATGTACTTACCTGAAACCCTGGGAGGTGCTCCTATCAGCAGAAAACTGTAGTGTGGAAAACCAAACTTTAACAAAGAAGTTGCTATTTTGTTATACTGCGCGTCTGCCCCGGGAAATTTGAAGAAAACCAATCGCTCCGTGGTGCTCGCTGGAAGAACCCCGAACCGGTGCAGTTTTCTGCTGATAGGAGCACCGGCCCGGGGAGTCGGGTAAGTATATAGAATAACTTGGGGTGCCTAACATTTGGCACCCCCAAGTAAATAGGCTTTTCCTTCTCCTTTAACAAAATTCTAATTTTTAGAGCTTTTTTGAAAATATAGGAAAACCACACATTTTTCGAAACTTGTGGAAAAAAACGCAATTCGATTGTTAGTAAACAGGCCCCCTAGTATCTGTGAGCAGCCACAAACATGATATGGGAAAATAAATATATATATTTTTTTCTTTTAATAGATACATTCATTGAAGAAGGTCACGGCAAAACAAACCACGTCCAGCATTCCCCCACAGCTTGCATGAATGTAAAGGTAACATATGTTGATGTCTCTTCATATCAGATCAGCTGTCCCATAACTGCCATTCCAAATGGATCAGTATGAGCACAGCATTTACTTTTGTTGAGCATTTATGGCTAAAGCAAGATTGAATGTAGAAATCTGCGGTGCACGCCCAACAGAATCAGAGTTTTAGCAATAGTTTATTCTTGGCAACATGGGAGCTTATTCTTTATTATTATTATATTTTTCTTGTTTGCAGTCAGTCACTTAAAGGAGCACTAAAGCCTAACTAGAGAAGTAGGCTAGAAATGTTGTACATTATGTCTTGGACTTCTGTACCAAAGATGCCCCAGTAGCTCCCCATCTTCTTTTCTGCTGATTCACTGCACATGCTCTGTGCTGCTGTCACTTACTGCGCTTAGGGACCCACTCACAATATACAGTACACATAGGGGCAAATTCACTAAGATTCGTAGTTGCGCCAGGCGTAACTTCGCCAGGCGTAGTTTCGCCAGCGCTTCGCAAATTCACTAAAATCCGAAGTTGCGCTCAGGGGTAGCGTAAGGTTGCGAAGTTGCGCTAGCGTTGATTCGCTAAGTGAAGCGAAGTTACGCTAGCGAAGGCTAATTTGCATATGGCGCCAAATTTCAATGGAGGAATACGTATCAGCACTACAAATGCCTAGAAAATCTTCAAAACATCAAATAAAAATTTTATTTTGCCCTACACATGTGCCCACTGTCTAGGTAAGTTGCCATGAGTCAGGAAATGTAGGGGGGAAGGAGGGGAGCCCCAAAAAAATTTTCGATCTTTTTCAGCCTATCACCCATAATGTAGAAAACACGCCAGCATTTTTTGGGACTTAGAAAAAATTTTGACTTTTTTTGAAGCAATCCCTATCTACTCTATTGCGCTTTGCCTGGTCTGAGGTGGCGAAGGAAGTCTAGCGTAAAAGGTAGCGTTCAGTACACTGCGAAAGTTAGTGAATTTGCGTAGTTATGTCCGTAGCGAAACTTCGCCAGGCGTAAGGGTGCGAAGTAACACTAGCGAATCTACGCCAGCGTTCGTTAGTGAATTTGCGCAGTAACGAAAATGCCAAACGCTGTGCAATTAGCATCAGAATGTAATAATCAGCCCTGTAGCATCAGCTTTTATTACAGGCCAAACTAATTTTCTGCTGGATAATTAGTGACGAGCCCTAAGCTTAGCTTCTCAACAGCTGCTCAGAGCCCACTGAGCATGTGAGTGTCGCAGACACTTTCCAAGATGGTGACCCCCTGTGACAAGTTTGAAGTCCTGGATCATTGCTGCTATTGACAAGCTGAAACTTTAGGCTGGTGCAATAAGTTTAGTATATAAAATATGGCATTTTAAGCCACATTAATTTTAAGGGTTTCGTTCTCCTTTAATTACAGCAAGAAGCAGTGATTCTGTTCGCAAAGTAATAGGGCAATTTGCCTTTTTGATCTGCCGCTCAACAGCCTTACATTTCAAGATGAACAAAATGCAACATCCTCCCATTACAACATAATAAAGTTAATATCAATAAATCCTCTTTAATATCTTTAACTAAAAATCCTCTGTGGACTAAACCCGTTTCCTCCAACTGTAGAAATAGGTTAATGGATGTTTGTATCAGTTTCAGCCCAGCCTGGCACTTGTTCCCTAAGCATCCCAATTTAAAGGAGAATGGTAGCAGATGGGGTTGTCTTTTCTGTATAAGCTATTGATAATCATGAGATTTCTCTTTGCCATTTGCAGATGGATGACGCAAGAATATCAAGCACATCCTATTCTTTGAAGATGTTGAGCAGCTCAGACTCCATTTTCTTCTGCACTTAGAATAAGTAGAGGAACACGGTGCACATAAATGGGTACACTGAATACTTGACCCTACATAGCGTTTGTTATATTTCTCAGGACTTTATCCTGTGTGGGCCTGTACCCAAAATATCAGGGTAAGGTCACTATGGAAGATCATCAGCTGTTCAAGGGCAACCTTGCAATTGGCAATAACGAAAATTTGTACTTTCAACAATTACAAAATGAAGCAAACAGCCAATCTCTAGACCACAGCTACGATTCACTGGACACCAATGCTTCAGAGTCTTCTTCATCATCTCCTCATTTATCCCATGAGTCTAGAAATCTTGCTTTGCCGGCAGTTACTAAAAGTGTCAGACCTGTGGACGCAGCCAGTCCGGCACATTGGACGTATTCTGCGTCTGGCAACCATATCCAGGGGAGAATAATTCATAATTTAAATAGCTACGACCAAAACTTGTCATGGAATTCGCAGACACAAAATGAAATCGTAGACTCTTTCCAGCTGCCATGTTTTGATCAACTCAACGAAAATAGAACGAAAATGACCAGTGGTGCTTTACACAAACTCGACTCGTTTACAAAGGTATTTGCGCGGCAGAATTTAAGAAATCCTTCCGCATCTCAGGGACTTCATGAACAGCCATCTCTAATGGATAGTGACAGTGCACTAAGGCAGCTGCTTTCTGTCAAACTAGGGGCTGAGCAGTCATCCCTTACAGCAACCATGGACAGGTACCAACAAACGCAACCAAACCTCCCAAATACACCACAGAAGCATCAAATGCAAGCGATGCAGCACCCACAGCAGCATTTTTTCTATGAATACCCACAGCATGTAAGCCAGTTGCAGTCAGAGTCTTTAATGCAACAAGGCCAACAGTATTTGCAACAAATTCAGTCTCATCAGTTGTTACCGCAGCAAGCGCAACAATCTCATTATTACATCCAAGATGCTCAGTCAGGCCAGCAGCGTGCATCATCTCAGGAAATGCAGCAACAACGTCAGTTCTCAGGTCAAGTGCCTCAGTATTACCATTCGCAGGCTGCAAGGCCAGAGCTGCATCACACAATGCAATCACTGCATCATCATATGCAAATGCAACCTGCCTCCTATCACAGGGATTGCAATCAAAAGACTGAGTATTACCAGCAGGATCAAACACAAACCATGCAGCTCATTCAGCTGGGATCAGTGCCACAATATGCTTATCAGCACTCGCAGCCCTTTAGGCACACGTACAAGCAGAACCTGGTGCCACAGCAGCAATCTCTGCACCAAGACTCAAGCCAGCAGAAATCATACGAAAGCCAATCTCAAGTTGTCATGGAAAGCGCAGTGGGATTTACAAATGTAGACACCGTAGATAATTATAACAATCATGATGTGGATGGTATTGGAAACACTGTATCTCAGCATGCTGCCCTGCCACAGGACTCTTCATTTATGGTGAATAGCAGAGGACCACATCCATCTTCAACTGCTGCCTGGCCTCAGGTACAGTGTAACCTTACAACTCTCATACAGAAATACAGTAGATGGGGAAGCTATATAGCAATAATAAAACTTAAAAATAATTAAAAAAAATTTTTGCATGCTTAACATTTAAAGCTTCAGTAATGCAACGCGTTTCGCAGGCATTTCCTGCTTCATCAGGCAATATGGAGCGGGAGCAAAAACCAACAGTGTCTTTGTATAAACTGTGACAGAGGCGCCTGGTGTGTTTATACAAAGACACTGTTGGTTTTTGCTCCCGCTCCATATTGCCTGATGAAGCAGGAAATGCCTGCGAAACGCGTTGCAATACAGTTTTGTGAATAAACTACTATTGAAAATTACCACTTTTGTTGGTGTCTGCTTGGAGGAGGTAAGTTTATTACTACCTCCTCTGAATTACCCATTGGGTTTTTAAGTGCTTTTAGCTATTTTTATCCTTTTGGCGCCTCTGTTTTGTTTTACTACCATATCGAGTCCACCCCGAGTGGAGGGGTATCATCCCCACTTTCTTCTTTTACAGAGAGCGACTTCTTATTCCTGAGTGGGGTCAGGATAATTTCCCCACCTGCCTATACAGTGGTTGCCTAGCGGTAACCCTGGTTTGTGAGTATTAACTTGTTTACTCTACCATTACTCCTTGTTAAAACATATTACACTATTGGGGCTCTTGGTGTTCCTTTTTGTCTCCAAAGCTTCAGTAATGAACACTTCTACAGTATAATAAGTTTCAACAGATCATTGCCCTCTCCCAGGAAGTCTCCCCAAGTGTGATTTTTTTTTCTGTGTTTCTGTGTATACATTGTCCTTATTGATGCCACCCCACATAAGTCATCAAAATAAACAGTAAGAATGTATAAATGATATATGGATGACCGGCAGCACAGGATTATCTTTTTGCAAAAGTTTTCATCTCAAATACTCAGTACTTGCAAAATGCACAGTCTCCTCCCATTGGTGGGTGCAGGCCCGTCCTGTCCTTACTCCTGCTAAACCTAGGCAGAGTTGCCCTAGAACTCCAACCTTCACTAGCCACCTGAGCTAAGCTTTGTGGTATGATGGCAACTTATCGTAGAGTTACATGGTGTTCCTAAAGGTAGAAGGATCATTGACATACTGTATC
This sequence comes from Xenopus laevis, assembly GCF_017654675.1. Classification (NCBI taxonomy): domain Eukaryota; kingdom Metazoa; phylum Chordata; class Amphibia; order Anura; family Pipidae; genus Xenopus; species Xenopus laevis. The sequence continues at coordinate 17,784,693 of NC_054380.1, read as the reverse complement.
CTTTGATGTAAAGCAGTTGCACCCAGGCCCGGATTTCATGCTTCATTGCCCCTAGACCACTGGGTCCTAGCAGCTGCGTGAGCGGCCCACCCTCCCCGCATATGTGCAGGAGCTCGAGCATGCACAGGAACGCTGGGGATTCCCCAATGCCACCCCTATAATCCTGCCACCCTAGGTCTGGGCCTTGGTGGCCTTGCCATAAATTCAGGACTGGCTGCACTTTGCAACTTGCTGCCTGCGCCTGTCAGAGAGAGAAAATGATAACGATCCAGTGATGCGTGACGTAATGAGTCATTCTTCTCAACTCTCGCTTGCATGACCTTACGACTGCACACCTTAAAATTTAAATTAGTTCCAAATTTAGTTGGAATGCTCACCTCAACCAAACCCATTCTGAAAAAGGGGGGATGTGACCCGAATGCTGGCCCGCATTAAAGTGAGGGTCTGAATTTCCACTCGCAACCCTGCCAGATGTCGGGTTACCCGACCCGATGCAGGACTCTAACTGGCACAAGACAAAAATAATTTGCTAAAGGGTGTATGGATTTCACCCATTTCGTCCACTGCTTTCCTTTTTGTAAATGACCCCCAGAGTGTTTAGTGTTCCAGAATGCGTCTCTTGGAGTGAAGCGTTTTTTCTACTTATTTAATATGTTACATTTGTGTCAAAATGAGTTCCTGCCTTTAGTCACCCAAATATATTCCTTTATAGGTTCTCTCTGATGTCACTCTTCCCACGGTTTCACCAGATCACAGGTAATTTTTCCAGTTGCACTGATATTCATTTGAGTTCAATTTAACAGACACAAACATCCGGATACATGTTTCCATTCAGTAATGTCCATGACTGGTGTGCGGGTCAAAAGCTACCAGCAACGCTGTCTGTCATTCTTGGTTGGTAGCAAGCAGTAGGAAGGCTTGGGTGGGGAAGTTGAATCAGTTATTGAAGGGGAACTATCGTTAAAATGAAAATTTAATATAAGCTTCAGCATACTGAAATAAGACATTGTCTAAATATAATCAATTAATTCTGTAGTATTTCTGAAATAATCAAGTTTATTTTCACTATCCCTCTCTCAGCATCTGTTTCTCTTCATTCTCTCTTCATGCAGCAGTTGGGTGTCAGGTATTCATTGACAGTTAGATCCAATATATCTTATAGGGGGGATCATTTTGCCTAGAAGATGTATTAGAGCTCACTCTATTTAAATCATCAGACATCACGTCTCTCTACATGCAGGATTTGTGCAAAGGCAGTTATTTTGTTTGTACTGGAATCAGTAATTTGAATGAGCTCTAATATATATGCTAGGAAAGGAAGCCCCCTATAAGATATATTGGATCTAACTGTCAATGAATATCTGACACCCAACTGATGCATGAAGAGAGAATAGAAACAGATGCTGATAGAGGCATAGTGAACATAAACTTGATTATTTCAGAATTGATTGTACAATGATATAATTTTAGTATGATGAAGATTGTATTACATTTTTATTTTTGCACTTGTGTAGCACTCAACAACCAGCAGCTTCAGCTGTCATCAAACTACAACTCCCATCATCTTCAGCCATCAGTTCTGCCCTATTATAAGTAGAAAAGTCGACATCAATGACTAATTAAAAATCTCAACCAAATATAAACAGGAAGATTATAGATAAAGATATATGTAGTTCCTGTAATTCTAAATGTGTTTTTTAAGTAGCAAACCACACTGGGAGCCCCTCCCTGGATTGCTCTTAAATGTCACAGTTGTTGAATGAGCTGTAAATTCACTTTGGTTTAATTCCTGATGTACTTACATTTGCCCAGTTACAGCTAGACTGCACTTACCTCTGATGTTTGCCGCAGTTTCTATTTTATATGTTATCTTGGCACAGTGTATCAAGGAGTAAAATATATTTGCACTGTATAAATATGCAGTAGTGAAACTGGTAATTAAATGTAGCCTTATGGAATGTGGATTCCATTGTCATAACTCCCAACATTAAATATCTGCCCCAACCATGTCCTGTTAGACCCAGACACACCTTATATGCTAACCCATTAGAAGCCCTATGTTCTTTCTAGCTCACCCCATGGAGAAGTATGCAATTCTTTCCATGTTTCAGCTGCAAATTGATATCAGAAGCCAGTGGAGGACCCATGTTCTTAGTTCTTATACGCTGCTAGAAATGGCCAAAAATTAGCTAAATTAAACTGTAATTATGTTTTGGGGGGGATTCAAGGCACCTAAAAGGGGTTTGTGGCCGCAGCTTATACTTCGTTATAACTAACTGGAGCAGTGAACAAACTCCAACAAGTATACACAGCTGCAATTTCAGTCGTATCCCCAGAAGGGGCCCCTCAATATTTCGTTCTAGCAGTTCAATGGCCAAAGCAAAACAGAGGGCTAAAAGAATACTTCTGCCTGGTTAAAAAAACAATTTTCTCTCAATGACCCTTTGCTGGTGATGCACATATTAGACACCTGGCTCTGGATATATGGCAATCAAGTAGGGTTAACCACATTTGGTCTCTATCTGCTAATCCACAATAATGTACTGCATGGCCATTAATGAATCACTCCATGAAATTCATTCAAGTCTTCTGCATTTTTTTTTTTCATCCTTCCATCTGACGTCAACATAGAGGATTGTATTCCGAAAGAGAAGACTCCAAAAACCGACTCACATGCTCCATGTGCTTTAAGGAATTCAAAAGCCTTCCGGCACTGAATGGCCACTTGAGGTCACATGGTGGGGTGAGACACTCAAACCTAAAACAAGTAAGTGCACCAACTGAATCTGCCTATATTCTTTGGTGTCAGATCAACCACCAGATACAGCATCAAAGGTGGTTACCTGTGGCTTAGGCCAGAGAAGACATCAATGTCTTGCAATTTGCCCAGGCTATTTTGTGATGGCAACATTCAAAATTATGCCAGACTACATTCCTACCATGCGTCTTGTAAAGGGATTATAACACAAAAGGAGGGTCATGGTAGATGAAAAAAAAGCCTGAGAGTAGCAGTAGCAGTTTAGGCATGACTAAATCAACAGATTGAGAGGAAAGGAAAATTACAATTATACCTTCGCCTTCCTTTTACGGATGAGGCTCTTGTGTCTTTCTGTAATAACACACTACCCATTATAACAGACTGAGGGGCAGATTCACTACAGGGCGAATTGTCGCCAGCGGCTGCTTCGCGCGCATTGCACAACTTTGCCAGGTGCAAATTCACTACCACTACGCTAATTCACTAATATGCAAGTTGCGCCCTTGGCGCCGAATGCTGGCGATTTTTCACCATTTTTTTCTACTTCGACAGTGCGAGCATGTCTTAGCGAAGATGCGCTACCGTTCATTTGTGCCTCGCGAAAATTTGCTAGTGATCTTGCGCTTAAGTCAGTTTACATACAGTGGGTAATTTAAAGTTGTATGGACGTCATTATTATAAATGTTGGTGCAAATGCTTGAAGTTACCACTTTTTATTACAAATGTCCAGGAAACCTTAATAAAGACAATAGAAATTATATAATGCCCTACACATGGAGCCCACTGTAAAATGAATGTTCCATATGTTATGAAATGTCTGGAGAAAACCGGTTTCCCAAAAAAAGTTTGTAGGACTTTTGCAGGCAATCCCGCTTCAAAAAAGGAAAAGTCGCCAGAGTTTTTGGAACTTAAATGCATTTCCGGCACACAGGATATGATGTAAGTGACAGAAGATTGAGGAAGATCTAGCTTCTTTTTAGCACATCACCTGCTCTGAGGTGGCAAAGTCAACTCTTGCGAAAGAGATAACGTTCAGTAAAATTCGCACATACCTGAATTTGCGAAGTAACAACCTTCTTGCCAGAGTGAAAAGTCGCCTGGTGATTTTGAGTTTGAACGAACGCTAGCGACTGTCTCTTTCACTAATTGGCACCTGTTCCTGTTAGTGAATTGGCAATGTCCCTGTGGGTGGCAACGCTGTTGAATTGCTGTTGGTGTTAGCCACTTGTCCTTTAGTGAATCTGCCGCTGAGGCCAAACAAAGCTTCCACTTGATCCACTATGTATTGCAAAGCAGGGATATCAACCAACTTCTCCTCATTCATTTACTCATTAGTCTCTCTCATTAGAAAATATTAATTCAGACTTCAGATTTTCAGTGGCAAATTTGGGACATATAGGCACCCTGAGCTGAAAGAGTGAGTAGGACATAGTATATTTCTTTTATTAGAGAAATATTTCTATTTCATTACACAATATAGGTTATTTCAATCACGGTGCTGCCTTTAGAAATTGCACTTGAATTTTGTGCACAGATATGTATGAAATGTAGTCACTTATTTTAAGGTTTTCATTTAAACGTATCCCATTTACATTTCTTATCCACAAGCTGTCACATTGCTAAAGTAAGGATTATAGGATGTTGTGGATGGGTGGCAACTTTAGGACCACTAGAATCCTGTTTGATAAAGGCTGAAAGCCTTGAATTGTTTGTGCAGGAGGAAGGAGACGAGCAGCAGGCGAGCGAGATGGATAGCGTTCCCCCAATTGTTATGCCTGTTTCTGTGCCTGTAACGCTTTCCATGTCTGAGCCTAGTCTGCAAACCAGCTGCAAAGAGGAAAAAGTCCAGCCCGAGAGCTGTGCGTCGGATGATGACATGCCAGTCCTTACGAGGATGTCCTCCTCCCCGCCGTCCTCACCAAAAGCGGTCAGCTCATGCGCATCTTCTGTGAGTGCTTCTCTTCACTGCTGCTTATTTCTTTGCCAAATAACAATTTTATACCATGTGCTTCCTACCAGGAGGGCTGGAGCTGCCACTGATCGGCACTTAATCAAAGTCAATGTTAAATTAGAATCATATACCAATTAACCATTAGAAAAATGACCTGTTCTGCAGCTCCCACTTGTGTAGAGGCAAATGTATTACACACATGATAAACGTAATCTTTATAAAATATTTGCTATTCAGTGCATGAAGATTCCACTATTATTTCATACTGCTCAGCAGCCCAATGTTATCCTACTTGTTTCAGAAGTCTAAAGGGTTCCTGATGGCAATGGCTTTAATCATTGGCGTTCTTTTGCCTGTGTTTCTCTGGCTGCTGTTAATCCCCTTGGGTAGAGTCCTGCGTGACCCGGACCTGACCCAAACCCGCAACCCAAACTGCAAACTGCTTATTTACCTAACTGGATCTGCTACCCAACCCCGGCCTGCAACTGCCTTATCCGCAACCCGCTGACCACCATTACACAGGAAGTGCTGTTGCTGCAAACCTCAAATGACATCATCAAAAGTGGGCGGGACAGTTTAGTAAAATTGTAAAAGGAGCACAATACAAACAAAATAACATAATATAAGAAATATAGATGAGAAAATCCTACCCTCATCCCGCAGGGTACCATCTTTTTTTGCCGGTAACTCGCGGGTACCTGCAGGACTCTACCCTGGGGATTGTTATGGCTCCGGGTCTTCTCAAGGGCTCTATAGACTTTTTTATTGTAAGACATTATCATTTAAAGATAATCAATCAGAATAACAAAATTTCAGCACAGCCTGAGACCTGTAAAATGAAGATCCATGAGTTTTATCCTTAAACGGTGTCATGGTCGAAACATGCATTGCAACCATTTAGTGCAGTGATACAGAGTTCCACAGCAATTTGTACAGGTTTTTGCTACACATGCAATTCAGTGTGCTCCTAGCCCTACTTTTAGCTAATGAATGTTCTAGCATTCGTCCATATTGTATTGTATGTAGAGTAGCATGTGCTTTTTTTCAATGCCTTGCCCAAAAGCTTGCTTCTTGCACAGATTACATGTCTCTTTCCCAATGCTTATAGGAATATATTATGGTTTTACTGGGCCAAAGTCTAAGAAAACTCTTATATTGGGTAAGTTAGACAAGTCTGCAGCTGATGAGATAATTGTTGGTGAAATAGGCAGTAGCAGCTGTGAGTTTCTGGATTATTTCGTTTCATAATTGGATATCTAGATTAGTAGAAAGATACATATGAATACATTTTAGATTCAGAAGTTAAGGCAACAAAAAGTCAAAATTATATAAATCCAGGATGTCCAACCTGTCCACCATAACTTAGTTTGTAGGGAGAAGCAGTTCATAGGCCTGTTATAGACCTCAGAGTAGTGGTCAACACTGGTGGTTTAGCAAAATGGGTAATCCTGTGCTTATTGTTGGTGCCTTTATCCTTTTCACCTCCCTTTATTCCAAACACCCCTGAGACATCACAGTTCATCAGATCCGTATGTCCTAGCTACTATCAAAAAGTATCACCCAGTTATTTGCATTACACTATACGTTGTATATATTCATGAATACTATTAAATACAATTCAGCAGTATTACACTCATTGACCCCAACTGCTTTTTCTTATTGTATTCATGTTCTGGCTGGATTTATATATTGTTTCTGGATACTTATTTGGGTAAAATGTAATGAACTCTGGATTTGATGGATTATGGGCTGCAGTGGATACCCTGAGCTCACTCAACATTTAGGACAGTAAGCTTATATCTGATACATGTTCACTTTTAATGCAGTAACTATAGGGGAGACAGATTATTTACTTATTGCAACACCACTTTTCCCGCTCCCTCAAGCAAATGCTCTCTCTCTATGTACCCTATAATTGGCACAGACTATAAAAAGGCATTTTTTAAATTAGAATACAAAACAAGTGTCTCCCTCAGCTGCAGAACAATTACTAGTGCTGGTTATAACAGGAAACCCACACATATGACCACCCACTGTTGGCTATTAGCAAGAATAATGATGTTGGGTTAGACAATCGTGGTTCTGACTTAGAATTGTGAAATTCTGTTTAGGAAATTATTAGTAAGCTTCACCAAAGCAGATCGAAATCTGGCAACTCAGACAGCCTCAAACCTCAGCAGGAAAAGAGAAAGTACCGGCATCGACCAGAACCACTGTTCATCCCTCCTCCTTCCTTCATCGGCAATTCATTTTATTCTGGTGCCACCTTGTACCAAAGTCAGCTGCGCTCTCCCCGTGTCCTGGGGGAGAATTTACTAGCTGGAGTTCAGGAGTTACCTACATACACGCCACCTCCGATGCTGAGCCCCGTGCGCCAAGGATCAGGCCTGTTCAGCAGTGTTATCACAGCTATACACAACACACACCTTCCACTGACTCCGCTCACACCTTCACCGAGAGTGCTGCTTGGTCGCCCTTGTAAGTATATGGTTTCTTCTTTTGATTATTATTATGTATAGAAGACCTTGCAACAGCCAGCTTCTAGCAATAAAGAGTGTCAGCTCAGTTTCTCTGTCGTCTTAGGTGGACACAGGGAACAATGGGGTTAAGCTCCACCCTCCAGGAGGCAGGACACTTGATAATAATTAATTAAAGGGCATGCCATACTTGGCTTAACCCCGCACACTGTGCTCAACAATCAGTTTTTCAAGTGTCCTGCTACCAGGAGGATGGACTTCCCTACAGGGAAATATTTCTACGGCCAGCTGAAACTGGCACCCGGGGTGATACCAGGAGCAGGGTTACCTGCATCCTTATGGTTAGCCCCCGACACGGATCAAATTCTACGGGGTCACTGGCTAGCCTAATGGCTATTACGACCACCCAGACAGTGCCTGCTTCCGCGCCGGGTGCCATTTTGGAATGGGTTCGCAGTGGAACGCATGCGTTCCAGCAGCCATTTTGTTTCACTCTTGCGGTGGAATACACTCTGCAGAGCAGCGACTAACACGGGGGAGCCCAAGGGGGCCACAGTGGAAGTACCCAGTCAGTCTCACAGCACATTTGAGCAAGCAGCACTGGAGTAGCTGGCTTATAATTCTAGGGAAGAAGGTGCAAGCAGGCACAACAAGCAACTTGTCTTAGCCCTGCACACTGACTTTCCACTCAGGTGATACCCATGGCAGAAGCTAGGCCAGCGGGATTATTCACAAGGGCGGGGGGAGAGCGCCCACCACAGCACAGGTGACGTATTTTGCATGTACAAAATGTTAGTTCAAAATTACAGGGGGCCAGAGTGAACCGCTGTGCAGATCCTGTTCAATGGGTCAAGGGGCTCAGACGGCCTCAGGGGCCAGTCATATTACAACCGAGGCACAAACAGAGAACACGGTGTCAGGAAGCCCTTCTCAAGAGCCGGGTCCCAGCCAGGCACAAGACATCCCAGCTCCTCTCTGGGCAGTGCAACTTTCACAAAATCATTAGTTTCTTTTCAAGGTCTGCCAACCATTGCAGATAATTTAGGAAAGGCACTGGCAATTCTCGAATAGAAGCCAGCCAGCAAGCGCAAACGCTCAGACGAATCCAAGGGCGACACCTTAGCTCATGCTTCTCCTGATGTTTCATCGGCGGAGAAAGCCTCTTCTCAGTCTGAGGGTGAAATACCACCATCTGATGAGTCCTCAGGAGAGGAAGATGAGTTTCAAGACGGTGAGAAGGATTGTGATTCTCAACATGATATAGAAAAGATCATAAAAGGAGTACACGAGGTACTGAATATTTCCCAAACACCGAAACAAGCAGAATCATCAAGGTTGTTTAAAAGACAGCACAAGTCCACCACATCTTTTCCATCGCATGAGCAACTGACAGATATGATTCAAGATGAATGGAACAATCCAGAAAGAAAGTTCCAAGCGACAAGGAAGTTTTCTAAGGCCTATCCTTTTCCTAAAAAATTAGTGGATAAATGGACTAACTCCCCAGTCTACCTCCTTACCAGTGACTGACGCGGCGGCCTGGAAGGGTTTCTAATAGCGATTCATTCGTCCTCTCGTTCAACTCTAAGACCCAGCCTGGAATCAGCGTGGGTGTCCAGAGCTATTCAAGCATAGGCAGAATCACTAGTTTAAGACATCCAAGATGGAATACCTAGGACGGACCTGTTATCTTCTGCTCAAATGATTGCGGAAGCACCAGCCTACCTGTGCGACACTACTCTTGATACTTCACAGATCACAGCCCGAACATCAGCCCTGTCTATAGCAGCGTGTAGAACCTTGTGGCTTAAAAACTGGTCAGCCGACCTGAGTTCCAAGAAATCACTAACTTCTCTGTCCTTCAAGGGTCAGCGTTTGTTCAGTGAAGAACTCAAGAAAATAATTTCAAAAGCAACAGGGGTAAAAGTACCTTCCTTCCTCAGGCAAAGAGTAGATCCTCAGGGACAGCCAGACATGGAAAAATATTTTGTGGCCAAAGCACACAATATACACACAAAAACAGTTTACCACAACGCTCACATTTTCGTAACAAACCCAACGATAAAGGGCATACTCCATGGAAGACTAACAAGACCTTCAACAAGCCCTCAGGTGACAAATCTACCTCAGCATGACGGGGTAACCCTTCCGGAATCGCTAGAAATTGCTATAATTCCGGGAGGTGTGGACCCATCACTCCTCAGACGCATGGGTCAACGAAATAGTCACAGAAGGCTATCATCTCAACTTCACAAACCTACCCCCACGAAAGTTCTTCCTGTCCAGAGTTCCGTCTCATCCCAACAAGCCTTTCTGCATTGCATCTCCAAAATGGAACACTCAGGAGTAATTGTACCAGTGCCTCGACTAGAGAGATTCTCGGGGTTCTACTCCAATCTGTTCATAGTTTATCCGGTCCATTTATTTCAAGATGGAAACACTCCGTTCACTGATCCGAGGAATGGAACAGGGGCAACTCATGATGTCACTAGACATCAATATCTCCATATCTCCATGTGCCGATATGGACTCCTCCCCAGAAGTACCTTCGTTTCGCATTCGCGATTCATCATTTTCAATTTGTGGCTCTTCCCTTTGGTCTTTTGTCAGCACCATGGGTGTTCACCAAGCGTATGTTGGTAACGGCTGCAACGTTGCGGCTACAAGGAGTGTCGGTGACTCCACATCTGGACGATCTTTTCCTAAAAGCCAAATCAGTAGAGAAGACCAAGGAGGATCTTAACAAGACAATCCTGCTATTACAGAGCTTTGGCTGGACCATAAACTGGTCCAAGTCCAACATACTACCCAACCACAAGATGGTATTCCTAGGCTTGGAATTCAACACGATCACACAACTAGTATGTCTGCCACACGACAAACAACTCAAAATCCAAAATCAAGTGCAATCACTAATCTCTCATCAGAGGTCAACTGTTCATATGGCGATGAAGGTACTGGGGCTCATAGTGTCAGCCATAGAGGTGGCCCCCTTTGCACAAATTCACCTACAAACTCTACAAGCAAACATACTTTCTACTTGGAAGGGAGGTCCCCTATCTCAGGCACTTAACCTCTCGCAGGAAACAAGGGAGACTCTCCAGTGGTGGTTGAAGAAGGACAACCTAGCCAGGGGACAATCTTGGCCGACACAGATTGGAACGTCATCGCCACGGACGCCAGTCTCGAAGGCTGGGGTGCCACGTGGAACAATCTATCTGCACAAGGTCAATGGTCTTTCGAGGAGTCCAAACTTCCCATCAACATCCTAGAACTGCGGGCCGTGAAACTAGCACTAAGTCATTGGTCGCGCCGACTGTTCCAAAAACCAGTTCGCATCCAAAGCAACGTCACCACAGTGGGGTACATAAATCGTCAGGGAGGAACACGCAGCAAAGCAGCACTAAAGGAAGCACAAGTAATTCTGGAATGGGCAGAGACCAACAAAGTACGATTGTCGGCCATTTACATTCCGGGAGTATCCAACTTAAAAGCAGACTTCCTCAGCAGAAACCAAGTACATCTGGGTAAATGGGAACTTCATCCGGAGGCATTCATTGAGCTAGTAAATCTCTGGGGTCAGCCTCAAATAGATCTGATGGCATCCAGAACCAATCGAAAGACTCACATGTTCTTTGCCCGATCCCGAGACTCGCTGGTGGCAGGGGTGGACACAAATGTGGTCATTCAACCTAGCATACATTTCCCCCCCCTCTTCCGATGTTACCTCGAGTTCTCAAGAAAATCAGACAATCAGCATCCACAAGTGATTGTGGTAGCTCCCTAATTGGCCTTGAAGAACATGGTTCTCCGACCTGCAAGAGATGTCGATAGACCGACCAATCCGTCTACAATGCAGACCAGACCTCCTCAGCCAGGGACCAGTGACACACTCCAATCCCGGACTTTTTGCTTTGACGGGATGACTGTTGAGGCATCCATCTGGCGGAGAAAGAGAATAGCAGAAGAAGTTATCTCAACAATGATAAAGGAACGTAAACCCACTTCTTCCAAGTCTTATCACAGAGTCTGGCATTCATATTACAATTGGTGTGATGAATCGAAATTGGCTTTTCTGGAACTGAATATTCCTAGAGTGCTATCCTTTTTACAGAGAGGCCTACAGCTAGGCCTGAAGCTCAGCATTGTCTATTCTGTTTCAACACCGACTAGCAACAGAGGACACCATACGGATATTTCTGCAAGGAGTGGCGCATGTAATTCCTCCATTTTGTCCTCCTGTCGCAGGTTGGGATCTTAATCTGGTGCTAGAGGCCCTGCTGGACTCTCCATTCGAACCAATGAGTTTGATTTCTGACACCTGGCTTATTTACAAGACTGTGTACTTAGTGGAAATTTAGTCAACCAGAAGGGTGTCTGAATTGAGTGTACTATCCTGTGATCCGTCCTTTCTGGTGTTCCACAAACACAAGGCCGTTTTAGGTACAGTTCCTTCATTCCTGCCCAAAGTTGTGTCATCCTTCCACATAAATCAGGAAATCATAGTTCCTTCACTATGCCCAGATCCTAAAAATGATGAAGAACGATGTCTCCACAACCTAGACGTAGTCAGAGCACCTCGGTGGTATCTGGAAAGGTCAAAACCATTCAGAAAATCGCAAACTCTCTTTGTCCTCCCGACCGGTCCTTGTAAGGGCTTACCAGCATTAAAGGCTACCATCGCCAGGTGGATAAAAGAAACCATAAGACAAGCTTTCCTGTCCAAAGGAAGCAATGGGAGCTTCATCTGCATGGCACAACACTGCCTCATTGGATCAGATCTGCAGAGTGGCTACCTGGTCCTATGCCCACACATTCACTAAATTCTACAGACTCGACACAACTTCTTCAGCTGAGGCTTCCCTCGGCCGCAAGGTGTTGCAGTCTGTTTTACACTAATTATGTTCAATTTGACTTGTCCCACCCTGCTGTTCTGGGACTGTTTTGTTAAGTCCCCATCGTTCCCTGTGTCACCCTAAAACGACAGAGAAAAACAGGATTTTTTGATACTCACCATTAAATCCGTTTCTCTGTAGTCGAAAGGGGGACACAGGGCTTCCCACCCTAGGACGAGCCATTGACCAGAGGGTCGTGTCCAGGATAATCCCTGGTTTTTCTTCTGTCATAGTTTGTTACATTAATGTTATAGAGTTCTCTGGGACAAACTGATTGTTGAGCACAGTGTGCGGGGTTAAGCCAAGTATGGCATGCTCCTTAATTAATTATTATCAAGTGTCCTGCCTCCTGGAGGGTGGAGCTTAACCCCATTGTTCCCTGTGTCCCCCTTTTGGACTACAGAGAAACGGATTTACCGGTGAGTATCAAAAAAATCCCATTATTGCTGGTGTCCACAGCTTGCATTATGTAAAAAGTTGAATTTATAATATTTAACAGCACAAAGTCATATCACCAGCAGACAAAGTGGTGGTGTACTATTTTAATATACAAGGGCATAACTACAAAGGAAGCAGACCCTGCAGGTACAGAGGGGGACTAGGTGGTATAGGGCAGGGCTGGAAATATGTCACCCCTCGTTCCCCGTCTGTTTGCTAGGCGCAAGCTCACACAGTCGTGATCGGGTGCGTGCATGGTCAGGGGTTGGAGTGGGGTGGCCTGCCGGGTTGCCTAGGGCACCCAATCGGCTTGGAACGCTCTGTTATTGGGTCCCATGAGTCCCTAATTAATGAGCAGTTTCACTATATATCGGAAAAACAGGTCAATCTCTAAACATTTTGGGGGCAATGTTCCCTCTAAGGGAAACGCTCACACACAAATTTTGAGGCCTGCGCACAAATTGTGGTGTGCAAGATATTTATCAAAATCCGCATTTTTCTGATATATTTTTTTTTTTTTTAAAAGTCAGACCAAACTAGAATCCACAGGTAGATTTTAACTCATTTATTATTAAAAAAATCTTTACTTAATCAGATCAGGGGAAAACTTGAGCAAAAAACGAATCGTACTTTTTTTCAGATTTTTCCCCACAAAACCATATTATTTTTTCAGGCTTTTTCCCCGAAAAGTCTGGATTTTTGCCCATAAATAGTCGTATTTTCGGGCTAATTCCAGCACAGACCACAGAAACTTCCAAATAGGATAGGGACCTCTCCCATTGACATATTTACAACCTCGGCAGGTCTGAGATGGCAGATTTTCGGATTCTGACTTTTTACTGCATTGCGGTATAATAAATCGTGAAAAAGTCTTTTTTTTTCTCAAAAAATTCTGATTTTATAGTAAAAAAAACTATAATTTTTCATGTTTTTAGCATTCGGAATTTAATAACTAACCCCCAAAATATTGTTTTAAATCTCACCTGAGCACCCAGTTTTTAAAAACTGCGCACACTAGTTTAAAATGTGTGCACAAAAGAAACTTTTTTTTTGCGCACATAGCCGAGAAGCAATTAGACAGAACATTGTTTGGGGGCCCTAAAATTAATTTGCTGTGGGGCCCAGTAACATCTAGTTACACCACTGTAATTTAGCACTTATTTTACCTTGGGTATGAGGTCCACCCTTTCATCTAGACTACATGTTATTCCACAAATCTTAATTGGAATACTGCCACCAATATGTCAATAAAATTAGGCCATGAGATGTATCAGAAGCTGCTATATTTTTGGTGCCCCTGTCAAATTGCTGCACTCGTGGAAATAAACTGATCCCTGTAGCCATGCAGCATGCTTACTGATATTATTAGTTGTTGCTCTAGACATACATGATTGGTTTGAATATATATGTTCATTTTTAGTGGTGTATGTACAGGAGAAGCAATCTCCCTAAGGGAATCTCAGTTAGATCATGCAACCTGCAGTTGCTAACATGGACCCTGTTGCCCTACAAGGGGATCACAGGCTGTACACAGGTTGATAGTCGGGCCAGAAATATGATTGATTGATTTTCCTAATACATTTTTGGCTGTATGTTTTTCAAGCTGTTACTACACCATAACAAATAAGAGCCATGTCTTTTGGTTGTTCAGACAGCATTGATGCCGGCAGTACAACAGTAACACCAGGGCCAGGAGAACAGACCGTTGATGTTGAACCGTAAGAAATAAGAACCTTATTTCACACAACTCATAACACTCCCTTTTGCTTCTTGCAAGGAATTCTGGGAGTGGCTTAGGTCTATAGATGGGATTCGTTATCCGGAAAAGCATTATCCATAGAGCTCAGAATAACGGGAAGGCCATCACCCATAGACTTCAAATACTTCAAAATTTTAAAAATGAATAATTAAACAGTAGCCTGTACTTGATCCATATGATTAGAAGAATAATTAATGAAATCTTCATTGGAGGCAGAAGAATCCTATTGAGTGTAATTAGTGTTTTAACAATTTTTAATTAGACTTATCCAAATTACAAACATACCCCTTATATGGAAAACGCCAGGTACCAAGCATTCAGGATAACAGGTCCCATATCTGTATATGTGTCAAGGTCATTCTGATAAGGAAATAAAAAATAATGTTGATTGAATCCATGAACTAAAATGACTTGAGGGGAGGTGGTAATCAGTCCTTTAGAACAAAAAGGATGAATCAGTTGCAGTAAAACTAGAAACTAGGGATGCACCGAGTCCACTATTTTGGATTCGGCCGAACCCTTCACAAAAGATTTGGTCGAATAATGAACCTTAGCTGAATCCTAATTTGCATATGTAAATTAGGGGTGGGAATGGGAAAAATGTTTTACTTCCTTGTTTTGTGACAAAAAGTCAGATTTCCTTCCCCGCCCTTAATTTGTGATCTCAAAATGGCTTATGTACAGGAATTTAGACGTGAATCCATAAATACTTGGATTATATAACTGAATTCATAGACTGGAGTATAGTTTTGCAGAGAGATTGATCTTATCTTTACATAAATTCATGCAGATTGATGAACGCCACTGTGGACATGTGAGAATATCCTTAAAAGCCTCATTGTTGGATAGAAACCTGAGAACTGCCTTACAGCACATGCTCCCCCTAAAAACTGAACTTTCAGGTGGAAGTTGTGTTCTTTTTATCGAGAACTAAGCTTTAGGGAGATTTAGCAAATGGTGACGAGGAGAACACCACTACTTCCCTCACCAAAAGGTGCTTTACATCTTCCACCACATTCTGTAAGGAAGGGGAAGGGATACCGTTATAAAAATTGAATAAATCTAATGAAGATGAAGAAATATAGACAAGACATATAAAAACATAAATCAAAAAAAACACAATATTACTAAAAGAGAGAATGTAAAGGAAGCAGTATAATAGTAGATACCATTGAGGTGGCCACATTTGAATTGTTCTGTTGATTTGGGTTGACTGCCTGGGTCTTCTCTATACTATCACCCAATTAGCAAACAATACACTGTGTTTGTACAATGTGGTACACAGATATTGGTCAAGATTGTCCAGCCAGAACACACATACTGATAATAATAAAAACATCATTTCATATGATTTACGTACGTGTCTAGGTAGCTTAAGCCTGATATACTAGTAAATGCAATTCCTTTTTATTTTAATGAAAGGCGGATTAATATAGGATCAAGATTCCAGGCAGATATTCCAGAACTTCAAGGTCCGTCATCCCTTGAGAAAGAAACGGACAATGCAACCCTGGTTTGGACACCGTTGCCAGATCTAGAAAACAGAGAGTCCCAACAAAGAGGTATGACTGTCCTCAACTCAAATTAAATCCTGTCAAATGATGGCTGGGGGTACAGCGAGTTTATAGAGAGTCATTGCTTTGATATACTGTATATATCTAGGAGAATAAATACACCCCAAATCTCACCTAAATCACATTCAATCAGTCTTCAATCAAGTCTTTCTCTAACTGCCTTTGAGGTTGAGCTCAACTTCTTACATGTTATATAATTTGACCAAAAAGGAAGATAAATAATGTTAAGGGATACTGTCGTGGGCAAACATGTTTTTTTCAAAACACATCAGTTAATAGTGCTGATCAAGCAGAATTCTGCACTGAAATTCATTTTTCAAAAGAGCAAACATATTTTGTTATATTCAATTTTGAAATCTGACATGGGACTAGACATATTGTCAATTTCCCAGCTGCCCCCAGTCATGTGACTTGTGCTCTGATAAACTTCAATCACTCTTTACTGCTGTACTGCAAGTTGGAGTGATATCACCCCCTCCCTTTCCCCCCAGCAGACCAACAACAGAACAATGGGAAGGTAAAGGTAATGAGATAGCAGCTTCCTAACACAAGATAACAGCTCCCTGGAAGATCTAAGAACAGCACTCAATACTAAAAGCCAAGTCCCTCTGAGACTGATTCAGTTATATTAAGTAGGAGTAATAACAGCCTGCCAGAAAGTAGTTCCATCCTCAAGTGCAGGCACAAGTCAAATGACTGGGACAGCTGGGAAACTGACAATATGTCTAACCCCATGTCAGATTTCAAAACTAAATATAAAAAAATCAGTTTGCTCTTTTGAGAAATGGTTTTTAGTGCAGAATTCTGCTGGAGCAGCACTATTAACTGATGCATTTTGGAAAAAAACATGTTTTCCCATGACAGTATCCCTTTAAGCTCCAGAGCCTCGGGACGTGTAAACCAAGACTAAATATGAAGCAGTTGCTAAGTGCTGCAGTTCCAGCATATGGTTTGGAACACATTCAACCCCTATTACAGGCTGATGACAGTAATCAAAATGATGCTGACTCAAGCAAGAATTTATTTGTTCTGCATTTTGTTGGAGATTACTAAACATTTCCTTAGAACTTTGATAGCTGCTTTAGCAGGACCCTAGTAGTGGTTAGGCAGGCATGCCACCTATTTGTTATTCTCCCCTTTTATAGAAAAAAAAAATAAGCCATTGTGTAAGCCTTAGAATGAAAGATGTTCTGCAGCAGGACTGCCGGACCTGCAGCACTCAATGTTTAATTCTAGTTAAAGTCTGCATTGGTAAATTGCTTGCAGTTTGCAGCTTGTGCTATTTAGCAGTTAAGATCAAGATTTGGGTGATTATCTTTTAAAGGATTTGGTATTCTGCCGAATCAAAAAATTAGGAATATGGTGCATCACTTGCTGATGTATTTAAACGGCACTGTTTTTCCATCCCCTATGCATTAGATATATATGGATTTGGCTGAATTTCCTTCCATGAAAATACTGACCAACTACTGAAACAAAATAAATCTCTGCTGTAACAAAATACTTACACTGGGTTAGAAAACCATGCATTTTTAAATCAATTTACTATAGTTAACTATAACTGAAATGTATATATTTTTCCAATAAATTGCATGTTTACCGAATGTATGTGGGGGGTATTGGTGGGGTATTCCGTTTAATAAAATGGTTGGGGGGATTAATTGTATTTATGTTAATAAAATCTTTAAAGGAGAACTACAGCTTAAAGGAGAGGAATGTCTTCTTCCACTTGGGGGTGCCAAATGTTAGGCACCCCCAAGTGATTGTATATACTCACCTGAATCCCCAGGCCAGTGTGGGGTTCTTCCAGTGAGGACCACAGAGCGATCCCATTCCGGCTTCTTCTTTCTTCAAATTTTCAGGGCAGACGAATAGCACAAAATAGACGACTTTTTAGTTAAAGTTTGGCTTTTCGCTCTACTGTGCATGCTCAGCCGCGAGAAGAAAGAAGAAGCCGGAAGTGGATCGCTTTGTGGTGCTCACTGGAAGAACCCCGGGCCTGTGCAGTTTTCTGCTGATAGGAGCACTTGCCCGGGGTTTCAGGTAAGTATATAAAATCACTTGGGGGTGCCTAACATTTGGCACCCCCAAGTGGAAGAAGACTTTCCTTCTCCTTTAACTAAAGAAGTAGCTAGAAATGTTGTACATTATGTTTTGGGTTTCTACACCAGCCCAAGGCAACCACAGCCCTTTAGCAGTAAAGATCTGTGTCTCTAAAGATGCCCCAGTAGCTCCCCGTCTTCTTTTCTGCTGATTCACTGCACATGCTCTGTGCTGCTGTCACATACTGAGCTTAGGAACCCATAAGGTTGCCCCCTGTTCTGGAAAAAAATACCGGGCCTTCCTATATATTTATCTTTTTCCCCTGGGAAACCCACCTTCGGAGCGCTGGGGATTAGGTGCAAGGGCAGTTTAAACAGCAGCACATCCCCAGTGCTTCCAACATAATTGGAATGCCGCCCTTGAAATCTTGCCGCCCTGAATATACTGTATATATAGAATATAAATGCCACAATATAAGGCTGATTAGTAAATAATTATTGGTACATGACAACTCAGAAACCAGCACAATTAGCATCATGATCGAAAAACTCAGCCCTGTAGCTACTGAGCATGTGCGTGTTACACTCAAACAAAATCAAAAATGGGGAGCTCCTGTGACAACTCAGCTGGCCTGGAGTGTTAATACTATAGAGATACTGATGAGTAAGGTAAGTATTTAAAAGATGGCATTTCTAGCCGTATTCATTTTAAGGGGTTGGTTCCCCTTTAAGTATGATTTAGTAAATAGGATTTTAAGATAGTTAGCCATTAGCCTTTATTTTTAGGGTTTCTAAATCACTATATTTTTTTTGTTCTACAGATCTCGGATTTATTTGTAATCTGCTGCCTGGTTGCTAGAGATTGATAACCCCAAATCAATCAATCTAGTGCCATACATGGGCAAACTACTATTCTAACAAAGTACAAATAAGCAAAAAGCATATAGACCCTTCCTTGCACTCACTAACTAAACTTTCATATTCTTCCATGACTTTGTTCCTTTCATACAGTGGACATTTTTCTGAGCATGTCTTGCTCCAGTGTGCTGCCTGGAGGAGGAACCAATCTGGAATATGCATTGCACCTTCTCTATGAGTGCAAAGGGAACATCACGGTAAGAAACATAGTATAATTATGCACTGAAAATTTTAAATATGTAAGTTTCCATATGAAAAAATAATATTTTGTTTGTATATTCTGGCTATAAATTCAGCGGAAATCTAATTTCACTTACTTTGTTCAAAAAAAATGTCTTATATTTATTTGGCTTTTGTGTTTTTTAGAGGGCGCTGGAGACACTGCTTTTGAGAAACCCCCATAGGCTGCATAACCATCCCTTAGCAAATTACCATTATGCAGGTATTATGAACTACAGTGTATGATATTTCCAATGTTGTGGTGTCAAACAAGTATGACTATGATATAAATATGCTTCTGGCCTTAAAAGTTCTGTTTTGTATATAACATAGAGAGTGCCCTGGTTTTGCATACAAAGCATAATCTATCATAAAGGGCTTGTGTTTGAGAATTGAACATAATGATACTCAGGGGAACCTTCTATATTTTGCTTACATTTAAAGTGAACACTGACTTGTTTTCATTAAAGACATTATTCTCCCCAGGACCCTATATGTGGAAGAGGGTACGTTTTTCCTAAAGCTTTATTTTCATTCAAATATCAGAGTGCAGCAACCAAGGAACTCAGGGATGCTGGTTTTTATATAGGGGGAAACCAACATCAACTATGCTTTAAACATTGCAGCAGTCAGATGTTGCAAAATCTATACCACTGCAAAAGGTTTATTTATTGTGCCCTCCCAAGATATTTGGTCCTGTGACAAAACCATTTATCAAAGAGGCATTTATGGAAAACATGTCAGTATTCATTTCAGCAATGGCAGAAAGGGCGTTCCCCAATAGTTTGCTAACTGTGTGATAAGCTGCTTGGCTAACAGGGGGCAAAATACTGAAAACTGTCCCTCCTTTAAGCTTCTGCACCTTGCCAGTGCCCACAGTCAGAGCCACCATCAGAAATTACGGGCCCCATACAACAAAATTTTCTGGGCCCCCCCTCTCTAGAGCTGCCCACTCCACTGATGGTGACATTGGTGTTCAACATACTTTTACATTTCAGCAGGTTGCCTTCATCCACATCGGCAAGCGGTCTTCTTCGTTCTTTTCCGTTCTTCTCCATAACGGCTTCTTTGCTCTTCTCCGTTCTTCTCTGTAGCGGCTTCTTCGTTCGACTACGTATCTGTTTCTTCATTCGTCTCCGTAGCGGCTTCTTCGTTCGTCTCCTTAGCGGCTTCTTCGTTCGTCTCCGTAGCGGCTTCTTTGTTATTTTTTATCGTGCATTCTTCTCCGTAGCGGCTTCTTCGTTCGTCTCCGTAGCAGCTTCTTCGTTCGTCTCTGTAGCGGCTTCTTCGTTCGTCTCCGTAGCGGCTTCTTCTTTCGTCTCCGTAGCGGCTTCTTTGTTCATCTCCGTAGCGGCTTCTTTGTTATTTTTTATAGTGGCTTCTTCGTTCGTCTCCGTAGCGGCTTCTTCGTTCGTCTCCGTAGCGGCTTCTTCGTTCGTCTCCGTAGCGGCTTCTTCGTTCGTCTCCGTAGCGGCTTCTTCGTTCGTCTCCGTAGCGGCTTCTTTGTTATTTTTTATCGTGGATTCTTCGTTCTTCTCCGTAGCGGCTTCTTCGTTCATCTCTGTAGTGGCTTCTTCGCTCTTCTCCATAGCAGCTTCTTCGTTCATCTCTGTAGTGGCTTCTTCGCTCTTCTCCATAGCAGCTTCTTCGTTCTCCTCTGTAGCGGCTTCTTTGTTTGTCTCCGTATCAGCTTCTTCGTTCATCTCCGTAGCGGCTTCTTAAGAAAACGGAAAACTACCATTCGAAAGGATAGAATAGCCAAAATGGTAAAAACTCAGCCAATGATCAGCTCCAGGAAGATCAAAGAACATCTAAAGTTACCTGTGAGTACTGTTACAATTAAAAGATACCAAGCCAAGCTAACAGCAAGAAGCTCTCGCAAAGTCCCATTGTTGAAAAAAAGATGTGTTGAAAAGGTTACAGTTTGCCAAAGAACTCATTGACTGGCTTAAAGAGAAATTGTGCAACATTTTATGGACTGATGAAAGTAAGATAGTTCTTTTTGGGTCTACGGACCACAGACATTTTGCCAAACGACCACCACACACTGAATTCAAGCCACAGTACACTGTGAAGACAGTGAAGCATGCTGGTGCAAGCATCATGATATGGGGATTTTTCTCATGTTATGGTGTTGGGCCTATGTATCGCATACCAGGGATCATGGATCAGTTTCAATACATCAAAATACTTGAAGTCATGTTGCCTTATGCCGAAGAGGAAATGCCCTTGAAATGGGGGTTTCAACAAGACAATGACCCAAAACACACCAGTAACCAGCAACATCTTGGCTCCAGACCAACAAGATCGACGTTATGGAGTGGCCAGCCTAATTCCTGGACCTCAATCCAATAGAAAACTGAGGCAAAACCAAGAAAAGCAGAAGAATTGTGGAATGTAACAGGTCCCAGAAGTCAGTCGACTCCATGCAATTATGCTATTATTCTGAACACAACTGTATATGTATACAAATCATAGCTTGTATCTTTGAATATTAGGGCTCACAGTACAAAGCTTACAAAATCACAGCCCTATACACTATTGACATGGGCCTAGCCATTTTGGCATGTTCACTGTGCACACTGTGACGGATTAAAACAACAGCAGAAGGCAAAGAAAGCAGCTCTGTCACATGTACGGGAGCCCTGTATTGAAGTGACACATTGCTCGGTCTAAGACAGTGGTACCTACCATAACTTCCACAAGGCTTAACTTGCCTTTTGCATCAGTGTTTTGACCCATGGAAGGATCACCCCACCCCTAGCCTAGCATATCTAATGGAAGTAGCTCTCACTTCTCACGAGTACCACTGGGCTGATAATTGGGTTACGTGGTATTTTTCTTATTCATAGAAAATGTCTTTGACTAATACGTGACTAAAGGCTTTGCTTGTCTGCCAAATTTTCACCCAGAATACAGAAGAAGCTTGGAGGGTGCTTCTAATAAAAGGCTTACTGGGATGGGTTCCTATTTCCAAAAATAAAATAAACCCAAACTTACAGCATTTATGACTAAGACTGTATGTTATGTTCCTAAGGATGGCACTGTGTGACATGGCAGAGCAAGGTGATATTGTCGTGAGAATGGTAGTTTTTATTAATGGGAGGTGGGTGGATAGAATAAGGGAGAGTATGTTCAGTAGAAAGGAGCTGAAGAATTCTGGGGCAGAAGCTGGACAAACTGGTTTAATAAAATCTCTGGAATGTTTATTGTCGCCAAGTGTATGATTGTTCCATGTTCACAGAAGGCAATAAAGGCAACTAGTTAGGCATAGAACACATGTTTTTTCAGCAGTCCGGCAGTAATGTGGAATCAAACCTTCCTGCTATTCTGCACCATGCAATACACTTAAAGGGGAACTAAAGCTTAACTAAAGAGGTAGCTAGAAATGATATACATGATGTTTTGTGCTTCTGTACCAGCCCAAGGCAACCACAGCCCTTTAGTAGTAAAGACCTGTGTCTCCAAAGATGCCCCAGTAGCTCCCCATCTTCTTTTCTGCTGATTCACTGCACATGCTCTGTGCTGCTGTCACTTACTGAGCTTAGGGGCCCACTCACAATATACAGTACACATAGAATAGAATGTCACAATATAAGGCTGATTAGTAATTAATACAGATAATTACTACATGACAGCACAGAAACCAGTGCAATTAGCATCAGAATTTAATAATCAGCCCTGTAGCATCATCTTATATTATAATTTGCAGCAACCCCTAAGATTAGCTTCTCAACAGCTGCTCAGAGTCCACTGAGCATGTGAGTGTTGCAGACACTTTTCAAGATGGTGACCCCATGATAGGTTTGAATCTGAGAAGTTGAAGTTGAGAAGCTAAAACTTTAGGCTGGAGCAATAAGTATATAGATTATGGCATTTTTAGCCATATGCATTTTAAGGGTTTAGTTCTCCTTTAAACTCAAGTTTCTGGATCCATAATAAAGTGTTTTATTGCCTGCGTAACAGAGAACCTGATTTAATTAGTAGGCTAAACCAGGGCCGGCCTTGCAGGATCCAATTTTGACAATTTAGTAGGATCTCCTGACCTTTCTAGTACCCTATGTGCAAGACTAGATTTTTCCCTTCAAAATCTAAACAATGGAGCCACATGGGGAACTGGGTTAGGACTTTGTTACCTTTCCCAAATAGGGGCCTGCTTTTATATGGAGGATTCAGGTTCATCATGGCGAGATCTGATACTGACCAAAACAGTGGTCTGAAAGGGATACTGTCATGGGAAAACAGATTTTTTTATATTCAATTTTGAAATCTGACATGGGTCTAGACATAGTGTCAGTTTCCCAGCTGCCCCAGTCATGTGACTTGTGCCTACTTTCTTGCAGGCTGTTATTTCTCCTACTTAATGTAACTGAATCAGTCTCAGTGGGACTTGGCTTTTACTATTGAGTGTTGTTTTTAGATCTACCAGGGAGCTGTTATCTTGTGTTAGGGAGCTGCTATCTGGTTACCTTCCCATTGTTCTGTTGTTAGGCTGCTGGGGGGGAAAGGGAGGGGGTGATATCACTCAAACTTGCAATACAGCAGTAAGGGTAAAGCCACACGAGGAGATTCGGGGAGATTTTGTCGCCTGGCGACTAATCGCCTCGTCTTTTGAGCGAGTATCTCCCTGAACTGCCTCAGCGTTTTTCCCCATAGGCTAGAATGAAAAGTCGCCTGCGCTAATGCTAACGCGGCAATGCGTTTTCTATAGTCGCCCGAAGTTGCCTCACTGAGGCAACTTTGGGCAACTATTGAGTTTGTGGAATATGTTTTCCCAGTAATGCCCCGAAAGTGCTTTATGGCAGCTAACAGTCAATTTTTAGGATGTGTCTGTTCCTATTAGTGATGTGCGGGCCGACCCAATACCCGTGGGACCCACGGGTTGGGCAAGTTTCGGTCAACCTCGCTGTGCTGTTTGCGGGTCGCTGGTGGGTGCGGGTTGAGCTCTTCTACCTGCTCTCCCCGTCCGTGACCTTACACTGCCAGCTTCTAACTTCCAGCTTCCGGTTTTATAGGTGCATGCATGCCCAACCCCTTTTGTGACATCACCAGTAAGCACTAGTCTATAAATGGAGGGCGGGAGTTGGGCGGGTGCTGGTTTGGGGCGGGTGCTGGTTTGGGGCGGGTGCGGGTTGAGTTTTTCTCACATCACTAGTTCTTATGGCAGCAAACAGTCGTGTTCATTCCCAGGACAGACCATTCTAAAGGAATAATTTAAGGATTATTATTTAACAAATAATCATTTTTGTTATATTTTAGGATCAGACAAATGGAACGCTACTGAAAAGAAGAACTTTAACAAGGCAGTAAATACCTGCAACAAAGACTTTTTTCATGTACAAAAAATGGTAAATTACATTTTATGATTAGATTTTTTGGATATTTCTTTAGGCAGTATTTCAAATTGGCACAATCACATTTATTTATGGTTCTCAATAGTGATGGGCGAATTTATTCGCCAGGCGAAAATTCACTGGTAAAAATTCGGTTTTGCAAATTTTTCGGCGAAGCGAAACGGCGCAAATTCGCCCATCACTAGTTCTCAAGCATGTCTTGTGGGCTCACTTACAGTAGCTTAGGGATCCCCAACCTTTTTTACCCGTGAGCAACATTCAGATGTACAAAGAGTTGGGGAGCAACACAAGCATAAAAAAAAAAAGTCTCTGGGTGACAAATAAGGTATGTGATTGGCTATTTGGTAGACCCTATCTGGACTGGCAGCCTACTCTGTTGGCAAAAAAACTGTTTTTTATGCAGCCAAAACTTGCCTCCAAGCCAGGAATTCAAAAATGAGCACCTGCTCTGAGGCCACTGGGAGCATAAATGCTTATTGGGTGAGTGTCCTAGCGCTGGTGGGGGGGGAGGCAAATTAAAAAAAACTACTGTTACTCCCAACTAGAGGTGCTTTTTAAGCATCCTACAGCAATGTATCCAACACTGGCACCCAATGGCCTCACCATTCAGAACTGATCGCAACTCATCATCACTGATCACCCCACCAGTTTTTATTCAGCTCAGATTCCAAAGCAACTCAAGTCACTGATTGGTTACTGCCTGGTAACCAATTGGGAAACCAAGAGAGCTGAAAAGCAGGAAGTAGTGTTCTGGCTATTATGTTACACATCCAGTCACTCCAGCCTTTATACATTACATTATTGGCTAACTAACTATATTGAAAACATTTGTTATTTTGCACAGCCTATCTATTTACCCAGTTTTTGTTTTTATGCTGAACAATTCCTTGAATAATTTCTTTTCTGGTATTGTTGAGATGTCTTATTGTTCATACTGATGATTACTGCATTTCAGATCAAGTCAAAGACTGTGTCACAGTGTGTAGAATATTACTACACCTGGAAAAAGATCTTACACCTGGGGAGAAGGCACAGAACTCGGCTTGCTGAGGTTAATGAAGATGGTATGGTAAGTGCTCATTAAATATTATTGGGAATGAGCTATTGCCAACTGCCAGCAATGCTTCTTTCACATATAAAAGCCATCTCTGGAATATGTTTTAAATATTTACCAGTAGTGCCCTCAAAGCGAAAATGTGTTCCGTGTTATAAAGTAGTTAATTATAGTGCAGCAACACTGGTTTCTATGCTACCATGTAATGTGAATCTGAATTACACCAATACATTTCCTGACGCGTTTCGTGTGTCCCCACACTATGACCACGTGTTGGGATACACGAAATGCGCCAGGAAATGTAATGGTAAAATAAAGCTGTTTTAACTGGCATCTCTGTCCGAGTCCGTGCCATTCTTTCGGAAGAGTGGTCTCCCCTTGCCGTAGGTTCGGGGTGCTGCACCCAGGCAACCAACCAGGAGTGGTGAGTGACTCACAACAAAAAACCGACTTATTGGAGGTTGATTTCAAGGGAGAGGTTCGAGGCTTGAGCACCCGAACCTCCCTAATAATAGGGTGAAGTAAAGTAAAGGTGCATAAAAATTTAGATATATATATATATATATGTTATATATATATATATATATATATATATATATATATATATATATATTCAGAAAAGAAGATGGGGAGCTACTGTGTTGCCCCAAGTCATAAAGCGCAGCATTTCCAGCCTAATTCTTTGTTCGCAGTTCTCATTAAATCATCTGGGAGGAGACTCTGTAAATCTATATCTTCCTGTTCTAAACAACAGCTTTGTATGTGGAAGTGGCTTCTTAAAGACATGTTCTACTAGGAAATAAGGAAATGAATTGTGACATATCTTTTATAAACAGAGCCACTGTTGTGTTTCTACTGCACGTTACTAAGCACTTCCATTTGTGAGAAACCAGTGTTTGAGCTTTAGGTCTTTTTATCCCATTGGAGCACATTGTGCTGCCATCTAGTGACTAATGTAGGATAAAAAGTTAATTCGGAAATAAATTAGCCATTATTAAAATCAAAAGAACACCTACCATGGACCAAGCAGCAAGTACATTAGAGGTATGGGACATATTATCCAGAATGTTCGGGGGCTGAGGATTTCTGGATATGGGATCTTTCCATAATTTGGATCTACATACATTAAATCTGCTTAACGTAATGTAAACCTTGAAAAAAAACCACAAGACTGTTTTGCCTCTAATAAGGATTAATTATAAGTTAGTTGTGATCCAGTACAAGGTACTATTATATTACAGAAAAAAAAAATGAATGGTAAAAATCTGAATTATTTTATTAAAATGGAGTCTATGGGGGATGGCCTTCAGAGCTTTCTGGTTAATGTATAATTAACATTCACATACCAGCAAAATCATGTGCAATTGAGGGGCCAATGCCCAACACATGAAGCCCAAAATGAGATAAATGCAGTTTGCGTAACATATAAACAAGTGCAAGTTTAGATCCCTTGTATGTTGATTCACTCTGCAGAGGCAATTATGCTGCGAAAGGCGTTGCATTGTGGGTGGTTTTAATTACATTCGTAATTACATAGCAAAGAAATATTTGCCAGTGGAGGTTACACAATCCCAATCTCCTCTAATTAACCACAGAGCAAATGTACAGTGCCAATGTGATTTGTACTTCTTTTATACTAAAACCCACATAACGTTGCCTCTTGAATCAGAGAAGAGGAAATGCAGTTTCTCTTATGTAGGACAGTCTAATAATGGTTCCAGTAATACTTATCTGTCACAACCGGCACCCAATACCAACAAGTGCCAAGCACCCTGGTCTCGGCTCAGCTTCACCAGTAGTGTGAC
Source organism: Xenopus laevis (assembly GCF_017654675.1). Classification (NCBI taxonomy): domain Eukaryota; kingdom Metazoa; phylum Chordata; class Amphibia; order Anura; family Pipidae; genus Xenopus; species Xenopus laevis. Next base: position 17,757,449 of record NC_054380.1, on the reverse strand, counting down.
CACCGTTGGGCTTCGGGAGGAGTCCTCGGCTTACTTGGGTGCCACCTGGACTTAACGAGGGGTACAAGGCGAGATGTTCTGGCTGGCAAAGGGGCACGGCTGTTAGCAAAGTCTTTTGGGCCGAAGGTCACGGTACAAAAGGATTAGGCAGAAGGATGGTCAGACAGGCTGGGTCGAGGCAGGCGGATATCAGAATCGTCAGGCAGGCAAGGGTCAAACCGGGTTGTCAATCAAGGGGTTAAGCTGGAAGAGTTGTCGTAGGCAGGCAAGGGTCAGGATACAGAATGCAGAGTAGTCAGGGAACAGGCAGGAGTCAAAACCGGACAAACAGGTACAGGATCAGATGAACAAGGCTCAGGAACCACTAGAAACCAAGTTCTATCACGGGCACTGGCTGGGGGTCAGAATGGGCCTTAAATACAGACAAAGTTTGCGCCAAAACGTGCGCCAATGCGCGCTAGCGCAATGACACCAGCGGGCCTGTACCTTTAAGAGGCGCGCAGGTGTGCCGCGTGCGCCCTAAGAATCCAAGATGGTGCCGGCTCCCGCGCCTAAGAACCATGCGGCGGGCGCCGCACAGATAATTTTATTAAATTATCTCTGTAACACGTCACTAGATCTGCTTGTTTGGTGAGGTGCCAAATGCAGTGATGGCAGTGGTGTAACTATAGAGGAAGCAGACCCCGCAGTTGGAGGGGGCCCCAGTAAACGGGGCCCAGACTGTGTGGTATGCTTCCTCTATAGCTAATAGGAAAAACTCCTCCTTCCCAGCCACTCTTTTACCTGCGGCGAGGAATGGGGCCACAAATCGGATGGGAGTGGGCACGGTCAGGGGGCAGGTGGGACATGGGCGGGAGGATGGGGTTCGGAGTGCGCCCGGCTCCTCTATAGATTTATTATGCAGGGGGTGCCCGGTGCACTCTAGTTACGCCACTGAATGCAGGACCAGATTGGTTTGATATAATCGTGTAGGCCAGTGTGCAAGCCATGAAGTCCCCTGCACAGGATTTTCAAACCTGCCTAATAGTTCTCTTACGACTCCTTCAAACCAATTCAACAGCTTATCTGCCTGTGTACTGGACCCTCCCAAAAGATATCAGGCCGAAAATCAACCAGATGTCGATCAAGCAGGTTTGATTTTCCTGTTGGATTGTGGATGGCATCAACTAACCTTGCTCCGATGGATTGTATTCCTGCCCTCGTAATATGATCGTTTGGCCCTAGGGCCAACGATTATTTAAAGGAACAGTAACACCAAAAATTGTGTTTTGAACTAATTAAAATCGAATGTTCTATTTTGCTGCACTGGTAACACAGGTGTATTTGCTTCAGAAAGAGTGCTATAGTTTATATGAAAAAGGGGCAGATTTATCAAAGTTCGAGGTAAAATTTCAAATGAAAAAAATTCGAATTTCGAGCTATTTTTTGTGTACGTCAACTAGGGAATAGTCCAAATTCGAAATTTATCATGTAAATTTATCATGTACGGTCTCTTTAAAAATTCGACTTCGATCATTCGCCATCTAAAACTGTTTTAGCCTATGGTGGACCTCCTAGAACCTATTTGGAGTCAATTGATGGACTTTGTAAAATCAAATTTTTTTTCTGGGAAAAACTTTGAATCAAATTCGATCTGATGCGCTATTCCTTTGATTCGTACGATTCTAATTCTGCCGATTACGGACCTATTCGGTCGAAAACTGACCTATTAGTCGAATTTCAATGTTTTTTCAATTTGAAATTCGACCCTTGATAAATATGCCCCAAACTGTTATATAGTCATGGGGCAGCCAATCAAGGCAATGTGCAAAACGTTTCTCTTTGGTTGAGCAAGTTGAGAGCAGTATTATGACTGTCTCCACAGAAGTGACCCTAACAGACTTGTGCTGATATTGTTTCATGACAGACAAGTGCTGATGATGATGTAGACGAGAATGAAGGGCTGGAAGACAAAATATATGAAAGTGGGTGTGACCTGATGGCGAAATCACCAGACCTACGACACGCCACAGACTTGCCTCGGCCCGCCGGTGCATACAGTGTTTCGCCCATTGGCTCATTTGTCTGTGAGATGGGAAATTGTGGAGCTGTAAGTAATGAAAATAAAATTATAGACCGTGGCCCTTACAAAGCTCTTTTGGGCAGGGGCCTCTTTACCTCTTTTATCAGGCTTTTTTCGTATGTGATGTGTATGTTTATTAAATAAGTCCATTTATTGGACAGCTTTACAGAATATGATGGCGCTTTATAAATACATAATAATAACAGTTTTTCGATCCACTCTAGTTTTTGCAGAAGTCTCTAACTCACTGAAACCTGAAGTAAAGCAGGCCATACACAGGCTGATTTTGTGGCCTCTCTGTGAATATTCCTACTAAATGATCTACTAAATGATCATTTGAAGGAACTATTCAATCATTCATGGTAAACGATATGGGAGGAAACTTTAGTCGAATCTTTGTTATGTAGGCTACAAGAACATATAACGACTGATCTGTTCCTTTGCTTACTTTCGCAAAAGGCATCCACAGTGCATGGTCATTAGGGTAATAATTACTATCTGACTGTACCATCCACTGACCAATATCTTTGTTTCACAACAAAAATGTGGGCATTTTGGTGCAAAACAAGAATTTTTCATTTTTGTTTTTTTAAAAACAACTACTCGTGTATCGAGATTTATTAGTCTGATGCAGCAAAAAGTCAGAATACGAAAATCAGCCATCTCAGACCTTGCAAGGTTGTTTCAAAGTCAATGGCAGAGGTCCCTATACTATTATGAAGTTTCTGTGGTCTGTGCTGAAATTAGCCCAAAATCCTACCTTTTCAGGCAAAAAAAGCTTAGAAATTTGGGCTTTTTTGGAGAAAGACAGAAAAAACATCGAGCAATTTAGGAAAAAACTCAGGAAAAAGGGTACGATTCTGGTTTTCGCTCGATTTTATCAAGTTTTTACCTGAACCGATTAGATCAAGCTTTTTAATAATAAGGTCAAATCGTGGATTCTAGTTTGCTCTGACTTTTTTTATTTAAATAATCAGAAAAATTCGGATTTTAGTAAATAATCCCCACAGTGTATGCGTTTACACAAAATGTAGCATGGACTAGTAAAAAATATCCAGTTTTTCCCCTTTCAGCCAGGAGATTTCAACCATGATCCTTTTACTCTCCCCAGCTGTTCCTTGAATATGACATTCTATACAGAGGGATTAGAGGTGGTTTCATTTGTCACATCATTTTGTTATAAAAACTAGTGCACTGCTCCTCTAAAGCTACAGAAACCCCATTTAATAAAAACAGAACTAGACACACAAAAGCATGGCTTGGGACTAGGGATGCACCGAATCCAGGATTCGGTTCGGGATTCGGCCTTTTTCAGCAGGATTCTGATTCCGCTGAATCCTTCTTCCCGGCCGACCGAATCAGAATCCTAATTTGCATATGCAAATTAGGGGCAGGGAGGGAAATCGCATGATTTTTTGTCACGAAACAAGAAAGTAAAAAAAATGTTCCCCTTCCCACCCCTAATTTGCACATGCAAATTAGGATTCAGATTCAGTTCGGTATTCGGCTGAAGGATTCGGGGGTTCGGCCAAATCCAAAATAGTGGATTCGATGCATCCCTACTTGGGACTATTGATTTTCCTGGTCTAACCTATGTGTGGGGTTACTGGAAATGCATCCTTGATTTTCTTAAAATAATTTTCCTTGGGTTGCAGATATTTTCTTCCAGGCAGGCTCTGAACGGGCACGCTCGTATTCACGGAGGAACAAGTGCACCAAGTAAGGTGTTTCCAGTTCCAGGTAGCACTAGAACAAAGTCCAACATTCAAAGTGGCTATTGCTCAGTTAAAAGCTCTCCAGCTCACAGCAACACTAGCGGAGAGACAGATACATCCACAATTTTTCCATGCAAAGTGTGCGGCAAGTAAGTACATCTTAAAGGGTTGAAGATTCCTGTGTTTAGTAAAAGCAGTGTCCGTGTGCAGCATTGTCACACTTTATATTCTGCACAATTGTGAGGATTCACGATTCTTAAATCTTGGAAGGTTCTTGACCTATAAATGGACTTGTCGATCACTCCTTAGAAATGCCTTTTCTAGCCAGCTACAGTAGCATAACAACTAGTTCATATGCTGTCAAGTGTTGTCATCTATGTCCTGGCCATAGTTATGAACTTCAATAGGAAGTAACCTACAGTCAGGGGCAGATTTATCAAGGGTTGAATTTTGAATTGAAAAGACCAATTGGAATTAAGTCCGTTTTTCTTTGGGTTGAATAGGTCCGTTTTCGATCGAATAGGTCTGTACTCGGCCGAATTCGAATGGAAGGAATAGCACATTCGATCGAATTCAATTCCAAGTTTTTCCCAAAAAAAAACTTTGATTTTTTTTTTAGAGTCCACCAATTGACTCCAAATGGGTTATAGGAGGTCCCCAATAGGCTAAAACAGCAATTCGGCAGGTTTTAGATGGCGAATGGTCAAAGTTGAATTTTTTAAGAGACAGTACATTTTTTCCCCATTTCGAATCTAATTTGGACTATTCCCTAGTTGAAGTACACAAAAAAGAGCTTGAAATTCTAATTTTTTCAATTCGAAAATTCACCTCGACCTTTGATAAATCTGCCCCTTAATGTTCCCTCTAAGGTGTGCATGCGCACACAAGTTTTGAGGGCAGCGCACAAAACACATGTGGTGCACACAAAGAATTCTGAGTGAAAACATAAAATGTTGTATTAATTCTGACCTGAGCGCACGCACGCACACACACACGCGTATAAAATGTGCACAAAATATTTTTTTTTTTTTCACACATAACCAAGAAGGAAAGATAGGGAACATTGCCTACCGTACCTCTTTTGTATCCCTTGAGAAATTTTTGTGGTTGGGAAAAAAGCTGAAAATGCAGAGATCATCTTCAAATGACATATGCCTTTTACAATTGCAGAAGAAAAAACTTGATACATTAACACTTTATAGTCTATACTGTGCAAATCATCTATTGTTTATGTATATTATTATAACATAATTGCCTTTTATCACGGCATACTCAGGGTATTTTTCAAGATCAAAAGCCGGAATGCGCACATGAAAACTCACCGGCAGCAAGAAGAGCAGCAGAGACAAAAAGCACAGAAAGCTGATGTAGCAGCAAAGATGGCAGACACCATCGCAAGGACCATAGTAAGGACTACGGTGTCTGCAGAGCACATTCTGCCTTTTGATCACCTAAGCCTTGTAAAAAGCATGGAGCAAGACTTTGATAATGATGTTGCTCAGGATTTAGAGGATGTCCTAGAAGACACAGACATTATTCATGCTGATCTCCTTTTGGATGATGAAGATACTGATTTACTTCAAGATGGGGCTGTTCTGTAGGGAAACTGTTAGGGTCCACTGTGTTTTAAAAAATATAAGTTTACTTTTAGAGTGCCTATTGTTATCTCCATATAAAGATGTTATTTATGTGTCAACCCTCAAAGGCTTAGTCAAAGCCATATGGGTTGTTTGGGTTCTGCTGATTTATACTGTATGTTTTTGGTGCACCTTATTGACACCTAATAAATGTCAGGTACCTTGAAGCACTTGAAAATGAAAATAACCTCTCAGGGCTGAGTGTATTTGTAGCCTGCTTATGCCTTTTGCAGATTAATGTCCATTACTCCCCAAGATCCAGTCTTTTATCAGTCCGTTCTGAAGGATTTGAGTGACGCACCTGTGATGTCTGAAGCATTGGAAGACTTCATTTGGCTTGGTATGCCTAATTATACAATTTTTTTGTCCATGGTATACCTACTTATACCATTTTTGGCCCAGATTCTATCTTTCAGCATTATATATAAACCTAATTGAGCAGCAGGCCTAAAAAAAGAGGTAATTTGAAGTAGTGAAAAATGGTTTGTAGAAAAATTCAGTTAGCTTGTTTGATGAGCCTACATCTGGCCAAAATTTCTTTGAGGGAAAATCTAACAGAAATGATAAAAGAACAATAATACTTAATAAATCTCACCATTTTATTATTGTACATATTAAATACTGTTTAGATGAATATATATGTGCAGATAGAATCCTCAGTTGAAATCTGATATTTTAAGGCAAGTACAGGCGCAGAGAGGCACCAGTAGTAACCCGTGGAATGACTGGATGTCTAACATAATAGCCAGAACACTACTTCCTGCTTTGCAGCTCTCTAACTCTGAGTTAGTCAGCGACTTGAAGGGGGGCCACATGGGACATAACTGTTCAGTGAGTTTGCAACTGATCCTCAGCATTCAGCTCAGATTCAAAAGCAACAGATGTGACCCATGTGCCCCCCCCCTCAAGTCTCTGATTGGTTAGTGCCTGGTAACGAGTCAGTGTAAACCAAGAGAGCTGCAAAGCAGGAAGTAGTGTTCTGGCTATTATGTTACACATCCACTCACTCCAGCCTTTATACATTACATTTTTGGCTAATTAACTATATTAGAAATATTTTTTATTTTGCACAGCCTATTTACCCAGTTTTTATTTTTACACTGAACAGGCGGCTAAATGCCACAAGTGTTATTGGACAGGAGTGCTTGACTGCAATTATGACAGTATTGTAAAGAAAAATGTAAAGAGAAAAGTCACAGAAATGTTTCATATATTGGTCTTGCTGTCTATTTTTGTGTGTGTTCAAGTTAAATAAATATATATCTGAAACACATAACGTGCAAAAACATGCAAAATAGCAAACGTTGAGACATGCTAAGGCATAGGCTCCTATTACCCTTTTTTAGAAACCTTTTTCTTCTCCTTATTCTCATTTGGAGTAAAATTTATAAATGAGTCTGCTTTAAAAATAATCAGGGTTGAGAAATATTGAAAGGAAACCTAATATGGCTACAACCTATCTTTAAAACAGTTCAAATGTATTCATGTTTCCTTTTTGCTGGTGGCTGGTGTTTCCTTCTCAGAAACTGCTCTAATTAGTTGCCTACTGGATACCCAAGGAATACCCAAATTCAACTGCCAAATCATATGCACTGCCTTAGCATAAAAATACCCAATTTCTCAAAATGAGAAAAAAAATTCCATTCACTAAAGTTACTTAAAGGGCATGTAAAGTCTAAATAGAATAAGGCTAGAAATGCTGTATTTTTTATACTAAATATAAACATGAACTTACTGCACCACAAGCCTAATCAAACAAATAATTTATGCTTTCAAAGTTGGCTACAGGGGGTCACCATCTTGTAACTTAAACATCTTTGCAAGACCAAGACTGTGCACATGCTTAGTGTGGTCTGGGCTGCTTAGGGATCATCAGAAACAAAGCTGCTTAAGTTCTGCATGGCTGGGAAGTAAGGTGGGGGCTCCCCCTGCTGTTCATAAGTATGATTGTTTCCCTGCTCAGCAGTTAGGGACCATCTGACAATTCCTATCCACAGCAGTAAATGAAGGGAGAATTTCACTGCATACAGTCAAGTTTCTTATAAAAAAAAGGTACACATTTTTTAATTAAAGTATATTCTTTTTCATTAAAAAAAAAGTAAAAATGGGATTTTATTTTTTTGCCTTTACATGCCCTTTAGGTTAAAAACACTTTCCTTGCACTTCTATATTGTTGTCCTTGCCACTGCTTGGGTCAATCCAGCCTCTTGTTCTGACTTAAGTGCAGTCCTATCAACACATGGGAACCCTGAAGGTGGCAGCAACTCCGAAGGTGGTGGTAACTTCAGGGTTCCTTACAGCAGCCTTCTTTAAAGGAACAGTAACATTTTCACATAAAAAAAAATCCCTTGTAGCCCCCTTCAATAACAAATCTATATTGCACAAAGTTAACTCTTTTAAATACTTTAGTCAATATACCATGATAAAAAACAAGCTACACCCTATGTGCGCACTCTCAAATCTCTTAGTCCGACTTCTTCTACAACTGGAAGTCACTTTCTGTTCGGCCAGAAGGGAGTTTTCGCCTGCTTTATAATTGTTCTACCTCTATGTTCATGTTCGCAGCATACAAGTTCAGGAATAGTGGGTTTGTAGGCAGTCAGATCTCTTTGACTTTGTGATTTATTTCTGCAAGTACTGCAAGCATTGAAGGCATGGTAAGATGTTAGAGGTCTTCTGTGATTCTTAGAAGATTTTTGGCCGAACTGGGTGTTGCCTTCCCTGCTTGCAGCACTTACAGAAACAAACGAAACAAACAGGCAGGCTGAAAAATCCTTTTAAACACCGCAGCAAGCAATTCAGGTCCAGTGACATAAGAGAGGTAGTTTGCACCCGTAGGATGTACCTGAGGACATGTAATCATATTGCCCTATTTCAGAAGGCACTGCACAACCAGAAGCAGAAATGTATCACTGTATTTTTGAATAAAGCTTTACAAACTGTTAACATTGTGTAGTATGGAGGTATTACTGTAGGGGGCTACAATGGTTTATATACTTGGTGTTACTTGTCCTTTAATTTAATCACAGTGAGCTTGCTTCTAAAGAATCAGGCACACGTCATTTTAATGATCAATGGTGGAAATAACAGCAACGAGATTTAGAAATATCTTTATCAAAATGCAACACCCCTTTCAAATTATGGGAAATGCTGCATTTTTTACCCACATGGTATTTGCGTCTAAACATACGTTTTGCACACTGCACTTGTGGGTTGTAAATAATTCCTAAGATGTGTTCTCATACTCTTCTAAACTATAAAGGGGTAACCATGAAGGTCTCTCTTATCATATTTATATATATATATATATATATATATATATATATATATAGCTATATTTTTGATTGTTGTACCTTTTTAAATGTACTGTACTTTACACTTTTATAAAGCATTTTAAATGAACTCTTTTCATATGTCTGAGAACAGTTATTTTAATTACTTGTCTGTAATTTAGTTATTTTGTGGGTGTTGGTATCTTCTTAAGCCACATTGGATCTGTTTCAGAGTGTATATAAGAATCTATTTTATGACAAATAAAAGTTATATTGCAAAAACTATTTTTCCATTTACAAGGTGTACGGTATATATTTACCAACCACAAATTAAATGCATAAAATCAATTAATAGCAGAGTGTTATCTTTCACCATGAAAGTTGGTTTAAAAAAAGAATGTGAGATAAAGTTGCCAGAATCAACTTTGTCTACTGCCTCGATTGTATATTTTCTAGTCACAAATTGTTTGATCCGTTGTATTTTTATACTGTGTTTTTTTGAGTTAAACAGCTGATGTGGTTTATAAATTCAGCACTTTGTACAAATGTTGTTTGCATCTTAGGGCCGAGAGATGGTAGTAAACATTTTATTGTTGAACTTTGTATTTGAGTGAATGTAATACAAATAAATAAATAGAAGGTGAATATGTGTTTTCCTTAAATTTGTTGTTTTCTAATCCACATCTTCCTGTATACAAGTGCCTTTCAACTCCTTATATATGGCATACCTTATACTGCCACACAAATATAAATAGGAGGTTTCTTCCATATCACAGCACCCACTTGCAGAGTCATATATTAGTATTTTCTGATGTTTAAGTAAACACACACATCAAGGATCCCCAATATTTAGTCAGGGCCATATTTTTATTTCATGATGCACCAAATATTTTAAATAAGTAAAAGACCTGGACGGCCCAATTACGACAAAACCATGATAAAACACACAGAATGTCCTTATCTCTTGCATAAAGATATTTCTGGAATTCACTTTTTTAGCATTATACAACTTTTTAAAATGATGTTGCTGGTAGGGGAATAAACATAAGTGACCAATGTTAATGGAAAAATGTTGCAGAAATCAAGATGATTATTATTTATTAGATAAAAGTCCTGCAGTAACAAGGAACTAGGAAGAGAAAGCTTAAGGAAACAGTAACACTGGGTCTGGGACGATGATCAATCGCTGCAAAGCAATGAATAAACATGTCATTGATATAATACATAAAAGGAAATTTGCACTAGCATGCACTCCTGCTTAGG